>NC_135692.1:7372269-7972269 GCF_964276395.1 Gasterosteus aculeatus | reverse complement strand
TCCCTAATCAGTTAGTCACAGAGATCTTGTTCACCATCACCGCGTTCATTAGAGAAATGGCTCTTACTCACCTGCACTCTGAAGGCTACATCTGTGAGGACGAGGGCGTTGGAAGATGCCACCCTGTCCGTCCGTCTGCCTCCAAACACAAAACGTTGTCTCAAGAGCCCTTTGAGACGCTGTCACACTCCTCAGTGGACAAACCAATGAGCCACATCTCCACCTTGTACACCGTCTGCCTTTAGGAGTCTTACAAAAAAAAAAAAGAGTAGATTTGTATCATCACAAGAACGTCTCGGTTCAGATTGACACAGTCAAGCGACGGGGCACAGCGGTGGATCTGGTGACCAATTAGAAGTTGAGGGGACAAACACCAGATCCCCTCCTGATGTGATGGAGAGGAAATGAGCAGGAGACCTCAGCAGGGAGCCAGAGCAGAGGGATAATCCCCGACATTTGTTCAATGAAACAGGAGAAGTGCTTTTCAATGCCTCAAGTTGTTAAATTTAAATCTGTGGTGAGAAGCGCCGTGGCAGAGCGTGGTGTGAGTGAACAGCCTGGAACATACGGCTTGCTGGCCAAGTTGAAATTGAGAACCTTCAGCTGAAGTTCAGCCTGCCATTGAAGGCATTAAAAATGGAGCACAGGCCGAAGTGGAAACGCTGATGATAGAAGAATAGAAAGTAGACGCACAGGACAACGTGACTTGTGTTAGTTGTCACGACGGGCATCAATCTGATTAAAACAAGACGGGACGACATCATAGACACAACATGTCACGGTGCTGAAACTACTTGTTTATTCAGATAATTAACTTTACTAAACAACTAGCTGACATCCAACACCCTTTCACACTGAATTATCTACCTTTAATCTTGCTTATGATGCTGTAAAGATCGCCTGCCAAGCATCTAGTCCTGTGGATTCACATGGCATGATTGTATTTGAGGGTATTCTAACAGCTTGTGTGTGTGTGTTATATGCATCACAGGCTCTCAAACAATTACACGGCCTGGGAATTATAATTTAACGTGAGTGTATTTTTATAGAGATATTACGTGCAGGTAGCAGACGTTCATGCTCTTTTCTCAAATTCAATAAATAGTGCTTTATGTTATTAAATTAAAAAGTGGCACTGGAAAAAAATCTCAAAATGTAAATTGCTGATGTTGTAAAGTAAAAACCGAATCCATAGTTTGCTCATAGAATTCACAAAGGTTTAGGATACTTACTATTAACGTTACTTAACGTTACATAGTTTATTTGTCTGGGAGACGTTTTAACAACACAAATAAGCCGATGTGCATTTAATTTCCCTCTAGAATTTATCTCCGAATCCTCTTCCAATGCTCACAGTTTATCAGGACACCTTGTGATTAAGTTTAGCTTAAGAAGTTTTCTCGTCGGGACAGTAGTAAAACATCTATGACTTGTTTTTCCAACGGCAAGAATCTCGACACGACACACCCAACGTTCCAGTTGACGTCTGTAGGTCTCTTATTAAGATATCTAGCTGAACCTCATAAACAAACAACATGACTTGACGCTCTATATGCTAACCGATCGTTATATGCTAACTGTAGGCCGTTGTCATGGTAACGACTAGAGAAAGAACGGCCAGCAACGTTAGGAACGTGACATTACCGTTCGCGTGTTGTCTTTTTACCGGTGCCGTCACACCGAGCAGCTTTGTGTTAGGTTACGCCTGTTGTTGTTGTTGTTGTTGTTGCTGTTGTTGACGGGTCGTGGTTGTCGTCTTCTTGGCTTGACACACAGCGGCGACGTATCCTGTAAAGGTAAACATGAATGAACTCGAAGAACACACACGCTGTCCATCAGATGGTACCGCCCTGGTAAGTCTTTAGCCAATCATAATCCAGGGGTGTGAGCGTTATTGTCTCTGATTGGCTCACCGATGTTAAAAGACTCACGTTGCCGCAAATACATGTTTCCGTTTCGATGGTTTTCGGGTAATTTATTTAATATTTTTGCACGGTAATTGACGTCGAAGTAAGTGCGGGACACTCAACCACAAGCTGATGATAATGCCTTCCCTAAAATAAAATGCATAATGTCACACATATATGACAAATATGATTTGGCAATGTATCGCCATAAAACATGCTCACCTATGTTAAAATGTAACCCCAGGGAAAAGAAAAAAGGGGGGAAATTAGATGTGGCATTTGTTAGTATTTAATTTTAGATATCTTAGTATGTTTCCATATGGCTGAGCTTTTAACCAGCACTGATGTCAAAACACTGATGTCTAAACTGACCAATATCAAAGTGTGTCTTTTAATCAATTCTAAAAATATATCATAACACATATTTGGTCACATTTAAATATCAGAATATGTTTCAAGGCGGAAAACCGTTTATCTTTCTCTTGCTGTGCAGAGGCGAAGAGGGTATACTGTATACATTTTTCATTCGCCTACATTACCCACAATGCATCATAACGATCTCCAATAAATGCAACTAGTGATGCCTTTAAGTAAAATTGGAAACAGGGTAGCAATGCCTGAATTGATGAAAATACATAAAATACGACCTGGAGGTCTTCTATCAAATACCATATATTAAATTGTCGTGCTGCAGTTGTAGTACAACGTGTGAAAGAGCTCAAATATGTAGATACATTATATCAATAAGGTGTATGCTAAAATGTGTACGTACATGTCCTACTTGTAGTAGTAAAATATAAAATTGTATTATTAGATAAACGTCATTAAACTGTGTTAATACCGTGGTAAAATTACTTTTGGAAATCAAAGAAAATCGGTTTGAATGTTTGTATGTAAAACTCTCAACTTTAAGTGGCCGAAGCGTGTGGTAGTACAACGATCCGAGGAGCACCTGAACGCAGCACAGCGGCTGTCTCTGACGAGCGGAGCTGGCGGTGTGTGTTGGTGCGGCGACGAGCAACAGCTAACATGTAAGTTCAGTTTAATGTCTTTATCCGAAACATTTACTCCAAAACGGAGTTTTTAAAAACTCCTTTTAACTGAAAGCAGAGTTTTCTGTTGAAAGCTATTATTACATAATGTCTCGGGTGCGGTTTTCTTTTGCTCAATCACTTTCGGTTTCAATATTTGAATGTTTAAAATCAGTTCAACTGCCTTTTAAAAGTTTAGTTTATATTTAGTTTTCACCATTTTCAGCGCTACAACGCAGGGCTGTTGAAATACGATACGTGCGCACGAACAACAACAATAACGGGAAGAAGAAAAGCGAATAAAACCAGCTGCCGTCATCGGTAGCTCTGTTTATTTTGACAGCACATCATGGAGAAGCCCGAAGAGGCCGCTGAGGCACGAACCTTCCCCCAGGTGGTGTTCACCGACACCCCGTACTCCTATCCGTATTCGACCACCGTGACCTGCCGCTACACCATCACCTCCCCCGTCCAGCCGACCCCCCGGGACTGGGTGGGCATCTTTAAGGTCGGGATGAGAAAGAAGTGTTTACATGGATTTATTGGTTTTACTACCTATAAAACAATATAAAGGATCCTGGAAGTAGCGTTTTTTTAAATGTGACTCGGTCTCTCAAAACAATGACTCGTCTAAATAATGACATCACAACAATAGAAATTCAAATATTCGTCCAAAATAATGAGTCATCTCAACAATAATAGAGAAATTATTTAATTCATTATTTTGAAATATTGACCCTATATTTTAATAATAAGTAGTATATCAATTCCAGAATAATGAGTTACTATCTAAAATAAATTACTTGTCAAAATAACAATAAACCTCAGAATAATCAGCTCATATTTTTGGGGAAAGTTTTTCATAACTTTGAGATACAGACTAAATATTTTTATAATTTTTTTCAGTAAAAATCACATCAGTAGAAAATAGCTTCCCTTTCGCTTCCATATATATGTGTGTTGCCTCAAGGAATCTGGCTCTTGACTTTTGTCTCATCACTTCTTTAACAGGTCGGGTGGAACACAATAAAGGACTACCACACCTTTGTTTGGGTGGAGCCGTGTCACGATGTGGTCGGGCGAGAATCCACAACGAGGTCCGTTGTTTTTAAAGGTAAGAAACTTTTGGACCGCCTGGTAAAAACGTTTGTTGTGTACACTTGCCAAAGTCACAGTGTCAACATGATTTAAACCTTATCAGGATATTAAAACAGGAGTTTATGAGCCGCTGTGACAAAGGTACTCTGCCTTGGCGGTGTTGATCATATCTGGTCAAATCTTCTGTGCAAACCACAGCGTTTGTTTTAGCTCCTTCCAGCTCGCTCAAAGCTCACACACAGATTCAGTTTCATTCTATACTGTGACGTAGTGATAACTGGTGATCTTTCATAACTGGTCAGATGCCTCCACGTGAGCAACAACTGTTCCCTCCGACAAGGAGTGAAGAGTGTTCAGCGTCAACAAAATGTTGCGCAACCGCAATATATATTTGTCCTTGTTTGTCCTGTTTGTTTGTCATGTGCGATTCGGTGTTGATTTCTGAGAGACGGATCCGTGACGACGGTTGCGTGTGACTTCTTAAAATAAAGTCATGTTTGCTTGTGACCGTCCTCACAGTTCATGTCTTGAGTGGACTTTTACTGTGTGCTTTTTGCACATTGCTTCATTTCGATTATTTTTGGAAGCCTGAAGGATTGAATACTTGATCTGAAATTGACATAATTTGATAGAACGGGTCAATAAAGTACTTATGTAATTTCCCTCCGACAAGGGAATTTCCTAAGATTGCCACTAAGATTATCATCTTAGTGGCAAATTTGAGACATTTCAAAAGCATGTTGAAAACCTTTAAAAGTCCTGACAGTACATTACCTCCTGTTTTCTGATATCACAGTGTTTAGTTTTAAGAGAGAATTTACTCCTTTTTGCTTCCTGATATGATTGTAAACAAAATGTTTTTCGGATTGTTGACAAGAGATATTGAGACACACTAGGAAGTTTTTAGTAACCATAGTGAGCTTGTTCTTCTAGCGAGTGAGTGAATCCTCCCTGTTCTCCTCCTATCAGAGTACTACCTGCCGAAGAATGAGCACGACTTCTACCAGTTCTGCTACGTGGACGGCAACGGCGTGGTACAAGGAGCCAGCACTTCTTTCTGCTTCAAAACGCCGGCGGAGGAAGACCCGGAGAGCGACCTGCAGGGAGACCTGCTGGTCATTACTACACAGGTATCAGATGTCAGCTGAGAACGTGGTTTCCATGGAAACGATCGGACGAATATAATTACAATCGACGGGTCATTTTTAAACTCGCAGTGGGGC
Organism: Gasterosteus aculeatus; assembly: GCF_964276395.1. Classification (NCBI taxonomy): domain Eukaryota; kingdom Metazoa; phylum Chordata; class Actinopteri; order Perciformes; family Gasterosteidae; genus Gasterosteus; species Gasterosteus aculeatus. Next base: position 7,967,010 of record NC_135692.1, on the reverse strand, counting down.
TCTTGACTGATGACTAGAGGCTTTGTGTTGATTTGTGTGCTCTGTTGTAAATCAGGAGCAGGTGGACCAGGGCCTACTTGAGAAAGCTGAGCTGCAGAAGGAGCTGGATCGGATAAAGGAGGAAAATGAAACCTTGAAAAAAGTTCAACAGACAGAGCAGCAACGTGTTGCCAGCCTGAAGGTCAATAAAGAGTAACACATTTCACAACAGGGAGAAATAGTTAAATAGGACCTTTGATATTTGACCCGCTGTGGTTTTGTTTCTGCAGCGGCAGAATGAACAGAAAGCGAGAGAAATGAGTGAGCTGGTCAAAGAAATGGAAGAAATCAAGAAACGGAATGACGACTTGAGAAGCACCGTGCAGCAGAAGGAACAGGAGAATGACGGATTAAAGGTTTGCTTTCAGTCTGCCGGGGGAAGTCGGTGCTGCGGCTTCAGGGTTCAGAACTAACTCTGGTGTCTCCACCAGGAGGACCTGATGAAGCAGGCGGAGAAACAGCGGCTCGAGGCCACAGTGGAGAAAATCACCAGCTTGAGTTTAGACGACCTATCGGGGCAAAATGAGGTAAGATTGTGTGTGTGTGTGTGTGTGTGTTTTTCTGTTTTTCTGTTTAAATCTCTTTGGCTGCTAAAAGCTCCGACGAAATGTGGCGCCAATCCTCCGTTGTTCCATTGTTCAGACGCACGCTCGGGAGAAGTACGACCAAGCCGTGATGAAGATCAACCAGCTGAAGGGGGAACGCCACCAGCTGAAGGAGCAGGTGGAGGCTCAACGTGAGGAGATCGTCACGTGAGTCGAGTCCGAGCATTGTTATCTGTCCACCGTTGGAGTACGTCTGTCCCGACCCTGACAGCCTTTGTTTATATTTTGAAGGTTAAATTCCAAACAAAGAGAACAGGAAAGGGAACTGATCAAAATGAAAGACACCATCCAGCTGCTTCAGGTGAATCGACTTTGCATTTTGAAGTTATTTAATAACAACAGCTTCATCCTTCTAAATTCTTCTTCTCCAAAGATGCTCTTACAAGTAAAATAGTCCCCAAACAGGCGAACGTTGTGCATTTGTTGGACTACTTTCAGCGACAGTTTAATCCACATCAGGTGCATTTACTGAATGTTATTTATTTATTATCATAGTAAAGTGGTTTGCAATCCCAATGATGCAATTTTCTAACTAAATCAGCTATAACAACAAGATTATATGTTAATTTCTCGCTGTAACATACAGGAAAATAAGAAGGAATCTGTCCTGACTTCAATGTGGAGGCTTTTGTTCTCAACACATTTTGACCAAAACCAACATCAGTTAGTCGACCTCTCAAAGACAAACTTATAAGAAAACTCCTCAAGATATATAACTGAATGCAGTTTTTATTGGGGACTACAAATGATTCTTACTTGATGCTTTAGTGCGTATTTGTGTCATTATTGAGATGCTACACGCTGATGGCTTTGGTCTCCTCATGAGACCCGATACGAGCTGATGATTTGTTCCTGAATTGAAATGCACGTGCTTTGACCTCTTGGGCAGGTTGACCTTCAGAGCAGTGAGATGGACAAGGGGAGGCTCTCTGTGGAGCTGCAGAGGTCGCAGAGCCAAACAACCGTCATGGACGACATGCGGAGAGAGATCCAGGAGTTAAGCGAGAAGCTGGCCAGGCAGACGACACCGCAGAACTGTTCAAATGACGACCTGACGGTGGGAGCAAACAAAAAAAAAACAACAACTAGAAATGCCTTGTGTTCTTTTTAAAAACAAAGGGGCTACATGACGGTGTCTTCTTCAGGCGCGGTGTCACACTCTGGCCTCCCAGCTGAAGGAGGCTGAGGGGAAGCTGCGGGCTGAGAGGGAGGAGACCAGAGACATCAGGGTGCGCTCTGAGCATCTGATCCTGGAGCTGCAGCAGCTCCGGGATCAGATGGCCCAGCTGGCCTCATCCGGTGAGAAGGCTGAACGGACGAGCGGCAAACTAGAGGTGAGAAACCTCGAACTCGGTCCAGAGCGAGCTCGCAGCCACGAGCTGCGTGGTCTTCTGCCTTTTTTGTTTTCCACTGCCTCCAGAGCTCCAGGTTGACGAACGTGCTTTTGGTGTCTGCATGCTAAAAACCCGTCGGTCTCTTCCAGCTAAAGCTCAAAGAGGCAAACGGCGCGATCGCAGATGCACGTTTTGCCATCGCAGAGAAAGACTGCTTGATAGGGGAGAAGGAACAGAAGATCGCACTGGCAGGACTGAAAAAAGAAGAGCTGTCCAGAGAGAACCAGGTACCCCTCACACCAGCATCCTCTCCCCCTGTGATCATCAGAACCTCCTTTTGTTTACTCGAGTCGTGTTTATTCCCTCAGATGCTCAGGGACGATATGGAGAGGCTGCGCGGAGCTTATGCTGCACTCCAAGCGTCTGCCCAGACTAACGCGCCTCACCCGCAGCCCCAGCAGCCCCAGCAGCCCGAGCACCCGTACGACAGCATCGGTGAGTTCAACTCATAGCGTTTAAGAAGTATAAGATCATACAAAAGACAGATTACAGAATGTTCGTCCCGCTGTGCAAAATAAAAGATCAATCAAATTACAAACACAACCCCAAAACATTTCCCCCACGTACCCTCAGTGATATTTGCTAACCTGAGCTTGTGCCTCCACCCGAGTATGATGGAGCTGAATGATTTCAGTGAACAATGTGCTGCGTAATCGACACAAGATTCATTTGAACGTATATTTGTTTTTCAGCGACACAAAATGAATACCCATAGAGGATTGCCACCTACTTTTACCAAACAAGTTTTTCCAAAAACAATAGAATCCGGTTTCATTGATAACAAACTGAATGAAGCAGTTGTTTTAATTCATCTGTGGTTAACTGATTCACTTTTCCTTTCAGAAACGGGCGCAGAGGAAGAGGTGAGTGGAAATACTTCAGTCCGGTATTATTAAAGAGGCCATGACCTCACCTGGCTCTCCCAAAGCTCTGTAATCAATGTCTCAATCGCAGCGTTTAAACATCATAGCTTTCTATTAACACAACCTGGCTGAGCTAAAGTGAAGCTGAACTCTCAACATGACTCAGCTGTTTACCGTTTATTTCTGTAGAAGACTTAAAACATAATCCGCTGCCTATTTTGTTACTGCACCCAACGTGCCTTCTCCATTCCTGCCCCCCCTCCTGGCAGTCGCTGATATGTCGCCACTGCCGCGAGAGCTTCCCCTACATAACCGAGGACGAGCTGCAGCAGCACGAGCAGAGTCACCGACTGTGTCCCTTCTGCACGATGATCTGTGACAGCATGGAGCAGTCTGCGTACGAGGACCACGTCTACAGCCACGGGCTGTGAGCGTGCCTCGAAGACCACGTCAGCGTCAGGCAGCACATCAACATATCGTCTTACAAGCCGGGTCGGTTCTGGTGTAAAAGGACCACGCCAATATTTGCTTTTAGAGTATATTTTACTTTTCCGTTTTCCAAAGTATGCAGTTTTGCGTGTTTGTTTTTATTTCTGCCTATATTACCAATACTCAAAACCCCTTTCTTTGTTTTAACAAATGAGCAAAAGTGCTGAAAGAAAAAAAGTCGAGATTGTCTGTTGAATTTGCACATTTGTACAGAATTTAAAGATGTTTATTGAGTCGAGATGCACCAATAGCTCAGCCTCAGCAGTGCTCTTTCACTTGGTTTTGGCAGTTAATCGTCCGTGCACGTAGCCAATGATTTAATTCAAATCAAATATCAAAGAAAATGAGAATAGAACGCATAGATGTTTCATAAAATGAATAGAATATAAATGTAGGCTCTGTAACATCTAAATTAAACAAATTTCAAACCTTCACAAGGATGATTTGCATATTGCACAAAAAATATTTAATTTTTTGTTAATGTATGCTTTGGAAAATAAAGCAGTGATTTATATGTAGGACTTATATTAAAAAGGCCAAAACATTCTTTTTCTGTGGAATATTCCTCATATCATTTACAGTCACTTTTCACCCTTCAGGGGAAACTGCTGATCTGTAACTACAAATGTGTTGATTTAAGTGTAAATTTGAAAATGTAAATGACAGAATGAGGTGTTGATGCGTATGAAAACATGTACGGCTCTGAACGGCTCTGCTGAAGTAATCAAAATAAAAGTGGTGGAACGGAGCAGAGGAAAGTTATTTATTTGTTTCAAAGTTATATAGAAAACAACGTTACACATTTGTCTGTACGTTGATGCGTAACCACCTGAAAAGGCGAGACACCAGTGCCGTGACTCCCAAGTCCGCGTGTGCAAATAATGTGACGGCACTCGTTGCCTAGGTGACGCGTTCTCCCCGTCGGGTTCAGAAGATGAGCTCAGAGGGAGCGCCGTTTCACCGGGCTCATGGTCATTTAACAACATGTCTCTTGAGCGGTCGGTCCCCCCCCCCCAAAATCCTATCAAGGCGTCATCTGATTGGCCTCCTCCGGTGTGACGTCACGGGAGGTCAGCTCGGCGAAGAGAGCGGGCAGCCAGTACTGCGCCTCTTCAGCGGCCTGAGAGTCCAGCCAGGCCAGGCCTTCTTTCAGCAGGTGGTCCTGCAGAGAAGAAGAGTACAATAGAATTAAATGTCAGTTTACTCGTGCATATCATCAAATGGATGACCATAGTGAAGACATGGCCTTGAGTTATTGTTATTATTCTTTATTTATTTCCCAGCTGTTTATAACAATTTAAGGGATGCAACCAATGATCAATTATCTTCATCTTCTCTATTAGTGTAATGAATGTTTAAAAACTGAAAGGGGCGTTTCTCAGAATCCTAATTGAGTCTTTAAATTGCCTGTTTTTGTGTTTGACGAATCACCAATTTACATCATATGACAAAAAAACTAAACCACTCATCTGAGAGGCCGAATAAAGGAAGAAAATGTGACGTTACTGCTTGAAAAACAACTGAAAGGATTAATCACATATATGAATAGTTTCCCAGAGAGTTTCTGACAGACTAGATGATTTGTTGACTCATATTTGCAGGCTGTTAAATATCTCTAATCTCTAATATAATTAATCTAACGAAACTGGACCAAGATAAGCAGAAGGAAAAGGATAGATGCATTAACCAAATTAAAATTGATTGAGCCATAACATTGAGCCATTTTAAAGTGACGCCTGCTCTATCAAAGATTTAAAAAAAAAAAGTAAGACTATTAATACTGAACGTTGTTGTTTTTTTAAGATCCCTGTGTCCTGAAATGAGCTGATGAAGATTTACCAAGACGTGACAGGCTCGTTCCTTCTCCCACTTGAGACTGTCCTTGATCTCACTCACGGTCACGTAGCCCTTTTTCTACAAACAAACAAAGACAGACAGAAGTAACTTTGCGACGAACAGCCATTGATTTTTAGATAACAAATGCAGCTGCAGAGCTGAAACAATATTTAAAACCGGCAAGAGGCAACGACAGGAGGAGAGCAGAGAGTGTGAGGAAATAGCGACACCAAGTGATCAACTTTGTTTTTTGATTTTGCTTCATCTATTTATTTGTTCAGAAGAATATAATCTCTTTATCATTCACCTTGTGCTGCTGTGGTTTATGATTGTTGATGAGTTAACTCTTGATTTGGACTTTTAATCAAATTAAAAAATTATTTTTGGCCTTTTGGTAAATATATATTATAGGTGTAACGATTCATTCACTGAATCGATTAATCGATTTATATTCCTGCGATCCAACTGAATCGATCTGTGCTCCGCAAATTGGCATTCCAGATGTCATACATCGATTACAAATCGATTGAAATGGTACATAATTGATTGTATCGATACTTGGAAACTGCACATTGGATTTAAGTACAAAAACGGCATGGATGCGTGTTTGTTTGTTTGTTTGTTTTTTAGCACTTTAGACTAGGGTGGCCATTCGTCCGGCTTTAGGACAAACTACAAACTACTACTGTATCTCACTGCTCATGCTGCTCAGAACGTCATACAACTCAGTCCTGTTTATGTTAATTAGCATCAAAAATATTATTAGACCTATGTAATCTGAATTGGAAGGGCACGTTGTCATGAGCTGTATCTTGTATATTTTTTATTAGCTATGTGGTATGTGTGTGCACCTTTGTGTAATCTGGTGGAAAAACATAGTAAAATGACGACTGCGAGCGAGACATTTATTATAAACCAACTTATCGATCCAGCGTGTGGAAACATTTTGGCCTTTGCAAACACGGAGGTGTTCTAAATAAGTCGGTCGCTGTTTGTAGGATATGTAGAAGCCAAATAAAAAACCACTGAAACACGACGATTCTTTCCAGCCATCTACTAAGGCGCCGTGGGATTAAACATGCCGACAGTCAGGCACCTCTAGCAGCAGCAGGTAACTCCAGCTCTGCAGACACCTCAGGCCTCGCCAGCACCAGTTGTTGTTTGCTTGTTTATAATATCCATAATTCATTTAAACCTGATTTCCTTACAAGAAACAACAGGGATCTCAGAAACTTTGCCTGCACTGTCCAGTAAAGTTACTGAATCGATTTCAAGTCACTGAATCAAATCGAATCGTTCTAAATTAACCCAGATCGTCCATGAATCGAATCGGCAACCATGAATCGTGATTCGAATCGAATCGTTGTTAAAATGAATCGTTACACCCCTAATATCTTGACATTTTGAGAAGAAAACTCAGGAGATGCAACGCAATGAACTGCTGTGGAAGTATTCTAAACAACTAAAAAGATCAACTTAAGTTAACGCTATATTTGCTTAATTTAACCACTTAACCTCACTGTCCAACGGCCCTTCATGACAATCTCTGAGATATGTTCAAAGCCACCAGACTTCATTCAGAAAAACACAGATCTTATCTCCCAGAACACAGGAGGTGCGAGTCTACCGCTGCCTCCAACTGTTAGTTAGTTTGTGTCATTGCTTATTTGTGATATAAATAATGAGTCCAGGAGCTGCTCTCACCTCGGCCAGCTGCAGAACCACGGTGTGATCCATGTTAAGCTCAGCTGGGACCGACTGCACCAAATAAGAGCCTCCGACCGGAATCATCCCGAAGCCGTTCCCCATCACCTTTAGCTTCTTTATGGCTCTCATTAAGTCGTCTCTGCACGCATTTAGGGTTTAAAATAAATCATTCAATTAAAGACATATGAGCTTCTAATGATCCAAAGAAGATGTCCAGAATGTTCCACTTACTGGCTCACGTCCTGAGCGTATTTACCTCTTCCCTTCAGCACTCTGTGATGGAGTTCATCCAATGTAATGAGCCCTGAAAGAAAATACACACATCAAGCCTTTAAAAGCCCGATACATAATAATGTATGGGGGCAACACTGTGCAGGTCTTCATAACTGTATTCATTGTATATCTCTCTGGTGAGATCACAGCACAACAAGTATCATTTAGTGTCCAGAAAAATTACAAACCTCCATTTCTGTGTTTCAGGGCTAGACACACTTCAATAATTTGAACACCGAGCTCGTAATAGAAGTCACCGACACCGAGCATCTCGGACCAGAACCCTTTGCCAGCTGTGGAAGAAATGAAGGTTATTTTTGACTTTAGAAACATTAAACACAACTATATTTAAAGGATCATATTCAAAATGCTGCTCACAGGCGAGTGGGTCAACACCAATAGTGGAGCACATCTCCTGAAACTGAACCCTGAACTGGGAGTTCTTTCTGATTTCTTGCTTGTGTTTGCTGGCGAACTCCTCCAGGTTGGACTTGAAGGTCTCCAACTGCTTCGACATCTAGGAGAAAACCCGAAGCATGTGAGTAAATGCAGGTGGCTAAATGCAGAAGAGGAAAAAGTCTTCATGCGAAATAAATATATGGCGGTTATAGATTTTTAATGGGACTGAAAAAAAAACATAGCGGTATTTTTTTTTAATCTATGAATTTAATATTCATCTAACAATTTCTAATCGATATATAATTACAAATTGCAAAACTAGTGTTTAGAATTTCTTAAGTACTTAAGTAAAAGCAGTATTATTGTAAAATACGTTGTCACAACTCATAGATAAACATCCTACATACTAAAGAAAAGTGTAATGCAGAATGGGTCATTTCAGAACGTTTACTACAATACTCAGTTATACTGTGCATTATAGTAAATACATTACTTTTCCAATAATCTCAATCTGCAAACTAATAAAATGAATAACTAAGTAATCCTCTACTTTATTTTGGAGTATCAGTTTAAAGTAGCACAGAATGAAAATACTTAATACCGTCACTAAAATACCATCAAGTACCTTCAAAGGTGGTTAAGTAAAGAATTTAGCTTAATAAATGTACCTATTTACTTCGTACTTCAAATGGAAATTAATTTTTAATTTCTTAGGGGATTTATTTTGTGGTTAAAAGTCGTATGTGTTTATATATATATATTGACACAAAAACTCACTTGAACAATTTGGTCCTCTGCAAGAACATTTCCTCTTTCTTTGTATTTGGCCTAAAAAAAAAGAATAATTCACAGGTTAGATGTTATCATTACTATGAATAAACACTAGTTTAGGGTTCCTCAACAACAACAACACAACAACATGAGTACAGTGACAGAAATTATTTTGATAATATAAAAATATGTGACTAAACAGACAATAAATAAGTCATAATGCCAGGGATGAAGTCGTGAATTATAAAGAGGTTATAGCGATGTATAACTGATCCAATAAGAAGACCAGGGATTTGTTAAAAGGTACAAAAACAAAACTTTAAAAAACAACAACTCTAACTTCACCTCTGCGAGCTTCTTTTTTGCAATAGCTCCCGCACCGACTCCTCTCCGGTGCATTCTGATGACGTCTGTTACAAACGTTGAACACGGAACATACACTACGAGTGTCTTTAGCGCAGAATAATGTCAGGAAATAAGATCCAACGTTAGCTTGTAGCTACGCTAAAGTTAGCTGCGAGGGCGTTTCCGGTTCTGTTCACTGTTCACGTAAGTTACGTCACGATTGTCACCTCGATGAGCACGTCTACGGAATCAATAGCTTTTACGCTATTACTTCAAACTATTTAGGTAAACATTGGGCGAGACATCAGCTGTTAAATATGATATGAAGCTACCTTTGGAAAACTGTTTCCATTTTGATAGAGCGGAAGTGAACTACTTCCTGGTTGCAGAGGGAAATACTTTGTCATACCGCCCCCTGGTGTCCCGACGAATATAGCCGGCCAGAGGTGGAATTGCAACAATTAGCGTTATATCGCAACAAATCAACAGAAATATACATTTAAGGATTAAATAAACGTTTGATAAATGTTTGAAGAAGAATTCTGATCCTTTAGTTGAATAAAAGAAGAAAAAATGGGCTACAATGGCACAACATTTTACTGAAGTGCAGTGGTTGAAGAAGTATTTCAATCTCAGTTAAAGATGCACTACTGTTGTTCATAAATTAATTTGTTTTTAAGTAAAAGTTAAAATCTTATTTAAGTTATTAAACATTAGCATCTAAATATACACAGCGTAACAAATGTAAACGGATTAATCATGCAGAATGACTCATTCCAAAATAAATACAGTATTTAATACTTAAATAGTATAGTGTATTATTAGTAATAGTGTATTATTGTATGTCAATCAATCAACTTGTATTTCAGACTCAAGTTCCAGTATATTTATTTATATATATATATATATATATATATATATATATATATATATATATATATATATATATATATATATATATATATATATATATATAAATGTGTAATAGACATACTCCACTACTGCTTCAGGACAGCAGTTGTATTGTCTTGTTTTGCTTTTGTATCATGTTGAGTTCACCATATATTTATTTATTCACTTTTTGTTTTATTTGGAGGTGGAACCATAGTAACACAACTTCGTCCCTCTCTTTAAAGGTAGCAGACAATAAAGTCTCTTTAATTGACACAATCGTAGCATTATTACGTTGATACCAACGCAAACGTATCCTTCAGCACCTGAGCTACTGTACTTACTGTATTTTACCACAATGATTTACATAATGATGACAGATGATTACATAATCGCGGTTTAACGTGTGCTGCGTGTACTCTGTCTCCCCCTTCTGGCGCTACGCGTCAAAAACGTTCAAAACACAAGAAATGGCCAGACGACAAATTACGCATGCGCAGTAGTCGGCGCTTTAAAACAAGTCTTGAGGAGGGAACATGAAGGCAGTTGCAGGTGGACTTCAATAACAGGCGAGTTGAGCTCGAAACACCTCAAATACATCGGAGTGAAACAAGCTTTCCGACTGTGAGCGTCGTATTACGTGTTCGTTATAATAGCGGCGCTTCCGGAAGTGCGTTTCGCTTAGTTTAAAACTAGCCGGGCTAAACGTTAGCCGGCTAGCTAGCTAGCTGTTATTGTTTTTCATGATTTCGCGAGACCCAAAATGGAGGAGAAGAATCGTGCCAGTGTCGCACACAGCCACTCCCGAGTCTTCGCACTGAAATGTCCTCCCGGACGCCCCACGCAGAGCTCTTAATCTCCCCCAAGTGAAGACTCCGTTACACGTATTAGCCCCTGAGGTGTCCTATTGTGCTGCTAATGTAGCCTAGCTTCAATTTCGATCCCGGTGAAACGGTTTTTGGGAGAAGGATGCCTGGGGATCAGGCACCGTCTCTGGGCTTTGGTGCTCTACGGTTTTGCGGAGCGTGAGCAGCCGGCGGGTGTCTTCGACCAGCCGCCCCGAGGCCGCGTGCCTCCACCTTTTAACACGCAATAACGCGACCTCTCGCCTTTTGTTTTGCAGGCGGAGCTGCTGCCAAGTTCTCACTGCTGCGGTTGAAATGCACCGCCGGGGCGCCGCAGGATGAGCGACTGGTCGCCGTGTTCGCCATGACTCTGAGGTCCACGCTGTTTCCAAACACGGGTTTCAAGCAGGACACGGACTCCACCGACAAGCTTCATTTCGGGGCCGCCGCGGGCCTCAAGAGGGAGTCCGGCGGCTTTGTCTCCGATGTCCACAACGCACGCGGGGCGGAGATCCCGAGCAGATCCAGGGACTTAAAGCAGCATTACATGAGCAGCAAAGTTTCCCTCGCAGCCACGGTTGCAGGAGTAGTTCAAGGAGACAATAAGACTGTGGGGGCGTTGTCCCCTGTGAGACAAATGGGGGGTGAGGGAACCCCAGTGAAAGGTAAACCCCTCTCTGCCGACACTATGGATAACCCTCAGATGGCTCTCAACAACAACCCCAAGGATGCAGGCGTGGATGAAAGCGTGAAGGGGGTTGTCCCCGGGGTCCTCGGCACGGCATCCATTGAACTGTCCGCCGAGGGCAAGTGGAGAAACATTAGGAAGACTCCTGCCAATCCCCACACGCAGGCCAACTGCCTCCGGCAGATCCTCCTCCTCCAACTGGACCTCATTGAGCAACAGCAACAGCAGCTGCAGTCCAAGGACAAAGAGATAGATGAGCTCAAATCAGACAAGGAGACGGTACGGAAAATCTTTTTTTTACTGTATTGTTCTGTTGAATGATGTAGTTGATTTCCAATGCATCTACGTTGATTTTTGTCCTCTTTTCACAGCTTCTTGCGCGCATTGAGCGCATGGAGCGTCGCCTGCAGCTAACGAAGAAGGACCCGCCACGCGACAAGCGCCTCTTCCAGCCCCTGGAGCCGTGGACCCCCGACAAAGAGGACCTGTGGGATCTGGATCCCGAGGAGGGTCCGCAGCCCAACGCAGCCACGTCACTCCTGTTCAGTCGGGGTGGTAAAGGTCAAAAGAGGTAAAGTGAACGGGGGTACATTTGGGGATTTTTTTTAAGTTCTGTCTCTATAGGTATTTTAGTATTCCCTTTCTCCTCACAGGAAGTCTTGCTTTGGAGAGGCAAAAGTCCAGAAGTCACGAGGCAAAAGCGCCAAGCTCAGCCCCCAGAAAACCGAAAGTCAGCCCGGCTCTCCGAACCAGAGAGAGCTGCGCAGCAAAGAAACCCCCGAGAAGACCCTTCCCATGAGATCAGGGTCGGAAAGGGACCTCATGCTCCCGTGCAAAGAGGAGCCCGGGCTGAGTTACCAGATCGAAGACCTGCCTTTCATGTCTACTACAGAGATGTACCTCTGTTGCTGGAACCAACCTCCTCTTTCGCCTCTGCGTGAGACTTCCCCTAAAAAGGAAGAAGAGGTGGCCAGTGAGTGGACTCCTCATGTAGTACATGATATGCTGATTGTTTGTAAGCGTGACCTATATCTTTTTCATCATTTTAATCCATCGAATGTCCCAAGCGCTCAGTCTCTGAATAACTTGATTCCCGCCTCGCTCCCTCTCAGTTCCTTCATGGAGAGAAAATCCCATCGAGCCTCTGGACGAGGACCCGTCCTTTATTCCCCCCGAGGTGAGCTGCATCTGAAATGTTAATAACTCTGCCCCTGAAAGGTTATCTCACTGAATAACTGACTGAATTGACTTCCCGTTAAAGCCGCTGGATGACAACGTGTTCTTGAAACGCCACTCGAAGCTGGAGTTGGACGAGAAGAGGAGGAAAAGGTTGATTGGCTTTTGATTTAAGAATCTGATAATTATCATCATTACTGGCTGATATTTGTTTATCCTATAAATTAAGTTGTTTTTGTCAAACATGTTATTGGAGTCAAGATTCAGTTCTTAGTGACGGACCTCCAGCAGTAAGTGGACATGACTCACTGGTCCCTTTTACATTGGTCCCCTGTGTGTCTTCAGGTGGGACATCCAGCGAATCAGAGAGCAGCGCATGTTTCAGCGTCTTCAGCAGCGGATGAACAGAAAGAAGGTCGTCCCGGAAACGGAGCCGGAGCTCTCGTCCTTCTACCCAGACACTGAAGACGGTACGTCCTCATCGCTCCACGAACAATGCAGACACAGTGATGGAATGCTTGTTTTTTAAAACTGAATTCATTTATTTCCGCCAGTTGAAACGATTGTGATCACTCCCTTCTTGCCCGTGGTTGCATTCGGCCGGCCGTTGCCCAAAGTCTCACAACAGTAAGTTCATCTTTTAAATCTGGTTCTTGCCATTTTACTGTGTGATGTTTGCTCATTCTAGCATGGTCCATATAGTTATTGGCATTGTAGTTATCTAATTTATATATATATATATATATATTTATATATATATATATATTTTTACCAAATCAGTGAAAGGAAAATGAGAGATGGGGAGGAAGTCGATGATTATTTGGCTGAAGCACATTTGTAAGACTTGTTGTTACTGGTTTGGTAATTAGTACATTTTATTCAGCCTGGAGTTTAATTACAGTCTGTCAGTGATTAAAAATAATACATAAACATTAAGTGTTTTAATACATGAACATTGAGTATTTCATCTTCCTGCAGGAACTTCGAGTTGCCCTGGCTGGACGAGCGAAGCCGCTGTCGCATCGAGGTGCCCAAAAAACACACTCCTCACCGGACGTGTCGGAAGTGAAGCCCGGAGAGATGTCGCTCCACGCTCTGATTAGAAAATGCTATATTTGTCTTGCCTGGTGTGTGTGGGGGTGGGATGGGACAAGGTGGGGGGGGCATGTTGCTGCGCAAGCCTGCTGTCGCTTTCAGTCTGAAGTCCCTGAGTGTCACCGCTGATCTCCTGCCGACTATTATACAAGCACGGGAGACGGCTCTTGGGTCTCTGGGGGAGATTGAAATGCAACCAGATTAGTCGCGTGTGAGCCGCTTCTGAAGACGCCTCAGCAGTTTAGGGACAGTTACGTGCATGTTCTGTAACAACGTTTAAAATGCATTTTGTAGCAGCTGGATTTAAAGGGAGGAAGTGGACTCTGTGATCGTTTAAAAGTCAAGCTGCCGCACATTATCGCACTGGTCGTCCTGCCACACTCGTTCCTCACGCCTGCGGGGAGGAACCATATCAAACCCAGAGTGTGTCGTGCTGCGTGTTGCCTTTTTTATTGTTGTTCGCACACAGCCTGAATTAAAATGTATTCGATGTTTGGTGTGTTTGCGCCACTCGGCATGATTTCCTAATCACCAAACGCCGTTCTAGTTCAATACAACGCGAGGGGAAACTTCACAAAAAGCACCCGAATAGTTTTTTTCCGGAAAAGAATGCAGCAGATAATTCGCCGTGGGAAAACCCAGAGTTCAGGTCTAGTGTTTGTTTTTTAAGCGTGAGTTGCATGAACTCTATTTAACCGTTTCTAAAATCAAACATGCTAGCATGGCTTCGCCCCTCGAATGGAGAAGAACCCTCTGCTGCCCAAAAAAAACATGCAAACTAACGTTGTAAGCATGGCCGCCTTCTGATCTATAAAAGTACACACTCAGATCTCTGCGGCGCGCTTTCATGCAGTGAATATTAGCAGTCGTGTGTCTGGTCTCACGTTATCTGACCGTATAAAAGGCGACCGTTTTAGACGACAAGCTTCGTAGCCATAGTTCTGTAGATGTTCAGCAGTTTGCTCTTTGACGTGCTGCCGGTTATTCGCTCCCGTCGCGGCTTTTTTCCATTTCTTTAAACGCGCGCGGCTCTCTGCAGCCTCAGCTCTTACACCGCCTGGTGAAATGCAAAGTTCAGTTTTTATTTCTTTCATTTAATGTACATAGCTTCCAGAAACAAATGTACATAAAACATGGCTGTTATTTTTTTATTATTTAATGTTGAGTACATTCAATATTGTTCTATGATTGTATGTTGACAAATTGACAGTTTTGAAAGTTGCATTCTTTTGGAATAAAATTAACATCTATGATATATTTGTTGGTGATGTGATCAAATGGAAAGTTTATGTAAAAAATGTGTATATAGATTACCTAAAAAACCTACAAAGCACACACATTGCATTGTGGGATATTTATTCCTCAGATCCAGAGCAACAAAGACTTCAAAGACCCAGAACATCTTTTGGCTGATAAACTAAACTTCATGTGCTTCTTGAAGTTTCTTCAAATCACAAAACAAGTTAGATATACTGTGAAAAAAGTTTATTGAGTAAAGAAAAAAACAGCCGACTCATTTGGTTAAAATCTTGAATGTCTCAAACACTGACAACATGAGTCACCAGTGACTGCAACTGAGGAGGAGTCAGCTTTCTTTATATATTTGTGTATAATAAACCGTCCCATGAGTGAATTTAGAAAGAAAGGATGTTGCGATTACCAAGTTGGTTCTCCCTCTCCAGCTGAATAAATATAACGAGGAGTCAAAAAGCTCACAACTGTCTACGAGGATGTTAAAAAGAAAACCAAACCAGTGCGATGGGGAAAAAGTACTGACATATAAAACATCCACGTCCTGCTACCAACCTTCCTTTGGGTTCTTTATTTTTTTTAGTGTTTATTTAAAGTGTGAAAAACAGAAGTTAGTATTTACACCGACTGCGAGACAAATGGTCACTTTCAGAGAATTTGAGTCATTTGGTTTACGTTTTAGATGACAAGAAGCGCTGTGGAAGATAACAACCCTTACAAGGTTTTCCTTTTTTGTTGATATAACAAATCAGAACAAACAAAAGAAAACACCTTGGAAACAAAAAAAGCCACACACACACCTTTATAAAACACAGCTCAAGTGTTCCGCCAGTTAATCCTTCCAAACAGTCTAAAACCCGTTTGTATTTAACGTGTTCAGTCTCTCCTGAGGTTATTCAGCCGCTCCTCCAGGTCGGCGTCGGCATCGGCCAGGGCGGCTTGAGGCTCCACCTTCTTCCCCCCGGCCACCGACAAGCTCCCCCCGGTGCTCGGCAGGTCTGGAATGAACGACGAAGAAGAATAAAATGTTTGTTTTTTTAAAAACTCCCACTAAAGAAGGAAGCGGGTTAAGAACGTGTCGGATGTTCTTACTTGACAGCTCGTCGGACAGATTGAGACCGAGCTCGTCCAGCACCTGGGACACGATGGCGTCGCTGTGCAGGAGGCAGAGACACAATTAGGGATGTCACGGGAGGAAGGAGATAAAAAAAAGGGGGGGGGGGCAGTTTTAAAAGAACACCTCTTAAATGCTGAC
This sequence comes from Gasterosteus aculeatus, assembly GCF_964276395.1. Taxonomy (NCBI): domain Eukaryota; kingdom Metazoa; phylum Chordata; class Actinopteri; order Perciformes; family Gasterosteidae; genus Gasterosteus; species Gasterosteus aculeatus. The sequence continues at coordinate 7,951,088 of NC_135692.1, read as the reverse complement.
ACATTGCGTTACCTTTTTGACATTTGATGGAAAACAGACAGAGGAAAGTATTTTTTTATACACCGGCGGCCACTTACCTCTCGTCCTCGTCGTCCTCGTCGCCCATGGCGTCGTCGATGGCGTCGTTCATCATCTCCTCCTTCATGTCCATGATTTCGCTCTGCCGTTCAAAGTCCATCATGATCTTCTGAATCTGAGGCAGCTTCAGCTGCGGAGGAATTGACAAACATATTCACCGTTAACATCGGGGCGTTGGCGGGTCGTGACTCCATCGGTTGGGTTTGTCTCGGCAACCGACCTGTCTGTTCATGGTCGCCATGGCTTTGGTGACGCCCTTCATGGCCTGCGCCATGCTGTTGTTGGACTTCAGCGTCTGGATCTTTAGACTGACGGCCTGAATGTTGGCTTTCATCATGATGAACTTCTTCACGTAGCGCCGCGTGCGCACCAAGTCCTTGGCCATGATCTTGACGGCGTCCTGCGAGGATGAACACAACACGCCGCAGTTAGGATTACAGATCTTTCTCTCTCATTCTAAAACACTTTTCCTTTTTTTTTTACTTGGTCCCACCATCTGTCCCTGTTTGGCCATTTTCTTGATGTCAGCGATGATCTTCTTCTCCTGCTGCTCCAGCTTCATTCGCTCCCGGTCCAGTTCCCTCATGGCTTTGTTCAGCGCCCTCTGATTCTGCCTCAGCATCTCCTCCGGAGTCTTCCTCTTTCCAAAAAGGAAGTCCATCTGATTGAAGAAAACAGGCCGTCAATACAGTCGAGTGAAGTACATAGACCGAAAAATGAGGCTCCGGTTCGGCTTTTTTTCAGGCATTTCTATCTTATTCCTTATTTTACACTCTGTGATCTTGAAGAAGCTTCTCTTCTTGTCTAGTGTGTGATTAATTACTTAATTGAAAAAATAACTGATAATGATCAGTGGTGGCATTAAGAAGTACATTTACTCAAATAATATGCACTTGTCTTGTGTAATTTAATTTTTTTTTCTTGTGCCACGTTCTACTAACCAATGCATCTTGGGAAACATTATACTTTTACTTCACTATGTAAAACTTAGAACTTCAGGTACTTTAGAAATCATCACGTATCCCCATAAACACATTTGAAAACCTTTAATTTACAGTTGATTAGTTAATTAAAAAAAATCAATGTCACTTTCATGGTTCTAGCTTCACAATTGTGGAGATTTGCTGCTTTCCTTTTTAATAAAATGAATAGTTATTAGTAATGACCAAAACGACGATTGGACAGTTTATCAATATTCTTAACCAATTCGAATGTGAATAAAATAGGAATCAGATTCATCTATAATAGAAATAATGATTAGTTAATGGTTCAAATTAGCTCCGTCTCTAAACTAATGACAGATGTTTTTTTAGGTTTAACACTTTATGTATATTATCCTGATTTACGCTATACTTACTATATCTTATGTAATGTGTGATACTTGTAACAGTGTGGCATCACAGTGTGATAGTAATACTTTTACCTAAGTCAAATCTCTGTACGTCCTGGTTTCCTAACACAAATCGGTCAGTTTGGAACTGTTAATCTATCGTTAACGTATCTTTGTTTCCTGGAAAATATTACTCAGCAGTTATGTGACTCAAGGCCCGAAGTCTCCGCTCAGCCGTGTCTCAGCCCCAACTGCCCGCCTCTCAAATCGGCCTCAATAACCTCTGAGAACCGTTCGCTCCACCACAACAGTGTGACCCCGGAATCCCGAGAGCGAACCTCGGCAGTGTGTCACTCTCACCGTGGTAACGAGTCGGTAATCCGGACGGTTAAACGGTGTTTAAGGCGTCTTCTTCGACTTCCAATCGACGCAGATTTGAACGAGTATTTGTTTTGTTTCCGTGACTTCCGTGTTGCAGTCCCGGAAATGACGTAATTGCGTATGGAAAAAAAACGGTTTCTTTTGTCGGTTCACGCACGAACTTGAAGAAGAAACAAAAGCTTTCAAAGTAAAATACTTTATTTCATAAATTAGTGATATTAACTTTAACACTTGCAACAGAGGAAATGTATTTAAATATTGAGACCAGAAGGTACTCTTAAAATACTCTTAAACAACTTAAACTTAAAGTCAATCATTTTATTTGATTTAATTGTTTTAAAATTTCCGACGTAAATATATGTTAATGTTAAGTTATCAATACTGCTGCATATGTTGTGTATTTGTAGGAACAAGGTTCCCTTTTTGTCATCGTATAACACGGGTATGAGAGTGTTAGTTCGTTTATCCTACACAAGAAACAAAAAGAAAACATTTAAATGTGTTTAAACTGTTTCATAAATGTAAAACAGATTTTATTTTGTAGGTGAAAAAGCTCAAGATCCGGTCATATTCTCGCCCGCTTTTATAAGTGGATTCCACGTGCGTAGAGGCTGCACGGACGACATGCCAGCAATGGATGCCGATGGAAAAGCGCTGAAGGTTGAACCTGCGGACACAACTTTTAGGAACTAATGAACTCAGCACCGCGGGACATATTCACGCGCATTCCAACATGTGGGTTCTCAGCAGGGCACATCAGCGCGAGCTCCTCCTCCTTTGGACGAGAGGACGACTCCCTCAGTCTGCCTCTCACCATGTCTCTGCGTCTCTCCTTTTCCCGGAGGACGGCAGCATCGAACCCGCGGCGAAAAGTCGGCGCGGGGCGTCGGGTACCTCCAATGACCAACGCAAGAATGTGGGGTCTGATGGTTGGCAGAGACAGGAGAGATCAGCGCACAGTAAAACTTGGAAAAAGGAGAGCCCGGTGGGGCAGAGGAGGGAAGGGGACAGCAGAGTGTCCTCTGAGCTCAGGAGATTGAGTCTGGATGACTTCCCTGCAGAAAAGGAGAAGATGGCGGGACAGAAGTCCACGCCGTACGCCAGGGAAGCGCCCTACGAGGTCGTCTTTGGGGTTGCCCCCTGCCTCTTGGCTCTCACTCAGGGCCGAAGGAGGGCCAGAAAGCTGTTCGTCAAAGACGGTGAGGCCTCCCACCGGGCCTCCGTGTTGGAGGTGTGCGAGGAGGCCCATCGGCGAGGCGTTCAGGTGCAGCGGATCAGCAAGAAAGATCTGGACAAGATGTCCTCCGGCCGAGTGCATCAAGGGGTTTGTCTGCAGGCGAGTCCTCTGGCCTACCTCGTTGAAGACAGGGACTCCCCCGCCCCCACCGGGAGAGAGCCCCCCCTCTGGCTCGTCCTGGAGCGGGTTCAGGACCCGATGAATCTCGGCGCCATCCTGCGCTCGGCGTACTTCCTGGGTGTGGACAGGGTCGCCAGCAGTCTCCGCCACAGCTGCCCGCTGTCTCCTGTGGTCAGCAAGGCCAGCTCGGGGGTCATGGAGGTGATCGGGGTGTACGGGTACGAGAGCCTCGAAGACATGCTGAAGGTGAAGGTGGCGCGGGGCTGGCACGTGGTTGGCACGGTGGGGGCCGGGGCGGAGGAGCCCCCGATCCCCGTGACCTCCTGTTCGGACTTTCGGATGACCAGACCCACGGTGTTGTTGATGGGGGGCGAGGGGGAGGGGCTGTCCCGGGAGCTGCTCTCTCTGTGCCAAACCCTCCTCACCATCCCGGCTGGCAGGGAGCTGTTCCCTGGTGTGGAGTCGCTCAACGTCTCCGTGGCTTCGGGCATTCTGCTGCACGCTCTGCTGTCCTCCAGGGGCTCCGCTGGACGATGATCGCCCTAAGGGGGAGGGGTGGTGTTTATCTGGTTCTGAAACTCAGTTTAGCCCTGATCCTCTATGAGACCTCCATCAGTAAACGAGACGAGAGAAGTTTGTTTATTTCTACATACTTCTCCTTAGCGCTCGTCATCGGTTTCACTGGGTCGCTGAGTCTTTTGAGACCAGATGACGTCATGCAGGTTTACCAGAGCCTCCTTCTGCAGAGACCAGTCCACCGTGGACCAACCCAGATCCGGCTTCACCCATCCATGGACCTGCTATAAGAGCTCCAGAGGGAAGAGGAGAGCTCCGCTCCCCACGGCAGCAGCACCGACTCCTTCAGGAGCTTCTCCTCTTTGGGAGCCAACACCACGCTACGGGGGAGGGAGGCCCAAAACAACCAGAAATCAATAATAAAAAAAGATGGTGATGTTCAATATTTGCAACTTCTGTCTGTAAATTATGATAACGAATGTGTAATAAGTATAAAAGCCTGGTGTCTTCTTCCGCTGAGCAGTAGAGCTCCATTAAAAACCTATTAATATGCTTCTCTGTTGATTATTCATCACAATGATTGCACGCACACAATCCTACTGCCACAACATTTTTTAACTTTGTATGAGTGGCCATATTTCAAAGGTTTACGTCCCCAGAAGAATAGAAAAGTCTGATGGTGTTTTTCCGCAAAGAATTGCTTGCATCCTCGTCTCCTTGTGACCGGGAGAGTGAATCAGCGCTTCATCTTGGCGGTCGTCCCGATTCCTTCAATTGCATCTCGACAAAGTGCATTTCAACCACTCACATCTCCCGTGGGTGGGACTGAGATGTGAGGAAAGGAATTGAGGATGCACAATCTGAGAAACGGAACGCAAAATCATTCTTCTGCTGGGATAGTTTGACTGTAGGAAAATTATAGAATACTTTAAACCAGACCCCTTTAAAATGCAGAGGAGTAAGACCTTGTATTTCACATAAATAGCTCTATACCGTGTTGATTTATGTACATTGTTTCTACTGTTTTTGTCTTGGTCTGTGTCCTTGCCTCCTGGCACAAACTTTGGCTCACTCCAGTTTATCCTAAAATGGTTGAAGGGGATTCGTTACACATGTTTTTTCTAATTATGTTTGATACCATGAAGATACTTTTTTGAAAAAAAAGCTACTACTGAGGGATATACTTATGTTGGCCTTCTGTTCTGTTCTATACCGGTAACGACAGAGACTGATGTTTAAACAGAAAGACTGGGTCAGGAGGTCATGTATGATACACTAGAGACGTGTTCTATTAAGAAATGTCATACTATTAGCCACTTATTTTCAAACCTTTGTTAAATATATACAGTGAATGACTGAAGAAAGCATTAGTTATTTATCTGTTATCATATATTTTGGGATTTTATTTTTTATTTATGTTTGATAGAAAAATATATAGGTATTAACAATAATAATACATTACAAAATAATAGAAACAGTAATCATAACTCCACAGACCTTCTCCACACGGCGGCGGTACGGAGGAGCAGAGCTGCCGACGAGCCAGCCTGATGACCGGGGGAAGAAGAGTAGCGCACACAATGCACCGCTCCGGCTGACAAGGGTTGTGTCTCCCTGTTTTTCACGATAAATTTCCAATTCCGTGGAAACTTGTGACGGGGAAGCAGCGGGGCCGCTTTGCCTCCCTCCTTGTGCTTGTGCGGTCTATCTGGATTCAGCGAGAATAACAAACACCTTTGACCGGAAACGTTGGCGAGTGGTCCTCCCTCAACTTAATCCTATACATTGGATTACACTGCGAAGGAGGCTGCATGAAGGACCTGCCCAGCCCGACGGGGGCTTGGCCGACACCCTCGTTTATGGAAATCGACACCGAGGCTTTGATATTTGGGCCTCGATTTTTTTCTTCTTCTTCCTCTTTATGAAGGAGATAAAACCAAAGAAGGGTGGTGTGTAGAGAAACGAGATATTATTATTTTGAGGAAACGCGATCTTCTTCCTCCCCATCAGAAACAAAACAAACAGAAAGGTTCTTGATTGTGGCTAACAGCTGGAATCGGCTAATGCTAGCTAGCCAGAGTGCTAACGTTACGTCTTTCTTTTGATGTGATGCGAATTCAACCATTACTATCGGCCATCAACATTTCGGCAGGAGAAACCTCTTTTATTCTCTCGGCTGTGGAACATTAGTTAGCTTCACGGTAAACTGTCCGGCGTGTCAGCCTTTCCAGACATGTTTTAAGAATATAGTTTTATTCTTCGGTCGCTGGCTGGATATATTGTAATGTATTTGGTTAGCTGTGTGCATGCTAACCGAATGAGCAAAAAGCTAAGTGGCTGTAATCAACACTGACCTAACGTTAGCTACCACTAGCATTACTTAACCTCAACAAGATAAGCTTATTTTACTCCCGTTTGGTTTGTGAGTAAATTGCACCCGTTGTCAACTTGACCAGTTCATATTTCACTTAAATACCTACATATTTTCGTGACCACTGGTGTGTTACTTTAATATCTGGGTCGTTGGCCTTGCTAACCAAACCAGCTAACCGTATCATTTTGCTAACAGGCAAATAAATGTGTCAGCGTGTGCAAATATTTAGGGAATTCAACATGCGAGAGTTGTATTCAGCGATGCCAACATTGGCGTGATTTTCATTTTCAAATGTATTGAGCGGGGATTTGACCCGCTTTGTCCGTCGCACAACTAGGATTGTAATCTTGTTTTTGTTGTTTACATGCATATAACTTCTGTAGTCGGTCGCTAGCCAGCTAATGTTAGCCTTCTCCGGGACGCGGAGCGATATGTCCTGACATTTAAGTGTGTTTTAAATCCCCGGGTGCAGTGACGATTGCGTGCGGATTCATTGAAATGACACTCAAATTCCGCCGAAAGAGAGGCACTGATGCCGAGAGAATGTTGTCAAAGGACGGCGAATAATAGCCACTGGTTCCATTAACGCCATTTTAACCGGGGCTCCCTGCTAGGGGCCTGTGTGGTGTTGTTTTTATTTGCGGTTCGGTGCCTTCCACCGGACCGGCAGGGTGGGGGACTTGAACGAAAGTGCCCTTTTGGTCCCACTGGAGTTGCTAAACGAGCTGCCGCAAGAAGCATGGAGGGCCCGAGCCGAAGCGCTGGATTCCGGCAGAGCCGACGGTCTCGATCACAGCGCGACAGGGAGCGGCGGAGGAGGAGAGTGGACCGGGCGGAGCAGCGGGCCGCGTCCCTGTCCTCCGGCTCCGATCGGGAGGCTCTCGGGACGAACAGCGTGCTGGGTCCCGGGGGGAGAGAATGCCGCCCCGGTGTCGGGAGACACAAGCCTCCGCGCCGGAGGAAGAGAGAGTCGGTGTCCTGCGAGGAGGACATCATCGATGGCTTCGCTATTGCGAGCTTTGTCAGCCTGGAGGCTTTGGAGGTGAATATCAGCTGTCATTAATAAAATAGCATTGTTATGTTTCTATCCACAAAGTGATGCATACGTCTTTAATGAAGTGAGACAAAGTCATTTGGCCTTTTTTAATATCTGTGTGTGATTCACAACATTTTCATCATTGTTGTCTTTTGTACCCTCTATCACTTGATATCAAGTGTCTGTCCTGCTGCAAAGGGGGTAAAAAAAAGCCTTCTGATTGAACTCAACTGTTGACACTCTCGCTTGGAGAGAGCGCAATCCGCTCAGGCCAACCCCAAGGCATCCATCCCTCTGATGGCTTCTGGAGAGGCCTCAATTATTCATGTCCTAATTCAACGAGGTGTTGACGAGCTGCCAAATGGCTGTTCAGACTAAGAAAGAAATATTTAATCCCAAAGACTGTATTTAAATGAGTGTAGTTATCTATCAATCAACACAATAGCAGTTTTTGGTACTTGGACCACGGCTCTTCACCTCCGGTGTCAGTACTAAAACCACTCTGCCACTCTGAATTTGAAGCTTTAATACATGGTACTAAACTATGCACGTGGCACAATTGGCATTCTGAAATGAATACCGTTATGTGTTATGGGAGGATCTGATGGAGTTTAACCTCAGTGGCGGGACAGGAAACAAAATGATTGTGTTATAAGTCTGGATATTCACATGCACAGTTTGTTCCAGTATACTCCTGGGTAACTTGATTTTAGAGTCAAATCACTCATGAATGCCACTGTTGTCGGTTGGCTATTCCCTACAAACTGCTAATAACAAGAAGTAAACATACCAGCCAAAAAATGGAATGTAGCAATTTCCTGGCCAAATTTATTAACAGCGGTAGGATTTCATTAAAAAAAACAAGCAAAAAAAAACCGGGCAAGCTGTGGTGACCTTCATGTTGAGCCACATGCTCTTCAGTTTGATTTATTCCTTTTTCCTGAGGTATTGTTTTAACAACACAAATTTTTAAGGGGGCAACCGAATGGAATCGTGACCATGTATGAGGCAGTTTTAAATTTTAAAAATTGACGTGGTATATTTGCTGTAACATCCTCTTGTAGTTTCCAGACATTTTATCCGACAAACGTTTATTTAAATCAACTCTCTATTTCACTAACACACTACATATACAAACAATCCCCAAAGCATAATCTCAAATCAAAAACGGGTCGTATTAAAGGTAATATTTTCTGGTACTTCACAAGAAGAACAGCAAAAACAGAATCAGAAAGATGGGAACCTCTATAAACTACAGTTTGCTCTTAATACCTCTGTGTTTTTGTGTTGTTGACGTTTGTCAGACGTATTGATTCAACATTACAGAGTTTTTTTTTTCCCCCCCCAATACTACACCACTCCAAAGTGAAGTCTCAATGCATAATTAAATCCACACTCAGCGGTAGCGTCACGCGGGCTGTTGTTTCATCAGATTATTGTGGCGTTTCTATTTTTGCCGTTACTCAAGATTAGAATCCGTACACAATATTGGCTCTGTCGGGACATTAATCCGCCTTAATGCAAGCGCCTGCACGCACGCACACACACATTCGCTCTGGTGACCGGACCTGTAAACACAGAATATTTGTATTCTCTCTCTTATCAGATGGACTGCTCTCTGAAGCCCAGTCAGCGCACTGACATGCTGGGAAGGAGGAACAAGGGGAAGAGGGGGCTGGAGGAGAACGGCGGAGGGCCGCTGTCGGAGCCCGAAGAAGGAGCCCCGCACAGCTACTCCAGCAGCTGTTGGAACAAGAGTAAAAATAAGAGGAGGAAGATTGAGGTGAGCCAACGGCTCGTGGCTCTTCAGGGCTCGAATGTGTTCTTTCTCCATCAGACGGAAATGTTTACATATGTGTCGTGCTTCCTCTTACTCTAATATCCTGCCGTTGAATTAATGAGGAAATTGACAGGGAAATTGATTTCCACCGCTTATAACTTAAGGGTGTTTTTTGGTAGTGAAAGCGTGCTTATTTTAATCCCTGTTAATAATTAACTTATTTTACATACTTTCTTCGCCCTAGGGACACCCTTTGGAGACCGGCTATATCGTAAGTTTATTTTTAAATATTATAGTGAAGTCGATGACGGTGCATTTCTGAAAAATTCTCTAAAATCTGTTTTCCTAAATAGCCTAATGGGTGCAAATCTGTTTTGTCTTTCAGTGTGACACTGAGAGTGATACAGGAGATAAGGTGTGTAGCAACTACCTCTGATTTTAATACTATTCAGAGCTTTATTTTCTTGATCGGTCATGAGTGTGTAACGGGACACTTGCTATATTTTGTTTAAAAAAAAAAGAAGAAAAGAACACACCAAAAAAAGTTTAAGGGTCATATAATTGACTATGGCTCCTGATGTGATCTATAAAATAAATTAGTGTGTCTTGAGTGTAAATTAAATGATAATTTGTGTCCCCATCTAGGCCTCCGACAACGACGTGGACCCTGTCTTCACAGTTAGTACGAGGAAAGGTACGAGAAGTTCCCAAATAAATATTAAATACTATTTATTCTGGTTTATTTGGGACTGTCTGACTCTCCTTGGTATTTAGATTGGATTCCCTTCTTTGACACTTTATAAATGTGTGACTGAGTCACCTTTTCACTTACTGTCACTCTGTACTATGATGTGCAAGAGAGCCACAACGCTGACATTTCTTTAAAAACATTTTTTATTTTTTTGTTGTTAGTCGCAGAGCCCGCCCCCTCAAACATGGCCACATCCATTGGAAAAATCTGTCCGCCCCTTCCGGCCCGCTGCGGCGGCGGCATCTCGCGGCTGATGGTGACGCCAAGAGTCTCCGGCCTGGAACGAAGCCAAGAGAAAAACCTGGAGCAGCATTTCCCGGAGCCCGTTTCTTCTTCTACCTCTTCTGCCTCCTTCTCTTGCCTGCCTTCCTCTGTCACCGCATCGGGCGCGGTACCGTGCTCCGGCCCGTTCAACGGCGGCCGCCACCACAACGGCAGCCCGCCGCTCTCCAAGCCCAAGCCCAAACCCTTCCACACTCTGCCGGGCCGATCTCACTCCATCTACAACATCAACAGGTTCCAGGATTATTTATTTCCGTTGCTATGAATTTCTTTTTCCACTTTCGATTTAGTTATTTACACTTTTTCTTCTTCTTCTCAGGAATATCACGCCGGTCAAACCTCCATCGGCTTCCTCAGTCGCGTCTTCCTCTTCCTCCATGCGCCCCCCGACTCCTTCCACCAGCGTGCCGCTGCCCTACTTCAGGAGCTCGGGATCCTCAGGGCCCCTCCGACCCCCGTCCCGAGCCGGCGCCGGGGCCTTGTTCGCTTCCTCGCCCGGCCTTCCTCCGCCCCCACCTCTGCTACAAGGCCCCGGCCACTCTACCGCCGCAGGTACAGTGGACGGCAGTTCTGCTTTTATATCGCGCAACTGAAATAAAGCAAACTCTCACTTCCTCCGGCGGTTGTCTGGGATTTTGAGGAAGTTTTAAATCAATGAAGAGATGTCTAACATCACCAGTACTTTAAAAGTGTAGCGTTCTCTCACTGTGTTGTGTGTTTGTCCGGCTTGCTGAGCAGCACCTTCAAAGTCACACATTTTGACACGCAATTTTTAAAAAATACATAAAACATATTTTGTATGGCTTGTACAATGTTTAACTATTTTAATTCCTCTCCCTTGTTTTTTATTTTTATTTCCCCGTCGCTGTAGACCAAGAATTAATGCGACAGAACTTGAACTCCCACTTCTTGAATTCACAAGAGCGCGAGGGCCGACGCACCGTCCCGGGGGCTGAGAGCAGCGGCAGCAACAACAACAGCAACGCGGCGGCCACGGGGCGATCCACCCCCGGCGGTCAGCCAGCATCAAACTCCGGACCGGGTTCGTCGGGCCGGTCGTCCCAGAACCAACCGAGCATCCCGCCCATGGCCTTCCAGTTCCATCAGCACAACCACCAGCACCAACACACTCACACGCACCAACACTTCACGCCCTTCCTGCACCCCACGGCCAGCGCGCCGCCTCTGGTGAGACGCTCACTGAATGTGGACCGTTGCTCTTTTAGCTATTAAAAAAAATGCATTAACCCATGCACTGTTTCTCACTGTCTTTTTTTTTTTTTTAGTTTGATAAGTATCCGGGCAAAATGGACGGACTGTACCGACACCCCGTGAGTACTTTGATATTTGCTGATAATAATTTACAGATTAGGTCAATAAATCCCTAAAAAAATCGCGACTAAGGACAAATCTTAACGTTTTTTTAAGGAACACTTTCAAACAAGACGATTTAAAGTGCAACATTTAAATGCCTTGTGTGTGTGTGTGTGTTTTGTTATGCTAGTTCTTCCCACAGTACCCACCGCCCTCAGTGCCGAGTATCCAGCCGGTGATTCCTCCCACTGGGCCTTTCGGCTCCGTGCAGGGAGCCTTTCAGCCAAAGGTGAGAAGAAATCTCTCTGCACGTGTTGATAATCTTGTGCAGCCACACGGTGAAATTATTGTCTCAATTATGATCAGTGTGTTTGACAGAACAGATATTTCTCATTGGAGGGTAATAGTGTTGAACCTTTCAAAGCAGGCGTCCTGCAAGCCTTCATAGTGATTCTGCCTTTTTAAACTCCTGTAAGCTTAAGCTGGCCATATGCTGTACCCTTTCTCCTTTATTTGGACTATACGAGTAAATTGGCTGCGTCGTTTCAGGATTCATGAGCTCACGCTCTTCGGATCGATGGTCGAGCCACAACTTATCCTGTTCATTTTAAATAAGTATTTGTTTCCATATTTTACAACCTGCTGAATTTATTAAGAGTTCTTCTGATGTAAATTTTAGAAGAACTTAATTCAGATATAAAGATGTTTTTTCCCGGTGTCTGACCGTTAATGATATTAATGTTATTAAGAAGTACCTAAAGTCAATAACCCCCAGTCACACATAATCCAAGGTATGCTCACTTCTCATTGGATTTATATATTTCTACAGCCAGGAAATCTATTTCAGCATCAGGATACGTCCAAAGAATTAAAAACCAAAAGATTATCTTAAATTTGAACGAAACAAAAAGGCAGTTTTTTCATGTGTGTGTGACGTCCTCTTTTCTCTCAGGGAGCCGGTCCCGACATCAACGGACGACTCGGGGTTGTGCCTCCCCACCTGCAGCCCAAAGACCCCCGGGTAAGGATCACATGCTCGCCTACGACCGCGAGGTCCTCCCCCGTCTCCTCCCTTGCATTGCGTGGAACAACCAACGGTTTAGGTCTAGGATGTGCTGCCACGTGGGCCTAGTCAGTGCAGGGAGGAGTGCAGCAAGAACATTGCTGACCAGCAGTGTGACGTGTGAATTAAAAGTGTTTTCTACACTTGTGTTTCCTTTTAGTTAACTGATCCATTTGGGACATCGTTGAGATTCAGTAATGTAAGCAAAATCCCATGTTTTTGAACCCCTTCGCTCCTCAACAGCTTCAGCCTGTTTTGACTTTCTCACTGCTTCACTCGCTCTCTGCACTAATCTCACCTGTAATCCTGACTGCTACTGGTCTATGCTCTGCACACCCAGTTAGGTATTTCAGAAGACACCCTGTTCATCATGTGCGTGATTGCTCTCCCCCCTCCCTGCCTCCCGCCACTGTGATTTTTCTTGAATCCTCGCTTACACATTTTTCACGGCGCTCTTTTTCAAAATTATTCCCAAACTTAAAACTGAGCTGTAGTGGTTAAACCGTATCTCCAGTTGGAAAAAAAACAACAACGCCAACCTTGTGTGGCGGCCGAACAGGAAGCACATCTGGCTCTGTGTGAAGGCTTTCAAAGCCGCACACACTCAAGATTCTCAGGTATAACATCGTGAACCTCTTGTGATCTCTTGTGCTGTGCAGAAACCAGGGAAGTGGTGTGCTATGCATGTGTATGTGGCCTGGATGATTCTGAGCCATCAGAAGAAAGTGAAGGTACCTGTTTATTTTTTATTTAGTGTTTTAGAGAATGAAGTCAGCGAGTGACGAAGTGTGCGGTGACACCTTTTTTTTTTTTTTCAAATCCTTGTCTCTTTCAGCTTATGCGCGCCGATCCTCACAAGTTAGACTTCCGCAATGACCTGCTGGCCCGTCTTCCTGGAGCCGGAGCACTGGGACCAATGGGAGGAGCCATTCCGCCCACTCACGATCTCACCAGACCTCCCAGTCTGTTCTCGGCTGCAGGTGCTTGTTTCAGAAAAAAAATAGGGGAGAGTTTTCTGTTTTATTTGGGGGGAATATTTTCTTTGGTTAATATTTCAGGACTCTTTTTCTGATTCCAAATCTCCCCCCCCCATGTCTTTGCACCCCCCCCCCCCTCCCCCCCACACGGTCCCCATGTTAGCCATTAGCTACATGCCATGGATTTGATCAATGTTGACATTATTTAACTTTTTACCTATTTCTTCTCAGGGCCAGTCAATCCGTCGTCCTCTCCTTTCATCTCTCCATCGACGCCCCACTCCTCTTTCCTCCCACCAACAGCACACTTGGGTAAGAGGCGCTTCAAAAGGCACATCTGTATGCCACTTGGCGACCACAACGACCCTCGCTCCCATTTACATACTTTTTCTAAGATGAATGGAAACCACTGTTCCTAAAACAGCCCGTCCCTCTCCTTCCTGCTGCAGACGTTTTAGAAGTATTGGCACTGCTTCAGACCTGTGTAGAAATAAACTGTTGCATAAAAACACAGTATTTGTGACGTTTTAATTTTCTTTTGTGTATTGTAGATCCATACGGCCGATCCCCCCCCTTCACTCTGGGGGCCCTTGGTTCTGGTGCCTTCGGAGGACTCGGAAGCCCAACACTGGGTCAGTATCACAGGTTCTCTCCCCTTAGAACAGAAGGCTTATAGGAAAGTTTTGCCTCATAATATATACATAACAGGCGCCTCTGAGCACCTGATTGAGGGGACGATTTATACTGGTGGGTCAAAAAATGGTCCTTAGAATATGGGGGGCATGTTTGTGTGTTTATTAGGATTGCAACAAAATATTTTTCAGACAACTCGAGTGATCAAATAGTCGCTTCATACCATCCACCCCAAAAGAGAAAGTGCTCGTTGGGACTGGAAAGCTCTGTGGTTATGTTTTAGCTTCAGGGACACGGCGAGTCCAGTTTGACGAGATAGCGCTTTAATGAGACCGGAGTTTCTCGTCCGGCGGCGGTGTGGCAGTCGTCCTCTTTTGTTTGTGACGTCAGAAACACGGTGTAATTTCACAGGAATGTCCTCTTGCTTGTATTCGATTGGCTGCTGCAGCGCCTCGTCGGGTCAACTGCGTCAAGCAGAAAAAAGGTGTTTCAGAGATGAGGACGATGTCTTTTGGGTACCAAAGTCTCACCTCAGAAGACCCCTTTTCTCCAACTGGGCTGCTGAAGCCTCACACTGGCCTGGCTGAACTTTAGTCCCACAAGGAGGGGTCGCGTCAACGTGTGAACAATCACATATAAACCAGTACCTCAACATGTCAACGTTTATCTCGGGTTTGCAATTACGCCTCGTGTTCGGGGATGTTTGGAATACTTGTTGCACCTGCATCATCACAAGTGTGTTGAAACCGGAGCCGGTGTACGGAATGTAAAGCCGCTTTACTCCATGGATAAAAAACGTTGGGGGTGCCTCAAGTCGATGATACACCTACATGCAAGCCTTTGATTCTCATTAGAGCGACTTCTTGTTTTCTCTTCTTATCGTGCATCTCAGTGAGATACTGTGAATACAGGGTCCGATTGTATACCATGAGCAAAGAACTGAACTCTTGTGGTCTTTCTTGACTGTATACGACAACAGATGTTATTTGAGAAGCTGGGACCTGGTTCTGATAAATCCATATTGGGAGTGTTACGTTTTCAAAGGCAGTTTTGGTCTCCGTTTGGGTTTTTCAAATCTATGAAATATATTTATTTACTTTTTTAAATTTAAGAGTTGCATTCACATGGTCACGGGGCATTTCTAACGACAATTGTGACTGTTGCATGACGTCACAAAAAAAAGGTGTAAAAGTTGTAAATATTTAACGAGTGAATATGACTAAATTATAGAAGCCACAATGATTATGAGGGTCAGATGAGTGAGGCACAACACAAAGGTAGAAAGTGTCGGTTGCCCGTTTACTGATTCGCATGAGGTGAAAAACAACCAAATACACGTATAGTTTATTGACTATTGATTGCAGACCAAATACGTTAGACTTGATTATTTGGAAAAGACATTTCCTTTTGCACCAGAAGTTGTTCAGGCAATACTAGCAAGTTCTCAGTTGGACTTCAAAGTTTCTGCTCCTCCTTTTAAAACAAAAGTCCTGCTCAGCAGGATAACAGGTGCTAACAGAGTCTGATGTGGATTTCGTAAAACATTTTAATTTGAACCTTTTACTTCCACACATTTTCTTCTTCTTCTAACTGAGAATATGTCTTCTTTTTTGACATTTTTTATTCTCGATCAGGATCTGTGTTTGGCCCTAAAGATCCACCAGCCGGCGTGGTGGGGGGCCTGCCCACCCCCAACCACCACGACCCTTGGAACCGCCTGCACGGCGGGCCGTCCGGCTTTGCACCCGGCCCCAGCTGGGCCAAAGGGGCGGACAAGCGGGACGAACGGGACCGAGCGAAGGACCTGGAAAGGAGAGACATCCCCCACATCAAGGATGAGAAGGATCGGTATGATGTGATTTTAGTTGTTCACATATTTTGGTATCGTTTTTATATATGGACACAGAATCGTTTTCTGGTATAAAAGGAGAGAAAGCGTGGTACGTTTTTATTTAATTTTTTATGATGACCGCTGTCGCCATCATCAATCACTGTAGCCCCGCCCCAAAGCAAACCCAGCTTAATGGTCTATTTGATTCGAAATAAACCATGATTT
Organism: Gasterosteus aculeatus; assembly: GCF_964276395.1. Taxonomy (NCBI): domain Eukaryota; kingdom Metazoa; phylum Chordata; class Actinopteri; order Perciformes; family Gasterosteidae; genus Gasterosteus; species Gasterosteus aculeatus. The sequence continues at coordinate 7,935,160 of NC_135692.1, read as the reverse complement.
ACTAAATGAACATTATGCTAAATTGAAAAAAACTAGAGATTGAGACCATAAACTTTTGTTCACAATGTATACTCATGGAATAAATCAAGAGAGAAGTGATCCTTTCAAGACTTCAATACTATTGGTCTGCTTCTTGCATCTGGAGTCGCCTCCTGCTGGTCTGTAGACGCAATGAAAGTTTTATGAGACTTTTGCATTGACTTCCCTCAGGAGAGCCAGATGTCATTAATTATAGAACCCAATGCAATACAGGCTTTCAGGGGATCTCAGGTGCCAATTATGTATGTGAGACACTGATCCACAGACAGTCCTGTCATCACAGGTCCGAGTGATGTAGAGCGGCCTGTCAGGAGGAAATATGCAACAAGCCAAAACTCAAAATAGAATTTACCAAACACGACGAACACGTTGAAAGCTGAAAAATGTGTGTGCGTTAGTAATTCATAAACTGTAGTCAAAAGGATTAAATACAAGAATTGGAAACGGATATCATTCCATCAACATTATGTTTTGCAGAGACAATATGCTGTACGGCCGGCAACCTGTGAGAATGTCTCCAGTTGCCCCCAACTTCAAGCCCCGCAGTAGCACCCCGATCTCCCACACCAACGGCCACAGCAGCACCCTGGGGGGAGGCGGCGCCGGGCCAATCGAGGACCCGACGCGCAGCCTAAGCCGAGACAGAGACCGAGAGCGAGACGGGGACAAGAGGACGCCACAGCCCGCGTCGTCGTCACGCGGACCTCCCTCGTCTCTCGTAGCCGACCGCGATAGGCCGCGGTCTTCTTCGTCCTCCGTGCTCACTACCCCGCCGCCCGCCAACCGCACGGCCCCGTCTCCCATGGAGCATTACTCGCGGCCGATTGTGCCCACGGGTCACGCCGCCCACGGCGAACCCTCGCACTTGCAGAGGGACGGGAATCTCGCTTCCTCCTCCGCGGCCTCCGCGTCCGTGGCTTCTCTGTCTCAGGCCAAGAAGTCCGACCGGACCGCCACGCCCGTCTCCTCCAAGCCGCCGCTGCTCCTCCCGCCGGTCAAAGTGAAGGAGGAGCGCAAAGAAGAGCCAGAGCACATCCCCATCACCCTGCCCCCCCCGGCACCCAACCACAGCTTCGAGCGCCCCAACAGCCATCCGCACCACCATCGCTCCGGTACCCCCTCCTCTTCCTCTCTGTCGCTGACTCCCACCCCCGGTGTTCCCCACATGCCACCCAACCCGCCTTCCCACCCGCACCTGGCCATGCTGGACCGCTCCCGGGCCATCGAGGCGTACCTGGGGAGCACGGGTGCCGCGGGTTTGATGATGGGTCCGGGAGGAGAGCGTTTCCACCACGGACAGGGACCGCCACAAGGTCCGCACAGCTACACCTGGGACCCCTGGAGGGAGCTGGCGGCTCAGCAGCACCATCAGCACCGCAGGGAGGCGATGGCACTCCGGTCTGACCCGCATCTGGCCCGACTGCTCCAGCATCAGCGCCTCATGGAGGCGGAGCGGGCGTCCAACCCTCACCACCCTCAGACATCTACCTCTTCTGCCTCCGCCGTCCGCCAGGAGTTTGGCCTCATGGCCCACCACTTTGACCGCGGCCACCACCTGGGACCCCCGGGGGGAGGGCTCATCGACGAGGAGCAGCGCGCCCAGATCCTGAGGGAAGACTTTGAGCGCGCTCGCTACTTCGGGATGCATCCGCACATCCCTCACGGCGCTCACCTCTCAGGCCCCTCCCACGCCGCCACAGCTGCGCACCTGGAGCAGCTCCACCCCGGCCTGCTCGCGCACTCGCTCCACCACGGGGCCTCCCCCGCCGCCCAGCACCACGCCGGCCTCTTTGCCCGCCTCGGCCAGCTGAACCCGCACCACGTTCCCAACGGCATCCTGGCCAAGACCCCCTCGGGCTTGGTGGGTGCCCTGGCGGTGGGGGCGCCGCCTCCGCTCATTCCGTCCATCACCAGTCGGTCGTCCACGCCGCCGAGGAGGCTCGGCGGGCCTGGTGAGCTGGCGGCTCTGTACAGCGCCCACAAGGATGGAGAGTCCAGATAGTACAGGGACAACAGTGGAGGAGATGAAGGGAAATGTCAGGATCACTGTGCTGCTCTCCACCCCCCACCCCCAATCCCCCACCCCCCTCCTTTCCACCTTCAGACTAATAAACCCGGCCCTCCCAGTTGCTGGCTGGAGGTGCCGGATGGGAGGAAAATGCAAGACTCATCAGAGTGACTTGAAACGCGTTGTGCGGCGGTTCTCTCGATCAGTTTAAGGGCGCACGGCCTCCGTGCAGCCGCTGTGTATTTCCGTGTTGCGGTTGCTGTCGGTTACCACGGTGATTTACATTTTCAGATCCACTTTTTTCTGCTCAGCGAGTCGGGAGGGGGGGGGGTTTGATGACTTCCAAGAGGGCGGGCACTGTGAATGCACGCAACCCCCCGATTAGGTGTTGTGGACCCTCGTCTGTTTGTTTTTTTTAATGGTGGTTTCTTGTCTTTTTGTGTCTTTCCTTAATATCTTGTCACGGTGGGAAAAGACTGCTTACCAATGAGACCACACCTCACTTTCCTGTTTCACCCCTCGGCTTCACTGATAAAGAGATTCAACCTTTTTTTTTTTTTTTTTTCCATTTTCAAAGTGTGTGTGTGTGTGTGTGTGTGTGTGTGTGTGTGTGTGTGTGTGTGTGTGTGTGTGTGTGTGTGTGTGTGTGTGTGTGTGTGTGTGTGTGTGTGTGTGTGTGTGTGTGTGTGTGTGTGTGTGTGTGTGTGTGTGTGTGTGTGTGTGTGTGTGTGTGTGTGTGTGTGTGTGAGAGAGAGACCGACCATGTTTTTTTTTTTTGTTTGTTGTTTTTTAGAGCTTCCGGTTACCGTCTGCCACTCTCCTCTTGACTATACGAGCAGGACCAGATTATAGTAGTCTAGAGAAATTGCCTTTGTAATTATTATTCTCAACATTAATTATCTTCTATAATAATAAATATATTCACTGTTATGTTATTTGTATTTGTTTCGGGTATGAACCAGTTCTCTCTCTCTCTCTCTCTCTCTCTCCCAGGTAGTAGTTTCAAATCACACAAGAGGCTCGCGTCACAAAAAAAAGTTTAGTACTCGTGGACATGAAGCCGTGTCTCTGTGCCTGCCTGCGTCATTGGTTGTGTGTTATATCCATTTTGGGACTATTTAGAGCCTTGTACATTGAACTGTTGAGTTGTTTCATCAAAAAAGTAAGTTATATACGGGGATGAATGAGACATCTGCTAAAGAATGGAGGGGGAAAAAAGGATATGAGGACTTGTGTCGGAAGACAACTAGACAGTGGGTATCCTGAGAGGGAAAAGACTGGGTCGATTATTTTAATATGACCATTTTATACCTTTCAAACCCCTCCCATAGAGACCACAAAGATTAATTATTAAATGAATTGTTGTTTACTCTGTTGTGTGGATCTTTTTGTTCGATGATGGGACAACTGTTTTTATTCTCTGATTTGGATTTTTGTAGTAAAAAAAAAAAAATTATGTTGAAAATATCGGCTTATTTTAAGAAATGACCAAGAAAACCAGCAAATATTTTCTGAATAAGTTCAGGCATTTAAAAAGAAAAAAGATAATTCAATTTTTACCATACTATCTGATACTCTACTTCACTGACACTTGAATATCCCAGCTTTTGTATTGTCAAAAAAAAAAAAAAAAAAAATCCAAATGGTCAAAGGGGATGTAAAAAGGGAATGATCAAAAAGGCGCTAGCCAGTTTCAATAGGCTTCATCTGAAGTAAATCTTAAATATTACCACATAGGTCAGGTCATTTCATCATAAATGTATTTTCCCCCAAAATAGTGCATTTATTGGAATAGACCTAGGTAAAAAAAAAAGCGTAATCTACTTCACTACATCTCGGAGAAATTGTTTTTTCAGCCTGTGCATATTTCTGTATACACATTTCCCTTTAAATTAATTAAATGTATAATTTTAATACATTAATACATAACAAAAATAATCGGTTATCCATCAATCGTTTCCCACTGTTAATATGTTCCGAGTGATGTGTATAATCTTAGGCTAAAGGTGGAAATAAACCGATTAAACTACCAATATGTAATCGAGCTCCCTTCTTAGACAACCAACAATTTCAAGTGGCGCGCTGGGCGACATCTCGCGAGACTTTGTGTGTTCTGTACTTTGTCAGCAGCAGCCGTCTCTCCACCATTTCGCTGCGTAAAGTCCCCTCCCCGCGACCGCTACATTCTGCGCCGAAACCCAGTCTCTCCCGGTCCGTATATTAACTTCTTCCCACCGACCTAGTGGTACCTCGTTGGGTACCGGGAGACAGTTTGGATTACTGGCATTACGGATTGAGTGCGATTTTGCGCGGATGACGACTCCTTCAACGAGAATTTAGTAAAAGAAAATCGGTCGGAAATTTCAGGTAGGTGGGAACTTAAGATGGCGGCATTGGAGAGGGAGGAGGGCAAGGAGGAAGTAACGGGGGAATCAAAGGGGGGTCTCGGACTAACGAAACGACACAATCAGACTTCATTTCACTTGCTTGTATTTTACAGTTTACTTCATCGAAGTGTGTAGACTCTACCTTCGAACCGAGACCGGAAACACAAATAAAACGCCTCGACACCGAACAAATTCTAATTTAAACGAAAAACGTTGTCATTCAACCAACTTTTCCTTTCTGTCGCTTTTAAGGAGCAAGCCGTTGGCCCGAGTAGGTCCCCCTAACCCCCCCGTGTAATCATTGCAAAATGTACATGGAAGTTTATAACAATGTTTTGTTTTCCCGGTTTCTTTACTTGTTCACAATGCGATATGTATTAGCGGCTAATACTGACTAATTTTAACGTATTTATTTTCGCGGAGACGAGATTTGACCCCACGCAATGACGTCACGAGTGATTGCCCCCTCCCCTCTCTGTACGGTAGTGCATGCAGAAGCGGGGTATTAATGCGACTTTTCAGATGTTTTCTGTGGTTCTCTTGGCAAAGTAACTTATTCAAATGTGTCCGCACAATCGGGCATCTTTGAGGGGCTAGAGCGTTACGTAAGCGCGGAGATGATGGGGCGCCTGCGCGTAAAACGAACGCACCCTGAGTAACTCCTCTACCCCGCTAGTTAGCAGCGGTCCTTTTCTCTTTATTTAGTGCCACCCCGAGCAGTATGTTGTTGTGTGGAAGCTAACGCTAGCCAGCTATCCACGCTAGCCAGCTAACAACCACACTAGCCAAACTAGCGGGCGTTTCAATGGGAGGCTTTTTGAGACGATTCGCGGCTCCCAGCTGGTGGTAGTTATTGCTAACGTCAAGATAGATGAAATCGACTCCCCTCCTCCTCGTTTATTTGTCTGGGTCCAATGCACAATGTGTCCACTGAATAAAGATGCGGTTTATCAAAGGTAGATAAAACGCACCTGCGCGCCTGGTCGCACCGGCTTTAAGGCTGTGAGCGCGTGCTGCAGGGTTTCCCAAACCCACTTCCCGTGGGGGCGACCGCGGCAAAATGCAAACACCGAGGGGTATTACCACCTTTTTAATAATACGGATTATTAGTGTTATTGCAAAGTGCACATAGATTCGATGCTAGCACTTCGCTGCATTAGTTTTGAATCCTGGAGCGGAGAGACGTGCAGTTTGATTTCTAGATATTGAAGTTGTTTATTTTTGCCTCCACAGAATATGTGGAAGGGACCCTAATTTCAGCATCCTGGAAGTAGAAAGCACAGAAGATCTGTGTCTCACACCACAGACAGGTGAGAAGTTCCTACACACACGCGTCAGCTGCTTTTCTTTTGTTTGCAATGTTTCCTCTTTAAGATCGTTGGAAATACAATTCCCTACACTTCACTAAAAGAAACACAGAACTGCCTACTTTATCACTGCAATAGATATTGTTTTCTTAATATGACTGCCAAATTGTGATCTCCTTATTTCCCGCGTCTCCATCAGGTGCAGTGTGTAGCCGGAGCAGCGCAGAGGAAGGACGCACTGGGGAGGAGGTGGTGCGGCAGCGTGCCCCTCCGGCTGTGGATGTGCTGGGTGGAAACCCCCAGGCTGCACAGAATGTGGCTGGGGAGTCACCTAGCCGTGGCCCGCAGCCGGTCGCGGCTGCCCCCCGCCCCGTCCCTCCGCTTGCCCGTCTGTACGCTGTGCCGCCGCCGCAGGGCACCGACGACTCGGCGTTCGCCCGGACGGAGAGCGCCGCTCGGATTCTCCCAATCCGCAGCGATTCGGAAGAGGTCGGCCTCGTCGGAGTTTCGACGTCTTCGCCGACGCCCCTCCTCAGTTCCTCCGCTGGGATGCAAAGCCCCCCGGCTCCCCTTTGTCCCCCTCTCGCCGCAGATACCCAGATCACTGGCACCTTGCAAGAGTTGCAACACGGGTCACAAACTGATAAAGAGAGCAGCCCCTCAAATAGTCAGACAAACCAGGTTCAGACACCCAGAGAGATGGCCGGACTTTTCGTTACTTCAGGGACTACGGAGAAAGGGTCTGTCACGTTGGAATATAATCCAGAGACTGGAACAAACGTGGAACTTGGTGGAAAAGGACACGCGGGCGAAAATATTCTCCTCCCCAAATCTCAAATCCGTTTCACAGCATCATCTCCATCTCTCCCCCAACCAGATGTTGGCTTCAAAGTCAGAGACGCCGCGGAACTTCTGGAGCTGTCTGCCAGGGAGCCACTTTCATCTCCGCCCCCTTTACCCGCATCGGGCACCTGCGGGATTAAACAAACTGACCTGTCAAACACACAACCCAACCTCACCGGAGAGCTACAAAAGGCAAACTGTTTGGAACCCGGGGAAATGTGTGAGCGCGCCACGGAGCTCGTTGAAGCGTCTCACAAAGATGGGCAACCGTCATCTGCTGAGAGGCTTGAGACCGGAGATGCGAGGGAACAGCCTCCTAAAGACGGCGACATCCAGAGGACTTGCGATCAACTCAAAGGAGTGCAGTTGGAAAGTATTGTGATGGAAGAACAAGCCAACTCCTCCTCGCTCGACTTCACGGTGCCGCCAGAGTGCTCCTCCACGCAGGAGGGCTCCTCTAAACCTTCCTCCTCGGGTCCGGTCGTCGAGGTGGAAAAGTCTCTCCCTGCTGAAGGAGTCCCAGAAACGACAACGACCGCAGAGCTTGTGCATTCGGATGGCGCCCAAGAAATCGTGGTCGTCGGAGAGGACACGCACATCGCCGGGGATTGGACCAACATGCACCTAAACCAGAGCTACCTGCTGCAGCGGGAAGACGGCAGCGTCTGCGAAGCCGCCATCATCAACGAGCTCGGCGCCGGCCTTTTGGCCGGGGAGCAGGCGGCCATCGAGTTGGACTCTCAGCGCGTGGAGGTGTACGAGTTCTGCACCCTGGTGGAGGAGGTTGCCGAGGAGACGGTGTGCGCCAGCAGCAGCAGCAGCAGTGCGCTGGCGCCTCACTCTCCAGGCTACGAGGTAAACCTATTCAACGCATTGCTCGAACACTCCGAAGAGTACACCGTCAAAGATGAGCTAGAGCCTTCGGATGGTGCTGTCATTATTCCCCAGCAGCCCCTGACTGCGTCAAACAGTAATTCCACTAATTTGTTCGTACAAACCTCAAGAACAGCTGCTGTCGGGCAGCATTTGGTGTTGGAACCCGAGCGAGCCGCGGAGGCGGCAAACTCCGGGGAGGTTCGGTTAGTTGAAGTGACCGACGTTGCGGCCGACGCGTTCGCTGTAGAACAGGCAGATGCTGGACTACAAATGGTCATATCCCCGGTGGCGATCGCCGGTCAGACCGCCGCAGTGCGCGAGGCCACAGCAGCTTGCGCTTCGACAGAGACTCAATCACGGTGCATCAAGAGCGTTTCTGTGCCGGTGGAAATCAAATCAGAGGCCCTCGGCGCCACCCGCTCTTCTGGTTTTATAAATCCAAAGCTGCTCCTTCTCAAACCGGGAGATATTCCTGTTCTGAAACACCCTCCCTCCCTTTTTGCCGGACAGAATCCGGCCAGTAAACTGGCCAATGCCCACAGCTCTTGGTCTGGCACCCTGTCTGAGGACTGCCTTCCCCAAACGCTGTGCTCCGTTGATGAAACGTCTTTGCCCGCCACGAGTTGTGATGCGCTTCACCCGGGCCAGACTGCATCCGTCTCCCCCAAAACATCACCAAACAAATCTGACAACGAGGCCTTAACCGCTACGCAAAGTTCAAGCACAGCTGATGCCGTCACCCCCGGGTGTGCTCCGACACCCAACATCCTTCGCATGCACCCGGCATCAGAGGAGAGCGAGGTCGCGGCGGCCTCCGCCTACGAGGAGGAAGAGAGCGAGGACATGGAGCAGGAACCGGAGGCCCAGGAAACCACTTCGGGACAGATCAGCAGTCCGGAAGAGGGCAGCGACGAAGAACCCGATGCTGACAGGACGGAGAGCGAGATGACCCCCAGCTCTCCTTCAAGGGTATTACCACGGCGTTTTATAAAACAGTGTTTGGTTAATATTCATGAAGTTCAGTTTCTGGGCATTTTATCACCTGTTGAGTTTTTCTTTTTAAGATTTAGTGAAAGGGGTTCTCTTTGCACTGCATTCAAAGATGCATAAACGCAAATGCACAAGGTTCATAATCCACCTTCTGATTCATCGACTTAAAGGCACAATGAGTTAATGAATGAGTAACCAGGGTTACGGTGCTCACCTGCGGGTGAAAGCAAACTCCAGATTCCCTCTGTGTAGAACGAGCTTTGTCCACTTTGGCCCCGCCAACTTTTTTGCGTCTTTGTCTCTGTTGATCATCTTCGCAGCTTCCTCTTAGAGTGCAGGTCGTCTTGTGTAACTTGGAAGTCAACCTTCAAAGAGATTAATCTGCTATTACACCATCATGTTGTGCACGTTAAGTAAGCCGGCATGTTTTCACTGACTTAAAAAAAAAAAGTCCATCCTCATGCTATTTGATTTTAGTTCTGCATGAGACGAACGCTGAAGGAAGAGTCACAGATGGCGGGTTTACAGTTTTGTGTCTGGATGTGTGCTTCTTCTAAGCCTCTGACCTTTCTCATGCATGCTGCTTTTATCGCAACAAATCTGGTTTCTGTCGCCTCACCATTTTTCTCGCCATGGCCCTCAGGTGAGCCAGTGGATCGCGGACAGGATCAACGAGAACGCGTCTCCCGTCTCGCCCGCCACTTTCCCTTCTTACCCCGGCCCCTCGCCCTCCAGCGACTGGTCCAGCCAGAGACGGGACAAGTCCTCGCCTCTCCGGGGGCCTCACGGGAAGTTTGTGTCTCCTATCTCCGTTGGCGGCTACAGTTCCTGCTCCTCCTCCCCGGATCAGGCCGCCACGCCTCAGCGACCCCGTGGAGAGCGCCACACAGGCATGGCAGAGCTGGCTAAACATGTAAGCGAGCCCTTAAGATACAGTAAATACATTGAAGATGGAAACTCCACACACAAGCGGGATTTCAAAAACTATTGTTATCCAGTTTTTGTTGTCCAAACGCCATAAAACCCCAAAATGGCTGACTTCCTGTTTGGTTTAGTGCAGACCTCCACGAGGAATTCTTGCTGCTTTTTGCGCCAAACTTCAAGAGCTGACCAGTCTCCCAAGCACCTGGTACGATAATAATAATAAAACATTAGAAGAACAATAGGTCCTTCTGCGTTTTTGCTCAGGTCCTAACACGGTTTATTTTTAGAAGCAAGGCCGCTGTGTATAAGAATAATGCTTTTGATTCTCCACACATCACAAGTGATGGCTATGTGACGCGCGTTAATCTCACACTCGACTTTCAGCCTCTCGCTTCCTTTTTTACAGACGACTGAGAACAATTGTCTATTTCCAAAAAAAATGCTCCGGCTGCCTCAAATAAACTTAGTTAGTTTGTGTGTTGATGAGACGCATGGACTCCCACTCCAAACACTTTTCCTCAACTAAGCTCTTGATTTTTAAATGATTGGATGTATAACTAGCAAGTTGATCTAAATAGTCCTGATGGAGAAAAGTCTTGGAGAAGGCTTGCACCCATGTTAGCATGTTCCAATCGTCTGCCAGCATGAGAATATTGAAATGAAGTGTAATTTATTGACCATCATGGTTGGTTAAAGAAGAAAATCTTTTGAAATCAAACTATAAACCGCTCGAGTTCTGTAAAGGCTTGAATTGTGATCAGCTCACTTATTAGCGCCAGAGTTCAGATCCAAAGTATTCACTAAATACTATTATATTCTTATAAAAGCCAAAACGCCCCAAAGTGCTTTCCTTTTACCGATCACTAACAAAAGAGCTAACTGCTGTGTGCCGTTGTTCTTTTTATTTATTTTTCCGCCCACCTCTCACATTCTACAGGACATAGTTGTTGCTCATTAATGCGTTGGCAGGGTTCACTGAGTGGTTTTGGCCGCTGTGTGTCCGTAGGAAGCGGACATCGAGCATCGAACCCAGTCGCTGAAGCGAGAGGGCTTCTGGTCCACGAAGCGCCTCACCCGCCTAACGGAGCCGCCGCGGCCCAAGGTGCACTGGGACTACCTGTGCGAGGAGATGCAGTGGCTCTCCGCCGACTTTGCTCAAGAGAGGCGGTGGAAAAGGGGCGTGGCGAGAAAGGTGGGTGGAGGTTGTTTTTGTAACTGGAAATAAGCTGGTTTTCTTTTACAAGTTGTATGTGTCAGATTACGTGTTATTGATGTGTTCTGTTGTTTTTTAGGTTGTGCGAATGGTGATGAGACACCACGAGGACTTGAGGCAGAAAGAAGAAAAGGCCAAGAGAGATGAGCACTCCAAGATCAGAAGAGTGGCCTCATCTATCGCTAAGGAGGTCCGGGCCTTCTGGAGCAGCGTAGAGAAGGTACGGATGATTCATCTAAAAAAAGAAAACAAGCAAACCAAACATTCTGGCTGTAAAAGATGAGATTTGAGAAGATCATAGCCTGTATTTTATTTTTCCCATGGAAAGTAAACGCACCGTGTAAAACACATGCATGAACACAGACTAATATCTATATACATATAAACCGTGTTGTCTTTTTCTCACTTAAGGTGGTGCAGTACAAGCAGCAGTCCCGATTGGAGGAAAAGAGGAAGAAGGCTTTGGACCTTCAACTGGACTTCATCGTCGGCCAGACTGAGAAATACTCGGACCTCCTCAGCCAGTCGCTGGCGCCAGCTGAAACCGAACCGGAGCACGTATCTCCGACTCCCCAAAAATCTGCGCCGTCTGCCGCCGACGAGGATGGTGAGGAGTGTTATTAAAATGTCTCGGGCGTGAGGAGATCATGTGCTCTGTCCCGTTTGTGTTAATAGGACATTTTAATAGTGGCTGTAAATCACCATCTTTTAGGGCGTAGGTTTAACAATATGACAAGGTTAACTGTGTCAAGTGAGATTCAACTGGTCTATGTTTGGAGGGAGGGAGGAGGAGGAGATCTACACTTCACTTCTGGACTAAACCCTGCAGCTCATAAATGGGGCCGACTGTCTCAATGTCGTAGTTCTCTCCCGTTCTTCACCACTGTGTCATTGGTCCGGACGGGGACATCTGTCATCTCGTCGTAGCTTCACTGACGAAATGTTTCAAGAAGATTAAAAAAAAAAAAAAGCGCGCTGTTGTTCATTGTCAAGGTTATTGCGTTTGTATCTGAGAGAATCGACCCGTTTCCTCACGTGCCGCATGATTACCTGTTACTTAAAGCGTATTCCGGCACTGCGTTCCCACGGATACGTGCAGATGTTACTTGGCAGCTGCAGGCGCGTCGGACCTGTCAGACGAGTCATATTGTTGGCAGTTGATTCCCAAAGCGTGAAGGTGACTTTTGTTTTAGGGTTTTCTTGGACTTGGCGGGGGCTCGTGTGTCGGCCAAGGTTTTTTATGGTGTTAATCTGATCAGTCTGATTTACCATCAAGTATTGCAAGTTTCCACAAAAGATGTCTGTTTAAATTGCTTCCAATAACTGAAGCGTTTCTTGTCTTTGAGAGCTGCAGTTTAGCCTCCACGTGGTGTCTCATGAACCCAATCCATCTGTCGTACACCTGTTTCCTTGCTGCTGCGTTGAATATCCAGCAAGCACATGTCTTTTTTTCATTACAGAAAGAGTTGTTTGTTTTGTCTGTGCAGACAGAGACTTTGAGCCTCCCTGTGAGGAGGAGGACGACGAGGAGACCATCGAGGTGGAGGAGCAGCAGGAGGGCAACGATGCCGAGAGCCATCGGAGGGAGATCGAGCTGCTGAAGGAGGAGGGCCTGCTGCCCCTGGACCAGTTACTCAGCACCCTCAAGCTGCCACAGGTACCGACAGGATAGTCTGTCACTTAAAGATTTCAACACAAATCCACTCACCACTTTATTAGGTACACCTGTTCAATTGCTTGTTAACACAAATTGCTAATCAGCCAATCACATGGCCGCAACTAAATGTATCTTGGTATCAGCCGTTCAGGCTGCTGATGTAACTGTGTGGGGGATATTTTCTCGGCACACTTTGGGCGCCTTCGTACCAATTGAGCATCGTTTAAATGCCGCAGCCTACCTGATTAATGTTTCTTTCCATGGCTGTTCCTTTGTGAACAGAGTGTACCGTCTTCTGACGGCTACTTCCTGCAGGATAAAGCTTGTAAATAACGGTAACGTTTTGTTGGATTGAATAGGAGGCGGGCTCTGATGAGGAATGCTCTGATGTAACTTCTTCATCGGTGGAAGAGGACGGTGAATTCACTGCCAATGAAGAAGATGGTAAGACTGCCCATAACACAATAAACTGGAGCACTAAACTTTTGTTAATGTGTATTTTGTTGAGGTGCGGTTAGAGATGTTACATATCTTGTTGCTTCTTCCTCCAGCTCAGGATGAGGAGGACACCATCGCCGCCCAGGAGAAGGTCGAGGGTCAGGTGGATCATGCAGAGGAGCTGGACGACTTGGCTAGAGAAGGTATTGATGAACAAAGAGCAAAATGTTGAGGGGCCTGTTTGATTTGAAGAGTTCAAGTGCTGAATCTCTTGCATAAACCTCTGAATTAATACCAGTAGGAGAAATGTGTTTTAAATGGAGGTTTCTTTTGCCTCTTTAAGGCCTGACCACCAAACATTTCAGCGTTTTATTTGTATAATTTCATAAAGATTTGAGTTCTTTACTACTTTGGAATCAACTTACTTTGATGCTCAGAGGGCAAGTACTAGTTCTCAAATGTACCAGAATTATGCTTGACATGAATATAGCTTCTTCATGTTGACTTGACTTGAATATTTAATTTTTTTATCCAAGAGAAACTTACTGTTAAAGTTAACATTTCAGGACAAATTATTTGGGTGTGATTTGCTTCACATAAACTTTTATTCCATCTTTGGGATTTTTAGTTCCACAGTTGGATCTTTTTTGCTGTATATAAAAAAAGTGCTACAGTTAAATAAGCCGATGACTCTGCTTTTGTTCTCCCGGTTCCTTTGTCCCCGAGTCAATGTTTTTGTTGATTTTGAAATATGGTCTGTTGTTCACACAAGTTTTAAACATTTAGTTCTGTGGTATAACAGACACTGGAGAGTTTAGAAACTGAACTATTGTGTCTTTAAGTGTCTAAATGAGTTGTCAGGTCGTCTTCTTTTTAGACACAGAAACTCACTGGTTCTCTTTCAGACTTGTAGTCACTTCAGTCTCATTTTAACTCAAACATTTCAAATGGGAGTTACACACTAAAAGAAAAGGGCAAAATCCAAAGTGGAGGCATCTTTGTGGAGCAGTTTCCTTTTGCAGCCTTTTTTTTACCTCCTACGATTATATCCACCGTTCACAAACCATAAGGCGTTGTTCATTAGGGAAGATTATCTTGCGTAGTGAGTATTGAAAGTTATTTACTTATTTCTGACTTCTCTGCTCTAATCCAGCAGAAAGGGCTTTGTCAAGGGAACTAGTGTGATGCAAACTCAGGGTTTATGGGAGACTTCTAAAAGCTAAAAACAGTGGTTGTTAAAATCTGAACCTAAAGCGCTTCCTGCAACGGTGCCCCGTTGTGTTTTTATTTGATTGCAGTTTTAATGTAGCCTCGTGATGTGTATCTGCCAGTTAGCTGCACGTCAACAAGCATTCCACTCGTACAAAGTAGCGCCATGCTTCTAAACATTTTCCCGTCCCCCTCGTAGGCGACATGAGCGTCGAGGAGTTGCTGGAGAAGTACAAAGGAGCGTACGCCTCCGACTTTGAGGCCCCGTCTGCATCTGGCTCCAAAGACAGCTCCGATTCGGAGGTGTCTGGGGACGAGGAGGAGGAGACCGATGAAGACGAGAGTGACGCGGAAACCAACAGCTCGTCCTCCGGTGTGAACCAGCTCATTTGTGCATGCTTCTTTAATCACAGGCTACTTATACTTATCATTAAACAACTTCACATATTTGTCAGATTCACAAGGAGACAGCGGAGCGGAGGACGACAGTGAGGACGAGGCGGAGGAAGAGGCGGAGGAAGAGGAGAGTGAGGAGGAAGACTGCTGCGGCGATGAAGGGATGGAGGTGTTGCTGAAGGAGGGAGACAACAGCCCCCCCTCCTCCAGCTCGCGGCCCAAGAAGGAGATCAGCCACATCGCTGCGACGGCAGAGAGCTTGCAGCCTAAAGGCTACACGCTGGCTACTACAAAGGTCAGTCGAGATTATTTATGAGTATTTGAGGAGTATTTACTTCCCAAGTCAATCGGAAATGGAGGAACAAGCATTCTGTGGGGACCGTGACCGTCATGAACACAAACACGGCCACGATTGGCTTCCCAACATCACAACATGCTCAAAGCTGTTATGGTGGTTATTTCTGCCATCATTTATTGTGGAAAGAAACAGTCTGTTGGCATCTGCCTGAAAGTACCCCTCCCCCCTCCCCTCCATAGCCCACTGGCTACATCTGCTTTCCCTTTTTTTAATGTTATCGTAGTACGAGTATGTCAACACATGCTTTGTGTCTCCTAATCACTTCTGAATCCGTCATTTTCTCCTCTTTTCTGTTACCAGGTCAAGACCCCCATCCCGTTCCTGCTTCACGGCACGCTGCGAGAGTACCAGCACATCGGACTCGACTGGCTGGTCACCATGTACGAGAAAAAGCTCAACGGCATTCTGGCTGACGAGATGGGTTTGGGCAAGACCATCCAGACCATCGCTTTGCTGGCTCACCTCGCCTGTGAAAAAGGTTTAGTCCAAGTGCTTTTTAAAACCATTTATACAAGTGGGCAGTCCTTAAAACGTAAATGTTCCTTTTCTAGCTGCTTTTATCATTTGACATATTGTGTTCAGGTAACTGGGGTCCTCATCTCATCATCGTCCCCACCAGTGTGATGTTGAACTGGGAGATGGAGCTGAAACGCTGGTGTCCCGGCTTTAAAATCCTAACTTACTTTGGCAGTCAGAAGGAGCGAAAACTAAAGAGACAGGTAACGACCTTATGTTTGGCATTTGTCTTACTTCCTTTCATTCAGGGTTTTTCCTTTCACATATTTTTCTATTTTTCTGAACCTAATGCAAATGTTTCAGGTCACTTTTACGCACCCGAGACACATTTGAGTCGTACTTGACTCACCATGTTTAAACTTTATTTTCTTCAGGGCTGGACTAAGCCGAACGCCTTCCATGTGTGCATCACTTCCTACAAGCTGGTGCTGCAGGATCACCAGGCTTTCCGCCGAAAGTCCTGGCGGTACCTGATTCTAGACGAGGCCCAAAACATCAAGAACTTCAAGTCGCAGCGCTGGCAGAGCCTGCTGAACTTCAACAGGTCAGTGGAGACGGATCTCTACTAGCAAATCTGATGGAATCCAAAGTTTTGCCAAATTTAACAAAATCCTCCAGTGATCATGGTAAACCTTTATTACTGTTGTGAAGGGGAAATGTCTAAGCCAATCATTTTATATATAAACACCTTAAGCTGGACATTTTGCTGTAATTGAAGGACATTTATGAAAACTGCTAAAAATGTTTATTTGTAAATTGTAATGTAATTTTGCTAATTTCTTTCCAAAGCCGACTACAGCTATTATGTAATAGTATTGCCAGCTGTATGATATAATAACCAAATGGACTGAGATAATCATGACTTCCTTCTTGAAAATCAGGCCTGTGGGCGGAAAATCTAAACGGGCGTGAAAATTGAGCTGCTGGTCACAAACAATCAGCCATCCCCAAAACACCGTAGCGCTTAAAAATGTTTACCCCTCGGTGGTGTGCGGGTGTGAATGTTAACTAGCCAGTCTCAAAAAAGGAAATCCTACTTTAATTCACCTTCATTTGAGTGTTCACAAACACAAAGCTCCAATGTGTAGCTTCTGCACACAAGCTGCTGCTTCTGTGTGGGTCAACAAACCAACTTAGAGGTCAATTGAGTTAACTGGAGGCCCCCAACTCTGATTCTGTCTCAATATGTTACACTTGGGAGCAGCAGCTTGTGGTAAAAAAAGAACCCAACGTGAACAAGCCTGCATGCAGACATAGTCAAAGACATGATTCTCCTGAGATTAAAGGGAGAGTGATGAGAATAAAATCAATCCATGTGCATCCTTTCCGATCACGGCTGCATCGATCTCCCTGCATGTATTTGAAATGTCTCCGTTGTTCCCTCCCTCTTCTCAGCCACCGGCGACTGCTGCTGACGGGAACTCCGCTCCAGAACAGCCTGATGGAGCTGTGGTCTCTGATGCACTTCCTCATGCCGCACGTCTTCCAGTCCCACCGCGAGTTCAAGGAGTGGTTCTCCAACCCGCTGACGGGGATGATCGAGGGAAGCCAGGAGTACAACGAGGGCCTGGTCAAGAGGCTCCACAAGGTGCTGAGGCCCTTCCTGCTCAGGAGGATCAAGATCGACGTGGAGAAGCAGATGCCTAAGAAATACGAGCACGTGGTGCGCTGCCGTCTCTCAAAGAGGCAGCGGTTCCTCTACGACGACTTCATGGCCCAGGCATCGTAAGTCAGGAAGGAGAATTCAAACACGCAAACTGAACTTAATGAAGGCAACCTGAAGTGTCCTCTTGGTGTTTGTCTCTCAGATTCTCTATTTATTGTACTACAGTACATCCGTACTGTACTGTAGTACAAGTATTCACAGCGCTTTACTTTTTCCACATGTCATTATGTTAGACTTATTCCAAAATGGATTAAAGACATTTTTCTCAATTCTACACACAACACCCCATAATGACAAACTCAAAAGATTTCGTGGAAATTTGTGCAAATCTATTAAAAATAAAGGACAAAGATTTTACATACTTACATAGTCTTCAGTCTCATCAATTAACGCGGTAACTTGACAGCCCTAGTTGTTGTTGTTGTTGTTGTTATTATCATCATCATCATGTAGTGTTCTAAATAGTTTGAAGCTTCAAAGCTACGGTTAAGACCTTGAAATCCAAAATCTGACAGCAATATTTTTCTCTTTTATTAATTTGCACAAAGGATTCACATGACAAAGCTCTGTTCCACCCTTTCTCAACCTTATCTTCATCATTCCCAGAGGAGCACTTGTATTTCGCGCTGGTATCAATACTTTTCTCTCTCCGCTCTTGATGCAAAGGACCCGGGAGACGCTGGCCAGCGGTCACTTCATGTCTGTGATCAACATCCTGATGCAGCTCCGCAAAGTGTGCAACCACCCGAACCTGTTCGACCCCCGTCCCATCCAGTCCCCCTTCATCACCAAGCCCATCGTTTTCCACACGGCCTCTCTGGTGCAGGACGCCCTGGAGGTCTCTCCTCTGAAGGTCGGTGCTGCACCGAGAGAGCCATTTGCCTGATGACTCAATGCTGTGATGATGTGACACTTTTTTTTTTTTTGCGTGCTCAGCGCTGCGACCTTTCCATGTTTGACCTTGTGGGGTTGGAGAGCCGAGTGTCCCGGTACCAGGCAGACGTCTTCCTGCCGCGCCACAAGGTCCGCCGCCAACTCATCCAGGAGATCCTGGAGTCCCCCGACCCCCCTCCAAGGCCCAGACCGGTCCGCATGAAGGTCAACAGGTAAACGGGACATTTGCTTCTAAGTAGGGAGCTATAAAAAGCTGTATTAGCACTTTGGGAAAACAGCTGTAGTGTCTGTTAAATTTATACAAATCGTTGTGTGTGTGTGTGGCAGGATGTTCCAGCCTCCTCCTAAAAGTGAAAACCGACCAGTCCTTCTGATGAACAAACCAACCTGCTCCGTACCTCCAGCAGCACAGAACCCCAAACCTCCTCCAGTCCCGGAGGTCTCCGGTGCTCCTCAAACTGCTCCTCAAACTGCTCCTCAACCTGCTCCTCAACCTGCTCCCGTAGTTCAACAAGGCAAGTGAAGCCTGAACGCAATGTCCGAGTATTTAGACCATCGTAGTTCAAAAACCAAATGATTATTATGGTTCCAGGAAAAGAAAGGTAAACACAGGATAAACATATCTTTTAGTGATTGTAAAATCATGAAGGGAGGGGATGTTTTTTTGTGTCGGAGTCTCATGGCTAATTTCTTTTCCGCTTTTTTTACTTTTAGCTCTGTTTTACGTCTGATTTATGGGCCTCTTATCTAAAACTATTCATCCGCTGGTCTTTGCCACGGCTCCCAAGACCAGCGAGAGTGAGTTTAACCTTAATGGAAATATATGGTTTCAGTTTAATCAACTATAAAAGCAATGTGGTTCCATGAGGCAAAACATTCTTGGACATTTTCGGGGGGAAATGTCTCTTTTATAATATTTCCTCCTACCCAAGGTCTGTAATAAATATATATCACTACAATGACCGTAACACACCATTGTACATTAAGAATGGATACTTACCTAAAAATACTTTTATTCCCCCGTATCCTTTTTAGTGGTGTGTACAGTGACAACCGCTGCCGCCCCCCGCCCCTCCATGCACCCCACCGCTCAGATCGCAGTGCGATCCGGCGCTCCAAGGCCGGTACTGACCGTACGCCCCCCCGCTGCTTCCTGCGCAGCCGGCATCCCGGTCCATCCCGGCCCCAACCCTGGCAGCGTCCTGCCCCAGAGGGTTCTGCTCAGTCCGGATATGCAAGCCAGGCTGCCTTGTGAGTGCACACCGAGCAACTTCAGGGTCTCAAGCTTGACTTTAAAGACTTTCACTATTCTGAATGTTACTGATCCACATCTTCTTTTGTTTTTTGTTTTTTGCTACCTCAGCCGGGGAGGTGGTGAGCATCGCCCAGCTGGCCTCTCTGGCGGGTCGACCCGTGTCGTCGTGTCAGGGCAGTAAACCCGTCACCTTCCAGCTTCAGGGCAACAAGCTGACTCTGTCTGGAGCCCAGATCCACCAGGTCCCTGGAGCTTCTCCGCGCCCAGTTCAGGGTTAGTGTCGGAAGGCCTTGTGTATTTTACGGGTGTGTGAATAATCTACGGTGGAGGGCCGTTTGTGCGAGCCATGTTAACTGACCAATCATTGTGAATTTTGATCAGAAATGATCCGGAATCCGTTAAAATAGATCCCGATTTTTGATGTGTTTTTATGATTTAAATAAAAATGCCCTTTATCTCTCCAGGTAATGTGATGCACCTGGTGTCTAGTGGAGTGCAGCACCACCTCATCAGCCAGCCAGCGCAAGTGGCTGTCCAGGGCAACACCCCCTCCACTGCGCCACCCACCAATCGACTGGCTCTAAATGCCCCAGCGCAAGGTTTTTAACCCGCCTTTCTCTTACTGTTCTTCAGGTTCCGCCTCTAAATTAAATTTATTTCCATATCCTCACAGTTACTGCAAAGGAACATCTCAAACTCGTTGGGATTTAGTCCCAGTTTAGTCTTGATCCTCTATGAATGCAGAGTAACTTCAATCCAACTTCAAACCAAAATGTATTAAAATCCGGTCTGTAGCAGCTTAATCTACCCTTTGAGAAGCCTTGTTTCTCATTTGTGTTTCCATGTGTCCTCAGTGCCCCCCTCCATTATGAGCAGCCCCGGTGTGGTGAAGATCGTTGTGCGTCAGGCAGCAGGCAAGGACGGCGGGCCTGTGCCCACGCTGGCTGTGGCTCCTTCCCCCCGCGTTGCTTCTCTGACCTCCCTGCACCCGCACACCAACACGACCCCTGTCAGAACCGCCGCTCCACTGCAGATCGCCCAGCGCACCCCTGGCCCCGCCACCGCCACCGCCCACTACACCATAGCTCCTCCGGGGAACCCCGGCCCGACCCCCAGCCAGCCACACCCCCCTCGGCCCGTCCTCAAAGTAGTGCAGCCTCCTCCATCGAGCGCAGAGCGGCCAGGTGAGAGAGAGCGAGGGCGCTTTGCATGCGTGACGAGAAGAACCGTGTCACAACAATGTAGCCGCTGATCTTTTGATGCTCCGGTTTAATCTGTTTGGAGGGCCCCATGTGTTACGAAGGACAGGATCCCTTCTAGTCAGTCAGGAAAGCCAGTTTAGTTTTTAAATTTATGTTTTAAGATCTGGAAATACTTAATTTTCCAAATATGAGTAAGGTTACTTAGCAGGCGCCTCTTCCATCGGTTGACTGGTTTTAACTGAAAGGAACTATTTTACTCCTCCACCGAGCTCATTAAGCCAAAGTAGAATCCAGTTATTCTAAAACGGTCTTTCTTGTCCCCCCCTCAGCTCTGGTCCAGGTGGCCTGCTCGTCTTCTACATCCAAGTCCTCAGCGGCTCTGCGGGAACGCGGCGGTCAAACGGCGCTCACCCCAAAGTCGAGGCCGGGTGCCGGCGTTAAGACCGTCCCTCCCCCCAGGAGAGTGCCCAGGCTCCCTCCCCGCTCTCCGTTCCACACGGTAAGAAAGTTGTGAGGCCAAACGGCACAAAAGCAAAAAGCTTTTGCATTTCGGCGTCATTTCAGCGGCTTGTGTTCCTGCTCTTTACCTCGCTTGCTCACATCCCGCCCCCCCCCCTTTCTTTTTCTCAACAGAAGTGGCTCGAGGACGTACACAAGCAGCAGCGCGACAGCCGCCTGGACTTCATCATTCGAGTCAACGAGAACCGCTGCGCGGCCAAACCCGCATACGGCCGGGAGGTTTTAGACTTCCTGACATTCCTCCCCGGGCCACGACCTGCACCGCCCCCCCCGCGCCCTCAGAGGGAGTGGGGTCGCTCGGGCCACAGCAGCGCTCTGCACTCGCAGTGGGAGAACAAATTCAACTTCATGTGCCAGAGTCGTGCTGTGAGAGAGGCCATCCACAGCGTGGAGGACCGGCTGGAGCTGCTCAACGACGTCGTGGACAGGTGGATATTTTAGAGCTGCTTTTTTTTAAATTTTTTTTTTAGCTTTTCTTTTTCGTTCCTATCTGGATGGGTCCTGCTCCTCGATGAAAACAGCACAGTCACGGTTAGGAGCGGTGAATAATGTCTCTTTTGCAACAGTTACATGGCCATAAATCCTTAAAAGAAATGTTGTATTTCTTTGATAATTTTGCTCAGTGTTTTACCGGTAAAAATGATCGATTAAGTATTTTAAATGAGCCGTCTTTTGAATGAAAAATTACATTACCATTAACATTTGTTTGGTTGTTTGTTTTTCTGAAGGAAGAGTTGGTCACACGTGATGTGTTCATGAGCCGAAAGAATAACTTGATGTTCCTGTTCTCAACAGCCGCTGGCTGGTTTAAACCGTCTAGTTTTTTGGATTTGAACTGAGAGAGCTGTGTTTTATTTATCTTTAACTGTTGTGTCTTTTAGGTTTACATTTGCAATTCCCCCCGTGGAGGCTCCACAGATCTCGATGCACTGCTGCCATCCTCCTCCTTCTCTGAGCCACAAGCAGGCGGTCTTCTCCTCCCAGCTGTCCACTCAAGTCACTCCGCTTACTCGCAGTCTCCATCGAATCCAATGTTACATGCGGACCCAGTTCCCGGATCTGAGGCTCATCCAGTACGATTGTGGTAAGCACTTTCAATACGAGCGCAGAAAAACGCCAAACACAAAGAATAAAATGAAGAGCTTGTTCGGACTTGAAATGACAGTCGGGAATAAATAATTGATCAATTAAACAGTTAAAAGAAATTCTCAAAATGAAAAACTGAGCAAAACTCAGAGGAGCCACTTATTGCTAAAGGAGAGGGGTTGTAATAGCAATTTAGGCCACAACAGGATGAAGTCTCCATGCTATAAAAGAGTTGAAAAAGACAGGGTACCCATACTTCACTGAAGAGGAAAACAATAATTTCGGTGAGTCAGGAACATGATCAACGCCTGTATCCCCCTGTTGTGAAGGGTTAAACACTCAATTATGTGGGGAAGGATTTCACATTTTTCGTTCCATGCAATCACCTGCTAAATTATGTCTCCCCCCCCCCCCCATGTGCAGGAAAGCTGCAGACTCTTCACACCCTGCTGAGGAAGCTGAAGACCGGAGGCCACCGGGTGCTGATCTTCACTCAGATGACGCGCATGCTGGACGTGCTGGAGCAGTTCCTCAACTACCACGGACACATCTACCTCCGCCTGGATGG
Source organism: Gasterosteus aculeatus (assembly GCF_964276395.1). Taxonomy (NCBI): domain Eukaryota; kingdom Metazoa; phylum Chordata; class Actinopteri; order Perciformes; family Gasterosteidae; genus Gasterosteus; species Gasterosteus aculeatus. The sequence continues at coordinate 7,912,809 of NC_135692.1, read as the reverse complement.
AAGCACGCGCGTGGAGATGAGACAGGTTAGTGCAAAAATATAAAGACTGTTTGGGGGGGATGAAATTAGAGTCAGACTATGCTTATATTCTCTGCCTCCTCTTTCAGTCCCTCATGGAGCGCTTCAACGCAGACCGCCGGATTTTCTGCTTCATCCTGTCGACGCGCAGCGGAGGCGTAGGCGTGAACCTGACGGGGGCTGATACGGTGGTGTTCTACGACAGCGACTGGAACCCCACCATGGACGCCCAGGCACAGGACCGCTGCCACCGGATCGGCCAGACCAGAGACGTACACATCTACAGGTGACGACTGGTCACAAAGGGGGCGGAGTTTAACGCTTTGACACCATACGTGTTGAGCCTTCGGGAGGATGTTATTAATGTCTGATGTTTATGAAAAATGTTCTCCGTGTCCTCACAGATGTTTAAGGTTGAGGACACAATAAGACTGTAGATAGGAGGAAAAACAAGTTTGATCAATATTTATTTTAAGGCTTTACTTTTGAAAAAATGTGATGTTAATGTTTTTCCTTCATGAACGTTCCTCTTCAGGCTGATCAGTGAGCGAACTGTGGAGGAGAACATCTTGAAGAAAGCCAATCAGAAGAGGATGCTGGGAGATATGGCTATTGAAGGAGGAAACTTCACCACAGCCTTCTTCAAGCAGGTATTTAATATTTTAACATAGTAGCCCACTTTTAATTTCAGGATTTATTCATATTATATAATTTGATCAACTCCATTGTTTCTACTAACTGCTTCACCTGGTATAAAAGTGCAGCTTAAAGTGAAAACACCTGTGCCGTTTCAAGCATTTTCTAATTAACCCATTGAATGAATAACAGAATAACTGCTGTTGAGTATTGTAACGTCAGAGAATCGAGCAGTTTAAGTACCGACTTGTTCTTCTTTGTGTACGGAGGACCATTTTCCTGAGTTTTTTTTCTGTTCCTCAGCAAACCATCCGAGAGCTGTTTGATATGAGCGAAGGGGAGAAGAGGGAGGCGGCGGTGGAGCTATCGGTGACCCCAGCCGAGGAGGAGGAGACTGTCATCAAGCAGAGCACCACCATTCTGGAGCAGGTGAGGGGCATCATGAGGTGTCGTAGGGCTGTATTCTATCTTCTGGCCGACTGGGGCAACTCCTGTGGTCTTATAGAAGTCTATGAGAGAAGGACTACTTCTCTCTTGATTTATTCCCTCAATATACATTATAACAGTTTATGGTCTCAATCTCTACTTTCAAGTCTTCAATACAGCATGATGTTCCTTTAGTAAATAATGGTCCATTTAGAGTCAAACAAAACATAAAGCAGGATGATTGACAGGCTGTATGCTGTCTCTACTCGAGACAGCATACAGAACTCGAGGCTCCCAAACGTCTACAGACCAACGAGTGTCGTTGCCATGACTACGTCCCTTTTTTAATACACCGCACAAAGTTCTGCAATCTTTGTTCTTACTTTCTGTTCTTCTTATTCCCACAATACCAAATACAAACACAATGACAACAAACTGACTGACTGAAATGACTTCTGTATTTTGTTTGTAAATCAGACAAGAGGAGTAAGACGGAATGGTGCAAGTTCAACTTGCAGCTGGGAAAATGTTGCACAATCATGTTGATTTTTTTTTTTTCCAAAACTAACAAACCTTAAAAAAATAAATAAAGCCATTTATTATTTCTTAAATACTTTAATGCTGGGGTGCCATCTTTAAAAAAATCTGAATTAGGCTTGTGTTGCAAATCTTAGCTTTAGCTTGTAGTCACATTTATTTATTTTTTACAACAGTAAGGGCACTCAATTTCTTTTTTGTATCTTTATTATGTAATGTTTCATTTATTACATTATTGCTACTGGCCTTTGTGTGCATATAGTAGTGTGATTGCTGTATTTTTGGGACATGCTGATTCCTCATTTAATACTCGATACAAACAAACCAAAACCGAGGTTTATTTAATGGTCTAATTACCCTATAATAACCGGACGTGTTGAACTTTTGCAGGCCTTGTGTCGAGCCGAGGACGAGGAGGACATCGTCGCCGCCTCGCAGGCCAAAGCAGAGCAGGTGGCAGAACTGGCGGAGTTTAATGAAAATATCCCACTGGATGATGGAGGGGAGCAAGAGGAGGTGGAGGAGCTCTCGAAGGCGGAGCAGGAAATTGCGGCTCTGGTGGAGCAGGTGAATGTTCTTTTTTTAATGTTTTTAAATCAAGGACATTGATTACATTTTTGTAGCAGTTTCTGCTGCATATCTGCATTGTATGTGTTGCTTTGAGTTCCGCTGATCTCACCACTTGCTCAACCCGTCTCCAGCTCACTCCGATCGAACGCTACGCCATGAACTTTCTGGAGACCTCCCTAGAAGACGTGTGCAAAGAGGAACTGAAGCAAGCCGAGGTAACGACGCGTCTTCTCCTTTGGCTTTAAAGCTTTACCATCTCAACATGTCTGCTTTGATACATTGGATTAAAGGTATTAATATTTATTTAAGATAAAAATAAATCCTAGTCCTCACAACTGAAGCGCTGTACTTTTTACTGTGGTATTCTTTTCTTCAAAACTTAACACCATTGTGGTGAAATTCAGCATTTTGGATTTGACTGAGGTGTCAATTCAATCTGATTGATGAGAGATCTGCGTAATGACCACAAATACTCAACAATGATTTTGTTTATACTATGGAATTTGTCAAACCCTGTATTCCTACAGAAAAATCCCCAACACAAAGTCAATTGAATGTCTATAATTCTGTTCTGCTGCTGTGTGTTTAGGAGCAAGTGGAGGCTGCCAGGAAGGGCCTGGACCAGGCCAAGGAGGAGGGCCTGAAGCTCCACGCCTCATCCGATGAGGACAACGATGACTTTTTGTCACCGCCGGCTTCTGTGGAGCCTTCTCAGCCGGCCCGCCGGGGCCGGAAACCCAAGGACAAGGCCGTCAGCTCTACGAGGACCAGTGGTCGTCTGCGCGGGGCCTCGCCCGAAGCGGAGCCCACTCGGGAAGTGCCTGAAAGACTCCGCTGTGGGTTGAGAGGACGAGGGGCTGCCAAAGACCCGAGTGCTACGTCCGCCACCCCGCCCCAAACAGACCTGCACAAAACCCCAACAACCAAGCTTCACGATGTCTCCAAATCCCCTCCTGCCAGAGACCCACAGACCCTCAAAACCAAGACTCTGCCAAACCGCTCCCATCCCAGTCCAGTGCCTTCCCCTCCCACAGCCTCCCCCCACGTGGGGAAACTACAGTGTGTCGGGGAGACTGACGGCAAGACCCCCGCAGCCTGTAGTCAGGACAAAGAGGGGGAGAACGACAGGAAGGCGTCCGACGCGCCGCTGGAGACCAGCTCCCCGGTGGACCATCAGGCAAAAGACGACGACTGCGGCAAAGACCACGGCGCCGTGTCTCCGCCTTCTACCAGCTCCCGGTCGCCTCGCAAGCGGCAGTCAGCGGACGGGGAAGTCCTGCGGGGCCTGGTCGAAGACTCTCCTTCGGCCAAGGTCCTGCGGAAGCTCCCGGGGAGGTTGGTCACGGTGGTGGAGGAGAAGGAGCCGAGACGGAGGCGGCGGCGGGGAAGCGGCACCGGAGGCGGAGCTTCTTCGGAGGAGGCGATCGCGGAGGAAAGCGTCGACGAGGCGAGCAAAGACAACGCGTCGCCGAGCCCCGACGGCAAAAGCAAAGCGTCTGTTACCAGATCTCCCCCGGATCAGCACTCGGCTCCTAGTCCGGCCGTCCACCCGCCGCCCGTCAGGAGCTACCCTCCGTATTCTCCACCACATCTGTTTCCGGACATGCCCGTGCTGAGGAATCTCCCCGTGCGGCGGCGTTTGGAAACAGAATCTCGCATGGCCGCTCAGCTGGGGGAGCAACAGCAGCACCTGGGTCGAGGAAGGGGATGGAACCAGTCCAGGAAAACGGACCCGTCGCCGGGCAAAGACGGCGCTTCAGCTTCCACAGAGTCCGATTCTCTCGTGGCGCCTTTGAAAAGAAAGCGGGGGCGCCCCCCTAAGACTCCCCCAAGGTTACCGGAGCACGGCCGCACGGTGACACCCTCCCCGCAAAGGGAGGAGGGGAACCCCCCTCTGTCCCCAAAACGTAAGCGGGGCCGTCCTCGCAAAGACGCCACAACAGAAATTGTCCCCACTGCCGGTGTGTGTGATGGATCAAAGACTGGCGCTTGTTCCGGGCCTCCGCCTGCCAGCAGGCCTGAGATCCCCGTCGCTGCTCTTCTCACTACACGTCAGGGCCCCGAGGACGACGAGACCCCGAACCCCCCTCAATGCCCCACAACAGATCCCCCTGCCACACCAGCCGCAGTGCAAGCAGCCACACCTGCTAAACCTACACCTGCTACACCCACACCACCTACGACAGCTACACCCACGGCATCCACACCACCTACGACTGCTACACCCACGGCATCCACACCACCTACACCCGCTAAACCCACTACACCCACAGCACCTACACCCACCGCACCCAAACCACCTACAACCGCTACACTCACAGCACCTACACCAGCTAAAGCCACGGCACCCACACCACCTACGACGGCTACACCCACTGCACCCAAACCACCTACGACGGCTACACCCGCTGCACCCAAACCACCTACAACTGCTACACCCGCTGCACCTACACCTGCTACACCCATACCACCTACACCCGCTGCACCTGCACCCCTTTCTGTTGTTCCCTCCACAGCAGCTCGATGTGCAAGTTGTGCTCCAGCTACTCCGAGCCCACCCACAGCATTAACCCAGGTGTCCAGTGTTTCTATGTCCAGTATCCCAGCCACTTCTACCCCAAATACCACCGCTCCATTGCCCCTTGCCAGCACTGTCACATCGACTCCAGCCGGTGTACAAACAACACTTTCCGGTGCTTCTAAAGCACCAGCAGAACCAAAACCTTCAGTTCCTACAACTGCCGAAGCAACAGCGCCGCTCAATACAACGTCAGTCCCACCACCAGCTGCCACCTCTCCATCGACTGACTCGTCTTCTGCCGTGGGCGTCGACGCAGTGCCAGCGTCGGTCCCCGCCACAACCAGTACTGCTAGCGTGGCATCAAAGCCAGGCAGCGCAGCACCAACAGTCACCACTACAGCAAAGTCAGTCACGACTAAAACTGCTCCTGTGACGGATTTGTCATCCACAACGTCTACTCCAACTTTTGTTCCCTCCACTGCTGCCGCCCCCCAGAAGGTTTCAGCCTCGACCTCAGCGACCTCAACATCTTCCCCCACTACAGCGACCGTGAGAACGGTCCAAGCTAGTCCAACGGCTCCCAACGCAGGTCCAACAGCGTCTGCGTCTTCTAGAACGGTCACATGTTCTCCAAACGAGCCAAGGAGCAACGTGGCCGCTACCAAACCACCACCACCAACAGTGCAAGTGGCCACACACGGACCGGTGTGCTCGGATAAGCCTTGTGCTGTGCCGCCCCTGACTACAGCCCCCGCCGGTGTGACTACACCCAAGGCCAAGACGGTTTCAGTAACTACACCCCCGCCAGCAGAGAAAGTCCAAGGGAAGACCGCCGCAGCAGAAACCCCTTCCAGAGGGGACACAACTTCAACTGCCCCTCCCACAGAAAAGGCTGTCAACATCCCCCCACCCCTAACAAGTACTACGCCATCTCCATTACCAACAGTCACCACAACTACATCCTCACCAGAAAAGTCTGCTGCAGCTGCCACCGCGACCCCAACTACCCAGGCGTCCACCAACCCCGCCCCCCCGGCGTCGGTAGCAACAGTCGCAGCCGCTCCTCCGTTTACTGCCACACAAATAAGTCCAGTAACTCCAGTGCAAAGCTCCGCCTCCAGTGATGTGACCCCACCAGTCCGGACGGAGGACCCGCCCCACATACCCACACCTGTGTCCTTTAGTGTTTCATCCGAGAAACCGTCCTTAGGACCAACACGCATGTCTCCGGCTAAAGGGGACCCCGACACGGGGACAGAAATGGAGGTGGACGATGGAAGGACGAGCAAGGAGGGGGAGGAGGAAGAACAGGGGGACACTTGTAAGTCCCAGCCTAAAAGAAGAAGGGTGGATAGTCCCTCAGAGACCAAAGACTTTGAGTCGGGAAAGGAAGGAGATGCGGCGTCTGCAGCTTCCCCTCAGAAAGAAGAACCCAAACAGGTGGAGAAGACTACAGAAAACAAAGAGACCCCAATCCAGAAAAGGCCTCAGAGTCGCCAAAGTAGCCGAGAGTCAGCCCGCTCCTCCTCTTCCTCCTCCTCGTCTTCGGGGTGCTCCACGTCAACCCTCACTCGTCACGCCCACCACAAGAGGACTTATGAGAATCGACACCCTGCCAAGAAGAGGCGGATGGACGTCACCTCGGACACAGGAAAGGAGGAGAAGAGCCAACGGGGCGGGGAGAAGGGACAGGAAGGCTGCGACGAGGAGCTTGGGAGGCGGCGGCGGCGGCGCTCCAGGTCTTCCTCCTTCACCTCCTCTGACTCTGACAACAGTGGAAGCCGGAAGGAGCATCGGCTGACTCGCTCGTCGAAGCGTGGGCTGCAAGACCAGGAGAGGAAGAAGGGCAACGGCCGGCAGGCAAAGAAGTCTGACAGAAACGCGCTGAACAACGCCAACGCGTCCACGGGCGGAGAGTCGGGCAGCGACACGTCTTCCGTCAGGAAGTCTGCGCTAGCTCCGCCTTCTCGGGCCGGTAAAGCTCAGGCCAACAGCGCGCCCCCCGAGCCTGAGGTTCTAGGGAAGAGGTGCTCTGCGCTCAACGCGGCGGCCAAGCTCCTGGCGATGAAAGGCAGGGTGGATACGCCCGGCCACACCCCTCGGAGAGACGCCGCCGCCAAGGGCTCCTCTACTGACAAGAACCAAAAGCCTAAAAGCAAAAGTGTACCGACCCCATCACAGAGTAACTCTGTAAATCTCAACCTCGCCAATAACAAGAGCTGTGGCAGCAAGCCCGCCGTGGCCAATCAGGTGCGCCGCTCCGCCTCCCGCTCCACCAGACAGTGCCCCGGCTCTCTGGTCCCGCCCCTCGACTTGTGCAAGAGGTCGAGAGCAGAAGAAAAGGAGGACGGGAGCAGGAAGTCGTCGGGGGGGAAGGAGGGCGAGCCGCCCTCCTTGTCCCGAGGCCACAGCGCCTGCAGCAGCATGAGCAGCGACGGCGAGGCCGGAGGCGGCGAGGGCGGAGGTCGCGGACGCAGCAGCAGAAGCCGGAGCAGCAGCAGCAGCAACAGCAGTCAGCGCACCCGCAGCCTCAGCTCCCAGAACACGGAGCACCGGGAGTCCCGCGCCGCCTCCTCCGGCAGCGAGCGGGGCCGCGGCCGGTCGGAGAGCCGGAGGGACCGCCGGTCCCACAAGCTCTGCGGGGAGGCCGCCAGCGGCTCGGGGGCCGAGGGCACGCCGGACCGGGTGCTGCGCAGCGTCGCCGCGCTGGCGGCGGTGCAGGCCCGGTCGCCGGCCGCCAGCACCCGGTCCTCCTCGGGTCACCACCGACGCAACAAGACATGAGCGGAGCGCCAATAGGAGTTAAAAGGAGAAGAAAAAAACGCAGCGAGACGGACGAAGCGGGAGTTTCCGTCGCGGGGGCCACGTTTACGGGAGCATGTCGCGACCTCGGCGGGTTCTGCACAAGCCGGGGGCCTCCCTGCCTCTTGGGGCCTCTCCAATCGGAGCTGGTCCTCTCACCAGCTGGGCCAACGTCACGCTGGGGGGAAGACTCAGTGGGGATGTCGGGCAACAAAAAAAATAATAATAAAAAGAAATAAAAAGGGTGGCGCCAGCGGGTCGGTGCGCAGACGGAGGGACGGCACAGCGATTTCAGCGCTGGGACTTTAGGGGGGGGCGGGGGGGGACAAAGATGCAAAGGCAAAGTTGTTAGTTCACATTATGTACTGTAATCTCTAAAGACTGGAACACTCGGATCTTCTGTGAGGCGGATTATACAGCGGCCTCCGTTAGGGTCGTAAACGAAGGCGTCATTTGTGTGACATTAAAAACCTTTGAGTGACCAGTTGTATTGTAAGTTGGAGGTTTTTAGAGTTTGGTTTTGAACATTTTCATCGGCTGTCCTGACTATTGGTTCTCTGTAGTCAGTTGATAAGTTATGCATATTTTATTATTTCTTCCAGGGTGTTTAGGAGGAGACCAGGTCTGTCGTTGTGATCAATGCTGGAGCTTCTTTGCTTCTCCCCTCCTCTTTTCGTCTTGTCAGTCCTCTGTTCATTGGATTCATTTTTAAATCCAGCCTTGTTTTTTCATTTGCACATGTGATACAGTGGCCCTGGGCTCTGAGTACATTGTGGTGTAGTGATGGGGTTCAGTCAATGAATTGGTTCCTCGCCATGTTTCTCCAACCAATTTGAAAACGTATCAATTGAAGCTAAAGGTCTTAAATATTTGTTTTGCTTCAGTTCAGACACGGAGCAGTTTTCTTTCTCACCCTCTCAAAGGCAGTCGTAGTTACGGTTCACTTTGTATTTATATCAGAAGAGCAAGAAAATGTTAAAATGAAAGAGTGCCTATTTGGCCAAATGGATTTGAACCTCAGATTGCCTTGTGAAGCAGCTGAAGCATGGGTGTTGCTTCTCTCATTTAAAAAAAAAAAAGCCAAACGTCAACTAAAGTCCAACCTGCGAGCGTAGAGAAAAGCACCCGGTGCGTCAGTGCAACCAAATTATTGATTTCACTTTTTTTTTTTCTTGTCACCACCTCCATGTAAAAAAGTGAATAAAATGACTGGTACAGTTCCAGATGACTGTAATTTGTTTTTATTTTTGGACTTGTGAAAGCTATTTTGCGCAGAGGTGATATTTTGGGGGGGAGGGGTTAGTTTATGGTGATGGTCTTGTTTTTTTATTTGTCTCTTCATCTGTTGCATTCCTTGTTCCCTTGTAATTCCACATTGTTTTACTTGAAGAAAATTAAGACAATTACAGTTGAATAAAAGACCAAAAATTAGTGTGCCATTTTTCATTGTGATGCAGCTTGTTTATTAGTGGTGCAAAATACTGTAAAAGATGGGACACATTTGTATTAACTAATCATACAAGTCACTGATAAAATGGGTGATGCAAAAATCAACAAGTGTAATATTACAGATAAGTCAACTTTTTACTTCCAAAGGACAGAATCTAATGACAAGTTTTGGTTTTCTTTACACGACAATACATCACTTGCTCCGGGGTTCCAACCCCACATAATCAAACGTAACAAGCAGTGTGAAGAAAGATCGTCTTTAGCGTAACCGAGGCAGAAACGCACTCCTTCCCTTGTTCAGAACGTCATGGTATAAGGCGTGTGAGGTTGCAGCAGCTCACAAATGGTTTAAATCATAAATATGAATACAAGAGCCTTTTATTCATCCAGTGCTGAGCCACTTGTGTAAAATAAGAGTGTGGCTAAACATAACTTCTTTACATTTGTTCCATGTAGGAAGTTTAAAATATCTTTCACGTTTTAGAAAAATGCATGACTAATTTCTTAATCAGCAATGCGAGGTTATGTACAATTTATATTAGTATGCTTGGCTATAAAAGAAATTGCTATTGGCGCCTCTAATCCGGAAATAACGATGTAACGAGACACTGCTTCCTGAGTACAATACGATCAGGCCATACTGCATTGTGCTTATATCAAGGGCACTTCGTTCCTCATTTTATTTTGTATGTAGGAGGCGAAGCTACCTGATGTCACGGCACATTTGTTCTTTTAAAAAGAAAAAAGGCCCGTTAGAGGACGACGAATATGGAACAGCGGAAGGATGATGTCCGATCATCCCGTGGGATGACGTTATTTACATAAAGTGGATTTTCTTCCCCACACGTCTACAGCCATCTGCTCAGGAGGCCTGGTGTTAGACGCCGAAGACTGAGAGCAATGAGATGACTAGGATGAGGATGAGGATGCCCAAGCAGATCGCTATCCAGAGCTTCTTCTGCGATGGGAGAAAGAAGAAAGATTCAACACACAAGGATCAATAAGTAGTTGATGTGGCAAGCTGAGAGCCTCAACAGATATCTAAAATCATACCACGATTGTTTGTCATATATATTACACTTCAAACACTAAAAGAGAAAGTTGCCTCGCGGCTGAATAGAGAATCAAACTGAGAAAGTTTTTGACGATTGATGATTTAAAAAGAAATGGCTTCCTAACCACTACTCCTTGACCTCTGTGGAAAACGTCATAGGGTCAAGGAAAGATGGTTAGGAGAAGTCATGAGGAGTTAGGAAAAGACAACAGCGGTGTTTAGGGAATCGGACGACTTTCACTAAGCTACGTAGTTCTGATGCGACAGGAGACGCATGTCAGTGACGTCGGGCGGCAGCGGCTAAGTTTAAATATTGCCGCCACAAGGAATTATCTACTTTCCTTTGGTACAGGATGGGCCAGTGGTTCCTATGCTAAAGGAGCTAGGCAGGGAAGCATTGAAGCTCCTTTACTTAGAGAGCCACTTGCACTACTAAGTCAAAAGGACTGTTTAAATCCAGCCCGAGTCGATTTTATCCAGCTCACATTCATATTTAAGACCCCTCGTCCATCACGGCCTTTTGGTCAGTCATTTCTACACAAAAGGTGTTTTAGTGGGTGAAGTGCTGCTTTACGACAAAGGAGGCCCCCTTTTGAGGATGTAAAGACATTGTTTCGGGTTAGTGATGAAGCCGCGACCTCCCACTTTGAGGGGACAGAGGACCGTTACCTTTCGTGCTTTCTGATGATAAGTGACGGCCTTCTCGGTGTTGATCTTCGCTTTCTCCACGTAGTCGGACGCCTCCATGATGTTATTTTCGATCCGGTTCACCATCTCTCCCTGAAAGAAAACTTCAGAATCAGACGACGCTGGTAACCCCCGGCAACGAAAGCCTTGAGCTATTTCACAGCCGCGCCGCGACCCTCCTCTCCTCACCTGAGCCTCCACCTCCATGGCCAGGTACTGGAACATGGAGTGCAGGTCTCTGATGCTCTGCTCCAGCTTCACGATCTCGTCGTGCCGCGACTCGATCTCGTTCAGAGCGGTCTTGGTGGCCTGGGCGTCGTTCAGGAGCTGAGGGTCACACGGAGGAGTCCATCAGCTGCTTTGTGATCAATAGACTGATCGGCCGGTCGCGTGGTCTCCTCTAAGAACGGTGGCGGAGGAAGTACGACACTTCCCTCTGACGGGTGGCGTGGTGTAAATCAAGATAATGGGCTCTGCTTACCAACTCTGTCGTCCAGTTTTTTTAAGCGATTAGAGAAACACAGCAGAGCCGTCACGCATCACAAAAACAACAACAAAGTGCAGCCGTGAGATTGCCGTGTTGTGGGCCGTTACCTACATCGCCGTGACGACGGTTTCTTCCCTCCTCCTTCACGTACTCACGTTTTGGGTGAAAACATTTGTCTGGCCACTCTCCAGCATCGTGTCCAGCTCCTCTTCAGTCACGTTGCACCCAGCTGGAAAGAGAAGTACGTCATATCGGAGTTATGGATGCTGACCCGATCCCTTTTCCCCCTCCTAAATCGTCAGGAATTCTCCCAACCATCTTTCCTTGACGTTCACCAATTATCAACATAAAAAGGTGATTCATTCCGTTCTAAATAATAGCTTTAAACTAATAGTTGCAGCTCTACTACTATAAAAACTCAACTTTGACCCTCCAGTTTAACGGCCATTGGCAGTATTTAAACATTTCATTCCTGGTTTATAACATATTATAATGTAGTTGCTTCCTAGCATATTTTTTGAATTACAGTGCTTTAAACGTGGGTTTTTTAAAGTGAAGCGCGTTTAGTAGAAAGGGGCATGTGGATGCGGTCACGAGGCTCTGAGGAGGAAGTGATTCACTCAGCAGGGGAGGAGGAGGAGGACCTGAAGCCTCGCCCTTCTACTCACTGATTTTCAGCTGCCTCCGTATCCTCTCCACGTTGCGGTCCCGGTACTGGGACTGTATGGTGCTGCAGTGACCCATCAGCTCCACAAACTCCTTCGACAGGACGCCGTGCTGCAGGGACGGGACGTTAAGCTCACTTTGCGTAATAAATCGACGGCATAAAACTGGCTTCACGCCGCTCGGTTTGATTTTCACAAACGGTCTGACAAGGGGGGATTTAAAATCCAGTGAATAAGTGATGTCTGACCTGGGTCCGCTGCATCCGGGTGTTTATGGGGACGTATTTGTCGTCCTCGTCTCCCTTCTTCAGTTCAATACCTGTGGAAAGATGAAAGCTACGTGAGGCTCACGTACACAAAACCCAAAATAAAGACGACCACCAATACTCACTCTTGAGCTTCCTCTGGATCTGACTCGCTAACGTTTTGATCTCCTCTCGGAGAGTCTGCAGCTCTTTCTTCATACCTGAGCATGGAGAACATCACAGAAGGGCAGCACACTCTTTATAGATGTGATGAATGCTCGAGTCTCAACAACCGTACTCACTCTCGTCGGGCACCGGTACCCCGAGCACGGTCTTTTGTATGTTCTCCAGTTTTGACACCATCTGTTTGAGGTTCTGCAGACCCTCGTGGATTTCCTGTACCTGTATTTGTAGTTTTTTAACAAGTTGATAAAAAGTTATTATATAAATAAAAAGTTGTTTTTTTTGATCAAGTAAACAAAAAGGCCAAACATTCTCCGGTTACGGACAATTACTATTTGTCCGTTTAATGTCATTTGAATTATTACATTTTGCCAGAAGACGCCGGTGGGACAAAAAAAGCAAACTTGTGAAGTCATCTTTTATCGATTATCATAAAAGAGAAGTTACGAATATTCACACTTGAGTGGACGGTTGAGAACAGCTTTGCTCTGAGGACACTGAGGTTAACAGAGATGTATAAAGTAATTCATTTAGATTAAATCCACATGACCATTTCCTCTATTTGGGGTTTTCCTCACTTTAACAATGTAAACAATAATGAAGTTCAACATAAAAATAGCACTTATTTCCCTGCAAAATAAAGATGAGATCAAGTCACCCAAACAACACCATTATCAACATAGACGTCACCTTCTTGAAGAAGGCATCGTTCTCCTTGTCCTCTTTGGCCGAAGAGGTTCCCGGTTTGACCATAAGTGGTTTTGCCTCCTCGTCCTCGTCTGAATCCTCTGCCTTCTGCAAAGTCAAGACAATATAACGTTATACACACACACACACACACACACACACACACACACACACACACACACATTGAAATGCTCCTGCAGCCCTTATCACCGGCCTGCCGTCTCCTTTAGGAAGACACGGCTGAAACGGAAGTGCAGAGAAGTGTCTCGCTAAAGTTGTATGTATAAACTTTGTTGTTTTTAACCACGTTGAGTCGTTCACTTTCTTCGTCAAGGTTTGTCGCAGCCGAGCACTTAAAAGTTAGCGGCCACTGGTCGACATGCTGAACGAACTCTACTAGCTAAGTTAGCCGACTAGCGCGCTAATGCTAACGCCAGCCTGTTTTATGGTGAAACTCACGTTTCCTAATTCTTTAGTTCGGTCCCGCATCTTTTATTTTCCAAGGGGGGAGTAGGGGAGGGGGAGAAGCAGCCGGTCCAGATGTGACAAAAAACTCGCGACCCTGCACGTGAGTGCGGCGAGCGGTTCCTCAAAGCAGAGAAACGAATTTAAGAAAAGAAAATGTCATTCAACAAGAAACTCCGGTCCCAACGCTTCTTCTTCTTCTTCGTCTGCTGCGCCCCAAACATGGAGCGCCGACTCGCTGGCGACCTCTGTGGCAGCAGCGAGTAACGACACCTCAAAGATGTCTAATATAAGTATGGTTATTAACTTACGATACGGTTTTATTCAACACTTTCATACACACAGTTTGTGTCACAATATGTACAGCACCAGTCAACAGTTTGGATACATATTTTCATTCAATTCAATGAGAACGTGACTTTGTAACTTTTGATTGGTACTGTATGTACATACACAGCAAATTGAGCAGAGTTAAATTTCTGGTGTTGATAAAGATAGAGTCAATCGAACTCTATTTGGAATTGATCTAAATCTGTATGTTGTTAAATCTGTTTGATTTCACACTGCACCACAAAAGAGTTGGTGTCAAAATGGAGTGTTATTACTGTTATTGTGAAACCAACTCTATGGGTCGTCAGTCTCTCAGCTCGGGTGTAAGGAGTGACTACCCTCTGGCATCGCGCGAACAATAATCTCGTGAGAGCAACAATCTGGCGGGATTCAAGTAATTTACCTGCACAACTCAACTGGAGCAACGAGCAGCACAACGTTTTCGAGGACAGTTTGTTCAAAATTGAAGAAAACGTGTTGCATTGTGTCGGTAAGTAACAGTTAATTAGATAACCTAATGAGTGCTATTATTATATACAGATGGACATATATTTAGACATTAGTAATACATTTATAGCCGCTGTAATGTAGGTTAACTGTTATGCTGCCGCCTTTACTCCAGCCAGGCTAATGTCAGCTAGCTAGCAACCGTAACCTACGCCCAGAGCGGACAAACTACTGTAGGCTACGGTAACTGGCAAGCTAACGTTAGCAAGATTTTTTTTCTTCTACTTTCACACGTTTTCTGATTATTGGTCTATCGAGTCTGGCTGTGAGCAAAATAGAATTGAATTCCTGTTGAGTGTTTAGAGTTTGGCAATGTAACGTTAAGTTATGTGACGGTACTTTAGTAATGCCAACATTCTTTCAAATAAAAAAATGCTAGTTAGCTGGCTAGCTAAGAGCCAGAACCGGTTCCCACGTCTTAGCTGCATGGAAGCAAATATTCTCATAGAGGACTGGGTATATGTATATCTAAATTACATTTTGATTATCAGAAGTGTGGGTAGTTAATATAAAGTTACTATCGGAAAGTTAATCTGAAGGACTCTTTTCTCAAATACGTTTTACTGTGCTTATAGTTACTCAACGCGCAGGGCTCAAGTTTTGAAGAGGGGGGGGGGGGGGGGCGGGGAGGACTGAACGCTACGGCTGACCGGGCGTGGACACTACGTGCAGCGGTTACGGTTACAGACACCGTCGGGAAGGTTGGAGGGGAGCCAGCGCGGTCTTTTTTTTCAGCGTGAGAAATACGATGTGTGGGTAACACTTGAGAGCCCTGACGCCACCAGTTACAGCGCGTGCAAAGCTCTTCACAATCGAATGCATTTATTCCATGCTAAATGCATTAAATTGACATTGACAAGAGCGCAAGTGCATAGAAACTGCAGTTTGACTAACGTTAGGCAGAATTACACGTTAAAGCTCTGCAGCTCTGCTTCGTGCTGAGGTTAGCTAAGCTGTTCTTTTCTGCTGGTGTTTTATGATAATGCCTAAAACAAGCGCACGTGGGTATTTTTATTTTACCGACTGACTCAGCTAAAGAGCTGCTGGACAAGTGGAAATTTAATCGGCTTTGATCAAAGACTACTATTTCTGTGCTAATTCATGTTGTTTTCATGTGCTAAAAACTTGTTTTAGAGAGGCATGACTGGCTCCTATTTGGACTTGTTTTAATCTGTCTTATTCTTTATCATTTTACAGGAAATGTTGGCTAAAGTGGAGATTGGAGGGGTCCTAAAATACGTGAAAATTCCAGAGACTGATGGATTTTTTCAATTTGATATGTTCCTTCAAGAAGGTTTGTAGTTTATGGCTATATATTTTGCATTCATTACTGTTCTCACTGTAGTTGAACATTCAATTTAAAAATTATCTGAATAAAGAGGTCAAAAGTACTAGTGTTATTAGCATATTAATGACCAAAATGGCTTTGTCCAAACATGAAAAAAATCTCCATGCCTAATTCATATTGTTATTGCTTTATACTAATACTTTTTATTCTTCTAGTGAACGACAAGTTTAGTCTGCAGCCAGACAGCTTCAGTGAGGGCCAGTTCACCATCACAGATATGTCAGGAACAGAGGTGGATGGAGATATCTTTGATGAGCTTGTCAAGTCGGGTGTCCTGACCTTCAAGGTCCCTTTACCAGTAATGGGTAAGGATGTGAAGGCTGGGGTTTGATGAGGTATCACAGACAACGTCAAGTAGAAAGCACAGTGTTTTGTCGGAAATATATTTTTGAGAGACCTCAACCTATGCTATAATTTGATATACTACTGATCATTGTCTTAAATACATATGATCTATCACTGGGTAGTAATTAAGGAAGAATATAATATGCTTAGTACTTTTTAAATGCTTTATTTAAGATTGAGATTGTTTTGTTACTGATAGGTACATGTTAATTGTCTTTGTTCTGTCTGCCATTTTGTAGATCTGGATGTTGAGCTGGTTGCAGATCAAGCATCCTCCTCTGTATTGACATCGCTGTCCCCAACTTCATCCCATTCATCCTTGGTAGTGGCACAGACTGCACTATCCCCAGCTTTATCCCATTCATCTGATTCCACCGTTATTCTGGAGTCCACAAGAAAAAGGAGGAACCCAACAGGGTTAATGGACCAGAATGAAGCAAAACAGGTAAGCTTTGAATAAATGCATTTGAAATCCTAAATTAGGTTTTTTTGTAAATGTATTCGCAGTATCAAGTAATGTCATTAGAAAAGTTAAATTCTTTAAAAAAAAAACACTAAATTACCGTAAGCGTGCCATAACAATGTAATATTTCTTGGCAGATGGTTGAGGGTGTTCTGAGGGCCAATCCAAAGGGTGAAGAAGTCTTCAATGAGTATGACAAGACTAAAACACTAACTGATGCGACCCGTAAACAAATGGTGAACATCCTGGTTGCAGATATGGTAGAGCTACATGGGTAAGAATTGCAAGTCACTTGGTTATGTCATGTCATGTGTTGTAGCTAAATAATGCTGTTCTGTATAAGTGGTAAAGGTGTATTTATTCTTACAAAACATACATGCTTAAAAGTAAACTATGACTTATTTTTAAAGGAGGGTTCCACCGTCAAGTGTAAGGACCAATTATGCACTGGGAATTGTGACTCTTTTTCCATACCTCCGTGATCCATTCTCCAAACTTGGATATGTAAGTTATATCTGAAAACCAAATCAGTGTGATTTCAATATCTTCTTCACTTTTCTAGTTTGTACTCATCTTGTTTCAGATGAGTTTTTGTAGGTTGCTCACCCTTGCATTTTCAACCTGTTTTTTAAAATGTTTTGCAGTCTATTCACTGTCTACAATTTTTGTGTTGAGTAACTTATTCTTAAATTGAAGCATGAGATGCCTCTGTTTGGGTCTTTCTTTAAAAAGGAACACTACTATGATCCTGAGGGTAATACCGGCTTCATTTCATGGAGGATCAAGACGGTTCAACGCAACACCTTTGCTGGCTTGCGGGGTCGTTCCAAGACCGTTCTTCAGGATGGTCCAAAAACCAGGCGAGAATCTCTGTCAACCTGCCAACAGCTATTTGGTGAGGAGTGCAGGGAGGCGATATCTACAATAAGACATTCCAGCGATGAATCTGTGGTCAAAGAGAAGATGAGAGCGACTTTCCAGTATCGACAGAAGATGGTTGGGGATGATGCATCATCTTCAGTCCTGGATGTGTTCCCTCGTTTTCTTGATGTACCTGGATTGGTAAGAAAACTCTTTTGCTTTGGTTGTAGTTGTCCTGTGTAGAACAGTAATATAGTCCAGTGCAGGACAATATAATATCTGTCTGCACTATACTATAATCTCTTTAATCTTCTTTTCAATCTTCCATTTCAGTATTTGACCTTTCATTCATTTTGTCATGTATGCTTGAACCTGTATATTAAAATATTGTTTTCCTTGTTTGTAGATCGACCAGGATTTCTCAATGATGTTTGGTGACGAAGTGTCTCAGAAGTTCCTGTCCAAGTGGTCAACTTTCTTCAAGCCAAACATCATCACAGACTGCAAGACTGCAACGAATATGGATGAGTTGCTGTCGGCAACTGAATTTGAGTCTGAAGAGAACAATGGTCAGTATAAAAAGTTTTGTTTAAATATATATTTCAGTGTTATACTAAATAAATACATTTTTTATGCCTTTAGGATGGGACAGTGATATGTCTTCAATCCTTTTGCTGCTGCAGCTACTCCCTCCAACTTCAAGGGGCCAGAAAAAAACTGCCAAGATCAGTTCAGCTCAAGCAACCAGCCATCTTGTTAGATATCTTAAGGTATGCAAAAGTTCCTACACCAAGAATCCCTGAATAGATGTTGGGATTCTGAGACAGTTTTGCTCTGTATATCTGCAGAAATGTGATCAAGATGTTATAGTAATTTATGTCTCCTAACTGACCTACAGGAAGGAGCCAGTATTACTACCTTCCTTGAGAGTGTCGACGCAAGACAACCGTTCCTCCTTTGCATCGGTGAGCAAAAGAAGAATATCCAAAGGTTCTACCTTATTATCGACCGAAAACCAATCCCGTGCAAGGCACACACATCAGTAGCAGCTTTTGATGAACTGTTCAAAGCTCACTACGTCTTCAGTCTCTCATATGACGAAGCTCTTTGTAATTTTTACACATTCATCCAAACCACTATATACAACATCGATGTCGGAAGAGCAAAGGAGAGCCCGCGTGTTAAAGAACTCCGAGCACGACTGCTGCAGCGAAGTGCTGTAACCGATAAACAGCCTTGAAGATGTTCATGTGTTTTGTCTGTAAAACACACCACAAAACGTGTGTGGTTCTTTGCCAACATTTAAAATTCCAACATGGTTTATATCCTGGCAAAAAGTTGCGTTTAAAATGTGGAGAGCTCCATTGCCCATTATCATTTTGTACTTATAGTGGCTTCCGAAAGCACCTCACCAAGGTGCATAGTCAGGTTGATCAAGAGATTGATATTGTTCATGATGTTTCTACTCAGCGAGAATGTGAGGCGGAATGTTCAAGTGATTCCCCAAATGTTGTTGCCACTTTGCAAAAGTCAGAAAGCTCTGTTGATACAAGTCAACTATCGTCAATGTGTGGATCAATTGTTGCGCATTTGCAAGCATCAGGTCTCTCTGAAAGTGCTGTCCAAACGATTGTTTGTTCAATGGAAGAAGTTGTCAATGATGTTAAAAGTGAGGCAAAAAATGCTGTTCTTAAAACAATATCTTCTGAAAATACAAGTTCAGACACTCCAGGATCCAGAATAGATAATTGTTTTGATCAATTAGGTAATCCTTTTACAGCATTAAACACAGAGTCAAAAAGGCGTAAATATTATAATGAAAAATGGGAAATAGTTGAACCTAAAGAATGTGTCCTTGGTGTGAGGCTGGATTTGCGCAGAGATAGAATAACAGGGGTATACAATGAGATTCCTGTAACGGACAAGTGTACGTATGTACCCATTCTGAGTACACTTAAATCCATATTCAAAAATGACCAAGTAAGAGAAAGCTTTCTACGGGACAAACAGAGTGAAAATGGCATTTACAAAGACATCAATGATGGGTCATATTGCCAAAACCATGCCCTGTTCTCACAGCAAAAACATGCACTACAGATTCTACTATATTACGATGACTTTGAAACGGCTAACCCTCTCGGTTCCAAAAAGGGGATCCACAAACTAGGTTGTGTCTACTTTACTTTAAAAAATCTTCCACCCAAGTGTAACTCAGTACTGATGAATGTACATCTGGCAGCTCTGTTTCATTCTGAAGATCTGAAAAAATATGGTTTTGATGTGATACTAAAGCCTCTTATTGATGATCTGAAATTTTTAGAAACCAAAGGCTTAAAGCTTCCTTCTTTTGAACAACCATTGTTTGGCTCAGTTATTCAAGTAACGGGAGATAATTTGGCTTTAAATGGCTTGTTGGGGTTTGTGGAATCATTCAGTGCAACCCATTTCTGTAGATTTTGTTTAATCAGTAAGCAAGAAATTCAATCTATATTTACTGAAGATCATCCTGGGTTAATTATCCGTTCCAAAGAGCTTTATACTGAACATTGTAAGGCACTAAATGAAAATCCTGAACTGCGGTCAATATATGGTGTTAAAAAGTCATGTGTGCTCAACTCCTTACAGTATTTCCATTGCACTGACAACTATGCTGTTGACATAATGCACAATCTGCTGGAGGGTGTAGTACAGTACGAACTAAAGCTGAATTTTGAGTACCTTGTTAAACAGGGCTATATCTCTTTGAACACATTGTCAAACAGGATACAGAGCTTTAATTATGGTTACACGGAGCGTAGAAACAAACCAAGTGGGATAAAAATGGATGATAAGAGCAAAGATCTAGGTTTGAATGCCATCCAGTCATGGTGTCTCCTGCGTAACGCTCCACTAATGTTTGGTGATGTCATTGAAAAGAATAACAGTTACTGGAACTTTCTGCTGCTTTTGATCCAGATTGTCAATATAGTGTTTTCCTACACCATAACTGATGGAATGATATGCTACTTGAAACATCTGATCTGTGATCACCATACTCTGTTCAAAGCATTGTTTCCTGACAAGAGGTTGATTCCCAAGCACCACTTGATGGTACACTATCCTAGATGCATACAAAAAATTGGCCCTCTTATCCATATGTGGTGCATGCAATTTTAAGCTAAACACAATTTTTTCAAAAGATGTGGCAAAAATTTTAAGAATCTCACTAAATCATTAGTGAAACAACATCAGCGTCAATTGGCATTTAACTATGAAAATTATTGCTTTAGAAGGTTTGAATTTGGTCCTACATCATCCAAAAACATCTGCAACTTGCAAGGTGGGAAAGAAATTAGTGAGACATTACATTTGGATGCCTGTTCAAATGTTACAAGTACAAGGTGGGTCAGATATTACGGTACTGAGTACCAGGTTGGGTTGTACTTATGCACTGGATGTACCGATGATCTTCCTGTGTTCAAAAAGATCTGTGATATTATAATACATGAACAGCATGCTTTCATAATATCCTGTAATGTACAAACAATGTACTATGATGACCACTTTAGTGCATACTGTATAGAAGACCAAATGAATGTGTTTTCTGTCATATCTGTGAAGGCACTGACTTATTTTAGACCATTTGACAAGCAATGCTCTAATGACAATAGTCAAAGAGCATACATAGTGCCTTATTGTTACATTTAGATAAATGTACAGCAATGAAAAAAGATTTGGTAATGTTGATGCATTTGAAGAAATAAAAATGTTAAAGTAGTGAACTTGTCATTCGTATTTCTAATTATTGACATTTCATTTAGAGATTTTTTTTTGGTGTGGGGGGGCGGGGGGGGGGCAGCAATAACACTTTATAGTGTTAATGGGGCAACTCCTTTTATAGTATGCACATCACACTATAAGAGTTAATTAATGACTCCGATGAGTATTAATTTCTAACACTACCCACTGGTGTTGAGAAACTAACGCTTGAGTATTGTTAAATTTCAACTATATAAGAGTTAAAATTAACTCTATAACAGTGTTAAAATGGCAACACTTTAAAAAGTGTTACATTGACACTGTGTAGTGTGGACCCCATGGGACACTTTAAAAGTGTTAAAATTAACTACAATAGTGTTAATTTGAGTCTGTCCATTTTGCTGTGTATCAACTTTCAAGTTAATGTGAAATACTTCATTTATTTCTCCCTATGAAGCCTGCAGGCACTTTCGGCCGCAGGCAGTGGTGTCATCACTGCTGCTCTTTCATCGGAAATAAGTGGAAGCTACGCGGGAATTTCCTCTAATTGACCCTGACAGCCACAAGATGATGCTCTTTGCCTGCTTGAACTGAATCGTCGCACCAAACATCACGTCCAGTGAATCTAAGGTTCACACTTTATGTCTACGACATCGCTGTTCTCTTAAACTCTGTCATCAAGCCGGAGGCCGATGATGGAAAATCACACGAGCAATACGGATTTTATGGATAATGTCATGTCCTCATGACTATTTAGGTCTACTGACATTTGCTTTTCGTTGGCTAAAAATTGGCCTATTACATATAACTATTCTCAGTGTGTATATTAAAGAATCGCTTAAATCCTTATTGTCTTCCTGAAAAAAATCATTGTCGACTCGTGACCCCTTCAATAGGGAACAGCCTCAGTATTGAAAGTTATTCAATTAAAGCAACGTTTCTTCTTTGGATGCTTTGAAGGATTCGTATACTTCTTAAGGGGTAATAGTAAATATTTATTATTTCATTCTTACTATTTGATATACCTGCTACTTGAGTTGGGGCCACTTTAGGGGGCTCTGCTCTGACTGTAAAATGGAAAACATGCCGCCCTTAATCTGTAATTACATTGCATGGTTATTTTTGACCAACATTTAATAGATTTTATGTAAAGTAAAAAAACAACAACACAATAACAGGGCCTCACACATCTCACACATCGACAGAACATTTGAAATTCTGATATTAATTTGCCTTTTCCTCAATTCTTTTGTCGTAGTTCGAAAATAAATGGTTCTCGAGATCACTAAAATATTTTAAAGTACTGCCTTTCTGACAAAAAGCATTAATAAAGGATATATATATATTAAGCATTAATGACTGATATATATATATATACATATATATTTTGATAACTATACATATATATACATCTTTTTTTTTTTTTTTAAATGTTGTGGGGGGAAAAAAACCCGTCTTTGTTCTTCTGGAATTGCCCAACGTCAGACATTAACAAAACTACGTTTCCCACAGTGCACCGGGGCAAGGGACGTCGTGTCGGGTGAGAGCTGTCAGTGTTCGTGGGAGAGGAGGAGTGGAAGAAATCGGTCCAGCATCTCTGGAGCGGCGGAGCGACGTGGAGGACGGAGACAGGCATCGGCTCAAAATATGAGGACATCTCCAGCTCAAAGCGTGGATGTTTAAGGAGGTGGAGGTTTAGAGACTGACCCTCCTCGGCGGCCGTAGACCAGCGCGCACATCTGACTTTTATTCTCCACATCGATGAGATATGCGGAGAGGCTCTACCGCCCGCTGGTAACGCAGAAAAACACAAGATGAAGAAGCAGTTCAACCGGATGAGACAGCTCGCCAACCAAACTGTGGGCAGGTAAGAGACCGCGTCCACCGCACGCGCGTCCGCATCGCACGATGTGGCGCATTTTTAACTTAATTGGCTGTGACTCGACACGGCGGCAACGCGGCAACGCGGCAACCGACGGCGCTTCTTTTATTCATTTAATTTGGAGAACGCGTGAGCTGTCAGTGGAGGTCACAGTGGCGGTGTTGAGCGACGTGTGTGTGTGTGTGTGTGTGTGTGTGTGTGTGTGTGTGTGTGTGTGTGTGTGTGTGTGTGTGTGTGTGTGTGTGTGTCCGTGAGAGAATGGTCGAGCCCATCAGGGGAGGAGCGTGTCCGCACCGCGATGAGGAGGCAGCCGACGTGGTACCCGAGCAGCGGCGCTCCTCCGATGCGTTTGTTTTGTTCCTCTAATCAGGAAAGCGCGTCACTGTTTGACACGGAGTGTTTGATTCAGGTGCAGGGGATGAAATGTGGTAGGGAAAGAAGGCAGCCATCCCCATTCATCCCCTGGCGAGGCGTTCACAAAGGAAGTTACTCGTTGAGGATGTGTTTGTCTTGTGTATGGAAATAAAAGCATGAAGACGTTTTTGTCAAAAGGAATAACTTCAGGTGAAGGTGCTTTTGTTACCTGCTTTATTTGAGTTGCTTGCCAGATTCCCTCTTTTAGAGCTTTAGAGATGTCGATAGGTGGACTGTGTATCCGGGACAGAGCCAAGCTAGCTGTTTAATGCTAAGCTAACTGTCCCCTTTCTCCAATTAAGCTTCATATTTAGCATCAATGCGTGAGAGTGGTGTCAATCATCTCATATGACTTGCAGCAGGAAAAGTGCCGTTGGCAGATTATTGTATCGCAACAGCGTTATCAATTTAATGTAGATTTATTTCCAGAGGATTATGGCTTAGTCTTTGGTATTCGAGGACATGGATTCAAGACGAATCTGAGCTCCACGCGGTAATCTGTAAACATTTTTAAATGATTTCAGTTCAGTTAGTTTTAGCTGTAGAGGAAGCGTGGTCACAACCTCTCACAGAGAGGGAATGGAACATTATTCTCGGTTTCCAACTGGTTGCATTCAGATGACATGTATGACAGGGGATTTACATTATCTCTGCAGAATCTGTCTTAATGGAGGCATTGAAAAAGTTCATACAAAAGAGGACCAACAATGGAGCCCTGGTGAACTCCAGTAGATTATGATAACATGAGTTAAAATTAATGCTCAAGGTTATAGATGTTATTTCTTCTATGTCCTTAATGGTATCTTAGTGTCTTTCTCTGATTTCCTGCACGCATGAATGTCAGTCAAAATAATATATTGCCACAGCTTTCGACTGATATTCAATATGTATCTGTAATAGATCAGATTGTCAGATTCAGGGTCGTTTGAGAATGCTTCCTCGTAGTTTTATTCAGAAAGTCAAAGACCAGGTTCTCTTCAAATACTTAACCGTCTAAACACGGTGACACGTCACGGCTGATGAGTGTAGAAGTGATTAATCCCCGTAAATCCTGAGCACACGGAGTTGCAATCAGATATTATGCAAATGTGAGAATGCTTTAGATTAATGTGCTTAGGGTTTATGTGATTTAGTTCTTATCAGTGTGTCCGTTCCCCTGAGTTTGTTAATCTCTCAGCCGGGACCTGAGGCACAGCAAATAAAACGGTCAAAACCTACATGACCCGTTTTGTCTCCCATAGTTTGAGAAAACAAGCTGGGCCTCTTTTGTTACATCGGGAAGTAACTTGTGTTGTTTCCTTTTGAGCCTGCAGGGCAATTTGTTTGTATGCAGGGAGGATTCGCATTTGAAGGTGCAGCCGTTTACTGCTCAAATGGTGTCGTTAGGTCTTTGTCTCTCCTGCCATTTGTCAACTCCCCTCGGAAAGTCCACTTTGTGCGTCAACATGGCAACTTTGGCAATTAAGTATCAAGGAGTTGTTTAGTTTTTGCATAAAATCAAAACACAATCAGTGTTGATCTTCGAGGGGACCTGTCAGAACAGAG
Organism: Gasterosteus aculeatus; assembly: GCF_964276395.1. Taxonomy (NCBI): domain Eukaryota; kingdom Metazoa; phylum Chordata; class Actinopteri; order Perciformes; family Gasterosteidae; genus Gasterosteus; species Gasterosteus aculeatus. Next base: position 7,887,944 of record NC_135692.1, on the reverse strand, counting down.
GACAGGTTGATTGGCAGCCTGAATAATTTGCTCCAGGTTGCCTGTAGAGCATCCATCGCCGAGGTGATTTAAGTGCACCCTGACCGGGTTAATTTTGCTCTGGTCGACGGTGGTAACCAACGACTGCGGCACGCCGGAAGGATTTTTGCAATGAGCCGTTGTGTGGCTCGCTCGGCCACACTCGGCCTGCTGATAGTAATCGATGAGAGAAGATATCGCTGCAAGCTAATTCCCAGCGGAGTGGACCTGGCGGAAGAATCAGAAATCCTCGAAGGACAATTACCTATTAGAATTAAAAAAACCTGTAATATATGAATGTAAAAATAACAAATTATGACTCAATGGCGTTGGAAGGGACAGAAGCTGCACGTTAACAGATAAAACCAACCCGTTATTCGTGAGTACAAACATGAAATTGTGTTTTCTTTGTGTGTGTGTGTGTGCTTGTTCCCCTCATCTGAGCCGGTGCACCGTGGCCCAGCGAGGCGGAACATCCCAGTAATGAGTTCTAGCCTGTATCATAAGCAGAGAAACAGCTGGGCGATTAGTCATATTTAGACCGGCGAGAGTTGAACTGCTGCCATGCAGGTAACTGATGATATTCCTCCTGTGACCTCGGATGTCACCTGGTTCGTCCTGCAGGTTTCTCATGTGCCACAGATTTAAGAACAATGAACAACAAACCAAACAAGACAGTTAGTCGACCGGTTTGATAAGTATTTGGCGCTTTGTAGGAAGTATGAACAATAATCAGTTTGCTTCTTTTAGTGTGTTTTATATTGCAGTGATAACGTTTGTCAGAGCTATTATTTAGTTATTTATTCTTCAATATTATTGTTTGTTGACATAGTATTAAGATAGCTTTTGTATTTGGTTTAATCATTTTGTCACTAAGTATGTGTAGTTTTGGTTCATTGTTTTGGGTAATTGGACCACTAAATAATTGGGTAATACTGTGGGCACCTGGGGGTTATCTAAGTGCGTAGCCAGGTCCTGGACCAGCATGCATCTGGGTGACATAGTTTCTTACCAGCGAGCCAGAGCACTGCAAAGGAAGGCAGCCAAGCCAATTGTATGTGTTTGTTGAAATAAAATCTGAACAAAAGGAACCGATTGCCTGGACAATACGCTCTCCTGCTGCGTGACAAAAACAAACAGTAGGTGCAGCCGGTGGCCTTTGATTTAAAGATTTGTAGGACAAATGGCCACTGCAACGTTAGTTAACTAGATGAAACCTGGCTATAAGGACAACAGGTGTCAGGGAGTCTCCGTCTGGTAACTCTTGGTATAATCCAAGATGGCGTTGGCAAAAACCTTAACTCGAGGCTTCAAAACATCAGTCCACAAACCAATGGGTGACGTCACCATGACTACGTGCACTTCTTATATACTGTCTATGGTATTGACTTTGTAAATTGTGTTTGAGAAAATGAAAGCGGCAAGTTCTCCTAAAACCACTTCAGAATATAACACAGGGAGATATCCTGCAGATCATTTCATAATAGGTTGCATAAAGAAATAGTCCTGATATGAGAAACGGCTCAACGTACGAGACGAAATCACATTATGGTACCATTCATCTGCCGATGCACACTTGGTTATTCTATAAATCCTCAAATATATATTGTGCAGTCAGAGTGGTTCCGAACTCAACCGCATTGTGTCCCCTCCATCAGGGGAGGTGATGGACATCCGTTCTCCTTTTCATTTTGGGCAGAGAATTGGATCCCGGCAAATGGAAATGTTTGCTTGAACATTTAAATGCTTTTTTCTCTTTCTATGCCTCTCTTTAACACAGGAGCAACATTTGGAGCTCGCAAAAGATGTCCGTCGGTCTTCGGCGTTTTTTTGTGGCGTAAAAACAAGACACAGGCCACATGAGCATCCTAAAACTAGCGATGCGTCTCCCTTCAGGGCGACACTCCTGCTGCATCGCTCCGGTTCAGAATATAGGTCAAGAGAGGTTCAGACGCAGCTAGATTCATCTCTGGAAACAGTCGGCCTGCACCAATAATCCTGCGTAATGCTGCGTAAACTGTGCGCCTGAATGAAAATGTGTAACTGTGTGAGCACAGCAAGGTTACGGCTAAGGGTGGTGGTGGTGGTGGGAGAGGGGGGGGGGTCGCACGGGCCTAATCCTCTTTTGGCTCCGTCACTTCTACTGCAGAGTATTTTTAAATCTTCTTCTCATTCACATATTTTCTTTCTATGTGTGTGTATTGGCGGTAAACAAAAATAGGCTTGTAATTGGACTTCTTGGTTCACGGAAGTCCCTTTAATAAAAAAACACGTTTCGTCCTGGAAAGCGGAAAATAACTGTTTGTCCCGCTTTGTCAACGCGAGCTGCAGAAACCGAAAGCGTGAGAGACATCTATTAACGAGTGGTTTGGAAAAATGGGTTTCTAATCTCCATCAACGGGGTGGGAAATTGTTTAATTTTGTCCGCGGACAAAAGTCAGTGTGCATTTTGCTCCAATTCAGCCACAAAAGCCATTATATCAGTTATCAACTGTCTGTCGGCTCCGGTGACAGAAGAGAGCTCATCGCCAGAACGACTGGCATGAATGGCATGCTCTTCCATGGCTCCGTTATTTCGCTTCCTTTCGGTGTGGCCCAATCGTTGTTATCTGCAACCTAACAGGCAGGACGTGAATCAATTTTGTGTACGGGTGTACGTGGTTTCAGCCTCTGGTCCTCGCGGGTTCACATAGGTCTTCATCAGCCCTCATGTCATCCTGCAGGCCGGAGGTCGCTGTTGTCGTGGCCCCGCTGACATCCCATCAGTGCTGCGCCTTCAGTGTTTTGCTCTGGAGGCGAGATTTGAGAATATAAATACATCAGAAGACCACAAAAGGCTCCATGGGCTGCGTGGGGGGGGGGTGGTGGTGGTGGTGTTATAAATAATGTATAAACATTTATCTCCTCGACAGCCGGGTCGGTCGGCTGAAAGATAATGAACCCATTTGTCAAACACGCTGCTGTATGCGAGTGCTAATTCCAACAACATCCTCCGGATTTGATAATTGATTGGCCTCTATCTGGAGCATGATTCGTGCTCATAGCGAGGCCACATTAAATGCTGAATCCAGCGTGAACACTGCTGTCCTGGGAGGGAAATGCTCCGGTGGTGAAACTCAGAGCTGTGAGCCGGTTGGCTTTGTGTTTACAGAGGGAGGTGCTGCACCTCTCGCTGATTCACGCGGCGGGTGGCTGCCGTTTTATTATGAGTTTCATTAGAGGTATTACTGTCTACGTGGGAGAAGAGAAGATGTGTGTCTGGCTTGACCACCTGTCCCAGTTCGTCCTCATTGGACTGTTAGCCAGGAGTTCCTGTGAGCAGTGGGGAGCTGACCCTCCTCTGCCGGCTCTGCTGTCAATGTGAGTCTACGGGAGACGCTGCTCAGAATTCCCGAGTGATGGGAGGGAAACACACAATTGAAGGAATAGCAGAAATGCGGTTTTGTTCAACGAGGAATTCTGGAGCAGATACGTTTTTTTTTTTTTTAGCACATCTCTGGTAAACACCAGATTTTATTTATGCAGAAAACCGACTCCGACAGCAATTTAAGTATCATATACTCACATTATATTTGTGAGAGGGGCGACATCTCTACAAAAGAAAGGCAACAAAACCAAAACAATCCAGACTGATAAAAAACAATGGACGTAAGACGATTTTTTATGATTTCTTTTATTGCTGTTGTGGACTCTCCCTTAGTCCCCAAACTCTTTCCAGATTCTTTCTCAGTGGCTCGGTACCAAGTGGTACCAACCCGGTGGTTGGGGACCCCTGCCTTAAATGACATCATGGGATTCATATTACTGTAAGTTAGAATCACCGTGTTTGTGCGTTGAAAAAAGAGGCATCACTGCCATGTTTTCTGGACTTGTCTCTCAGTGTTTTTTGGGGAAGTGGAGGGGCTTCGGGCTGAAACCAAGGGAGTGACTGAGGGCGATACCACCGCCGGTGGAGCGTTAATGAAGTCCCTGGAATGTGATGATGGAGGCGCTGCTTTGAGTTATTGCTGAGCCACGTAGGCAGACAGATGCACAAACCCCCTCAGCACTGCTGTTGCTGCTCATGACAGCGTAGAAAAATAGGATTTGTTATTAAACGGTTTGGAAAATACAAAATTCTTATTGAAACTAAGGAGGCCCAAACTGTGATGAAGCAACTGGACCGTCTACTTACCGACTACGTGCATGAAGACAGACGGGCGGCACAAAGAGTGGGTGTGAGGGTGTGTCGACCACATGGCACACAAACCCCTGTCACCACGTCAACCAGGGTCCCTCAGTTCTGTTGACGCTGACGTGTGTGTCTGTCCAACTCACAGCTGTGCTGGAAACATTGGTTCAGCTGTAACGGGGTCCCGCCTCACTTTTAAAAACAGCCCACAGCCTCCAGGGAACATCAAAATGTGCTTTGCTTCTTAGCCTGAGGAGGGTAGGAAATTACATCACACAGGGAGTGTGTGTGTGTGTGTGTGTTGTGTGGTAACACACTCCCAGTGCTCCTGCAGTATTTCTACTGCTGTAATGGACACTAATTGGGAAGCAGTGGCCACATTCTAATGTCTCATTCAGAACAGGAATCACACCCTGTCGTCCTCTGAGGCGGGAGAGAGGCCTGGTGTTGACCACACAGTAAACATGCCACTAAACCGGGATGGAGTCAACATGCCAGTAGACCGGGATGAAGTCAACATGCCAGTAGACCGGGATGAAGTCAACATGCCAGTAGACCGGGATGAAGTCAACATGCCAGTAGACTGGGATGGAGTCAACATGCCACTAGACTGGGATGGAGTCAACATGCCACTAGACTGGGATGGAGTCAACATGCCACTAAACCGGGATGAAGTCAACATGCCAGTAGACTGGGATGGAGTCAACATGCCACTAGACTGGGATGGAGTCAACATGCCACTAGACTGGGATGGAGTCAACATGCCACTAAACCGGGATGAAGTCAACATGCCAGTAGACTGGGATGGAGTCAACATGCCACTAGACTGGGATGGAGTCAACATGCCACTAGACTGGGATGGAGTCAACATGCCACTAAACCGGGATGAAGTCAACATGCCACTAGACATGGAATGGAATTAAATAACATTAATTATTAGTTAGCCAATAGTCCCAGATGTTACAAAATAATCTGAAAACTGAAGAACTAAACACTACATCCAGTTTTACTGGCTGACAAAGGAAACATAATATCACTTATCACATCAGTTTCAGTATCAAACTAATCTAGTGATGTTGTCAGTATGTCCATGAGTTTAATGCACAAAGAAGCTACTAATGGGTATTCTGCCTACTTTTAATGGTGCTAATTTGCCAAAACAAGTATTGGCTCAAGTTGTAACCCAAAACTCTGTCTCGTCGTATCTCATCGTTTTGAAGGTGTGGCCAGTAAGCTGCCTGTTGGCATCTACTATACGTGTGGCCTCGTTGCCACCGTGTCGTATCGATGTCTTTTAAACTTTAATGGGCAGACAAACCCGCAATACTCAAGTATACTATAAACCCGCAATACTCATACTGGTGTCAAGGTCACTGCCTCGTGCGAGACAAGGGGCATCAGGGTGAAGAGGACCACTTCACATGCAAGACCAAAATCCACAGTGAAGTGTTGTGTGTGTGTGTGTGTGTCTACTAAAGCCACATATCTCTCCTTCCTCTCAGCCTCAGAGCTTCATTAAAAACCCATCAGTGAGCCTCGCTGTTGTTCCTTCATCTCCACGAACACACACACTGTGGTTTAATTCTGACTCAGTCACACAAACACTGTCTTGCTGCCACAAATAGTCACCACAGCACCAAGTGTGGATCCATCCGCCACTGAAAATAGTCCCGGAAACAAATGCACTTTTGTTTCTTTAATAAAAACCAAAGGGGGTCAGCTGATTTAACTAAATATTTCCTCTCAAGGAACCAATGGGTTCAGACTGGCTGGAAACTTCTTGAGATGCGGACAAGCAAATTCTTTTTTAAACATTTCTTTTCTTTAGAAGTGCTGTCATCGAACACAGACCCATCACGTCTGAGATGATGATGTAAACATCTTTAAGAGACTTACCCAAGTGTAATCATGAAAGAAGGCTCCTAAAACCTTTATCCCACAAACACACCTGCAGATAAACACACAAATTAATGCTTGAATTTTAATCATGCGTTGTTAAGGAACGGCAAATACGAAAAGCGTCTGCGGTTGGTCTTCCGTCTGGAGTGTCTCCTCCTCTGCAGGAGCCCTCTGATGTCTTTAGTCGCACACCTCGACAGCAGCAGTAAAGCTGCTAATCTGCCGAGCGAAGCTGTTCTGCCCAAACCACAGCAGCTGTCCACAATAACGTCTCATTTTGGGCCCCAAAGTGGATGAACAGAGCTAATTCCCCTCCTATAAAATGCAAATGTGTTCTGCTATTTTGTTTTATAAGCTCATTGCCGTTGAAGTAAAACAACAAGTGCACTGGAGAAAGTGGGACACAAACATTCGTCTGGTTATCATCAGCTATTTTCACCCGTTAAATCCTTCATATATTAAATTAGGATCCAGCTTCATAAAACATTTACCAGTATTTCATTGCTGTGTTTGAATATTGCTTTTTGTTATAAATATCCTGCTGTTGCTGCAGCAGTCATAAAAAATAGTGCTTGGCTTTTAATTGCATGATGTAAATTGATTTGATAAATAATGCTTTATTCAGAGTCTAATAGATCATGTGGCAAGGTAAGATTTTGGCTTGATTGAGTGTGATTGACAGGCCTCTGCCAGAGACGTAGAGGGCGTCTCTTTGTCGCTCCTCCAGTCTGGATATGGTCACTTCCTTTTCACTGGTTGCAAAAAAACAAGATGGCGACAAAATGGCCAAATCCGGGGCTTCAAAAACAGCCTCCTATGTAGCATCTACGACATCTCGGTGCTCTTATAAAAGACTTTATTTGGGAGTGTGTTGAGGTGCAATCAATCAAACATCTCAGTGTCACCACCCTGCTGTGAAACCTTTCAGCAAACCCTCAGACGAGGCTCCATCTGTGAGCCTGAAGGTCCAGCAGTGACGGAGGAGCTTCTTTGTGTGTGATCGCTCACCTGTTTTCACCGACGCTTTTGTGAGGCTCCTATTTGAGATCCTCACAAACGAGTTTTGTTGTCTGAGCAATCAGAGGAGCGGCTCTGCGATAAGACGGCTCAGTGGCACACCAAGATGTCGCTGCCGATAATATGATGCCTCTCTAAAGAGCCCGTCTGCATCCCGCTCCCTCTCGAGCCCCCGGAAATTTAGTTTAACGTACGAGAGGAGAGCGGCTTCCTGCTCGGCATCGGCCACCGGTGAGGAGAAATGTCTTTTAGGGGTCACAAGAGGGGGCAAATATTTGGACCTTGGAGGTGGAGATCTTTTAATAAATGGAACAAGGAGTGTGGAGTAAAATCATACATGTTAAGTAGTTGTTTCAGTAAGTTATCAGTTATCAGTTATCAAGACATTTGCTTTATATGGTTTCTCTAATGTGAGGATTGGCCTCTTTTTTTATTTTGCATCAATGCAAATTGAGCCACAAATAAATAACTGTTTTATTATGCCGCAATGTGTTCCAGAAACAGCTGATTTTAATTATTTTATAGACCAAAAGAATACATTGTTTATATGCAAGCAACAATGCAATCAAGGGGGATTTTGCAAAAAAATCTTCATAAAAGAAGCACAAAAAAATAAATAAAAAGAAGGTTTTGGAAAATCTTGCAAGATGAAAAACTGTGAAAAAATGTGCATATATTTATACACGCACATATTATTTAACAAATTATATAAATAACTTACTTTCAGTTGTTTCCTATTGCATTCAAAAAAAACAAACGGAGCTGTAGGAGTCTTGATGCGAGATCTGCATTGTGTGGTTTAAAACCTGCACCCTTGAGTGACTTCATGACTCAGCCGCTGACTCATGGAAAGGGAACTCCTACTGCAAGGGTTCTCCAGGAAACACCCAACTCCTCTCTCAAACATTCACCCACACGCCGTCCGGGTCAAAGAAGCAGTAAGCAGCAAAGGGAAGCTAAAGCAGTTTGTGGTGTGTTTGCCTGTAGGCAACCTGGGCCGTAAAAGTACTTCATTGAACATGGTACCCGAGATATAACTGTTTTAATCCTGGATTGTTCTGCTGATTCTTTTCTATCCATTATTTGATTGATTTCTGAGTTGGTAAAAAGAGAGAAAATAGGGAGAAATAACATCATATTTAATTGACACTTCCCTGTTGTTTGTTGAGTCCAAACCTTAACATTATTAAAATACATTGACATTATTAAAATGTTGTTTTAGTGCTGTACATGAGCAGAGTGGGCGTTGCCCTTTAAATCTTTGAATGTATAATTGCTCTAACAATGCGCATTGGTGCAAACACCACCACGGCCTCTCAGAGCCTGCGGGTCATTCCAAGCCTGCGACGGAGGAAAATGATGCAGCGGATGACTCACACATCCAGGCTTCCCCCGCCGTCTCCTCTCAAACATCTCCAGATGGATTTATGCAGAGCTGCAACACACCGGCACACCGCTCCGATCGTTGATAGAAGTGTCTTTTATGTAACGCCTGTGAATGGAAATGAATGCCGTAAACCGCAACGCCGGTTTTATCTCCGGTTGTCACACATGATCGAAAATGTTCAGCGTTCACAGTTCACAGAGTTGATAAACAATAGGTTGTTCTGGTTTCATCGTATTGCAGTAAGACACATGCATGTGCTCCTTAACTTTTCTTATTACAGCTGAACAAGGACAAAAATACATGTAAATTACAATGCAAGTGTTTTTTTTTTGTTTGCTAGGGATTTATGAGGATGAAGCAGAAACATTTAACCTCAAGCTCCCCAATAAAACAGAATCCCTCTCAAGGCTCTAAGACATAGTGTCGTGTTGGGCTGTTTTCAGGGGAAAATAAGTAAAAAGCGCTTGTGTTCTGCCTCCTCCACTGCAAACACAAGACAGACACAGTTAGCGACCAACTGGTGAGCACAGAAGAGCATTTAGCAGCTTAAGAGACATATATTTGGTGGTGGAGACCAAAATCTGAGATAAATGAGAGAGAATGTTCCGGTCATCAGGTACAGACGTTAATGTCGTTACTGTGTAACTACGGGATGTGTACAAACAGCCCCAGTATTTGTATTGGATAAATTGAAACGTTGACTTCATGATGGCACTTAAGGAAAAGTCATATTTTTAACCCTTCCTCCTTTATTCCCATCAGCAATTGTAGTCGTTTAATATGTCGCTGCCTCTCCTCTTTCTTTGGACTCTCGTGGCGTGAAGCGGCCTCGGTGACTTGTAGCTGAGAAGAGCAACATATGCTCCCTAATAACGTAGCAGGTGCTCCTCCCGGCGCATGCGGCGAAGCAGACCCTTCTCTGGTGTGTTTGTCTTCACAGTCTTCCTCCCCCAGATTGTAATGCACACTCTTTTTTTATTTTCCTGCCTCCGCCCATCCGCTCTGCGTTTTGTGCTGAATTGCAGCTACAGCGCCGCCGCTGACTAACGCAGCTTCACCTCATGAGCCTTTTGCATTGAAGAACAAGGTGTGTGTGTGTGTGTGTGTGTTTGAAGACAGATGAGGGGGGACCAGGTTGTGCTGCCTGAGGCGGGGCCCCTCTGCTAAAGGCATCTGGCGCTCGCTCGCAGAGCATTATGACGCCTGATGCATCCCGGCTGACATTTTGAAAACAGTAGATGAATCGTAACAAGTGAAGGATTACGTTTGCTTCAGAGGCAAATACGCAGAGGCTTTCTCTCTTTCTGTCTCTACATCCTCTTTGCTTCCTCATCCTCCTGCTTCAGTGACCTTTTCTGGCTCATGTATACATGCATATACAATAGCTTTCCGCGGTCGTGCTGCAACATATTGTTTTGCTGTTAAAATATTGAACGTCTCCAAGCACAACACACGGCCTTCGTCCCGATCGGCTGCGTTTGCGGCAATTAATATTTCACCGTCACAGAATGTGGAATGTGGGTCGCAGCGCGGAAGCGAAGGCCTTGCGGGGGAAGCGCCATATATATCCCTCTCCCTCTCTCTCTCTCTCGTTAATGGTTCCTACGTTATCAGGGGCTGTGTGTTGATGCAACAAATAGTAACAGGTTCGAGGAAAAAGCCCAGAGGAGCTCAGAGGAGCCCGAGGTGAGGTTTTGCTGTCGTCGTATTTCATCAGGCGCTGTGGGGTTCCTGAAAATGACTGTAAAATGCACAGAGAGAGACACACTCGTGCTGTGTTTGTGTGTGTGTGTGTGTGTGTGTGTGTGTGTGTGTCCTCCGTCGACAGAGCTGCATGCTGAGAGCACAAAATGGTTTAGTCACAGCGGCTTTTATGAGGGAGAAGCTCATGGTGCATGTCGGGTTTTAACCTATGAAATCCGCCTCCTTATAAAACGAGCTGCAGGGAACTTAATTTGCAGGTCAATCACAGGAAGCTTTGCCTAAGAGTCAAAGGGGAACTGGACTGTAGCAGGTTAAAGCATATATTTCACATAAGAAGTACACATAGTCGTCTTGACGTTTGTGAACTACACTTTTCACACCTCCGGTTTGAATCAATGCAAAGTTATTATCGCCGGTTATTAACCTCCTCCTGCTGTACGGTAATTACTGTGACGGAGAGTTTCATTTCCACGAGGCCTGCGGCCGCCCCGATGTATGCTAGTTCTTATTTGACATGATTAGTGTTCATTATACGGAACGGTACGGAAGGTGTTTAATTAATATCAATATTACATTTATTTCTTCAGCTATGTGGCAGTGCACAATGCAACAAAGAGGGAATAGATTCACAATCATAACTTTATTTAGATTCCATAACTGAAACTGGTTAAGGAGAAGAAAAAATGGGACAGTGATCGAGCAATATCACAATATAAATACTACAAACTAGAGGTGGCACAGTACCTTAAATTTATAAAGCACAATGTGACCTCTGTTCAGGATGAACAGGACAAACCTGACGAGCGGAATAGAAAAACACACCTGTCTGTGTGTGTGTGTGTGTGTGTGTGTGTGTGTGTGTCTGGGTGTGTGTGCAGAGCCTTTAAGAATAAACAATAAGACTTCTCATTGAGGATAATCCGCCTGTCAGAGATTCTATTTAAATGTAGTACGGTATGAAAGTACCAGATCCTTAAATTCACACTTGGAGACACATTGACGAGGATGAACATGGTAAAGTGTATCACATGCACATCTTAATTTAATTTAATTTTTTCTTTATTTTTATTTTATTATTTATTACTATTGCACTGCTGTCTTGTTGTCTATTGTCTGTTTTGTGTCTACTGTCACCCACCAACTGCCAAGACAAATTTCTTGTATGTTTGTCATATTTTGGCAATAAATGTTTCCTGATTCCTGAACACATCATGACAATCAGATGAACCGGAGCCACGCTGCTCCATCTGAGGCCTCCTAAATCCACTGAAACGCCTAACTTTAGATCCCAGTGGCAGCGTGTGTGTGTGACAGCATGCCACTGAGCCCGTGTGTATCTATATGTATATGTATATATACATATCTATGCTCTGACAGCGTATCATTGAGGGCTGACAGATGATCAGAGGATCTAACAAGGCGGCTCGAGGTTGAACGCCACAACTTATTTTACACGCGTGTCTGCAGCGTTGTGTGGGAGTCCGACGTCAACCTGTCAATGGAACACAGAGCGAATGTAAAAGAACAGCAGATTCATCAGTGTGGTCGTCGACCGATCTATAAATAAAAACGCTAGAACACGCAGAGCCGTCGTCACAAGATGCTTTTTCTCAGGATCCTTGATTTCACAGCTTTCCGCTTCAGCCTCAATGCCTCCTGTGTTCCTCGCTGATGAAGTCCACTCATGACTCTTTTACAGAAAATGGGACCCGTTGTTTGTCTCCTCGGAGGGACGAGCGTTGTAAAGCCCCGAAGCTGTTTAGCAGAACAATGTGAATTTTCATGAAGTTTGAGGTTATTTATATAACACGTTGTTTACTCGAGTGAATCAAATCATTGAGCAGAACATTTATTAAATGCTTGCAAGCATGAATCAGAGCTGAAACACAAACAAGTCATGCGTCAAGGCTTCTCAGAGGAGTCCTCCTTTGGCTTTGAATTAAATAGTCTCTGGTGTCACAGTCTGTTTCCCCCTGAATCAGCTCCCACCGGTCACTTCCACATCACAGAGAGCGAGATCAGCTGCACGTTGTGTTTTTCATATGGATTTCATTCAGAACGCCGGCTCCTGGTTCAGTGACCTGCCCCGAAAACAGCTGTGTGAACAACACGTCGGCTGCTCTCATTTGAATTTCACCACCACATGAAGTAGTAAAGACAAATTTATTTAAAGAAGACCTTTATTACCTTTATTTGTTGCTTTACAGATCTCGGCACTACACCTGGTACACAAAGTACACAACTGGAAAGTCAGACTTATCAGTGTTAATGGGTTTGAGTTTTGCGTTCCTCAGAGGGAAGGTTTGAGGACACGAGTTGAAGGTCGCAGGTTTTATTAGTCCGCTGCGATGTGCTTCTCCTCGGTGTGACTCTCTCTTAAACATCTGGAAACAGATGTTTAATGGCTAATTAATGTGGCAGTGAAACGTGACATCAGTGTTGCAGTAATGCCTGAATTCATGCCGGCTGTCTCCTCCCTCATGAGGGAGTCGTTGCTGTGTGTTGTTGATTCATGTGTATATATGTGCATGTGTGTGTGTGTGTTTGTGTCAAAAAGACAAACTTTAATCCCTTCTATTGACATTCCTATGGTACGTTTTTCAGAAACATTTACAATATAAATGATTTGCGTTTGTAGCTCATTCTGCAACTGGGAAAATAAGCAGGTCTGAGGTTCGCATGACGTATCTCAGCAATGCAGCTTTTATTCTGTAACTTACTTCACATCTTTTGTCTGCCTTAAGTTTGTGTTTGCAAAGGTCTTGCTAAAGCAAATTTGCTCAGCTTTCATGAGATTCATGGGCCACAAGGTTGCTGTTTGTTTTGGATAATAATGTTGGTATTAATTCTAAGTGCCGTAGTGCAAATCGCAGCTTGCATGCTGCAGACGGTGTGGAGGAAGAATAAAAGGCCCTCATCAACTCACGAGTGCTTCATCACTTTCTCCCGTGCAATATTACATGTTGGATCGAACACGGTCACCTGTTCACGTTGTGACAAAAAGCTGCAAACAAACACACCCAACCACCTGAAAAACGTGACCCTGCTGATCCGGGGTCAGCCGACTGGATTTAAAATTGTCACTCCCAGCGGAGGCACTAGAGCTCAGAGAAGCTCTCCCGGCCTGTGGAGCGGAGAGGTCGGCGGTATCCACGGCGACGACAAGACATCGCGTTTCTGGAGTTGTGTGTGACGGAGGGATCTCTTCACAGATCAGCCATCTTTGTTCGCAGCAAAGCACCGTCACCTGCTGGAGTTGTTCTCCCGGCGGTGCCGTCGTCACTGCATGAAGGCGCTTTCGAGTCTCGCCCTTTTTTTTTCCTCCGGATTTCTTTTTCTCCTCGCGGCCATTAGTCATCCTGTGGAATTGTTGCCTGCATACACGATGAGAACTTGGCAGCAGTCCGTTTCCTCTGCGAGTGACGAGTGAGGGGCGGAAAACCCCCAAAAAGAGCGCTGGCTGTGACCCAGCTCCTGCTGAGGGGAGAGAGGGGATAAACGTCGCCCACCTTCGCCAGATGTTCACCTCTCCGTGGGAAGAAGAATTTGAAAACAAGGATTTGCAATTAAAGGAACGGCAATTAGCTAATTGGGCCGACCTGGTTTCACCTGCACCGACCCCGAGCCTTCGGGTCTGAATGAGGTAGTTGAGGTGGGCGAGCTGAAACTCCGAAATGGAAAAAAGAAAACGGATCTTTTCAAAGAATACTTCTTAGTCGTGGCCATTTTGGATTGCGGCCGTCCTGGTGTACATCTGTGGTGTGGGATCAGTCTATGGGGTCATGACGTCCCTCTGGGTGCTGAATCACTGGATGGGGTTCGCTGCGTTGTGTGAGCGGTGGGGGGGGAGCAGCACACAGGTGTCAGGTCAGTGAATCCGGGGTCGTTGTTCCGAGGCCGCGTGTTTCGACACGTTCTCCGAGCATCAACGCCAGGCCAGATGTGTGAGGACATGAAAGCAGAGTCGGGGGGTCGCAGGCCGACACGAGGGAGGCCTCCCCGGGTCGAGTGTGGTGAGCAGCGCTGGTTATGGTGGTCTCACGTGGGCATCGCGTCATGTGTGCCATTGTGTGAGTGTGTGTGCGAAGAAAGAAGAGAGTTGAAAGTGTCTACAATAAATCCCTGATAGTGAAATAGAGAAGATGATCAGCAGATCGGCTGATGATCAATGTATTGCAGCGGTTTGCCCTCCATACTCTGCCCTTCGACTGTATTTTTTACTGAAAACTGTGAAGCATTGAAGTTTCGGTCAGCGCTGCTTCATGTATGCGTCTTTAAAGAAACACTCAAATCTGACCTTGATTCTTCCTCTCACGGATCAATCCTCCGTCATCATTTGGCTGATCCGCTTGTTTAAATGTAAGTTAAGTAAAAACGTAGTTGTGGATTGTTGCTGAATGTGATCTTAACTGAAAACGTCACACAGATTAGAATTAAAGCATAAACATAAACAGTGTTTCAAATGATATAAAAAAAAAACCCACTATCAACAAACGACACTGATCTTATCAAGTAGGTTTTTGTGTTGATAATAAATCTATTTCTATTCTTTTTAACCTTTAACATCGTCTTACCTTCCCTACACAAGCTCCATTAATCCACCTCTGTGTGCTTTTCTGCTCCTCCGTCTCTCAAATATTCAGCTTGGTGTTCTGAGCCATTTCCCCCCCCAGGAGGTGCCGAGTGAAGCCGCGTGAGGCTTTAAAGGAGCACCACCTCCTGCGCTAGATTGTTTTGTTATTTTTTCTTTTCCAGGGCTTCTCTGGTTGCCCCCGTCGATCGGTGTGGCCTACGGGGGGCCGAGTTACTCCGGCTGAATCCGCAATGAGTCTGGAATTGTTCCGGTGGGGGGGGAAGCCGTGGGATTTAGTGCTCCTCTGGGAGAAAAAGTCTCTGGAGGGACGCTGCAAACTTTTGGTTGTGAGCGGCATTTAGATTTTTTTTTCCCGGGGGGGGGGGGAAGCTTCTGCCCCGGGTTTTGTTTGGTTATCTTGTGTCAGAGCTGTTTGCCATGCAGCACCAGCGCCAAGGTGGTCCGATGTAAATGGCACAAGGCTGAATGTCTTCATGGGGATCTTCTTCTGTGTGTTTTACAGCAGAATTATCTGCTCTGAATCACCAAGAAAAACAAGACAACTCCCTCTGAGAGGGATTGTGCCAAAACAACACACAATTTAAACATTTTTAATTTGTGGTATTAAATAAATCTGACGATCCAGTGGTTCCCCAACCATTATAACAGGGCGGCGCTACCCCCCCTGAAAATCCCCCCCGCCGAGGTTGTAAACCTGTAGGGAAATACTGCTGTCCAACACTCACTCACTGTTTTGGACGCACGGATACAAAAGCAGTGTTGATCTCTTCATGAAATTTTTATTATCTTCCGTCTACTTCGCTTATCTACTGTTTACACATCCAGCTCTGTGTGCCGTGAAAAGTCGGTTATCCTGCGTTTTATATTCAAGGGTTTGATCAAATTTGCCTAAAAATAGAATTCGCCATCCACAGGAACACGTTTGAAAAAAGGATACTCGATATCTTTCATGTGCAAAGACGGAAACACTTGACGAGTTTATCTTCATCCCACGTGGGCGGATTCACGATCATCTGCGACGGGATCTTCTCTCCCGGCTGCTAAAGTGGAGAGGCACATGACCTTGAAAGCAAAAGAAGAGGCTTGGCGCGTGTGTGCGTGTGTGTGAATGTACAGGAAGATGCAGATCTCATCTCCTGCCTCTCTGAGGGATGCAGAGCTCGACCCCCGGCGGCTCAGCTCAGGCTGCGAGCAGCAGCTCCGCTCTGCTCCGTCGGCCGTTTGATCCATCATCCATCCATCCATCCTCTCCGCTGTCGCCGCCTGCAACACCTGCTGCCATGGCAACCACAACCTACCTCCCGCCCCCCCCCCTCCCCCTACCTCCCGTCCCCTCCCTCGGTTAGCGGTGGGAGAGAAGCATGCTGGGTAATCTGATTCCACCTGGAACATTTCTCCTCAGGGATTTATCGGTCCTGAATCTCCTCACGAGGGACCGAACTGCACATTAAATACAATCTAAACCTGCGTATTGTGATCAGGCTGTGGAAGAAACCTAAAACAAGACGGCTTCTCCAAACAGGGAGAACAGAAACGCCTCCTTCGGTTCGCAGGGAGAAAAATGGCAGAATTGATAGTTTGAGCAGTGACGTCTCAGAGCCACACGGAGGGTTCGCGTTGCTTCAGGATTTATTATTGTTTTTTTGGGGGGGGATGAACAGCACATTTCTCAAAATGAATAACTCAAATAAATCAACAATGATCTTAGTACCTTGTGAGGAGATCAGCAGTAGTCTTAAACATCCTAGAACTACTTTAAAAATGTAGCACGTATTGACAAATATTTTGAGAGAAATATTGAGGGCCGACTTTATTTAAAGATGTAAAATGAACCGTTGATCCAGAACAGATTTTGTGGATCTTTGAGGCCGATAAATTATAGATTCGAAAAATATGGGTCTTGTTAGAGTACATGTCTATGGTGCCATTTCTTTATTGTTCCGAATGGCTCCACCAGATTGTTTTTGAATGCTCCGCCTTCAGTAACAAAGATTACATGTACATTACATGTCATTTAGCTGACGCTTTTTTTCAAAGCGACTTACAATAAGTGCATTCAACCATACGGATAACACCTTTAATAAAGGGCCAGTGTGTCACATGTCTTTATGTGTGTACAATCATCTAAAGCCGATGTTACTTCTGTTTTTCATTGGCGTAGAATGAGCCATTCACATCTAGACGTGAGGATTATTATGGTATGGATTTCGTCTGAGCGGGTTGTACTGCCGGCTTTGCTCTCGGCCTTGAGCGGAGCCTCATTCAGTCAGTTGTGATCCGTAACCAGACCACCAAATGGAACTAAATAATACACGTTGTGCCGTTTTTAGAAGCTCAAAGTGATTAAAATGATGTGCGATCACAACAAGAAAGCTTGCAGAAACCGCTTTTTACACATGTGTAATCTTCTCCTCTTGCCCCCCCACTGCCCTCCCTCCCTTCCTCCATCCCTCCCTCCCTGCCGGGCCGGGGGGAATCCCGGCTGTGACGACAGAACCTGATGCGGCAGCAAAGTCCGGACTGCTCCGCTGAGGCTGTGATTGGGGACGTTGTGGCGCCCTTGATGTGTCAAACAATTAACAGAAAGCTGCAGAGAGAGGAGCGTGTTGGAGGGGAGGGGTGTAATGAAGGACCTTCAAATTAAAGGTCCGTCCCCCTCTTTTCCTAAATCAAAGGCGACCATTCAGTTTGATTTAAGCGTTCGTTTTTGTCCCCGTTGATTTCAATCGTCTCCTCCAAAATATGAACCATGTGTTGCTCAGCCTCTCCCTGCCTCAGCTGCTTCCTGCCGCCATGACGTCCCAATCCCAAGAGGGGAAAACGTCAGCAGCACAACATTACCAGCTGACCTTCTCTTCTCTCCTTACACGTGCAGATATGCAGAGACTCCGCAGCAGCATCCAAGTGTTATTTAATAAGGAAAGATGCATTAAAAGCCTTTAGTTAGAGATATTTATCCTCACACATGCAAACTTCTTATTCAAAATGTCTATTTTTACATCAGAACAAAATGTTCCCTCTACCTGTGATAGTCCCTGAACACAACGTTTTCTCCAGCAGACAGCTGCTTTTCAACAGAAAGACACTGTGACATTTGTGCATCCAGCAGCACTGCAGGTACATTATGCTGCAGCTACACTCTCAGGATCACATGCATTACCCTGGGGGGTGTGGAGGTGTGGGGGGGGGGGGGCGTGTGCTCAACGCATTATCGGATCTTGCCTCCTGCTGGTAATTGAGGACACGGCAGTTGGAACCGAACGCGTTTGAATCATCGGCTGTCTTTGCAGACGTCGTCTCGCTCCATTATGCAGGAACATTTGCCGACACAATACACTGAGAGGTCAAGAAGAATTTAGAAAACAAACTGTCATTAGCAGCCGAGAGCGTGTGTGTATGTGTGTGTGTGTGTGTGTGTGTGTGTGTGTGTGTGTGTGTGTGTGTGTGTGTGTGTGTGTGTGTGTGTGTGTGTGTGTGTGCGTGGACCTGTATGCCGTCCAAACAGCTTTCACAGAGGAGAGAAAATTATGTCTTTTACATTGTAAGCATTTTAGGATGATTTGTGATGGTCTTGTTTTGCAGCGCTGATGTCAACAAGCTGCTAGACTGCTCAGTTGTCTGTGCGCGCGCTGCGCACAGACAATATATACATATATATATATATATATATATATATATACACTCTCACAGAGCCACACAGTGAACCAGGTCGTCTTTCGCCACCATGAGTTTGGGGTGATTTGCCATCATTGTGACATTCATGTTCTCTTTATGAGAATTTGATTTATCCTTTTCCGTTCAAGCTCGTAAAAAACTCATTTTAACTGAAGAGCCAGTGAAGATAATTTAATTTAAGTAGCTGCAGCTAGATGTACAGATTTCCTGCTTTCCTGTGTCATATGTTATAATAAACTGAATCTCCTTAGTTTTGGGACTGTTTTTAGTTTAAATAAAACTTCAATAAATAAACCTCAGGCTTTTCACAATTATAACCAAGATAATATATGATTCTTTTGGATAAAATGATTGATAAATATTCATCAGATTCATCAATAATTGAGAGAATCTTTGGTCGGAACTCTAATAAGAATTAGGATCAAGTTAACGTGTGTATTTTCTTAACTTGTGGTTTATTTATTTATAGTTTATTAATTCTCTTTGTGGATGAAAAAAAACATTTATTCCACAAAATATTTACTAAGTACTTACTGTATTTACTGTACTTTCTTAATGGGGTTTTCTTTTGTTTCTTAAAGTACTACTTTACTGGCTCCCTGGTTGCTGTGCAATGCTTTCATTTTATTTATTCTAGATGCCATAGTTAAATATAATACATAATTCATATCATCAGGTTATACCAAAGAGATCAACTGGGGCAGGTTTTGTCTCTACCTCCATAGTTTTAGTCAAACAGATGAGAACTTATCATTATATTATTATCATGTATTTATATTATACAGTTTGTGTATCTATGTGTTGCCCAGTGATCAAATCATCCTAACAGCCTCCCTTTTCTTCTTCTATTCTTTTCCAGGGCTGAAAAAACAGAAGTATTAAGTGACGACCTACTACAGGTACTAGTGCGTGTGCGTGTGCGTGTGCGTGTGCGTGTGTGTGTGTGTGTGTGTGTGTGTGTGTGTGAATGATGCAGTGCTCAGTCTCATGTGGTCTTCTTTCTCCCTGGGACAGGTGGAGAAACGTCTGGAGCTGGTGAAGCAGGTGTCTCACAGCACGCACAAGAAGCTGACGGCGTGTCTGCAGGGCCAGCAGGGCGTGGACGTGGACAAGAAGTCGGTCAGGTCGCCCTCGGTGAGGATCCAACCCGGGAATGCTTTAATCATAATGTCCATCGCTATCGGCGAGTGAGAAAAATAACTAGTCTCAGTTTAGTCCTGATCCTCTACAAGAACTCGTCTCAGTTTAGTCCTGATCCTCTACAAGAACTCGTCTCAGTTTAGTCCTGATCCTCTACAAGAACTCGTCTCAGTTTAGTCATGATCTTCTACAAGAACTCGTCTCAGTTTAGTCATGATCTTCTACAAGAACTCGTCTCAGTTTAGTCATGATCTTCTACAAGAACTCGTCTCAGTTTAGTCATGATCCTCTAGTCTACAAGAACTAGTCTCAGTTTAGTCCTGATCCTCTACAAGAACTCGTCTCAGTTTAGTCCTGATCCTCTACAAGAACTCGTCTCAGTTTAGTCATGATCCTCTACAAGAACTCGTCTCAGTTTAGTCCTGATCCTCTACAAGAACTCGTCTCAGTTTAGTCATGATCTTCTACAAGAACTCGTCTCAGTTTAGTCATGATCCTCTAGTCTACAAGAACTAGTCTCAGTTTAGTCCTGATCCTCTACAAGAACTCGTCTCACCGTTTTCATGTCAGACAATATTTCGCGGACCGGTCGAGAAGGTCCTCGAACAAGAACTCGTCTCAGTTTAGTCCTGATCCTCTACAAGAACTTGTCTCAGTTTAGTCCTGATCCTCTACAAGAACTCGTCTCAGTTTAGTCCTGATCCTCTACAAGAACTAGTCTCAGTTTCTTCCTGATCCTCTACAAGAACTCGTCTCAGTTTAGTCCTGATCCTCTACAAGAACTAGTCTCAGTTTCTTCAGGTGAAACCGGATGACATCATCATTCAGGTTCACCAGAACCTCCTCGGCCCAACGGTGGTCTGACCCGGATCCGGCTTCCTGCAGAAGCTTCAGAGTAACGTTAATTACATGAACGTGATGATAAAAAGCATGTTCTTCATTACAAAGTATCTCCTTCGTCACAATCAACAGCCAACAAATTGATGCTATCGATTTGAGTGAATGAAAGGATGGATTTTGTGTCTTTGTGTGTGTCTGTGTGTGTGTGTATGTGCGTTGCCACGCTCGCGTTGGTGTTGATGTGTTTCGGTTCATTTTGACTCATCGATTGTTTGTCCGTGTGTTTTTTGTGGGGGTTTTGTGCAGAAGAAGCTTCCTCTCACAACACTAGCACAATGTATGGTGGAGGGGGCGGCGGTGCTCGGGGACGAGTCTCTCCTCGGGTGAGAACACACACACACACACACACACACACACACACATCATTGATCCTCTGTATCATCGGCAGAATGTTCCCTCTTGGAGCAGCGACATAGAAAGGAATATTTTAATCATGTAGAGCTGATTTCATTCAAGCAGGAAATATTTTTGGGGCGTCACCCACTAACCTGCACATGTAGTCATTTATTATTTGTTTTTCTGTAATTAATAATATAGGAAATTTAAGTATTTCAAACATAGATTTTGACCTGAAGCGAGTTGCTCAGTGTTAAATCACCTTTCTGGGTTAACTTATCAATGCATCACTGTATATTTATTGTTCTGCACAGAAAGGTGCACGACTAGATGTAAATCATCACCATCATCGCCGGCTCTCTTGCCTTCCTGGTTCTCTGCTGCAGGAAGATGCTGAAGCTGTGCGGAGAGACGCAGGACAAACTGGCTCACGAGCTCCTGCTGTTCGAGCTCACCATTGAGGGGGACGTGGTGGAGCCGCTGTACGACCTCGCAGAGGTACGGAAACAAACCAACCCATCGCGCTCTTATTTCCCACTCTTTTCACAGTAGTTGTTTGTCACTCAATGACTAATAAAATCTGGGGAGTTTATAATACAAAAAATAGAATCAACGCTGAGTTTCCCTCCTCTCACACCAGCTCTCGTCCCCGCAGGTGGAAATCCCAAATATCCAGAAACAGAGGAAGCACTTAGCCAAGCTGGTCCTGGACATGGACTCAGCGCGCACACGGTAAGTCCGATTTATACTTCAAACTATTTTATTCGTATCTTTTTAACTCATATTGATTTTACAATTTCTTTTTGTGAAAAACCCAAATATGTTATATTTATGTTTTGAGAGCACCAACAAATATTAACTGTTAATTGTGATACACAATGATTACTTTGGGTCCATTACAGCTTGATAATCATGAAATCAGTGCTCTTTTTTTAAACTTTAGAACTGTGAAAACCTCTCAAAGTGCAGATTTCTCTCCCGTCCAATCAGAACGGGTCTTGTTGACTCCCCGTCAGCTCTCTGATCAGTGACATGGAGAGAAATGGGATTTTCCTTCAGTCAGTCAGGGTTTAAAACATTTTTTTTTGTGTGACCCAAATCTATGACGTTGGTTTTTTTTGCTGTCCTCCATCATCCTGCTTTGTGCTGAGCTCCTCTGGCAGAGGGGCACATTATCTCCACCCCAGAGGGGGTTTGAGTGAGGAGGAGTTCATATTCACATTCACAGATGGAGACTTACGTTGGCTTTTCCAACCGCTCGTTTTGTTTTGCTGTCAGAATTCATTTGTTTATCCATGAAGTCTGAAGTCAGAGGTCCCGAATGCCTCTTCAGTCAAAAGCAGGTTAACATACTGACTAATCATCGGTACTGATGTGTTCACAGGTTTTATCAGTCCACCAAGTCTTCAGGACTCTCCAGGGACCTGCAGCCATCGGGAGCAAAGGCCGACCACCTCCGGGAGGAGATGGAGGAGGCAGCCAACCGCATGGAGATCTGTAGGGTCAGTGATCCCCTTTCTTCTCCATCAACTAGCTGGTTATTCAACGTCATGCTTCCATCAAGTGTCTCTTTTTAACTTCCTGTCCCGGTTTTTGGATGGAGATGCACAATCACAGAGCTGTCATGATGTTTATTTACCTTTTTAGCGTGTTATATATTTGTTGTTGTTGTTTTTTACTTCACCAGGATCAGTTATCAGCAGACATGTACAGTTTTGTGGCCAAAGAAATCGACTATGCAAGCTACTTCCAGACGGTAAGTAGGCTGCGTCCCTCCTGTGAGCCTCACAAATGTTCTGCTGGTCCATCTCAGACGCTCCGATCTCTTCTCTGTGCAGCTGATAGAAGTCCAGGCCGAATACCACCGGAAGTCGTTAGAGCTGCTTCAGAGCGTGTTGCCACAGATCAAAGCTCATCAGGGTGAGTCTCATTCACGCCGCCTGATTTTTACCTTTCACCGTTCGATTCTTCGACTCCAATTGTGTTGATTTGAACAGTTTGGGGTCCTTCTGTTGGAATTTTACTTATTTAATCACAGCTCAAAATCAACTATGATAGACATTTCGGCATTCATTATTATAATCAACATAAATGTCAGGTGTGCTTCTTGACCACGGAGGTAACGGGGTATGTTGGTGTTATTATTATTATTATTAAGCAGCTTAAGTCAAAGCACCTTTCGAATCCTTAGTCACATTAAACATCTTTGTTGCTCCCTTCCTGTTTGTTTGCAGGAGGAAACGATTAGCATCTTGAGCTGCTACTTTAAATGTCTTGCGTACTTGTGTGTGTGTGTGTGTGTGTCTGACAGAGACCTGGGTGGAGAAGCCCTGCTACGGGAAGCCATTAGAGGAGCACTTAGCGCTCAGCGGGAGAGATATTGCCTTCCCCATCGAGGCCTGTGTCACCATGCTGCTGGAGTGTGGCATGGAGGAGGAGGTCAGACTGCAAATACACACACACACACACACACACATACACAGCAAACACATCCACTGATGAGAAACTCTGCAGAAGTCTAACGAGGTCCAAGCTACGTAATGCTACGTGAATACGTCACTTCGCCATGTTATGCAGCCAGTGGGCCGTGCAGCTTTAATGGCTCTGAATGTAATGATTGTTTAATGGAGACGGATTGAGGGTCCAGTGAATGTTTTCCTTAAGCAGATCTTCATGAGATTAAAAGACAAATATATCATTATGAATATCTTAATTTCCATTTCACAGTCATTAGGCCTAATGTGAGGTTTGTTTAACTTAATGTTTGGAGAAGTTTGAAATTCATTAATCACATTAATGACTTTATACTTTATAGGACGAGCAGCCTGATGGCGACTCGGCTGTTTGTTCATTAGCAGTGAAGTTTAATGTCCGGAAAGTTTCCCAAACGTGTATGAAACCGTGGGAATATTTCAGATGTATATACGTGTGACGCTATTTACGTAAAACCAGCTGAATATGCTGTGCAAGAACACGTATCCATTGATGGGGTCGTCGTGGCGCAGGGGGGTAGAGCGGGTGCGCAAGGTTGGTGGTTCGAGTCCCTGCTGCCCCAAGTCCAAGTGTCCCTGAGCAAGACACTTAACCCCTAATTGCTCGCCGGGCAAAATGTAAAAAAGCCATGGGTTTAAAGTGTAATGTACGTCGCTTTGGATAAAAGCGTCTGCTAAATGACCTGTAATGTCATGTAATCAACAAACAGCGGCTCTTTTACTTTGAAACTCTCCGTGTTTTGTGCCTCAGGGTTTGTTCAGAGTCGCTCCTTCGGCCTCCAAGCTGAAGAAGCTGAAGGCGTCTTTGGACTGCGGCGTGCTAGACGTTCAGGAGTATTCTGCGGACCCGCACGCCATCGCAGGTACCCCCCCCCCCCCCCCCCCCCCCCCCCCTTGCCCCTCACCCATCTGTTGCCACCCAGGGACCTGATTACCGTCCTCCACGCCGAGGAGCCGCTGGATTTATGAGCTGGCATCAGTCCGGCTGCTCGTTAGGAATCTTAATTTCTGACTCGCACACCTGCTCCGCACAAACGGCACAGTCAAGCTGTTAAATCACCCCCCCCCCCCCCCCCCCCCCCCCCCAGAGGAGCAGATATTATTCATGTTTTATGTTTATTTCAACTGTTACAATCGGTGAAGCTCAGAGGGGTTTCTGCTAAAGGTTCACTTCCAAGGGGGAAGTTCAGAAAGGCCACACATGACAGATGAATGTCCAGTTTGCAGCAAGAGAAGCTTTTTGCTTCTGTTATAGTTCTGTTTTCGTTTGACTTTTCTTTTTTAGAGATTCAATAAACTATCCCCAAATTTAACTGGGATTAGTGTGTCAGACAGATTCTTACCAACAAAACTACAACAATAAACCAGATTACAGAAGAAAGAAAGCGTTCATGATGCTGCTATTGATGTTTGGTGAACACGCTGCGTAATGCTGCTGTCAGATAAAATCTCACATCAAAGTAACTATAAATATTGTATAAACATCCTGAAGCGGTAAGAAAATGTTTAGAGAAATTCAAACAAATAGGGGGCAGCATTGCTCCTCAACTACTATTAAATCTAAGTTTACAGTCATCAGTTATCAATGATCTGACTTGAAACTACAGATTGAGACCATAAACTCATGAATTTGTTAATCTCACGTTAAACTCACTTTCTCAGTCTTATATACAAACAGAGGAGTCGCCCCCTGTTGGACGTTAGAGAGAAAGCAGCTAGCCACGAGTACAAAACCTAATATAATGGTATACTTCCTAATTTCTACTGGAACAGATTACTGTCACGCTAACGATGGATGAGCAGCTCCTCATGAACAAGCCATTTGAGACGGGTTTGTTGTATCCGACTTGGAACAAAAACAATGTGACAGAAAGCTGCTTGTTTTCCCATTGTTGTCCTAATTAAGCAGTAAGGACACCTGAACAAATGTTGTTTTTATCAACCTCACACACACACACACACATCCTGCTTCTCTACATTTTCTCCCTTTTTATTAAACAAAAAATCCATCAGCTGTGTTCATTGGAGCATGTGGACAAAGAGAGAGGCCTCTCTAATGATCCCACATTAAACTGGGTTAGCTCCAACAGCAAATCTAATTTGTGCCCCTGTCCCACTGGGAGTGATGGTCATGATGGGGGTGGCGGGGCGTCTGCTTCCATCAGCATCAATAAGAGGCAGCGGGCTTTTATTTTGTAAATGTAACAAACTTAGAACCGAATCTACTGTAGTTTCAACATAATTATCTGATTTAATGTGTTTATTTAGCAGGCAACTGGCCTGTGCAAACACACACACACACATACGCACAGACAGAGGCTGTCTAGTGGTGAGGGATGCCCTGATGTTGTTGTTTGCCATCCGTCCCACGCGCTCCCCGGGGGAAATGAACGCAGCAGACCAAAGAGGAAGAAGAACACGAGTCAGAAGTTGCTTTCCTCCTCAGCACTATAAAATGATATTTCTACAAATTCATTGTTGTTTGCTCAAGTATGTGCTCGTGCATTAATCTGTTTTTTTTTGTTTTCTCCAGGAGCTCTGAAGTCGTACCTGCGGGAGCTCCCCGAGCCGCTAATGACGTATGAGCTCTACGAGGACTGGATCCAGGCCTCCAAGTCCGTACCGCCCCGCTTCCTCCCCGGTGTCGGCAGATCGGTGACGGCGAGGACGCGTCGAGCTTTAATTCTTTCTCTCCCTGTCGCCCTGCAGCATTCAAGATCAGGACCAGAGGCTGCAGGCTCTCCTGAACGCGTGTGAGAAACTCCCCATAGCCAACAACAACAACTTCAAGTGAGTCCCTGTTTCCGGGTCCCCGTCCTTGAGCTCCCCTCTCGTTGGATGTCGGGCTTCAAATGCCCGTCGGAATGGACTGATTAGCCATGAAGTTTGGGGGAATTAAGACACTTTTCAAATAACATGGCTGACTGAGTTAAACTTGTAGCTGCAAGAGACATTTAGTCCGACTGCCATGACAGCAGTCGGACTCAGGATGGATTACGAGTGATGATGTGTCACTTCATCAGGTCACTAGTGCTCTATAAACACCGTCCCAATCCGACTATGTCTCTTCATGAGGTTTCCCCTTTTTCTTTCCAGTTAAACAA
This sequence comes from Gasterosteus aculeatus, assembly GCF_964276395.1. Taxonomy (NCBI): domain Eukaryota; kingdom Metazoa; phylum Chordata; class Actinopteri; order Perciformes; family Gasterosteidae; genus Gasterosteus; species Gasterosteus aculeatus. The sequence goes on along the minus strand of NC_135692.1, from coordinate 7,861,507 downwards.
TTTGTGATATATAAATAAAACATTTTTAACATTGTTTGCACGTAAACTCCAAGCTCCTTTGAAACGTTTGGTGCTTGTAATCCAGGCTCTTGCTCTGATTCAAACCTGTATTCTCTCCTCCTCTGGTCCAATAGAAGTCTATGAGGAAATTACTCTTCTTCTCTCTTGATTTATTCCCTCAGGGAACATTGTAAATATTAGTTTAGGTGTCTTAATCTCGAATTTTCTTCAACACAGCATGATGATCAGTTGGTAAATTAGGATCCATTTAGTCAAACAGACCATAAAGCAGGGGATGCTTCAAGGCGGGGCTACTGTGATTGACAGGTCTCTCCTCATCAAAAAAAACGTGACTCGTTGCTGTATTTGCTGCTGCGTGGAGGCGAGCCGCGGGTATTCGCCACAGGCCTTATCTTGCGATCCAAAGCCGAGGGGGAAGAGAGAAAAGGGCGACAAGCAGGGATGCTGCAGGACTTGTCAAGCGTCAACGTGGAATCGCACAAACCGGACGTATTTTTAGACAGCCGTCCTCCCGAAGGAAACCTGTCAGCCCGTCCAGATGAGCAGCCTGATGTTCATGCAACAGTTGAGCTCAGGATGAGTCACCAGCTCAGCTGCTCCCCCAGACCGTGGTTGTCTGTCAGAATGAGACACCGCCAAGAGGGTGGGAAACATGAACAGCTCAGTGTCGTTCTGTTGTTTCCCATGTTTCTCACTTTACATCCCACGTAAATACGACCACTGAAAACATGACTAGGAAATAGGTCTGTGGGAATGTGACTTTCCATTTGGCACAGTGTCAACGACTAACTAACTGAATTCATGCATTACCAGAACATTTCATCCTTTTGCACTGACGTATTCATGTATGTAATTCCATTTTATTGACATTATGAACTAGCCCCCCCAAAAAACAAATAAAACAAAAATAATATTATATTATTTCTAATAAGTAGCTTTGACAGAAGGTCAATTCATTTCATTTTAAATCATTTTTTCTGTATCTGTATTTGCAGATATTTGATCAAATTCCTCTCCAAGCTGACCGAATACCAGGACTTTAACAAGATGACGCCTGGAAACATCGCCATCGTCCTCGGACCGAACCTGCTGTGGATGCGCGACGAAGGGTGAGACTTCAGAGATGAAGTTCTTTTATGTAACAACACTATATAAAGTACAACTTTAAATCTCAGACTCCACAGACTGAGTTCCAATGTTTTCATTTCTTTTAAGCTGCTTAAATTGTAATCGTGCAGTCATTGGGCCTTTGTGACAGCTCCTAAAGAATAATACACCTAATCTACTCACTATTGTACCATGTTACATAATATATATATACAACAGATAGCATAATGGTTAGATATAAGCTCTTAACGTCCAGGTCACGTAGTTTCTTCCTGAACATGTTTACATTAATTAAATGTTTGAAAATCTATAACATAATATCTCTTATATGGATAAACCTGTTTTCAATGTTTTAGCCTGTTTCTCTCTGAGAGACAGATACACAAATGTTTGTGCGACAGCACTGAAAACGTGAGCCTTTTCACAATATGGCCCCTTTAAACTATCTCTAAGTGGTGAACAATCCTCCATTATCATCCGATTATAGTCCGATTATAGTATCAGAAGCTTCTTATAATCCCCTGAGATCAAATTTAAAACCGCTGCCTCAGGCCTGCTGAACTCGAGTTTGCCACTCGGGAAAATAACAGACACGGGAAACATTACACCTTTAAAAAAAAGAAAGGATTACAGAGGATTTAACAAATTATTAATTAATGCATTTTTACTACATTAGTTAATATGTTGTGGTATTTACAACCTCTATTTGAATCTTCCATATAGGTGCAATAAATGACAACAGGTTTAAAAGGCAGGACGGCAGGTTCTGGTCTTCAGTTGGCAATTGAACAAGTCCAGTATTCCATATTCATGATGGTGCTCAAAGAGGAAATAACTAACATGTCCAATAGGCACAGCTTTTAATTATAAAGTTCACTCCTGAATATGATGGATAAGCAGTTCTGAAAGGCTGATGGACACCTTCATTAAATCTCTGTGTAAATCTCACAACTCCATTTCTCTCTAACTTCTAATCAGTGTTTTAAAGGCCAACATTTTCCAAATGGTACTCTCTTTTTTTTTTTACCATGAAAACGCCTAAATGCTTACATGAGACACGTCCCACCACAAAATAAAAAGTCTCCTCTCTCTCTCTCCGTAGCAGCAACATCACTGAGATGATGACCACGGTTTCGCTGCAGATCGTTGGCATCATTGAGCCCATCATCCAACACGCCGACTGGTTCTTCCCCGGAGGTGAGGGCGGATGAGCCGGGAGGTTTTTTTGTTTTGATTTGACTTATGCACTGAAAACGTCCTGCGTATTGTCCTCTCTTTAGAAATTGAGTTCAACGTCACAGGGAACTACGGCAGCCCGGTCCACGCCAACCACAACGCCAACTACAGCTCCATGCCGTCACCGGATATGGAGCAGGTGGAGCGGAAACAGAACGACCAGAGCCGACGACCGCTCAGCGTCGCCACGGACAACATGATGCTGGAGTTCTACAAGAAGGACGGGTACGACCTCTTTACCTCTACTGGGTTTGCGTTCTTACACATTTAGCTGCAGCTTTTAGGGATTACATGCAAAAAAAACAAGATGTGTTAAGCTAGAAAAAAGACGATGAATAAATATTGTCCTTGGAAGTGTCTAATTTAAGGTGAATTCTCTCTACTGTCCACCAGGGGGCGACTCCTCTGCTCCTATAGAAGTCTATGAGAAAAATACTCTACTTCCGTCTTGTTTTTTTTCTTCAGTAAACAAGAGTTTCTGGTCTTAATCTGTGGTTTCCAGTATTATTCAACACACCGTGAAGCTCATTTAGTAAATATGGTCCATTTAGAGTCGAATAGACCATGAAGCAGGGGATGCTTTGGAGCTATTGACAGGTCTCTGCCATATGGTCACTTCTGGTCCACTTCTTTCATACTGTTCATTCCAGTTCTTATCGAGAGGTCTTGCAGTTGACCCTAAATATGTGCAGATTACTTCATCCCCTTTGAATTGTGCTATAAATTATGTGTTTATAATAGTTAACATAGTGTTCACAGTGTTATTCAGGGTGAATACTAACCAACAACTCAGCTTCATTTGATTTGTTTCCCCTGACGAGGCCACTCTGAGGTGCGTAACGTTTCCACATAACCGCCTCTTTGACAGCGTCGGACATGTGAGGTAAAAGTGAGAAGAATTCTGATTGCACAGGACGGATGTGAGAGGTGACCTCATCCTAGGTTTCACCATGAGGTAGATTAGAAAGGCACACCGTATCACTCTTTGTCTGCTGCCCATCGAGAGGGGTGAGGCAGTGAAGGAAGTGAAAGATGACATTTAGTCTGTGAAATGAGGAATCAGACAAAACCTCAAGCTCTGGAGGAGGATTAGCTGAGGCTTTCAGAGGCTTTCTTTTCTCTGTCCGTCCCCCTGTCTCTTCCTTTCATGCTTTCATACACCCGTGGCCTTATAAGACCCTGCGGCTAGACTAAGCCCTGCAGCCACAAGTAGCTCGGCTAATTAAACCTGGATGTGTGTGTGTGTGTGTGTGTGTGTGTGTGTGTCTTATATTATCTGTTCAATAGAAACACAGAACCAGCAAGCTCAGCACAGTGAGGCTCCCTTTGAATTACAGGTTTTTGTGTACAAAATATTTTAGATTTAGCACTTATTGAGCACGGCCTTTTTAAAATCTTTGTGCCTTCATGCGAGGAATAGAAATGATAATCATTTCCCATTGTTCTCTGCACTGAGCCGGGCCAGTTGAAGGACACACACAGCACTTAGCTTATGCATTAATCTGGCCAGTGAGAACTATTTATAGTTGGAATCATAAAAAGCACAGTGGGATAATTCATTTTTATAGACTTTATATCAGAGAGAGAACGGTTAGGCCGTGTCTTTGGTGCCCTAACAAATAAGTTTATTAGATAATGACTCTCTGTGTGCCCCAAAACAATGGACGCAGGTGGAAGCTGGTTCACTGTCTTGCGTTTGCTAAGCTCGGGGGGAACGTTGGGGGGGTCTGTGCTCTTGTAACCCGCCGTTTCTAAGCAACCAAAACCGGCGTGCAGCAATGACGGCGGTAATTACATATATTTACTTTAATAGACAGCAATTTATGGAAAAAAGAACGTCTCTAAATCCAACCCAAATGGATGTAATCATTATTTTATTACGATTGTGTACAAGGAAAAGAAAAATCCTTGCACTGTCCTTGAAGCCATGGAGATCCACAAAAAGTCGGTCCACATACATTAGTTTGTAGTGTAGTGTAGTGTAGTGTAGATGCAGTGTCGCTGCATCTGCAAAAAACCCTCCCACAATTTTTGTCATTTTTTTAGGGGGATTTTCTAGTATCCGTTAGGGAAACGTTTCCCTAATTAGCACTTAAAGGACCTCTAATTTCCTCTCATGGTTGTGACGAGGCTGAAGCGCTTGAGGGAGAGCAGATCTCAGCCTGACCCCCCCCCTTCCGTACCCCTCCCCGTTTCACTCCAACTGGGCTCTCTTAAAGAAAGTTCATCCTGCCAAAGTTCCTCTGCTGCTTTCTCTCTGTCCTCATTGTGCTTGTCTCTGTCTTTAACTACGCAGCATTAGGAAGATTCAAAGGTACAGTATAGACCCCCCCCCACATCACCCAGAATCATTCTCTCATTGGTCATCCGTTCGTCTCAGCCGCACGTTGACAGAAAGTGTCGGTTGTTTGTCGTGTGTGTGTTTAACGCTTCCAGTCAGGTGTGTCGGTGACACACTTGGACTCCGTGCAATGATTCCAACAGAGACTGGTGACAAATAGGTGGGGGGTGCAGGGGGGGGGGGTAAAGCAGGCCTTTCATTCTGTGTTTACAGGGGCTTCCATTCGTCTAGTCTTAGCTATAGTTTAGTTAGTTCCTTCACCCTCTTTAAACACGGATTGCACGTATTTGCTTTCTGCTAATGTCTATATGTTAGAATATAGTTAGCTTAGCATAAGAACTAAGGACCCCGAAAGCTCAATAATCAACACATGTAATTTACGATGACCTCATTGTGTAGGAAAACAGGAAGTTAGCATCAAACTGGTTCCTAGCTGCTAGATTTGTTATGAATGGAATCTTCTCATCAAACTTTTGCCAAAAGGACCATTAAGTCTCCATCTTGTTCATTTTGTCCGAACTGCTCCCGTTTTGCAGTAATCAAAATATCTAACATCTCACCTCCGTCATGCATCGTCATCTTTGCAGGTGATTGTCATAAGTAAAGATTAGTTTACATTTAACATTTAAGCTGAAGGTAGAATGTGGCTTCCTGCACGCTCGGCCCATACGTGTCCGTGCGTCCGTTGCAGAGTGACCCTGGCGATCCAGGCCTCTTTCAGAGAAGTTTGTCCCGTCCTCGCAGCCCCCATGACCCCGATGACCCCACCTGAACCACGCACACACAGACAAACGCTCTCCCTTGATTTGATGGGCTGTGCATCTCTGTCCCGCTGCAGCATGGGTGTCAGGGTGATGGACACTACATGGGTGTCGCGCCGGGGCTCGTCTTCCTCGCGTAAATGCTCTTCCACGCCCCCGAGCGTACACCCCCCCCTCCCGCCCACCGACGGGCTCGTCCCCGAGCAGCCCGGGGATTTCTCTGCCTGCCCCTCCCCCGCCCCTCCTCCCACTAACAGCGACCGAGCCAGGTAAGGCTGTCGTGCCCCCGTCCCCGTCCTCGTCCCCGTCGTCCTGTTTGACTCCAACCACACCGGTCCCCACCTGCTGCTAACACCCCCCACCCCTCCGCCCCCCGGCTGCGTATGCCAGGACAGCGCTGCCTCCTCCCTGTTTTCTCCCTCCACACCCCCTCACTTCCGTGTCTCCCCTCTGATGAAGCATGACCTGTCAAACCTTGTGACTTCTCTTTAAGTTTATTTTCTTGTTGTTTATTTTGCTCACCCTCTGTCAGCAGCCCTGTGTGTGTGTGTGTGTGTGTGTGTGTGTGTGTGTGTGTGTGTGTGTGTGTGTGTGTGTGTGTGTGTGTGTGTGTGTGTGTGTGAAGATGAACCGGTGTATTCTATGTGATGGTTTTGACTCCTCTTTAGCTTTTACCGTAACAACATGTGGAAGAAGTGGATCCGTTGGTTCAGTAGTTCATTGCTGCACGTGCATGATTCTGTTTTCTTTTCTTGGTCATTAGTCCAAGCATCATTAACAGTATAACAGTCCATTGTCGCAAGGCCCTGCAATGGATGAGGTGACTTTTTCTTTTCTCTCTGTTATTTGAAAACCATAGCACCAAACCACCACCTTTATTTCTTCCATTCTGCCCCCACCTGCTCCCCCACCACCGTCCTGACACAATAATATTCCTCCCACACGTAAACAGACAGATTGATTCCTCCCACCTGCTAGATATGACTGAATTCCTCCCGCTGTCCCCCAGGAAACATTGACGTGTTTATCATTGCAGCTCCGACGATGCGTCCTCCAATTGGTCGGACTCCTGTTACGTCTACCCCTCTCCCGAGGAGGAGAGGCCGCCTCCCCCTTACCCCTCTTCCTCCTCATCCTCCTCCTCCTCCTCTTGCTCGTCCCACTCGCTCCCCCACCAACATCTCTACACCCGAGCACCTCCGTATATGCGCCCCGTCGCCCCCAACCCCGAGTCCGTGGCCCCCGGCCCGTCCCCTCACTCACGCCGCTGTGGCCACAGCCCCCCCCCGCTCCCTCACCCCCTCTGCCCGTCTCCTCAGCCGCTTGATGTCAACTCCAACCCGAAACCCAACTCCTTGCACCTGCCCAAACCGGCCCCCACGTCCAACGCTTCGCATGCGGCCCCCCCAGAACAGAATGGCTCCGCCCTTTACATCAAACCCCCGCTCGTTCTTACCCGCCACGACCTTTTCCTGGGCTCCCCCAAGCCCCCCAACATCCCCCTGTCTGCTCCCCCTCCACGGGCAGCTTGTGCCTGTAGCCGGGAGAGAGGAGCCATGCCGACTAGGTAACTACGACAACGCTACCAGACCCCCCCCCCCCCTCATACCTCCAGAACCACTTACACACAGAATGGGGGTGATGAGAGAGGAATGGGTGAGGAGGGAAGGAGATGGATGAGATTGAGATGCCCCCCCCCTCACCACTTACCCTTATTCTTTACTCTTGTTTATTGTGAATCTGACGATGATCGAAATGAATTCTCCTCAGGAACGCCATTATCAGATCCATGTCTTTCTTTTTTTTAAATGGTTTTAAATGCAATCCATGACTTTTCACGTTGACAGGATATTTCAGGAGGCAGTTGCCAGGCAACAAAGGAAATCCATAGCCTGCACTAGCTAATGCATGCCATTATAAAAGACTGAACCAACAGATCTGTGAAAGTACAGCAGTTATTGCCTTGATATCGAGCCCCAAATAAACAAGATGCTCTTAAGCATCGCCCCCCCCCCCCCCCCCAACCCCTCACCCCGCCAGTCTTTAAATCACCGCTGCTTCAACATCCATTCATGCCTCATCTGCTGAGAGTCGTTCAGAGTATGAAACATGTTTCGACCTTCATTGTCAGTCTGGCTGCACTGCGCCGTAATGGTAAAGAGGGAAATTCACCGAACCATCACGGTTTATTTGGATTGTTTTGAACTGCTTCTGCTGCACGTCGTCATTGATTTCGTGATTGCCTGCAAACAGCGGTCACACTGGCGATTTGACGCTGTACTACGGGTGCTTTTATTTCTGGAAACTTGGATGACATGTTACTAAAGAGAAGGGCGATGCATTCCTGTGTGTGTGATTCTCCTTCACTCTGTCCTCAGCACTCTGAAGAACAAGGAGCTGTCTCCAGTGATCGGACAGAAGGGACTCCACGGGACGATGGCCTCCTGTGGACAGTCTGACCACAGCCCTCACACCCTGAGGAGAGGTAAATCAATACGAAGAAAGCTACGGCCACGCCCCCAAATTGTCATCATGACTGTTGTTAGCGCTCTCCCTTGTAAAGCAGCTGGTAGACGAGCAGGTAGCACGTTTAATCATTCAATCAGTTTAAATGTGAATACATAAAAAAATGTATCTGCCTCCAGCAAGCCTCCTAAAGTAAAATAGATGCATTTACATATTTTTCTCCCGGTGTCTTTGCAGCAAAGAAGCTGGCCCCGATCCCCCCCAAAGTCCCGTACTGCCAGTCGGGAGCCATGTCCGACCAGTCGACGGGTCAGCCCTCCCCGGTCAGCCTGTCGCCCACCCCCCCCAGCACCCCGTCCCCGTACAGCTTCAGCTACCCGCAGGGATACGCCACCATCGGCTCCCCGGGGGGGATCCAGATGGCCGCCGCCCCGTCCCTCTCCTCGCCGCCCTCGCTGGCCGGGACCCTGACCAAGGCTCGGCCGACCCCCAAGCCGCCGCGGCAGAGGCCCAGCTTGCCCCCGCCCCAGCCGCCCGGCACGCCCGGCACCAGTCCCCAGCCTCTGGACCACTCGACGGGCCTCCTGGAGGGTTTGTCTCCCGGGGAGAGCATGTCCACAGGTGAGGTGTATGAAACCACGCTTAGTATAAACTTAAACGTTTGCTTTGGTAGATTTACAAATACAGTAGTTTGCTTGTTACTCCAATGGATCTATCTGAGTATGTTGATGACTTTAATGATAATAGTTCAGCCAACTATTACAAGAAAACTGGCTCTTGTGAGTAATATAATATTAATAATATAAAAATAATAATATTATAACAAATACATTCATATTTCTTTCATTTCCACCCAGCAGTCAAATTAATATATAAACGTTAAGGTGAATGTAGTTATCTCTACACCCCCTGCTGGTTGGCAAGGAGCCCATTTACAGAATGTTAATAACTGTGATGCTAAATTAAACACTAGATTGAGACTCAGGTGCCATCTAGAGTTTGTTTAGTTTAAAGAGGCAGTTCACCCCAAAATCAAATACACATATTTTCCTACTTAGCTGTAGAGTTTTTATTATTATTTTAGGATGATTTGGTGAGTTTCCTATTTTTTTGTCTATTCTCCCATATAATAAATATTCACGAAAAACACGTTTAAATTTAATACAGTAAATCTGCACTGAAACTTGTTTTATCTTGTCTTTATTTTTAATTTCTTGACTTTATTCCCTTGTTTTCTTTATTTGTTTACGTCAGCGTTCTCTGTATGTTTTCGTCTAATTCCCCCCTCTTCTCAACTGCTCTTATTGTCTCACTTACAGCGGTATGAGCCCTGAGGTTCAGTGTGATTCTATGTGTGAGAGGGACTTTTAGGGTAAGCAGGAGTTCCTGTGCTGAAGCCTACCGCCCCCTCCCCATCCCTCCAACCCCTCCAGGCCATGTGACCTCCCTCATTATGCGTATATGCCGGCACACAGCGGCTGTTCTCAGACCAGCTTTTATGCGTTTCTGTTGTTATTTGCATGTTGGCTGAGACCGATGCATGGCTAACATGGGCTCAACAGGCGGGCGGGGGGCACACGCCAAAGACCCCAACCGTCTTTGCCCTCGGGATTCCCACCCATAATGCCCTACTCCAGCTGGCTTTTCAGTCACCGCCCCCCCCCCCTCACTCCCCTCCTCTCACTCCATACCCCCACCCCCCCACTCTCCACAGTGCTGTGACCACCGCTGCTCCTCAGTCTGCACACTTCCTGTCTGTGCAGTTGTTCATCACACGTGTTACACAGGAAGTCATCAAACAGAAAACCTTGTTTATTTGCATTAAACTGGGGTCCGTATCTTAGTTTATACGTGAGTATAACTCATTTGCATTGAGGGTTTTGTGTTCCCTGAGTTGATCAGTCATCTATTACATTACATTACATGTCATTTAGCTGACGCATTTATCCAAAGCGACTTACAATAAGTGCATTCAACCATAGGGTACAAACTCAGAAGAACAAGAAACATAAAAGTGCAATTTCCTCAAATAAGCCAACAATTACAATTTGCTATAGATGAGTGGCGTTATAAGTACAATTTAAGTGCTACAATCTATCACGTCTGAATCACATTTTTGCCAATTATTGGCAGTTTTTTTTTAATCCAATAGTGACAATGATTATAGGTTGAAAATATTTTTCATTCACCGTATCATTAAAGTTCTCCTGATGGTTTGAACCTGACCCGCCTGCTGCGTGTGACATCATCCAGTGTTAATGAAACCACATCTGGGATCATCAAATCAATAGTATTTTAACTCCACGTGTCCCCTTCTGTGTCTCTTGTTAGATTCTCTCTGCAACCTGGACATCCCCTTCATCAACCTGGACCTGGACGGTATTTTTGACTTGGCCCACATCTCCACCTTGAGGAACTCATTGGCACTGTTTGGATCCACCAACAACGGGGCGGAGCCGGAGGAGGAGCCAGAGAGCACAGTGCTATGACGTCACAGATGAATCCCCCCATCAGCTGATTAAATGAAACGCCACAATCTAGTTCATTGACCTTTCACCTCTCAAGCTGGTTTACCTCAGCCTCACATTTACTAGATCCGCAAGGATCCGCTAATAAAAACTTTTAAGAGAGCAACAAAAAATACACAACGAAAAGAAATCATACAAGGGAGCTCCGAGACTTAATTTGACATTTTATGCTGGCTGTTTTTTTTTATTTATTTGAATTTAGTGTTTCTTTTTTTGCCTTATTCGACTCTCACTTGCAATATTGCCTTTAAACGTGACGCGTGAGACCAGAGACGGGCTGCAGGGAGGATCGAAGGCTCCCTGCGGCTTTTCACCAGTGAGTTTTAAAGAAGGAAGAACGCGCCCCCCCCCCCCTCGCACCGCCCCACCTCGCCTCCTCCTCCAGTCCTCAGGGGTCTCAGTTTGAGACGCCTTGCTCGGCCCCTAAGTTCCTGTCCCACTGTGAGTGTGCTAGTATGTCGTTTTGGAAAGTGTGTGTGCGTGATGTGTGTGTGTTTGGTAATTGTTCTATATGATGTTGCACTGTAGGTTGTCGTAAAAACAGGAATGAATGCATGTTGTAGAGATATAGGAGAATAACTACCAGGATCAACACCCGATAAAAAAACTTTTTTCTCTACATATTTACATCAATCACGATACAAATCACAGAATATGTGTTGTTCATACATTTTCAGAATTCATGATACATCTAAAACTATAAATCAGATCATATTTTGTAGCCACATGAGAGGTATGAGACACTATTTCCTCCAGATACAATATAGATGCCCTCACAGAGGCAATAAATATATGAGACAGATAAACCGGTATAAAATGGAAGGCTTTTAACAATGCTGAAGGAAGATGAAAACCTTTCCATTTCAAGTAGTTTCAATCTGAAATAGTGGAGTTGAATCCACTGAGAGACTCGGACGTCGCAAGACTCCAGTATTCTCTGATTTAGCTCTGCTTTTGGTCTCCACCGCCCAAATAGGGGAATAAATGTCTCTTCAGCTTCTAAAATCCCCCCGATGTTCGTCAGCTCGACTCTAACTGGGTCAGACACTAACAAACGTTTAACAGAACACTATTAAACTGTCATAATTAAACCAGTTGAACTGTTCTCTCCGGTGGCACACTTCAGGCTCCGTGTGTGACGTTCTGCAGAAGCCTCCTCGATAAGCCAAGTCCTCCCGCCCTGAGGTGTGATACAATCCCATCATGTCGTAACGCTGAAAAAGAAGAAGAAGCCACGGTGGCGAAAGAAGCACACTTTTCTTACAGTCTCAGTTCTCACGACCTCCACATTGCAGTTTATAGGAACCCCATCTGATGATGCTGATATTTTTATTCTATATAGATGAACAAGAGGCAAGTGCAAAGACGTGTGTATATGTGTTTATTTTGATGAGAGTATTTATACAGATATATTTCTGAATACTTTTTACTAGGTCTGAAGAGTTGTGATTGTGACTCATCTGAGGAATTAAAAAAATAAAAAAAAGGAATTTTTCAAACGCGGGACCAGAATTTCCCCGCTGTTGCATCCAAAACCCTTTTCAGGAATCAGGAGGTCAAAGAGAAAAACCTGAGAAATCAATAAAACCGGCGTAGTGAGGTTTGCGTTTGTCAGCAGCAGTTTTGCTCTTTGCCTTTTAGATGTGAAAGACTTAATTTGGTCCACATGGCCGCCCGCTTCTAAGTAAAGATATTAATCACAGGACTATCTGTACATATGTGTTCTGTATATAGTGACACGGGAGAAATTTTATTATATATATATAGATATACATGAAAATGCTGTATTGATAAAGACAAATGACAATGAACATTATAGAATATTATTGTGTATATTGTCGCTGGTTGTAGCACAATAATTCCACTTTCACACAAAATAACATTAGGTAAAACATAGGCTTTGTAAATGGACACAGCATGTAGAGATCTCTTACAGAATGAACCTCTCCAACCCTGATTTCAGCTCTACACTAACAAAACAATGTCACGCCGTTTAATAATGTTGCATTTTAATTATTTAGTTGGCTTTCCAACATGTCTCTGCAGCTACATGATGTTACATTACATTCAATGACAAAATTCAAGATGTCCTGGGCGTCATTTTATAATTTTTTCAACATTGCGACGAGGCATGTTTTATATTTTAGAAGAAAAATGTTTGATTATGAAATACTTTTTTGTTTTTTCCCCACAATCTGCAGCTGTAATGACAGACAGACAATAACACAATCCAGTCGGGTTTAAGAGGTTCAAAGAGATTCTGAAGGGAATCGACTGCATTGCTCTCTTTTAGTTTGACAAATCACACATTATAAATATGAAAGATGTCATGAGAAACAAATTAAAATTGGGTTGGACGTTAATTGACTTTTTCTAACAATTTAAGCCTCCAGCAAACAATTAGTTTCGCTCTCAAAATAATGGTTGATGGTCAATAGCCAAAAGAATTTAACAGATTCACTCTAACATTAATTCAGTTATCAAAAAGATCAAATGATAATCTGTTCAAAGCTCTACTACGGTTCACACCAATAATCCAATCTGATCCTCCAGCTGACACAGGAAATGCTATTTATTATTTTAATATTTAAAGTTTTTTTCCGCGCTGAGGTGAATGATCTGTCCTGTCGGTGTCTGGATTTCTGTGTTACAATGTGCTGCTCTTGGTTTTTGTACTAAAGGGTTTTTCGGCTTCAAGATTGTACATATACAGTATTCATCAAACACATCTTTATTAGCGATAAGGCTGTGGGGCAGAGACGTTTCCCAGTGTTCCTGGCATCCCCTCTGAGCCCCGAAACACGAAGGCCTTTTCCTTCATCTGCAGGTGGAATGTATCGCTGATTGATGAGGCTCGTGTGTGTGTGTGTGTGTGTGTGTGTGTTGTGGAAATAGATTCAAGTAAAAGACAGTGATGGGTGTGTGATAGATAGCTGTGGTATGACCGGTTTTGGGGGAGGGGGCGTTTGATTTGACATTGTCCTGTATGAAAGTCAGCAGCATGCTTTCTAACCATGCCTATGAATTGTGTCTCATCTTCGGTCCTATATTCGTGTGCTTGTATTTATTTTTTCTAAGTGAATCGACCGACCTTTGTGAAAGAAGAAGAATTCCGCGCTGCCCTGAAACCATGTTTTACGTTAAACTCTCCATCGACAGTTTATTGACACAATCATGATTCAGACAGAAAAAGTACGTTTCACCTTTTTTAAAATTTCCGTAGCAGATAAGATCCAGCGCACCTGGCTCAGAACAGAGGGCAGCTCACATGATAGAAAACTGCTTTTAAAGGAAGTTTATTGGACTTTCAAACTGAAATCACAATGCAAGCAAGATAAAATGAATCACGCCTAACCGGATCGTTTTTACTCGTGCAGTTTGTAGATTACACTGTGGTGCATGCAGCCATTGCAATACAATCCTCCTCCTTTCTTTTTCTGCTTAAAGTAATAGGGGCCAAAATAAAAAGGGAACACATGAGTGATGAAGGAATCTTTTTAGACTTCAAAGTTCTTTGTGTCAAACTAGTGTGACGCTGTGGACTCTTTATAAATGTTTGGCGTAAAGAGGAAATGCCTTCACCAAGCGGAACACAGTGTAAAGCAACATAGAAATAAAAGTAACCTCATCCGAATGTTGAAACTATTAAAAATGTTTTTTTTATATTGCTTGGCTTTTCTGTGCTCTTGTTGTAAATGTGGTATTCAATGTTATTTCACTCATACAAGTTTTACATGAAGAGATATTTTGGAGCAGGAGGAAGCTTTTTGAAAAACAGCAAAAAAGAAAAACTCGTGACATTAATTTGCCGATATAAAACTGTTGTAGTGATTTCTCCATCAGTCTCGTCCGAGGTGCTTTGTTGAAGGCCAAACACATTCTGCACAGAAATAAGAAAATCATGATCATCTTTTATTATGAATTAATAAAGAGATATATAAAATAATGTGTTAACATGCCAACGGATGCTAATTAGCACTCAATAAAAGTACAGCTGAGGCTGATGGGAATGTGGTATTTAAACTGTATGAGGAAGTGAATGTGTGTGTGTACTAATCGTGGCGATCCATCCAGTAATTTAAATTCATCCTCTGGGGAACATGAATGTCTGTACAAAATAATAAAAGATAAGGTCACGACTATCCATAAAAAAAGTTGTTGAGATATTTCGGTCTGCACCAAAGTGGTGGAGTGACACACCGGTGTAGATAAGTATGAGGTCTGTTTGATAATAAGATTCCTCACCTTTGACCTTCTGTCCAAAGGGTTAAACTGTATTGAGGCAACTGCTTCGTACGACTTGTCCTGTGAAGCCATCAGAGAACACAACAGACCTGACTGTGACCGCGTGTTTCATTAACACCGCAGTAACGTTTCCAGGCTTCCTGCAGGACAACTCCCAGTAAACACGCCGCGCAGCCTCTTACCGGCATCCATGCTGATGTTTAAGGGCGAGTTGAACATCTGCAGGTGTTGCTGTGGAGTCAGCAGCTCGTCTCGTGTCAGCAGCTTCATGAGAACCGCCTGAGGGACGCTCGGCTCCGGAGTCCCTCCGACCGCCGACCCAGGAACAGCCTCGGGCTGCATTCAGGGGGAGAAAAGCTTCATGTGTCTGCTAGAAAAAAACTGAATATACTGGTCATATTTATACAAGTAAGCACACCTTCGGAGATGCTGGAAGGTGTTCGCTCAGTTTCTGCAGCGCCGACAGGAGGCTGCAGACCAAAGCCTCCGTGCTCTCTTCCTCTTCCAGTCTGTTCCCCTGATCGGCATCGAGCACCTTCAGCCGAGCACAGAAACAACGCTCAACCACACAGATTATAGTTCATTCATGAGGAAAAAAACACAGCAATTGGATGGAAAACTGAATATAAATGTGTGGAAGAAGAATGCAGTAGTTTGTCCCTCTGCTTGATTTGCTTCATGTTAATGAGACCTTCAAAGACCAGAAGATTAAAATAAATACAGACCTTGTAGCTCCACTGGTGGAACATTCTGCTTTGAAGGTTATGTGCCATGAACACGACCTTGGAAGCTTCCACAAGGGCACTAACGAGGGACCAGGGAATAATGTGCATGGTTTCATAAACAGTGTGAAACAGGATGAATGTAAGGGTCGAGGTTTCTCTTTTCTATAGTGACCTCGTTACACGTGAAACAAAACAGAAAAAGAAAAACATTTAAAGAAAAACCAATGAGCAGTTAAATATCTAACACTTTTTTTAACAGCTTGGACTAATTATAGTGTAATGTTTAATGAATCCGTTTTTATCTTCAGTAAAGCTGTAATATTCTATTCTATCACGACCTTGGCCTCAATACAACCATCTAAATATTTCTATTTTGTTTTATTTGCATTTGCCTCTGCTTACATTTTGCTTACAGGTTTTATACAAATAGTTTGTTCATTATTAATAATATTGCTGTTTTTGTTATATCTGAACTCAAGGCTAAAAATAAAACTGCCAATACAATACAAAGCTCTCATATAAAGTCTGCTTCTCAGGAGGACGATCAGTCATTTAAGAGCTACCAACCGGGACTCTGAATTCCCATATGGAAAATACAAGTCATACATTTTCCGAAATATCTTGAACTCTGATGGAAATCCAGTTCCCATAGACAACACATTTGTCTGTAATTCTGGGAAAGAAACTGCTTCTTACTGTATGTTGTTAATCTGCAGAGTATAACAAGGCATCATTACCCATCTGGCTGTTGTTGCATGTCTGTCAGGTCTCTCAAAACCGAGACCAGGACGTCCCTAGATGACTGGAAGAGAGCCATGCGGAGAGCTTTCAGTGCACAACGTCACACTTTCAAATCCCCACCATAATTAAAAACAGTTCAAACTCACTTCGATGACATGTAGCAGACAGGATGGATAAATCAACAGCAGGCCCGTCGTGTTATCCAACGTGTACCTTTTGCTGAGCTGAAAGTTGAGTTTTTTGTGATGAGCTGCGTGGAAACAAACAACGCTTTGATCAGAACACTGAGAAACTAAGAAGTAAAATCAATTTCTCAAACACTTTTGAGGGAAACAAGACAACTGCAGAACATTTTGGTGATTTTAACAGTTTAACAGATGTTCCCCTGCATCATATTCTGTGTTGTCAGTAAATAGCGCAGATACATACATACATTTATAAAAACAACCATCACCATCACCCTTGTTCCCCCTGAAGGACAACTGGATCAAACCGGTATAACGGTGATTGGTTCATTGATTAGAATGAAGGGGTCCTGTCAAATGGAAAAGCACTTCCCTGTTATTAAGCTCACAGCTATTTGTAGCTCTGAGGTAAATTGTTTACTGACCTCCCAATTCTGTCCTGTCAGCAAGATCGGGGCGGAGGCGAGCGATCACTATCATCCGCTGTACCACAATCCTCTGTGGATGAGACGATGAAGAAAGGTGTTAGAAAGACATGCAGGGGGACATCAGAAAGTCCTCCAATACACACACGTGTAGGAACGGGCTTTGACAAACAGAGAAGAGTATTTACAGAAACATAGTGAATCTATAACTACAATGCTCATGTGTAATTTTAAACAAACCGGATCAACATCCGTTGTCTGTGCCAAGAGCTGGTGAAATAAACTATTCTCAGTTTCCTCCTTTATTTGACCCTTTGCTTTCTTTTTCTCCATCTATCTTTCTCCACGTCCAACTCGAGCTCGAGTGAGTGGAGCTTTAGCGAGCTGCGTGGCCTCAGTGTTTATACGAGTCCATATCCTGGTAACCTATTGTTCCAAATGAAACAAAACCTGCTGTAAAAGATCTTTGTATACGCAGTGAACGCATGAGCCAATCCCAGGCCGGATCGGCCTTGTATTTTAGATTATGGAAGTCAATAGGAGGAGGAGGTGTCGTTATGGCAACGGCAGAGGAAAACAGAAATTATTTGGTGTAAAACTCTGCCATTCACATTATTGGAGAACTGATTCATAGAAAAATAATCTATTTCTGAGACTGTCTATAAGAGTCTTCTACACTCATTCTTTTTTTATTTAAAATGTTATTTTTAGTGATTATCACTGCGACTGGGCATCTGTTATCAAAACTTCAGTGGGATTTTAAAATCCTTTAGCATAATACAAAAAATATATTGTACATAATGCATGTACAGGGTGAAACAAACGTAAATAGAAAATAATCAATTAGAAAATGATTAAATAAAAAAAAGATGAAAACAAGAGTAGGCCTTAATCCTACACATTTATGTTGTATGTGAAGCTTTTATTTCCATAAACCTGTTGTTCTCAACTCGCGGAATTGCCTTTCATTACAAACGCAACTTCCACAAACCTTTCTTTATAATTGAATTAGGTTATTTCTGTATTTCTCTAACGTCTTACAACAGTAGAATGAATCCATTGACTAAAATGGATGTAATAACTAGTATTTAAGATGCATTTATAATATTCCTAATATTCAATAATGGAATCATTTTTACATTATTAATATGAGTACTCTGTTTCCCTTCGTTTGTGGCGCACTCGTCTGACGTCAGCTCACCTACACAGGTATCTTAATGTTAGCTAACGTCAGGTTAGCTAGCTACACCACCGGAAAAGGCTCCAGCACAAACCTCGCTCATGTCCCCGTTGCGCACATCAAACATGCTCACGGGGGCACTTTCTTCCTCCTCGGGGTCTCTGTTTGCCGAAGAAATGCGACTGATTTTGTGTGGAGTCATGGTTCGTGTAAGCTACACTCTCGCTAACAGTTTGGAGAGGGCGTCTTCGCTCCTCGTGGGTTACCATGACAACGCGTCATCAAAACCCCCAGCTGGCACGTTTGACGTCACTGCACATTTCCAGCAAAAATAATACATAGATGGAAAATCACCGTGGGAAAAAAAATTATATAAAAATAATGCATTTGTCTAGCAACAAGCCTTCAAAAACATGTAATAATCATGATTATATTTTCAATTTATATATATCTACCTCATGCTCATGGTGTTAACTTATACTGTTAACTTACAAAACACCATGTACGTCTTTAGATACTCAAATATGTTTTGTCCTTAATATAAAACATACATTTAGTGACACTAAACGTTGTTGTAGCAGATGACCAGCAGATGGTGCTAATTTAATAGCATTGGTGTCATTGCACACGTTGTTATGCGCAGTTTGTATGCAGCAGTAAAGCTCGTGAGTACAACAGAGGTATTGAACCAAGAGGAAATCCACCCTAAAATGTGTGTTTTTTCAACCACTGTGGTATCTAACAACTTTTTTAGGTCATTATCCACATTTGTTTGCCTACAAAAATGAAATGAAAACATCACAGCAAAATATTTTATTTTAAATATAGGTTTATAAAACGAAACCTACACACATCAGAATAAAGGATATTCATATATAGGGTGTATGGTCCTTTAAATGCCCGCTGAGGAGGCACCAGAGATCAGCAGGCAGGAGACGTTCGGCCTCGTCAGCTTACAACGGGCGAAATGGACTGATAAGCATCACTGTTTGGGGCGATGTTCAGGTACTAAATGCATTATAAATGATTGTATGGTATCTATGTTCGGAAACCAATACACATAAAATACACTAGGAGCAACATTCGCCGGGGTTTCGGCCGGTAGTTCGTTTGTTTCGCTGCTTGTTTGCACGCCCGGTTTTGACAGCTTGGCGCGGCGTCACATTCGCGCTGTCAGCCGCTGATCTTCGTCTTATTATTGCTGCTCCCGTTTTAAGACATAATTCAACGCCGATATCAGAGTACCTATATAAATATCTTGCATTGTTTTGATATCGAGGTAAGTAAGGACATAAGTTACATAATGGCCAATGCTCAACAGGGTCATCTTCCCCATGGAATGATATGCATGTCTTAAATAGTATCATTTTATAAAGGAGTTTGGTGACACAAATTCAAAGGCTTCCTTGATATACACCTGTACTTAATCCACCAATTACATCAAAGAAAATGTTATTATATAAAGAATATATTTTATTATATAAACCCTAATGCAGTTTAAATGTCTGTATGACATAGTTTTCCTTTATTTGAGAAAGCCCCCATGAAATGACCTACAATGCATTTTCATCTGCTGTAATAACATTTGTGTTTTGCCTCTGGCTGCTGGTTGAATATAACGTGGAGATGAATTATTCACAGAAGAGGATTTCTTGCAGTTGAAGTCGGTGACAGTCAGCAGTCTTGCTCTTTGTGCTTATGAGTATTTCCTCTTGCCCTCTGCTTGCTTTGTGTGAAGAAGCTTTTATCTCATTATAATAACTCTTGTTTTCTCATTTCTTTCTCTACAGATTTGTTTGCCATGGAAACGGATATGACACACAAATTCTCCTCAAAAGACGAGGAAATTGACTTCTGGAAGGCTCTTTCTCTCAAGTACAAGGAAAGGTATGTTAGCTGTCTCTTCTTCCTTTTCTGTTAAGTTGTGATGTTATTTAAACTCATTGGCATCGTTCTATGTTTCTTATTAACAACTCTGACCTTCAACGTCTAAATGCTCGAGTAGCAGAGTACTTGTGACCCCACACGGGTAAAAACATCTAAGGGACCAGTTGGAGACTGTTGAGGGACGAGTGAACACATGAACACGGAGGTATACTTCAAGATGAACCGCTTATCAGGGTTTATTTTCCCTCCTACCGGATAATTCTGATCAAACCGTCAGTTTTCCGCCTGTCTTGTTTGACGGTTTGTATCGACACCAAAGCCGTCCTGTGGGAACTGGTTTTAAAAGTAAAGTAAGGAAAATCAAACCTTCTTCAAAGCACTAGTTTTTATAGATTGAGGGGAGAAGGTCGGGACTCCAACGCGGTTATGGAAGCGTCCAAAGACGATGAGACTCCTTCAGAAGGACATACAGGATGTAATAAAAGGGTTTTCTTCTCCTAGTTAGTGTTGTTTTATGGAGAGAAGGTTCGTTCTTGTCGTTGGAAACCGCGGCAAAGCAAAGGGCCGTTCTGGAGCTTTTTGCAAGAGAGAACGGCAGACTTTCTTTCTTCAGGATGCGAGAATCCTGAATTCATATAGTCGATTTTTGTATTTTTTTGCTATATAATAATAATGTGACTACAATCTGTTAGAAAAAAACTTGTAACCTTGAATGCAGTTTAAAGAATTCAATCATGTAAAAATAAATTGTAACACATGGCCCTGCGAGGATACAAATGCAGCAAACGCAGGATGAACTGCTGTAAAAATCGTATCCTGCAGACCGCTGAGTGTCGTAAAAGGTCACACGCGCTCTATGGTGAAGATGGACATCTGCTAATAGAATAATATTAAAATGTTTCCTCTTGCTGGTGCGGATTGAATCAGCGCGGTTCTGACGGGTCGCCGTCTGAGGAGCGTTATCTGGGTCACAGCTCCTGTGGGACACAGCAGACGAAATACAGATAAACATAAGTGATAACTGAGTGCCTGCCGACCTCCTTCTGTCTCCTCTGACGGGGCGCCGCTCTCTCCCGTGTCTCTGCGCAGCTGCCAGGAGGCCCGGGAGGAGCTGCTGGAGTTCCAGGAGGGGAGCAGGGAGCTGGAGGCCGAGCTGGAGGCTCAGCTGGGCCAAGCCGAGCGCCGCATGAAGGACCTGCAGTCGGAGAACGGGCGACTCAAGAACGAAGTCGAGGCGCTGAAGGTAAATGGAAAGGATCCCGGTCTTGTGGTGATGATGGAGACATCGCCGTGACGACAGGCTGAACGTAGAGCTGCTCATTCGTTCCTGCACAAAAGTCCATGTGAGAGAAAATATTGCTTCAATGTGTCTAAAATACTGTCAGTGACAACGTGACGGATTTACAGCTACAGGACTGGATTTCGGATGATAAGGAAGCACTAACTTATGTACTCTATGTTTTGTATTGAGTGAGTATTATTCATGCAGTTTAAACTGACACGTTTTTACATTTTAGGTACACTGTTTTACGTTCAATTTTTGTGCATCTCACCACATAAGACGGTTCTGGTTCACAGCGCGTTGATTAAATGTTGAGTCAGCAGTGTTTAATGTATTACCTTTCATATAACCAGGTCTTATGTTCACAGCAGCGCCAGCTTTGTCTGCTAACTCACTTCGCTTCGGTCGTATCAATGAACTGTGACTTTCCTTGGAGGAACAAGTTTGTCAAAGAAATAATCCGACACCTAACTGCCTTTAAAAATAAACGGCGACCTCAAAGAGACGAGTCCCTTTTGATCCGTGGAATCATTAAATCCAAAATATGAAAGATTGCCTAACAAATGTAATTGCTATCTGAGGCCTTTTATTTAAATATTATATCACATTGCAACCTCTTACATTTATCTCTAGGCAAAGAAATGCAGATCGAAGTATTAACAGTGCAGTTGATGCTCCGAGGCTTAATCAGACTATTACGAAATACTGAAAAACACGATGAAAACCCGACTGTTCGAACTCTGAACCGAGCTGTACGGCGCGTCTCCGTTTACCCTCAATGTGAATATTTGATGCTTTGTTTTTACGTCACCACTCGTCCTGGAGTGCGGCCTCCAGGCAGGAGACGTGCAGTCGTGCTGTGCCAGCTGCCGCTCCCTTGGATGCCGCACTTTGATTTATTTTTTTATTGTGGACCTGCAGCTTGGCCTCTCTGGTTCCAGGTCAGAGGTCACGGGGCCGCTGAGATCAAAGCCCGCGCGGCAAAACAAAAGGCTGATAAGTGCTCATCCACGTGCAATCTAAATGTAAATCTCCCCCCAGGAAGGCGCTGAAGCGACCCTTCTTTTCTCATTTGTTACTCCGTCCTGCTCCTGCTGCACACTGACGCAGCCGATCGGAGTGACTCATAAATTATGCATCAGGTCTCTGGGTCTTATTCTCACTCCATAATTACAGAGGCGGGAGGCCTCATGTCTGCATTCATGTTCCCAGCAGCAGCGAGATATTTGTGCTAAAGTGTCCGTCGCGTGATACTTTGAGAAGACACTTTTTGCAGATCTTTCGCTTAAATCAACAAATTTTAGTGGGCAATCTTTGTTCGAGGACGGCTCTCTGCGTTTCACCAAAATAAAGCAACAAATTTAAAAAACGCGACATCTCAGGAAAAAACGAGACAGGGTGAATAATGTTTTGAGTGTGGTTCTGTATCTGTAAACAGCGGCACATTCTTTCCTGTTGAAAGCACCGGCCTGCAGAAGAGCAGATGTAGGTCAGACGTACAGCCGCCGCCGCTCATCGAGCTGATTGTCTCGGAGCGGCCGGATATTTAGGTCACACTTCTAACGGAGGGGAACATGAGAGATGGATGAAAACATTTCGGCTGAAGCGCTTTGAATTAAGTTGTGACATGTAGCTCGTGTCCTAGATTAAACGCAGGTGATCGATAACCCTCTCTTCATCCTGTCCTCCTCCTCTTCCTCAGGAGAGGTTTGAGCATCAGTACACTCAGAGCTACAAGCAGATCTCCATGCTGGAGGACGACCTCGGGCAGACGCGCAGCATCAAGGAGCAGCTGCACAAATACGTGCGCGAGCTGGAGCAGTCCAACGACGACCTGGAGAGAACCAAAAGGTCCGAATTACATTACAGTACATGTCATGGCATCAAAAGTTTTCATGTTTCCCAGTTGAATGTGATCATTTTTATGTGTCGCTAAATATTGATTTATAATTATGAGGATAAAATTAATATATTTATTTTTGGTTACTGTGCGGTTAATACAGTACAGACAATATTGTGACAAAGTCACCTTTATGATCGCTGTTTAACCTTAAAAATCAATCCCTTCCTCCCCTCTCCCCCTCCAGAGCCACCATCGTGTCTCTGGAGACCTTCGAGCAGCGCCTGAACCAGGCCATTGAGCGGAACGCCTTCCTGGAGAGCGAGCTGGACGAGAAGGAGTCTCTCCTGGAGTCCGTGCAGAGATTAAAGGACGAAGCCAGAGGTGATTATCGACTGCAGTCTTTTTACAGATGATTCCTCGCTGTCGGATCATTTGCATGAAGCTACTGCACCTTCCTCTTCCTCGTAGACTTGCGGCAGGAGCTGGCGGTACGGGAGCGGCAGTCGGACGGCATCAGGATGTCGGCTCCGAGTTCTCCCACGCAGGAGAAGGAGAAGACGGACGCGGCCGCTCAGGCCGCCTCCCTCTCTCTGCCGGCCACCCCGCTGAGCCAAGGTGTGGACAACGCCTTCGCCAACACGACGGGTAAATGCAGCCGGTCCTCCGTCCAGTGTCTTTCTTCCTCTCTGGTCATTACAAAGAATATCAGAGTACCTGTGTGGAGAACGTCTGATGCTCGCTGAGAGGAACAAGTTCATCTTCATGAGGAGAAAATCAATAGATTTTACTGAAGCATTGAAGAACATTTTCAGGCACAGTTAAGAAAGGCATCTGAATAACATTTAGCAAATTATTTTGTATTGCACAGTTCTGTCAAACGGTTTCGGCAGCAACTCTCCGCTGACTCCTTCGGCCAGAATATCGGCCCTCAACATCGTCAGCGATCTCCTGAGGAAAGTCGGGGTGAGTCGCGTCCTGTCTGCAGCTGCCAGGTGTCTCTCCTGCGTGATGGAGGGGAAAGTCCTCGTCTTCTCCCTTTCACCGTGTTTTCTCTTCTCCTCCGCAGGCTCTGGAGTCCAAGCTCGCCGCTTGCAGGAACTACGCCAAGGACCAGAAGGCCAGTAAGGCGTACAGCCTCGACAACAGCAACGCGCTCAACGCCAACAACGCCAACTACTCGCAGGCGCTGCACGCGTCCTACTTCGACAAAGCGTGAGTGAAGCCCCGTGACGAAGGTTGTCCAAGGCTACCAAAGAAAAAATATATATATAATAATGTGACATATTTCTGTAAACATCAGCACCTGCGCTACAAGCATATGAAAGCTGTTCCAAACACAACTCAAGCAATAAATACATGAAAATAAATCCTCATTTCCCGCAAAAAATCCCTGCCAAACTGCACATTTCATCCACCGTCGATAGAAGCAACATGCTAACCACAGAACTGAGACAGACAAAGGAAAGTGAAATAACACACAGATTACAGAGATATCTGTATCATTTCTCTCAGTCAAACCTTCCCTGAATAAAGCGCAAACAAACAGCAGCCACCTGCATTTTTTCTTGTTTGTCATTTTTACTCTTTGCTTGAATCTTTCATTTGGATTCAACATTGTGTAGATTTCTATGGTTGTTTTTCAATTGGTTAAATATAGTTTGCTTAAATCTTTCATAAAAACATATTGTACTTGGATGTATTGAACACCATCAGTAATGTGTAAGTGAAATATATAGTTTAAATGTATATAATAGTATAAATACATACAAATGGTGCCAAAATGTGCCCAGATTTCTATTTTGTAAACCTCGCCTGAACTCTCTGAACTAAAGCCTCTCTAGATTTGTTCTATTTTACTCCATCACAGTAAAACTTGCCCACAATCTGGGCTTTGATCTAGATGAGCGTTTCGCCTGGTTTCTCCATGTTTTATAGTGATACCTTTTGCCAGGGATTTTTTTTTTCAGGCGGATTCTGGAAATTTAAAAAGAAATCTGTGTGCCATCTTTATTAATTAACTATAAACATATGTACTGATACTTCACATCATAGCACTCACAAGGGTTCCCCTTTACCCTACAGAAAAGAAATGATCCAAATAGACAAATTAGTTAGTCATTACAATTCGTATCACGTTTATGCCATTTTCGGAGCAGAGGCCAAAAACGTCCGCAGGGACCAAAGAGAACCACACTTGCAGATCGGTGTGAGTCGGTGGTGTGACGGAGTTCAGCGTTTCTACAGAGCGAGGCCGAGACAACAAGGTCATTGTCCTTCTGGTTTCAGAGGAGGGCGTTTGTTATGTTCACCTTCAGATAGTCCTCACTGCAAAGAGAATAGATCAGGATGTTCTCTACCTTTTTTAATCTATGGGTTCCTTCCTGTTTTAATGCCACTCTGTTATTTATTGCAGCAGGACTGTGAACGGACTAAAGGCCAGGACCCTGACGGCCATCACCGCCCCCCCCGCTGCCTCCTCCCCCGGCCTCGTGCCGCTCGCGGTGTGACAGTGTAAATAAAAAAAGAATAGCGAGTGAGGCCCCACACAAAAACTGTAAACCTTTATTGACCTGCTGTTTAATGAACGGTCCCTGTCTGCATATTCCACGTGTTACTGTTATTCTTCTCTCGTACTTAGATTCCTGCAGCTCACCCTGATTTGTGAAATGTCGTCTAAAGAGGGAAATATTATGCAAATGAAATGCGCCCCCCCACACACACACACTTTAACTACCAGTCTCTGTGTGTATCCTCTGGACGACGTGAGATGATGTGTACAGTATTGGTCATATTGATCGTTATCTATGAGCAGAAAGTTCAGACCAGCATTCTCGTCTTCTGTAGTCGAGTGATTTCTGTTTTTAAAAAGCTTTTGATTATTACTTGACAGTGAAGCACTCAGTCATGTGATCTCACCTTTTTATTTATTTCATTTATGTGCAATATTAACTTTTTTATTTTGTGGGTTTCATTTATTTCAGATATCTTTTGTGGCATGTTTTAATAAAATGTAATTAAATTAAACTTATCTGTTACACATAACTCGTTCAATCTGTTTTGACACCAGAGGTCATTTACTCATTATATTTGCAGCCGCAACTATTGAATAGTTTATTTTTGTTATTATTCAAGAATTTCATTTTAGGCTTTGCATCAAATATACTTGCTTTAGACCTTTATTTTTACTTCATCGTAATTTATTTAACCATTTCGAAAACAGTTGAGGTATAATAAGTTTTTTGGTGATCTGGACAAGACGGCAACAAGTTGAAAATCAATCTGCAGTCTTTTTAAACTGGATTGTTTGTTATTCTGCTAGTGATATTAAAAAACGTAACGAATGAAATGACTGACCTAACGTTTCTTATCAGTGGTTAGAGTACTAAAAACGTTCGAGACTGAAACAAACGACACTACAAAAAAGAGCACTGCCCTCTGGTGGTCTGAAATGTAAGTAAACAGAATACACCGCTGGTTTTAGAAACTCATATTTGTTTATGTCTCAAAACAGGCACAAAACAGCAGATTACATTTATTATTCTTGTGTGACTTGTACAGCATTCATCCACCAATGCTTCATTTGTCCAAACAAATGGGTTGTCTTCTTGCCTGTCAGAAATCTTCAGAACAGATGTCTCCAGGTTGGGTACGGGAAGTCTTTTATTTGCATTGTCCACATCTGTAGAGTCTAAAGAGCGGCATAGTTCAGCGGGGAGGTCAGTCGCCGCTGCTCCCTGCTCTCCTCTTCTTGGCCACCTCGTCTATCTGCCTCATCCTCCTCTCCATGACCTCCAACCTTTTGGCCTCGTTGCGTTCTCGCTCCTGTGCCCGGAGCTCCTCCACGTCCTCAAAGAACCTGTGTCTGCATGATGATGGAGGAGGAGGAGGAGGAGGAGGAGGCAGTATGTTGTTGAGTGATGATGGATTTCGCCATTTAACACCATTTATAATGAATGACACGTATTCCATTAACACTAATAGAAACCCTGTTTTCTGTTTGTTTCGCTGAGTTTTATGAATTTACAGTTAATGTGGTGTGGTTAACATTCCATAAATACAAACAAATCCACACAACAGTAATGTCGCATGCTTTTTAGATCATTGAGTCAAATACGTATTTACATTAATGCACCATAATGTGTATTTGCTGATAAATGATGCTGTATTTTTGCCTACGGGAAAAACTGCATTTACCAGAAACACTGCAGGTTTACAGTGCATGATTACACCCCCCCTTTAATATAATACACGTGTCCCCGTGCCAGTGAAAGCGACCGAAAACACACAACTTGCACCAACTCCCGACTTGCCTGTTGAAGAACGCGGTGGCTAATCCAACAATCAGCGTCCCAAATAAAATGGGTTTGGTTCGTCGCTTCGCGGCTGACAGCTGGTGTTGCTTCATTACGGCCGAATGACAGACGAGCAGCTGAGGGCCAAACTAGCGGGGAAATAAACCTACATGTGTTCTTAGCTGACCTCTGCAGCGACCATCAGCTAGCTGCTAGTTTCCTTCTTATCGCCGGGTTGGTCACGTAACACCACTTCCGTTTGCCACTTTTTATGAAACCTCTCCCAGAGAAAAGTGAAATACACGTTCAACTGCCGACACTAAAATCCACGATGACTAATATATATACAGTGGGTTTGGTGTCTATAATGTATTAATTATTATTATTAAAAACGACCACGGTTTCAGTCGGTAGGAACATATAAAACAGTGGAGCCAAGTTGCCGTACGGACTCATTTAACAAATGGATCAAAACAGGAAACGGCGGTAAACAGTTGAGTTGTGATTGTTGTTCATTCGTTTCATCGTCTGTTTGAGTGAACAGTGGCTGCTGCTGTAGCTTGTTTAATGTGTGAATGGTAGTTTCACACTGGAGCTGATGCTAAGCTAATTTAATTAAAGATGTCGAGGCGAAGCTCATCTGATCCCTCGGACCGGTTTGAATATCTTCAGACTCTGGTCACCGAGTTTCAGGACACAGACAGTGACGGTGGGTAAACCTTCTTAAATATTGTGATTGAATAAAGGGGTCACTGTTGGGATCAAATGAGATCCAATAGAACTCATCTTCTGAACTTCTCTGTGGTTTGTTGACGGCTGCTGTTGGCTGTGAATTTAGATTTATTTTTGTTCCATCTTTCCTTTATTTGACCTTGTCCCATAACTTGTTTCACATCATCAGAGGCGAAGGAGCAGGTGTTGGCCAACCTGGCCAACTTTGCGTACGACCCGAGTAACATGGAGCATCTGAGGGAGCTGCAAGTGGCCGACCTTTTCCTGGACGTGCTCACCGAGGAGAACGACAACTTTGTGGAGTTTGGGATGGGTGAGAACAGTTGTCACCTCTCCCATTGATTAACCATCTCCCAACCTTTAAAAAAATAAAAATAAATCCTCCGTGTGTGTGTGTGTGTGTGTGTGTGTGTGTGTGTGTGTGTGTGTGTGTGTGTGTGTGTGTGTGTGTGTGTGTGTGTGTGTGTGTGTGTGTGTGTGTGTGTGTGTGTGTTTTCAGGGGGACTGTGTAACCTGAGCATGGATCCAGAGTCCCGACGAGTCATCCTGGAGAGCGGAGGGATCAACTTGGTCACAAACTGTCTGTCGAGCCGGCGCGAGGAGACCGTCCTGTCGGCCATCACCACACTCATGAACCTTGTGACGCCGTCGTCCCGCTCGGAGATCACCGATCCAGCCATCCTGCAGTGCATGCTGCGCTTCTCCCTCTCGCAGAGCCCTCGCCTGCGCGGCCTGGCCGCTGTGTTTCTGCAGGACTGCTGCACCGAGGAACAGGTGGCCCGAGCGCAGCGGCAAATGCAGGGAGGGCAGACCGCGCTCGGGATCCCACTGCCTGAGAACTGAGTTGGGACGGATGAAGTAGGATAGTGTCCCGAAAATACGCATGCAGCCAAACGTCGCACGCTGGTTTCAGTCTGTGCTGGATATGTTGGAACCTTCTGCAGGGATTAGTTCCCATTCAGACACAACTGCATCGTGGAGGTCTGGTTCATCCTGAAGAAGTTGAGGAGCAGAACAGTCAAGTTCTTATAATATTCAAATATTTGGATATGTACACCGCTCAATTATTTATATACTGGCTAGTTGTTTGATGTGAAGGACCATTCTGCTGATTTGAGAATAGATTTTAAAAGCACAATTTGATTTATTTCTTTTTTAACTGTCTGAAGGTGCACAAAGAACTGACTAAATCTGACATGTAAAGTCAGGCTCACATACTTTCTATTACCCCACAACATGTACATTCCTTTGGCACTGAAGTTATTTCCTTACACCAGAATCTTTGTAAATCGGATGCCGGAGAACCTTCAAAACAACTGAATGATTCTTTGCACTTTCTGGGGGTGCCATGAATCCAGCCCCAAAAATATGTAAGGAAAAAAAATCCAAATGAACCTTGAGGTTCCCTCTTAAGAGCCAAGAGCCCCATTTGTTTTCTTCAGCGCTATTTCTGGGCCGAGTCCTTCAGGTCTAGACAGAAGACATCCGATCCCGCGGCCCGGTGTTGTTTGGACCGCACATGTGGACCCGTCTAACTCCAGAGGTAACTCCTTACTGCTGTTAAGAGCCTGTGTGTCTGCGTTACTACTTCCTTTTTTCAATAGGTGTGCGTGTTTCTCAATGGCATTCCAAGGCCCTGAGAGGTGGAAACCTGCCACAAGATCAATAAAAAAAAATATCCTCATTCTTCCTGGAAAAAGAGAAACGCCCACATCTGGTTCTAATATTGTGGTAGTGTTTATTTTATTAAGGTTTATTTCCCCTAAAATCTTTCTGTGTTATGTATATTTATTCAATGATCGTTTGACTTTCATGAATGCTTTTTATTTTCTCAACCATTTGATACCACCTTCTTGACTTTTTAACCACCTTTTCTGACATTGCAGTGCTTTTGTTTTGCAACTTTCTTTCTGCTTTTCATGACATACTGTTGGTAAGGTTTTTAGTAAGATCATTGCAGTTAAAAACCTTATGGCTTTTCACAGGATAAAGTCCTGCAATGCTCTTGTTTGTTCAGTTATGCATGGAACGTATAGTACATGTTTATGTTCATTATTTACACATCTACTGGGAGAGGAACCCCGAACCCCACGTTCCCAAATATCTCCTTTTGTCCTCCCTGTTGACGTTTTTCTGAGGATGTCGCATGTGTACAGATTTTCATTTGTTTGACAATCCTCACCAAATGGATTAATACATTGCACTTTTTCCTCTTACAAACATTACTCAAACAGGAATCATTCATGCAGCGGAGTCACATTAAAGAGCGTGCTTATTGTAATGGAGAACACACACACACACACTACTCCTTACTGAGACATATTGTTTTTGATCACTGTTGTAAATGCTTCACATCAGTGGGTTACAGGAAGCGGCTTCATTGTCGGCCTTGTTTCTCCAGCATGTTGAGATCCCTGTTACACAGTATTTGAATTTTCCTCATTTATCATTCTTGAGTCCGAGCTGCTGCTCAGCTTCCTCGCGTAGTTTGTCTTTCTGGATCTGCGAGGCGAGAAGGAAAACAGGGTTGTGAGTTCAGCTCTGAAAGACTGACGGTACACAACTATTTAAATGTTATCAATTAATCCGGCAATCATGGAGGAAGATGAACTTTGGTATTTTTACTCAAGGGCATCACAATATACTTTAGGAACCAGAAGTGATGGTACTATTATTTGGTTGATGTTTTCAATGAATATTGGAGTCAAACTCATTTCAAAGCTGTTTACTTCATCCATGAAGCAGCTCTACACACGGATAAGGCCAATTGCGGATGAAAGAAAATGATATTGTAGGTCACAAAAATGTTACAATAGTATATTGAAAAAGGTAAAAAAAAATAGTATGTCTAAGAAAGTTATTGTAGGTTGAAAAGGCCCCTCCAAATTAATCTTGTATAAAACATGCTTTAAAAGGCAGAAAAAGGTTACTTTATTATATTGGAAAACAATATAGACAACGATAAAAACAATATAGACAACGTCCACACAGCGACATGTCTAAACTAAATAATTGTATCTAACAGCCTCCTACGAGGGGAGGAGGCGTTAGGGCTGATCATCGGAGTTTCCCATGATGCAATGCTACCTAAACAAACCCTCCATACCTTTCATATGAGCATATTGACACGGGCTCTTACCTTGGCGGTGGCGGTGAGCGGGTAGCTGGTCACAAACAGGACGTAGCGGGGGATCTTGAAGTGAGAGATCTGAGGGGAGAGGAGGTTGTTTTTATTTGTTGTTGGTCAGGGAGATAAAGTCGGAGTGTTAAAAAGAGCGACTGTGGCCTCACGTGTTCTTTGCAGTAAGCTTTGATCTCCTCTGCAGTGCACTCCTCTCCGTCCGATAGTCTGATGCAGGCGCAGATCTCCTCCCCCATGCGGGCGTCCTGCACTCCGACCACCTAACAATAATAAATAAAAGAACATCATGCACAAATCTCACACAGAAACTGAACTCCGATTCAATACGAGAAACTAATAAAATATTGGTTATTATGTGTTTAGAAAAATGTTTTCTGGATATTTGCATATCAATCTCAATAAAAAGCATAAAAAATGACAAAAAATAGTATGTGGGTCAAGAACAGCAACAGTGTTTATTATATTTTTGCATTACCTCATCAGAACACAAACGGCGGTATTTAAAGCGCTATATTCACCTGTGCCTCTTTGACTTTGGGGTGCGTGTGCAGGAACTGTTCGATCTCCGCCGGGTAGATGTTCTCTCCTCCTCGGATGATCATGTCTTTTATTCGGCCCTCGATCCGGCAGTAGCTGTACGCGTCCATCGTGGCCAGGTCTCTGCAGCCACAGAATATCCTCTTTACTCTTTGGTTTAAGACCCTTTCACAAACAATATTTACACATTGTCTCGGTAGTTCGAATAAAACCCAATAAAACCATTTCCTACCCGGTTTTGTACCATCCGCTCCGGGTGATGCTCTCTCGTGTTTTGGCTTCGTCGTCCCAGTAACCCAACATCACGCAGTAGCCTCTGGTCATGAGCTCCCCCGTCGCCCCCAGAGGGACCACCTGGCCCGATGCGGGGTCCACAATTTTAGCCTGCGCAGCGGACAATGATACTATTAGTTTCTTATTTATTTATTACACAAAGATCTTTTTACAAGATTACACATCTTCTTAAAAGGCTTGAAGAACAATTCAACTGAATGTAAATCAATATTTCTTATTATTTAATGTGTTGAATGTTTATCTTTACACAAATAAACAGGTTAATTCTGTTGCATTTCACACTGGTTTTATTTACACTCCACTTCATCAGATTCTTTTCAGACACCTTTCTAACATCCCAACTTATCTTTGTCATGGATTGAACTACGTTCAAGGGTTTTTCATTCTTAAAGTTCATTGACTAGTTAATGTAAAAATATTTGTTCCTCGTAGTGACGTAGCCAACAGGGTGGAGTACCTCCACGTGGTCCATGATGTAGCCCACGGTCTCTGACTTCCTCTCCACGCTGTCCTTGGGCGACGGGCAGAAGGTCACCGGGCTGTTCTCCGTGGTTCCGTATGCAACCTGCCGATCACACGGAGGACGTGGGGAGCAGTAAATATTAGACACATCATGAGTAATAGAAGGAAGTTAATGAGCTCATACATGAACAGTTCACTTGTTTTCACTCGAAAAGATTTTTCCATTAATATTTTTTTCTACAAAATGTCAAACCTGAAGTTTGATTCGTCAACCAGTCAAGTTGCAGTTTACATCCATGTAGTTTGTGTGAAATTGTCATACGTATTGCGAGAGTTGCGAGACTTCGGACCACCAATTTATAATCAGCGGACATTTGTACCAAATTTTAGGTGTCATGTTTTTTATTACTCATATCCCAGAACCCAAATGTCATTTTAAAAATACAGAAAAGCCTCATATTAGCGAACTTCAAACGACCACATATTTGCCATTGCAGCAAATTCAACTTGTGGTTTCAGCTCTAAACTGAGTATTTTTTAACTATTAGTTACTAAACTATTGTACTAAAATATTTGTTTTGGTACATTTTCTTTCGTCCTCCATTTCAGAAGGAAATACAGCACTTCTCCTGATTGAACCCGTCCCTGGGTGGTTGAATAAATCATAGAAGCAGATTAAATCAAAGACAAACGGGGCTTTTTAGAGGAGAGAACTCTACATGGGAAGTCAGGGAGGGAAACGACATTCCAGATAAAACGTTCCATCAACTGCAGCTGAAACCCAAGATCCACAAAAAGGCCCATTACAGAATACCGCACTTAATTCCAAAAGAAAGAATGTACGCAGGAATGCAAAGCGCCTCCTGAAACTTTCCTCTCTAGGTGTCTTTTTGCAATGGTTATGATCTCAGGTCTCTCGTGGCCATCTGGAGACCATTAGAGGTCATTAAACGGCAGCTTTTCAAAGATGATCGAGACGTCTGCGAGCGTGCAGACGTCTCGATCATTCTTTCAAACAATTAGCTGCTATCTAAAACTGGCGTGCATCTGTTCCGTTAGGATTTGTCTGCACATCCAGCTGCGTGTCATCTTCCTGCTCATTCAGGGTTAAATTCTCACAGACACTTGACTTCCTGTCGCAAACCTCTCACCTCGACGAGCCCTCCTCGCTTGCTTTTTTTTTTCTTTTTTCCCTCCAGTGAATGTTATAAATAGCGCTGTGTGTTTTGCCGAGCGGCCGTCCTCCTCTCGAAGCGCGTCGCCCACCTTTCGCTCAGTCGCATCACCTTCTTCTCCTCCCGTTTTTCCAAGAGCAAACACCTCACACCTCACACAGCTCACACCTTTTGACAGGATCTTTCCGCTTCTTATCCTGAGAGTAAAACATCCTGGACGACTGTCCGAGGTGAGCGCAGCCCGTCAGCATGCGTCGTGCGAGCTGGTTGCTGCTGGGGACCTTCCTCCTGGCCCTGGGTCCTGCTGTGCACGGCGCTCCGGCGCAGTGCCCCGACATGTGCCACTGCCACGGCGACCTTCAGCACGTCATCTGCGACGGCGTCGGGCTGAAGAGCATCCCGCGGGTGTCAGAGGTCACGCGCCTGCTGAACCTGCAGAGGAACAACTTGGGCGCCATTCCCACAGGGGCCTTTGGCGAAAGCAAGGGCCTCGTCTCTCTGCACATGCAGCACTGTCAGCTGCGGGAGATCGGATCTCAAGCCTTCAAGGGGCTGAAGAAGCTCGTCTACCTCTACCTGTCCAACAACAAGATCAGCAGCATCAGGCCCGGGGCCTTCGAGGACCTGACGGAGCTCACTTATCTCCACCTGGACGGGAACCAGATCGGCGAGCTGGCCAGCGGCCTCTTCTCCCCCATGATCAACCTCTTCATCCTGCAGCTAAACGACAACAGGCTCAGGGAGCTGCGGCCGGCGACGTTCGCCGGCGCCAAGGACCTGCGCTGGCTGCACATGAGCGGGAACGAGCTGACCACCCTGCAGCCGGGCTCCCTGGACGACGTGGAGAACCTGGCCATACTCCACATGGACGGGAACCGGCTGTCCAGCTACCCGCTCGCGGCCATGAGCAAGCTGCGGGTGGTGGAGGAGCTCACGCTGGGGAAGAACCCCATGAGGACCATCCCTGACATCGCCTTCCAGAGCTTTGGCCGCTACATGGAGAAACTACAGCTGGACAACATGGGCCTGGAGAAGGTACATCTATGCTTTTACTAGACGGGGGTTGCAGGATTTTAACTTGCAAAACATGTTGACTTTCAAAGCATAAAAAGAAAGAAAGAGATTTATTAAGTAAGTGTAATGTCCAACAGATCGAGTGCTCCTCATCACGTCTCAAAATATTCACCTATTCAATCACTTTATCCAGAGAAGGACATTTACTGAATTAGTGTAAATGACGTTTATAATTACGCGTTCATCCAAAACTAGTCTCTGTGTGTGTCTCAATAGTCTTGAGATTGAGTTTATTTATACGTCGCAACAAGATGAGGTTTTGATTTTCTTTTGGTTAAACCTCAGACTCTCAGACCATTTTAAACCTAAATCTATACAATATAAGCTCCAGGTTACGGTACACACTATTTCTTATGACATTCTCAAGTGCACATTTGCTTCATATCTGAGGTTAATCCAATGTTTGAGTGTACCGGTGCCACAGCGTGGCCTGGTCCCAAGTGGGAGGGTGACGGGACTGTAAAATAACAACCTTCTCACGCTGGGACTGTGTGAATGAGTACGGGGAGATTAGACCCTTTTCCAGCCAAACGCAGGTATTTATAGGAGTGTTTTTGTTTGCTGGGCTGCGGCCCAGAGTCTAATTATTACATAACGGATATTTTCGGCAAGGTGCGTTTTCTACTTAAGGGTCTGGTAAACAGGTCAGGAGGGGTGAGGAGACAGGTAAATAGAGGCCGGGTGTTCCACCGGTACTTGAAGAGGAGTATTTTTAGCTTGCCATTGCCCGCCTCCCCCCCACCCGGGTTAGATGGACAATTGGGCCCTTTGCGAGCCTTCCTGGCAAAGAGAGGACAGGGAGAGAAAAACACCTCGGCCATGCTGGAAGTCATCCATCTTTTCCACTGCGTTAAAATACCAGAACCCTTTGGCTACTTGTCGCTCTACGGTGGAAATTTCCAAACAGCTTCGTCTCCTCCAGACTTTCATGAAAACAACCCTTCAAAGACCAGAGCTCCTCTCTCTCTCGACCTGCTGCAGGAGACCGGTCCACCTCGCACCTCTCTGAAGCTTTTAGCACCCTCAGATCCACATGAGGTTAAAGCGGCAAGAAGAAGGAAGGCAGTGACAGTCGGTGTTTACATAACTGCTGGTGCAGGAAGAAGGATGAGGGGAGGCTTTCATGCCAGAGACACGCTGGCGAGATTCCCACGTTCTGCATCCATCAGAAGGTCTGTTGGTCGGCGGGTCAGCGTGTGAGCAAAGTTTATATGCAAACCATGAATAGTCTGTGGAAGATGTCCATCGATCGAGCTCCAAAACCAATTCCTTAGGGTGTTGGTGCTCGGTATTAAAGTATCTAACCACCGGTGCTGCGCTGTGTGAGAAATAAAATGGAACAGCCGGACTGGGGAGCGTGCATTAAAGGCGCCGTAGGGAAGCTGCTGTGAGGGACCGGTCACATGACCGTGATGAAAGCAACATGTGCACGTCTGACGATTTCTCAAAGATGGACAATTTGTTTTTTGAATCCATAAGATTCTTCCTTTACAGAGCGTGTACGAAGACAACAAAGTAGGCCATGAATATGAGATTTGACTTCACAGAGAATTACAGTCCTAATGGTGGAGGGTCATGCATTCATGGAAGAATGCATGACCTTCCTGGCGGAGACAACAGCAGTTCAGGTGCGGCACCTCTGTCTCCCTCTCCAGTTCTCCGATGGTGCGTTCACAGGCGTGACGGCCATCAAGTCCCTGAACTTGGAAAACAACAAGCTGAAGTCGCTCCCCAAAAGCCTCGACTTTGGCACCGTCACCAACCTCAAGATCTCCAACAACCCGTGGAGCTGCACGTGCCAGCTGGCTCCGCTGCGCAGGTAAGGGAACTCACCTGTAAACGAGCCCTCTTACAGCCAGGCCTGCAAACCACTCCCACTCCTCATCTCCCACTTATTGTTGTTGCTGTTGACCTGCAGGTGGATGGACTCTAGTCGCAACCGTACGGATGCGGCGTGCGCATCTCCGCCTCAGCAGAAAGGAAAGCAAGTGAGAGACAGCGCCGTCTTCGCTGGCTGCAGAGTCAAGCCGAAGAAGAAAAAGGGCGCGCGTCACTGAACACGCACCTGTGCAGGTGACTGCCGTCACGAACACGCGAATGGGCGCGAACACGGCGATGAAGTGCGGGTTATTCCTTGAACACGAGTGGCGACTTACTAGAGTCATGTGTTCATTTTCAAGCTTTAAAAGTGTTCTGTAGATTTTCTTCCACTTCAGACCTAGCCATGCTAGCGGTTTCTACCGGTTTCTATGTATTATGCTAAGCTAAGCTAACTTGCTGGCTCCTGCTGAGCTGGTTCGGTGGGCTGGTATTTGAAATTGGACTCATTTGCCACCACACAGGGTCCAAGTTGATTTTGGACCAACCACAGTTTGCATTTAATGATTAATTCCCCACCCTCTCTCTCTCTCTCTCTCTCTCTCTCTCTCCCTCCCTCCCTCTCCTCTCTCTCTCCAGACTACAGGAACTTTTGTCCCCTAAACTTTTTCCACGTTGGCCCTCGGGTCCAGTACACAGAGTCCGGGTCCCGGTAGTCTCTGGGTAGGACTGTTTAATTTGGCTGCTCATTTTGTGTCTTTCCCCCACAGGCCGACGGAGGAGCCCGTCCAGGGGACACGCAACACAGGAAAAGCAACGCTAGCTCACTCTACTTCAAGACTGTCTATTTATTCATCTGCCAAATAATGACACAAGTTCACATACACATTCATATATGCACACGCACACACAAAACTTTATGGACCTCATCCATTGACAAAGACATTCAGGTAACCACCAGAACACAGCATGCGTAAAAGTAAATGAAGGGACACGTTGTGTTTTTATGGTGCGTTCAGGATAAACTGAATAAGAAACGGTCTGAATGTTATGAGGATGATGTTCAATGAAGTCTCAGATGTTTTGATTAGCGTGAAGGTATCTAAACTTAGCGTGAAGGTAATCTAAACTAAAGACCAAACATCTTGGGAAAAATTCTTATTTGCTCAGATGATGAGATCGATAGCAGTCTAATGTTTTGAAGCTACAGCAATCAGCAGGTTAGCTTAGCATAATGATTGGAAATACATAATACTCCTGTCAGCACCCGCATAGATGTGGGAAAGCTTATTAGGTGAGTCGATGTCACCAATCTACCTTCTTTTAGTGACATTTTCTCGGCGCGAAGGAATTTTTATCATCAAAAAAAATGGATTTTTTTTAGAAGAAGAAGTTGATCTAGAATAATATACATTGTGCTATTCTGTCTTGAGCTATAAAACCTTTGTGACAGACTTGAAACATTTTTTCAAACCCTTCACTAATTTAACATGCAAAGAAAAAAATACAGTATTTCTTACACTATCTGAGAGGGTTACTGCCTGTTATGCAGATATAAAGATATTGAATATATAGTGGCAGGTGGCAGGTGTTTACATCCAATAAACCTTTTACAAGATCAAACCTCCTTTCTATCTTACACATATCATTATTTTACTTTACTGACAAGTGTTTTTCTCCCCCTAATGTTTGGAAGCAGAACTGCACCTCTATTTAAAAGAGTTATTTATGGATCCGAGCTGTTTGGCGTTCTTCAACAATCTAGAATGTGACTTACTATCAGTCTCTTGATGCCCATCACAGAAATGACCTTCTTCACGAGCTCTGGAGGAGCCGGGGAGCCTCCCATGATGCCTACAGTCACACAAACAAACAAACGTGCAACCTGAGAAAGTTCATGGAAATATTCTCAGACTAGAACTCACTATAGACTGGAGAGAAAAGGCCTTTCATCATTGTAAGAATGCCCTTTTTTGTTGCACCTATAAAAGCAGAATATACATTTTTTACTCACCTCCATGGACCGACGACAAGTCGTATTTAGCCAAGTCCGGCTGGTTGACCATATCCACAAACATGGTGGGCGTGCCGTACAGGAAGGTGCACCTGTGAGCAACAACAGACAAAATGAAAATTCATAATGATCATTTGAAAGAACTTTTTTTATTAAGAACCCAAAAACCTTACTTAAACAGAAAAATGACGCCTGCTACGGACGCCGTATACATGTCATGTGCCTGAATGCTTCAATTGATTTCTTTCTAATTCATTTGCATTTGCTGATAACATATATGCAAGTAATAATTCAAAAAATATATATTTTGAAAGAAAAAATGCTCATAAGTGAAGGAAAGCTCTTTTTTCTTTGGCACTGTTTGATTTAGGTCAAAGGTGAAATCAATATTCCACATGACGTTGCAGCTAGTTAGCTTAGCACAAACAGCTACAATAACACAGTGAGGGGGGGCAGTGGGCTTTCCTAGATTTCCTAGCTTTTTCTTTTTTCTACTATAATCTGGCTCAAGCTAAATTATAAAAAAGTTTAAACATTAGAGGTCAAATACATTTAGTGATATCTTTTTATATGAGGGATTTACATGGAATGATATCATATGACATGATGTCATGTGACATAATGATATCGGACCTCCGACACTGGCATTGTCATTTTTTGAGTGGTTCTTTAAACAATGAACAGAAACTGCCATTTGCCCATTTGCCCCAGTCTCAACTTTATCCATTTACATATTTAGTCAAAACAACATCATATTTTAAGTGTTTGATTGATTTAGATTGAGAGGGGAAGACACCAAAATGCATTTTCTACTACGAGGAAACACAGATTAACAACTGAAGTAGAAATGTTTAGTTTGAAAATTATTTTTCTACGACTAATTTGGTTTTCTGTTCCGGGAACACTGGTTTTATTTAACTATTAACTATTTGAAAGGTTCACGTTGACTTTTGTTTGGCTCAAGGGTAGGAATATGAACCTGAAATCTTTCTCTTTTTCACTGGCAAAACAACATGTGACAACAACAGAAGATGTTGCGTCAGTCCGCAGCGGCTACGAAGAAGCCTCTTAAATCCCTTCATGTGTTGTTACAGTGTCATGAAGACGACATAAAACAACCAGGTTCAAGTTTCACTTTATTAACAACATGAATGAGTTTACTCACATAATCTGCGTTTCTCGGTCATGATCGAACGACCGAACAATATGTCACTATTTAAATATTGCCGCCGCAAGGAATTGTGGGACTGAATTGTCTCCTGTCTTTTCGTAAAGGATGCTCCAGTGGTTCCTATGCTACAGGAGCTAAGTAAGGAAGTATTGAAGCTCCTTTCCTTAGCATCAGAGAATTCAAACAGCTCGAATCATGGAGGCCACTTACTGTACTGTCATTTCACTCAGTTAGGAACCTTCGTAAGCAAATGTGACCATTTGAATCCAGCCATACTGTATTGCCTTTTAGTGTGAAGGTCCACTGTGTTACCTTTCAAAATAAAATAAAAAAAAAAAATCATGAATGACAGTGCCATCTTTCCTCTGGTGTGGAGGTGACCAATGGAGAGCTGATCAAGTCAACTCGGTGATCTCCTTCAATCATGGACAGCAATGCTCTCTCTCTCTCTCCACAGACAAATAAATATAAATCAAAGCCAATGGAAGGATCCTTGGAGTAGCCTTGAATTGTGATTTGTATGTGTTTCAACTCAATAATTAAAAATTATAATTCAATAAATTGATTTCGCATATCATAAAATTCAGATTATAACATGAAACGTTCAAACCAAATCCCAAAGCTCTTATGCACATCCTTTTCTGTATTAAAAGTTCAAACAGCTTTCCGCTGCACCGCTTTCTAAACCAGACTAAACGTATGGACGTTTCTGATGTTACCTCTCGCTCTCCAGAGCCGCCAGGTTGGCCTTTCCGTTGTACCCGGCCGAGGGAAAGACGGCGGTCACGCCGTGCACGGCCATGCACATCCCGCCGCCCACGGAGCCGAAGCAGTGGTACAGAGGCACAGGAAGGCAGATACGGTTGAATGGCTGTGGGGGTAAAAAAAAACGGAGACAAAAATAGAAAGATCGTAAAACCGTAAATACAGCAATTTGTCAAGTCAAAACAAGTCAAGTGAGGCTCATTGATGTGTTTTAATGGAGCTCTGTTTCAGGAGGAAGAAGAGACATCATATAATCTTCATATAATCATGTAATCATGTTATATCATCATGTTTCATTATATATATATATATATATATATATTATATATATATATATATCATGTCTCATATATATATCATGTTTCATATATATATATATATATATATATATATATGAAACATGATGATATAACATGATTATATGCATTCACTGATGGTTTTTGGTCTTTTTTCTGATCTAATGTATTATTATTTCACCCTGAAACTCACAGCACAGCTAGTTGGCTCCTGAATCTGCTCCCTGGTCAGAGGAGGTGAATGAAAAGACTCACGTTCCAGCTGTATCCCACTCTCTTCCCCACAAAGTAGGCATTGTTGACGATGTTGTGATGAGACAAGGTGGCACCCTTTGGAGTCCCGGTGGTTCCCTGGTGACACAAATAAATCCCTTTAAAAGCCATGATAATGTATGGGTACTGTTTGTTAAGCTGGCTCTCTATTTTATAAGCACGCCATTTTATTAAATGAGATTATTCTACTACCGTTAATTGGTATAATTAACATAAGCATAATTGGTTTAACTGGACCTCGGTAACCCGATAAAAAAACCTGAAAACTATCCCCTAAATGTCAGCAGGAGTTAGCGGCAATCACCGAAGTAAACTGGATGTTTATGGGGTCGTCGGTGGAGATCTTCTTCTGCAGGTCCTGGAGTTGCTCCATGTGCTGGCTGCTGCCGGCCTGCATCACGTCCTCAAAGCACAACATTCCTGGTTGTCTGCGATCCAAAAGGATCACGCAACGGAGGTCTGGGAGTCTGAAAGCAAACAAAGAAATGTGGGTGTCATGTTGCTCTGACCCGCGTGTCACTGTACAATCCGTAGTTACTCATCGTCCTGTAAGTGCACAATCAGGACTTCAGCTAGAATGTTCAACACACTGAGGTCACCAGTTCAATCAACCCCAGCGTGACTTGATCTAAGGAATTAGTTGTGATGCAACACAAACTGTTGTTTCCCTCTCAGATGTTTTTCTTTGTGAATCTAAAGCCTCATTATTGACCTAAACTAATGAGCTCCCTCTTCAAAACACTTAAAAATAAACAGAAAGTCGGTTGCTCTGCAACGGGTGGCAGGCGAGCACCGAGCAGCCGTACCTGCCGCTCCTCACGTCCCCCGGGGCGGACGCCTCGATCCCCGGACACAGCTGCGTCAGCATGCCGCTGTAGTCCTGAGTGTTGAACTGCGACGGGCACACGACGGCTTTGCAGCCGGACTGTGAACAGAGGAGCACACGGGGACACCCCCACCCCAAACTCGGTGAGACGCCATGTCATCCTTGCGTCACAACGGGATGAAATACAAACAGGCGAGTGAACGTCGCCCACCTTTCGCAGAGCAAACTCCGCCTCCTGCACCTTGTAGGCTGGGTTCACAGACACCTGTTGACGGGTAGAACCGTTGAAACAACGAGTGGAAAAAACAGATATGCATGACTTCATCTCTGTTGATGGATGTTTGACCATGACAGACCTACTAATTCAGGTGCCTGGAAGCTTCATTGAAGTCCACATTATGTAGATAATTCATTGTAAGGAAGTACAAAGATGTTCGCAAAGAACTGTTCATCGTCTTTCAATTGCTTTCATTCTGTATTTTAAATCTTATTTTCATGCTGAATCACTTATTAATATTCACTAATGAGAAAATCTCATCTCAACACAAGACCCGAGTCTGTGGAAACTGTATGATTCTTGCAGATTGTCTATTAAATCAATTAATGGATCAAATCGTATGCGTGTTAGTTGACCCAGAATTATTTTTGGTTGAGGTCCGCCCTGCTATTTTAATGAAGTGTTACCAAAATTTAGTCCAATTGCCATCTTTTTATGACATTTTCTGAGGAAAACGTATCAAAGTGGCCAAAATAAGCATTAATCACTAATTATTCCTATACAACATCCATTTCCTCCTTATTAAACACATCAATTAATTCCTTGGACCTCAGTCAGAATACGTCTTCACTGTGTAACCAGTGACACTCTTAATACGTTGTTGTACGTTGTTCGGTGAGTGTAGTTCGTCTTGTTTGGGACTGAAGTGCCACACGGAGGCTCATCGATGGCTTTCTAACGGAGCTCTATGGCACGGAGGAGGAAGAAGACACACCGTCTTTCCGACATCTTTCCCTTGTGCTCTGATTACGTCGCTGCCTTCTTGTTGCCGTAGCTTTGACTCACCAGTATGATCCCAGCTCTGGCTGTGGCGAACTGGAACAGGATCCACTCATACGTGTTGGGTCCCCACATGCCAATACGGTCTCCTTTCTGCAGTCCCAGAGCCAGCAAACCAGCTGCAGCCTGATCCACCTACGGACACGTTCAGGACACAGGAACGGGTTTAACAGACGAAAAACATGACATAAATACATGTGTGTGAGATACACACACACACACATAGAAATATCTACTGAGTTATGTAATCTGGGCTTGTCATCATTTCACTTTGCCACCACAAGCTGTTCATTAAGAGTAAAGTCTAACCCTCCGCATACACTCATGTTTAGCGAGTATAGATAGAAACACCTTTTCACCAAATGTTTTTTCTTCTTCACAGTTGTGTCGATGTTGAATATTGCATGGCGTTCTTCTCAACACTTTGTTGAACTCTAATATGAGTAAGTAATGAGGGAACACTGTCGGCAGTTAGGAGCACAGATAATACGTCGTTTATCGGGTTTTATGTGCCAGCTGACATGTGAACGCTGTTTGCTGGACCTTTGGGTGCAGGTTAACGACACCAATCTGGGAAATGTTCACTGGGTGAAAGGCTACAAACTGAGCAGGACATGCCGGTCAATCTAAATCAACATACAGAAAGACCCGATATCCCTTTAATATTTAGCAGACGGATCAATATGGTAAGAAATAAAATACATTTAATACACTGGACCATACACACACACATGGTGTAAATGACAAAAAAAGGCTGGCAACATCCAGGCTTATCGATGGAGCTTAATGGGATCAGATTAAACAAATCCTTTAATTATATTCAATTTACATTATGACATTCCCCTAAAAGAATGACATAATTTCAATCAAAGGTTGTGATTAAATTAGTTTGTCAATAAATGTAATTTAGGATTTGGAAAACAAAGAGCTTTTTAAGCGTACTTAAAATAAGAAATGTGTAGTTTCCTTGTCAGAGATTGGACACTTATAGAACTGAGGGGAAAAAAATCTGTTTTTATTGATTTACGCAGGGACCACCTTGTTCCCACAGACAGAGGTGAACAGGGTGGTTAAAATGTGGTTTATGTTGGGGGAGAATTGTTGAGCCCCACAGTTTACAGCTAAATCATATCATTAACATTTAAAACAATATAAAGTTAAATTGTTTTAAAGTTTTGTTTCATTATACAGATGCAAGTAGAGAAGGTGAAGCTGGGAGGAAGTGCATAACTTTCCCCTGCTTTATGTAAGGCTGTACGGTAACATGGGGGTCAGCAAAAATAGCTAATCCAGGTCACTGCGTCAGAAGTCAGAAGATACCGAATAAGAGTAATACATGTAATGATTGCTCCTCCTAGGACTTACGTGTTTAACTTCAAGAGCCAACGTTTTGGACCCTTTGTAAAAATGCAAACATGGCTGAAATGTATTGTTGTGCCTGAAGGTTTTCCAACCTCAACCAATCTGAAAATTGTTGGATTGACGGTCATCAGTTGGCGCTGGAGGGACACACACACTGACTGGACAGATGCAACACGCTTCAAGGAAACAACTCACATCCTGCTGAAGCTGTGCGAAGGTCTTGCGGACTCGGTCTTTCACAAAAATCACGGCCTCTCGGTCAGGCCACCGCTCCACGGTCCGCAGCAGGGACTCTCCGACTGTGGCGTTTAGCAGAGATGAGGAGGACGTGCCGTGGGCGTAGCTGGTAGTGAGCGTTGAGGTGATGGGGGAAGAGTCCACGTGAATGCCGCTGCAGGAGAAGAGAAGTTAGAGGTTTTTCCAACATGGCGGCCCATCAGTTGGTTCTGGATATGAGTGGAGTACCTCATGCCTGCATCCTGGGCCCCCTTTAGGTTTCTATCTGTGCTACTTGGTCAAATTGTACCCAATCATGACATTTCTTTACAACAAAATGCCAATGAGTCTACACTCAGTGCTCGAAGTGGGCCGGTACTCACCGGTGTGTGTGTGTGTGTGTGTGTGTGTGTGCGTGTGCGTGTGTGTGAGACCAGACGCCCGTATCGTTGTTTTTTTT
Organism: Gasterosteus aculeatus; assembly: GCF_964276395.1. NCBI lineage: Eukaryota > Metazoa > Chordata > Actinopteri > Perciformes > Gasterosteidae > Gasterosteus > Gasterosteus aculeatus. Next base: position 7,816,568 of record NC_135692.1, on the reverse strand, counting down.
TCCCACTTCAAGCAATGTCTACTCTTTTTGGGTAAATGTACTTTCCACCAGCCGGCAGTCACCTGACTGCTGGCTACCAATCGTGGAGGAAGTGCGAATATTTGACTAATACAACACTGTAAAATAAAAACATTGCACTACAAATTGAAAGACCTACACTTAAAATTGTATTTGATTATACAGGTATAATCCAGAGGTTTGTAGAAAGATTACGAGCTTGCACGGCGGTAAAATCAGTACAACATAGATTCTTAAACTGTTTATATTAATAGAAGTAAAAAAGAGTGAACTAATCGGATTTGGGAAGCTGAAATAAATTACCATTAGACCTCATTACACAACAGAAAGGTTATCAAAAATATGTTGACAATAAAATAAATTCCGCTAAATTGTCATCACTCATTAACTCGTCAATCATCACATTTTATAAAATTCGTAACAACAACTTTAGTGTAGATTTCAGATAAATGTACAAATGACAAAATACTCAAATGCGGAACCTCGCATTTCTACATAAAAGTACAGGGTTAATTTGGAGAACGAAGGGGTGGAGACATCAATGACTCCCATGAGACATTCCTTTCGACTCTCTAAGAATCTTTTCAACGCAGAATTTGACATTTACATTATCTAAAAACAGTTGAACACGTGCAATACTGAACTGAAACGGGATAGTTTTGTGGGAAAATAAGTACTTAAACAATCGCGCGGTTTTTTTTCAGTAAACGCTGTTACCGAACAAGCACGAGACACCTTTAAGGAAACATTACAAACGGGGTGTCCAGTGGATGAGTGATCTCCATCTCTTAAATGCGTTTGCGTGACTCACCGGCTCGCTGCAGACCCTCCTGGCTGATGTGTCCGTAGTCTCTGCAGAACCGTCAGAGATTTGGAGAGGACAGATCGGGAGTTGAGGATCTTCTGGACCATCTTGTAGCTCACCGGATACCCTGCGCAGCGAAAGCTTCAGGAGAACTACTGAACTGTTCCGGAGAAACTGTTTAAGAAATTAACTACTGAGATTGTACTTTGTATGGCAGCGCCCTTAATTGCTTGGAACCCGGGTCCGCCTCCTCCAGCGGGGAGGAAGTTTTTCTGCGCCTCCAGCGCTCCTCCGCGCCCCGTGTGGTCGGGATGCGTGTTTACACCAAGCGTTAGGGTAACAATATAGACTATATAATATTATATAACAGATACTTAATACCTTGATAGGTTTTACATATTACTTATGGCTCCTTCAAAAGGGAGGGGGCACACGAATATAGTGTGTTGTAATTGCTACGTTTGCCTGATTTTACATTACATTACAGGTCATTTAGCTAACCCTTTTATCCAAAGCGACCTACATTGTATTTTGGCTTTTTACATTTTTTCCCGGGGAGCAATTAGGGGTTAGGTGTCTTGCTCAGGGACACGGGGCAGCCGGGACTCAAACCACCAACCTTGCGGTTCCAAGCACACCCTCTCTACCCCTGCGCCACGTCAACCCCATTTAGATGTAAATACCCTGAAATTGAAGCCGAAATTCTGACCCAACCATGTGAATGGTAGAGTCCAGCGGGTGTCCAGCGGGTGTTACCGGTGGACACCCGGTGTGGTCTTCTGCCGCTGTAGCCCGTCCTCTTCAAAGTCGTGTTGTGCGTTCAGAGATGGTATGCCACCCCATATGAAGGATAAGCGTCTTCGAAGACTCAACACACACGCGACACACACACACACACACACACTACCAGTAGTAAGATGTGTCATTGAGGTTTATGTCAATTCTCTCATTTCTGAGATTACAAACACAGACACACCTGGAAATGAAGTGATGAGTTACATGATGAAGTTTATCGTTGCCACATACACATTTTTACAGCATACATCTTGAATGAATCATAACGTCACTTACTGCAGGACTCTGTAACTTTGCTGTTAGCAAAGCAGGATTGCAAAATAAAATATATATATATATATACATAATGTATGTAAAAGTAGAAAATATAAAAGCAAGTATTTCTTTTAACATTGGTGAAAGAAAACCTATAATATTTTTCTATTTTCTAATTATTTTTCCTCTTCTTGTCAGGGTTGAGGGTGGAAGGCAGGACTCAAACGCAGACTTTTCCAAAACAAAAGACTTTAATAATCAAAAGGTCCAAAATCCAAAAGGCCAAGGGGCAAAAACACACAAGCATGAACCTACGGGGGCGAAAGACAAGAACAGGACATGCGTGGCAAAAGACAATGACGCGACCTGACACAAGAGACACATGGCTTAAATACACAAGGGAGGTGCAGGTGATTGGACACAGGTGGAAACTATTAGACGAACACAGGGGATGACGAGACAAGGCAGGAAGTGAAGTTACCCGGGGACACGAGTGGGAGAAAACTACAAAATAAGACAGGAAGTGAACCACACCGTGACACTTCTTCTTTTCTCTCTTGAAGGTTTAGCAGCTGACAACAACACTGCTTTGTATCTGATATCAACAATCCTTCGGCCAAGTTCCTGCATTTAGATTCACGAGACAAAGCTCACTTGTTGTAGCTCAAAGTTGTGTAGAAACAGTGAAACTTAATTCACTGAGTCGAAAACAGTTCCTCCTTCAAGCGGTGGTAGCGCCCCCTCTTGGCCATGAGTTCACGGTGCGTCCCCTCCTCCACGACGGCTCCCTTCTCCATGAAGATGATGTGATCCGCCGTCTCCACTGTCTTTAGCTGATGAGCCACCACCAGGACGGTTCCACCTCGAGCCAGAACCTCCTGCAGCACCTGAGACAACGAGGCCCGAGAGGTGGAAGGACAGTATTTAGCAGACGAGGACCACTAGTTGAGGTTCAAACTTTTACTATGGTTAGAGAACAATCCCCAGTGACGTTCAGCTTCATGCAGGAAGGATAAGCGGCTGAAAATAAATGTCATATTTAGATTTTTGTCCGAGGCACAAACACCAAGACATAAAATCTTGTTGTGAAGCAGATGTCAAGATAATATAATCAACATAAACATAATGGCCAGGTTGGGACAACTTGCTCTGAAGAAAGGAATGCATTCTGGCTGAATGCCATGTAGCTGCTCAGGTTTCGGCTCGCCGCCACGTCCCTTGTAAAAAAAAGAAAAAAAAAGAAAGGGAAACCTGTTCTTTCTTTAGATGTGTGTTATAAGTGGTGCTGGGCTTACCTCACTCACAGCGTGCTGCACCTCTACATCCACTCTGCTGGTGGCCTCATCCAGCAGGATGACCCGCGGCTCCCGAACCAGAGCTCTGATGATGGCGACACACTGCCTCCGCCCTTCTGAGAGAGCGCCGCCACACTCCCCGACGTCTGCGAGGACGACAAACCCCCGAGGGTTAGTACTCCAAACCAATATAAAATAAATACCAGATCTCCGTCGGATTGTTCCTTCAATCATCTCTGCAAAATCGCCCGCCGGACACCCTTTTTAAACTATGAACAAAGAGCCCTGGCCCCTGTCAAGAAAAGTTCAAATGTAACGCCGTTCCAGTCACAAGACAGATCTCCCAGCACCTCTACCTGTGTCGTATCCGTTCTCCATTTCACAGATAAACTTGTCTGCATTGGCTTTCTTTGCAGCCTCTTCCACCTTCTCCATGCTGCAGTCCTTTAGGCCGTACTCCATGTTGTATCTCAGTGAACCAGAGAACAGCACGGGATTCTGGGAAACCAGGGCCATCTACACAATATGAAGAATAAGGCGGAAACAGACACCTATCAGTGTATCAGTGCACTGGCTCTTAAACAAGCAAGAATGTATTGTATTAGTGTTAATTTGCTCGCTGGGTGCGACGCCTTTACGCCGTCCCCTTCGTATGTTCATCAGAAGGCGCTTAGTGGACACGGGGCCCTTGAGGCTCGTCTCACGAAGCCGACCTTACCTTCTGGTGGAGGTACTGGTGCTCATAGCGGTGCAGCGGCTCTCCGTCCAGCAGGATGTGTCCTTCCTGGGGCTCGTACAGCCTTTTCAGCAGGCTGACGCAGGTGGTCTTTCCGCTGCCGGAGGGGCCGACCAGGGCCGTCATCTTCCCCGGCCGAAGCGCCAGAGACACCGACTGCACACAATCACATGGCTCAGCTTTTGGATCCACGTTTGATCCATTCAAGTCACTAAACTACAACTCTTAAGTCTGCGGTCAGTTACCTTCAGAGCCGGCTTGTCTTCGGGAGCGGAGGGATAAGTGAAGGTGACATTTTGGAAAACGATGCTCCCCTCCAGCTCCTCTGGAGCTAACTGTCCCTCGTTCTTCCACTTCGGCACTCTGTCAAGGTAACTGAACACTTTGGAGATGACTCCAACTGTCGACATGGTCTCACTGAAGCAGTACATAATCTCCTGTGATGAAAACAAAGTCCTCTTTGTCAACAAGCGGCATTGTATACTCAAATATTGAATGTATTTGCAACTCGGCTCACCTTTAAATTGTTTGACATGGGCTTCTGGTACAAGAAGAAGGACACAAGACTCCCGAGGCTGAGGTGACCCGACGAGATGAGAGCACGGGCCTGAACCAGCATTACTACCTTTATCCCCAGACTCACCAGCTGCATGGCAACAGAGAAGAATCACTTACATTGACTCACTCTGAACAATTTAAACTTCTGACTCTCTATCCTATAATTATTTGTTATTATTATAACTTTTTTGCATTCATTTGTTGTTGCCTTCCTGGTGGAAATAAGCCTCCATACTAGGGAATTAAAAAAAGCTCCACATGCTACTTTCTAAGTAAGTAAACTGGTATGATCCTAAGATGTGGAATGCCTGCTCCTCTTACCCTCCGTATTAAGGTGAAGATACTGCTGTAGATGTCTGCACGAGTCTTCACGGCGCACAGGTGGTCCAGAGCCTCGTTGTACCTCCTCATCTCGTCTTTCTCTGCCCTGAAGCTGCGGACCGTGCGGATCCCTCCGATGATCTGCAGAGCCAGCTCTTTGTTCCGAGCCTGGCAGTCCTGGATCTGCTCTTTCAGCTCCTGTTTGACAAAGAGACCACGCGTGAGCGGACCGATGCTGAAGTCTTATTCTTAATCTCCGATGTCAGATTTAGCGCTACAGTTCCATAGAGCTCATATTGCAGAGGGTTAAAAGCCGCTTTGGTTTAATTTCTGTAAAAGAAAACCAACTCTACTGAGGTCCTATTTGATTCGTAAAGGGATATTTTGCCACTTTTCATTTGGATGTCCAATTGGTGTCGATTGTTAATTTGGTGAGTTAAAGCAATACATTCCTCAGAGTTCACAGCTGCTTTTCTTCCCGTATCCAGCAGAGTGACAGCTCATATACAAGGAGGAACTACAGACTGCTACTTCAGCTCGGTCTCTGGGATAAACACTACACACTGGACATTCAAACTCCAAAATCCAATCATCACTGATTACATCAGTATTATTTTGCATTGGGGCTCCACTTACTGGTGACTGAAACCACCACTAAGTATTAATGTTTTAATGTATCATTAAAATTTGTGTTTATTACCATTGATAGGTCAGGAAAACACTTATGATAGGACAGGATGATACTTGCTCCTTTGATGTCAGAGAAACCAACAGCAGAGTGAGTTAATTACTGATGACAATCCCTATGTACAATGATGTTCAGATAATTACTCTTAAGTACAACAAATACACTTCATACAAGTGAGGAAAAATGTCTCTGACAACTGGGAATACTTTTGCAAAACGACCAAAAATAGGATCCAAACAAGCAAAAAAGGCAAAGAAACGTGAAGCAAGCACGGTTTCTTATCGTTGTCTATTTAAAGTAGTCCAGGCTCCAACGCGTCACACCTACCTGAGACACGGCGATATATTTATTCTGCATGATGGCCAAGAGAGGCATCTCGATGCATGTGAGCACAGTGAGCTCCCAGGACAGGCCCAACATCACTGCGAGCATGAGGCAGCTCTTCACCGAGCTGCGGACCAGCGCGTTGGCGTTCAGCGCCACCGTGCGGCCCATTCTGTCCACGTCCGAGTGCAGGCGGGAGGAGAGGCGTCCTGAGCAGGGAGGGGGACGAGAGACGTGCTGAGCAGAGTCTCAACGTTTGTTACAGAGGTTACGGAAACAAATGTGAGTTTTCAAAAGAGTCTACTGACAGCAGGTCAGAGGTCAAAACTCATTATCACAAACATTAGTCCAATTTGACGAACAATGTGTTTTTTCTTTGTGTTTCATTATTATTATTAATACGATGTATATATGTTATCCGCCCACAGAATGATATTTGTTGCTGCGGTTTCTATTCCAAATAGCTGCAACTGAATGCCGTTGTGCATCCCGTGTTGCATGATGACAAAATAATTGTTGAATGTTGTTCCCACCAGGGTTGTTCTCCTCAAAGAAGTGCACCTCCTGCTGCATGAGGGTGTGAAACAGCAGATGCTTCAGTCTCTTGTTCAGTCTGGCCAACGTGCACATGAATATTCCTCCTCTTAAGCCAGAGAACAGAGAGCTGTTAGGATAGAGACATTAAAGATTAATATTTTTCATATACTTGAAACACATTACATCTTTACAATCAGACAGGTGAGGTACTCAATTTGTTGTTATCTGTACCACGTGGGATGACAATAAATGCAGTTTCATTTCATTACCTTCCTAGAGAGACAAGTGCCAGCTGTCCAATTGCATAACCGAAGCTGGTTTGAAGTGGTTGACCTCTGAGCATATCGATTACCTTCCCCTGATAAAGTGGGATAAACGCATCACCTGTCAGTAAAAAAGATGAATGACACATAGAAAGAAGACAGGACATGATAAATACAATGTTTCTGTGGTGTAACTACTTATTATAACAATAATCTTTCATTTAGATGGACTGAAGAAAACTTTTAAATACACATAATGTATTTTTCTCATCTGCTTTTATGAAACACCTGCTAACAACTACTGTGTCCACCTGTTTTACTGTAGCGCATTTTCAAAACAATCTGCCTTTATATTTGTGTAATATACAGAGATTAAGAATATTTAAAACAAAAGTATCATGTAGAATATCCATATTTCACTTACAGATGACAGCTAAGATGAGGACACAGAACGCTGCAATCAGGTAAAAGGTGTCTGGTTTGAAGTATTTCAGCATCCTCACGAGCAGCCGCCTGGCGTTCCGTTTGTCGTCATCCCCTGCAAGCTTTGAATCACCACAGAGGTACTTTTCCCAAACCACGCAGGCCAGCACTGCGGACACGGGGCCCAGCAGCAGGGTGCCGAGGTCGGGAGAGGGTCCCGTGTACGGCTGCGAGGGAGGCCTCACAAGGAGACGTCCACTTTCAAACACGGGGGAGAGGAGGCAGAGGATGGCCACCAGCCTGCGGAGCACGACCTCCGGCTTCCCGTCGGTCAGCGTGGAGGCGAATACGTGGAGAAAGGCCCACTTCACGGCCGCGAAGGCCCACACTCCTGGCAGCCCGCCGCAACCGGAGCACTTGAGCAGCACCAGCCCGGCCCACAGTCCCGCGGAAAGCACCGCGTCGAATATGAGAATGAATAATCCACGTGCCGCCAGTTCCCCCATTGTCCTGGTGGACCTGACAGGTTGCATCTGACAAAGGAACGAAGAATGTTTCTGTGAGTTTACTGGAGGTGACTGAAGGACGGTTTGGAGGTTATTTGACACAAGCATTTTCTTATTATGCGACTTTGAAAAGCAGTTTAAAGATACACATTAAATCTACACAAGAGAAGTTCTGTTCATACAATTTTCACTAATACCATTTTATTATTTGGTTCCTTATTAGTCCAGGATCTATGTGTACAATATAGATAACATTACTAACTTATCGTAAACCATCTATTGAAAGTAAAGGACCGTATGAGTCCTGCATTCATAGTTGGAGGTAGAAGCTACACAAGTATAAGGGAACAAAATATATCCAAGCATGAAAAGTAAAAGTAACGTTACTCAGTCATTGGATTGTCATCACATTATATTATTTCATATTTTAACAATACACCATTTAACCTTCCTCTTGTGTTAGGGTCGGCACCGACCCGTTTTAGATTTTAAAAGCATAAAAGAACCACATAAATTTGTTTTTATGCATCAAGGCTTTTTGACTTTGTCAGGAACCTCTATTTCAACAAAAGAAAACAAAAAGATAAATTTTCACTAAATTATTAAATGCTCTTTTTGAAATTATGCCCTTTGTGTTGTTAGGGTCGGTTTGGACCCAATCATAAAAATAAGATTATAAAGCAGTAATTAGAGCCAAAACTGAAATAAAAAGTGCACTGTCAGCCAACACATTGACAACCAGCACCTCTCCCAACCATTTAAGCTTCAGGAGATTCTCATTTGGTCTCTTTTTCCAGTATACCTGCACAAAAACAAAACTAACAAAAACGGCCGTGGGCAGACATGTGTGGTCAATTCAGTATAGAGTTGGTTATGCCGCTGTCACTAAAAAGAGTCATTATTGCTATGGCAAACCTTGAAGGACAAAAAGTCCATGGCGGCATGTGGAAAGACATTGATGAGGAATTCCTGGATGCTTACATTGGTATTCTTCTTATTGCTGGAGTGTACAGATCACTCAATGAGCCCACTGTCACTTTCACATGATATCAAGAGTTCTCAGATTTGACAACAGAGATTCCAGAGCAAGATCCAACAAACTTGCCCCCATCAGGGATGCCTGGGACAGATGGGTGCAGCTCCATCCAATGATGTTCAACCTAGAGCCACAGGTGACAGTGGATGAACGTCTTGTCCTTTTCCGAGGGAAATGCCCCTTTGGACAATACATACCCAGTAAGCCGGGGAAGTACGCCATAAAAAATCTGGGCAGCCAGCAAAAACCACTATGCCTGGAATCTACAGATTTACACAGGCAAAAGCTACGAGCTTCCTCAAGTTTGCTTTTACAGACACCACCACTGTCTCATATTGTCCAAAAAAACAGAACGTGATGCTTATGTCTACTCTTCACAAAGATGCAGCTGTGTCATCAGGAAGTGACAAAAAGCCCACAATTATCCTTGACTATAACTAAAAAAAAAGTAGGAGTGGACAACCTGAACAAGCTGACTGCCACCTACACTTGCCATCGAATGACCAGGAGATGGTCAATGGTTGTGTTTTACAACATCCTTGATGGGTCTGCATGTAAAGCATTTGTGTTGTGGACCCACATCCACCAAGGTCCACCCTCAACCAAAAAAGCAAGTGGAGAACGCCTTTTCTTGAAGTAAATACATATGGGTCGAAATTGACTCGTAACACCAAAGATGTTAATATAGTTAATGATATTAAAATAAAAAATAATCAAAACAAATTCATTTGAGAGATGTGTTCTAATACCCCTCAAAAATAGTCAGGTAACACAACAACCTTTAATTTATGCATATGATTCTCTTGAGGTTAATTTTACAATTTTTTAAAATTGAAATCGAGAAGTATACTGACAAAGAAAAGGCCCAGAGGCCCAAATCAAAAATATTAAAACCAATATTTTCATGGATAAGGAAGCCTAACAAGGTAACCAAGAGATGAGAAACAAATTGGATGATAGATGATGGTTTCTAGTGTATTTTACAGCTGGTTTAAGACACGGGTCAAAACCGACCCGTTAACACAAGGGATGGTAACAGAAAGCTAACACAAGAGGAAGGTTAAAAAAAATCTGACGTTAATGCTTCGGAGGTCAAATGTTGGTCTTTAGACTACAGCAGTCCACATGTAACGTTACAGTAGAAACGTCTGTAATGTAACGTTAATATAACAACATCGTCACGTTACCTTGGCCGATGTTTTCATTTGCTTAAATGGTTATTACACAGAGACCGTGTTGCGGTCATTTAAACGAAGCCTCGTGACTTTTCCGGGTAAACTGTTAAACGTTATTCACAACGTTTTGCTTAACGTTAGCTTTTGGTGTGTAACGTTACTGTAGCTTGTCAGCTAGCATTACTTCAGCTAACGTGTTAATAACACGGGGCTGCTGTGGCTTAGCACTTAAAATTAGCTAAACGAACCTGTCACGGATAAACACGTAGAAGTAGTCGATGTTAAATTGATTATTTATAACCACTTACAGTGTGTTCCTCGCTCCCGGGCCGTGTCCGCCTTTAGCTTAACTGCTAACGTTAGCTAAGTTAACGTTAATGTACTTTTGGTTTCACTTTCAGTTTGACAACGCCGGGGTTCACCTTTATCGGCTCCGCACACCTGAAAGGAGCCCGACAGAGCAAACACTGCCCTCATTTTTAGGTTATTTTCCCGTTTAGTTTCGAAAGCTCTCAAACTTGTTCGCCGTTTTAAACGGACCTAACGGCTGTCCGCCGCAAGATGGCGGCGGTGCGCGTCTTCATGAAGAACCCCTCTTTCAAAGTCAGATTAGGTAACGTTACACATTGAACTCCTTCTAAAGTAATTGGAGAATCAACCGCTTCCTCCTGGCTATTTCAAATTCACATGGTTTCCACATTGATTCAGACTCAGATTAATGCTATAAAACACAATCAGCCAATTCATGTATTACACAAGTTAAGATCAAATTAGACATTTATGTGATCAAAACCTCCCACTGCCGTCACTTTTATACTTTAATTAGTTATAAATGCTGACCTTTTATTTGTAACATAGTATGTTAATTAAGTCAAAGATCTGAATACTAATTTTAAAGTATACTGTGTATTGTTGGATTGTAAGTATTGATGCATTAATGTGTTTTTTCCTTCAATAGAGCTACTTTTTTCATAATAAACATGACCACATTCAATTAATGTTCGGACACAAACTTTAAAAAATAAAATGAAAACACAATTTACTTTGATATTCAAACATTTATTTTTCCCCGACCATAACACAAAAATAAAGACTTTAAGAAAGTTTAATTTGGCCCAAAGCAAGACAAACCGCTAAAAATTACTAACAAATCTTCTCATTGCAGCTACTTTACTTACTTTATTTCTGACATAAAACCATTGCACTTTTTGTTAATCAGAAGATAAGGCTGTGAGAAACCTCTGATTGGGACTGAAGATAAACTCAGGTGCAGTATCATAAACATCTCAGTGCTGCTGGCAACATAGACAATCATCTGCTTCTACCTCCCCGAAAAGGGTTTCAAATGCACTGGTTGTACAGAAAGGCACTGTTCGATTACAGAGGATGAACGTGAGAACCACCAAATACAACAAAATAAAAGGGACAAATCGCTGCTTAGAGTAAGTATGGATATTCATGGTGTACAGTGAAAACAAAACAGATTCAAACATCTATTGCAATCATACATATAAAATACATGTTTCTACTTTGAAAGATATTAAAGATGACAATGTAATTTCCTATTTCTACTCTCACAGAGTAGCCTAAAAGCTTAATGTAAAACGTCTTTAGTTATTGATATTTTAAAGGATACGTCTGGAGCTGTTCTATATTTTCCTGGTTTTAAAGACTCAGTCTTGCACGTCTCTGTTCAACTTTCAAAAAGGCAAACATCCCACATAAATTTGTGTGAAGTCAAATTTAAAGGTTTGCACGTATGAAAAATATGGAAACCAGACGTATACTTTATCTCTTAAAGACTTTAAGAACTTAACCTCTACTACGAGCTCTCATCTCGTAGTAGCTCTCATCTTTAAAGCTTACGTAAAATATGATTGAGTGATTGCTCCAACGAAAGGAGCACGTGTGTAACTTGGCTTGATGTGTAATCACAGCGATAAGATCGGCAGCATTTTGGCAATAAATAGTACAATCGCGTCGTAGCTGTAAGTGCACATCTGATCATTTTGGTATGTAGAATCTGACTTTTACGGTCAGACAGCGCAAACAATCCCCCGCGTGGAAAACAAGTAAACCTCGTGGCGTCTGGCGCAAATCTGCACGGTGCGAGCGGCTTTTAGACGCCGGTGACGTTCTCCGCCCCGTTGAACAAGGCCTTGTCTTTGTCCCCCTCCGTGGGGACGCTGCTGTACCCACAGCCGGGGGCCAAGTCCACGGAGGGCCTGGCCGACCCAGGTGGCGTGGATGGTGGACTCTGCCCTGACAACTTCCTCTCCTTGGTGTCCAGCCAGTAGAAGGCCACCATGAGGAACACGGCGGAGGAGGCAACGACGGCACTGGAGGCGAAGAAGACGTAGAAGTACTGTCCCGTCCAGTCAATCAGGACTCCTGCAGAAAGAAGGTCAGATTATTGGATCCATGCTCTATTTGACTGTTTTACTTGAAATTTGTACTTTCTAAAAAATCCTCAAAAAACAGTGCTCATGTAAATTTACATATACAGTGCATCCGGAAAGTATTCACAGCGCTTCACTTTTTCCACATTTTGTTATGTTACAGCCTTATTCCAAAATGGATTAAATTCCTTATTTTCCTCAACATTCTACACACATCAACCCATAATGACAAAGTGAAAACTGTTTTTTGCAAATCTGTTAAAAATAAAGAACGAAAACATAACATGTACATAAGTATTCACAGCCTTTGCTCAATACTTTGTTGCACCTTTGGCAACAATTACAGCCTCAAGTCTTCTTGGGTATGATTCCACAAGCGTGGCTCACCTATTTCTGGGCAGTTTCTCCCATTCTTCTTTGCCGAACCTCTCAAGTTCCATCAGGTTGGATGGGGAGCGTCGGTGCACAGCCATTTTCAGATCTCTCCAGAGATGTTCAATCGGGCTCAAGTCAGGGCTCTTGCTGGGCCACTCAAGGACATTCACAGAGTCCCGAAGCCACTCCTTTGTTATCTTGGCTGTGTGCTGCGGGTCGTTGTCCTGTTGGAAGATGAACCGTTGCCCCAGTCTGAGGTCCAGAGCGCTTTGGAGCATGTTTTCATCCAGGATGTCTCTGTACATTGCTGCATTCATCTTTCCCTCAATCCGGATTCGTCTCCCAGTTCCTCCCACTAAGAAACATCCCCACAGCACGATGCTGTCACCACCATGCTTCACTGTAGGGATTGTATTGGCCAGGTGAGGAGCAGTGCCTGGTTTCCTCCAGACATGACGCTTGGCATTCAGGCCAAAGAGTTCAATCTTTGTTTCATCAGACCAGAGAATTTTGTTTCTCGTGGTCTGAGAGTCCTCCAGGCGGGCTGTCATGTGCTTTTTACTGAGGAGTGGCTTCCGTCTGGCCACTCTACCAAACAGGCCTGATTTGTGGAGTGCTGCAGAGATGGTTGTCCTTCTGGAAGGTTCTCCTCTCTTCATAGAACAACGCTGGAGCTCTGTCCGAGTGACCATCGGGTTCCTGGTCACCTCCCTGACTAAGGCCCTGCTCCCCCGATTGCTCAGTCTGGCTGGGCGGGCGACTATAGGAAGATTCATGGTTGTTCCAAACTTCTTCCATTTCCGGATGATGGAGGCCACTGTGCTCATTGTGACTTTCAATGCTGCAGAAATCTTTCTGTACCCTTCGCCAGATCTGTGCCTTGATACAATTCTGTCCCGGAGGTCTACAGATAATTCCTTGGACTTCATGGCTTGATTTATGCTCTGATATGCACTGTCAACCTTGTCACTGTGATACCTTATATAGACAGGTGTGTGTGCCTTTCTCAATCATGTCCAATCAACTGAATTCAGCACAGGTGGACTCCAATCAAGTTGTAGAAACATCTCAAGGATGATTAGTGGAAACAGGAGGCACCTGAGCTAAATTTTGAGTGTCATGGCAAAGACTGTGAATACTTATGTACATGTTATGTTTTCGTTCTTTATTTTTAACAGATTTGCAAAAATTTGAAAAATGCAGTTTTCACTTTGTCATTATGGGTTGTTGTGTGTAGAATGTTGAGGGAAATAATGAATTGAATTCATTTTGGAATAAGGCTGTAACATAATAAAATGTGGAAAAAGTGAAGCGCTGTGAATACTTTCCGGATGCACTGTATTTGGTTAATTGCAAATTAATCAACTCCACTTCATTCCTAAAGCAGTGGTGAATTGCTAGAAAATTGTAAAATGGAAAAAATGGAAAAGATATATATTTGGATTAAGTCGTCGCACCTGGTAGAGACATGCAACCAATTTCAAAATGCACACATTCCTTCAGTTTATGAGGATTGTGACACCCTCAATGGAATTGTTATGAATTCAGTAGCATGTGACCGCGCTGCATGTGCGAGACCTCGGCCCGGCTGCAAGCCGCCAGATAAACACGCCGGTGAATATCTGTCATCTGAGACGAGGCCTGCGATGCCCTTCTCCCCGCTCTGCTGCAGCTGAACTGAAACTCCAGAGCCAAGTGCGGGTTTGTTGTTTTTGTGCGCGAGGGGCGGCTGAAGCGACTGACAACTAGAACACTGTCATTCACAGCAATAGCCTGGAGCTCTCCTGGGATTCTACCAATCACACAGGCAGGAACAGATGCAGACTGCTTAAGTCCTCAGGCTGCACTCAAGTGTTTGTGTAAGATCCCTTTTTTTGCATATATACATTCATTTAGAATTGGTATATCATATGCAAATATCAATCATTTATCTCATCATTACACTTGGTCAAAGTAACAATTAGGTAACAATAATGTTTATTTCATTGTTTCTCCCTTGTTTTCCTGTGAATCAAAATTGACCTAAATACTCACAGCCGATTGAACATGTATCAACTGTTCAAAACAAGCAGTGAAGAGAGCGGCTTTTTGCAATGCCATTCAGCCTGAAGGTGGACGGCATCCACGTTACATGCCATGGTTTCGTAAAGTTTACACAACCAAAGCATGAACAGCAAATTATAGTCTTCAAACGTCGATGTGAACCTGAACTGGATGTAACATAACGAGAATGTAGTTAATTCTAAGCTAAAGAAAAATAAGATTTTTTCAACAATGTTTTACTTTATCGCTCACTTTCAGTGTTTTTAATTATGCTGTGTTCATGGTTCATGTACATTTCATTTCCTTCAGTACAAAGTGGACTCATTTGTAGTGCACTAACTAGACCATCATAGGACAGAGTGGCGTCTTGTGGCTTCTGCCTCCCTGAGCCAATGGACCAGTCTTTCTCCAGAGCAGCTCCTCCATTACTAAAACACCAAGGAACCCCCCCCCCCCCCGCCCTTACCCCCTCTTGCCCTCCCGCCTACGTTACCTGCCAATGGAGGCCCGATGAGCAGCGTGACGCTCTCCATGATGGCGAGCAGGCCCAGCGCCGAGGGGAAGCGGCTCATCTCCACCACGTCCATGAGGACGGTGAACATCAAGGAGCCCACCACGCTCATGGAGAGGCCGTAGACGATCACGTACACCAGCAGGACGGGGAAGCCGGGCCCGACGCAGCAGATGCCGTTGCTGAGCCCGTTGACCAGCAGCGCCCAGGCGAAGACGTAGATGTGTCGCCCCTTGAACCAGGGCATGCCGAAGATAACGCCGAAGGGCGGCCGCACCACGATGTTCACCAGACCCAGGATGGAGAGCAGCAGCGCGGCGCGGCTCTGCTCCATGCCGTAGGCCGTGGCGTAGGGCACCAGGTAAATCAAGGGCACCACGAAGCCAAGCATCATCCAGGTGATGCCCGCGGCGTACGCGCAGTAACGCGGGTTGTGCAGCAGCTGGTCGAAGGCCATGTGTTTGCTCAGCGAAGCCGCCACGCAGCTCAGCACCCGCCGCGTCCTCCCACGCCCCTTCCTGGCGCCCTCCTCCTCGGGGGGCAGCGGGCCGCTGTTCATGAACAGCGGCGGGCTGCGGCGCGCGGGGGCCCTCAGGGGCCTCATCACCGCACCACACACGCAGCAGTTCAGCAGCACGGCGCCCAAGACGAGGAAGCTCCCCCTCCAGCCCAGCTCCGTGTGGAGGTAGTTGCCCAGGATGGGCAGAGTGCACAGTCCCAGCGCCGTGCCCGTGGAGGACAAGGCGTTGGCGAAGGCGCGGCGGCGCACAAAGTAGTGGCCGAGGATGGTCACGGCGGGCTGGAAGCTGAAGCAAAAGCCGAGACCTGCGAGCGCGAAAGGACACGTTAAGAGTGGGAGCATTGCGTTGGGATTTTAAACATCACGTATAGAAATGTGCACATATGGAAACAGTGGGAGGCTTTGCTTCCTCTTTACTTTAGCTCCACTAGTGGAAGGAACCGGAAGACACACAAAACGCTGACTCATCTGTGTGTGTTGGGACTCCTTGCTGCAGCTTTCCATCCCCCTTCACTGTTTAGTGTTATGAATAAAACATTGAGTTTGTTACCGTGCTACTTTTCTCTGGTTATATATAAAGCTTTCAAAAGAGAATAAAAACACAGTGTAATGCAGTCTTTCTCCAAATGCTCGTGAATTCTCATCTTTCCCCAGCCTCATGATGTTTTCCATTGATGAAAAGTGCTGATGTTCTCGTTCTCCAACGTCAGCAACAAGGTTTAGCCTATCGCTTTAGCAAGCAATATTTTGCAAATATAAGGAAGTTTGTCATAAACCGCAATAAAATGTTGAAATGTGTTTTGTTTCTCATATCTAACGTTTGAAGTGAGTTGTACATTTATTGAAAAGAGCAACTCTCGGTCTCCACCAAGAACTCCAGCTGCTGTGACAATAAATCATCCGAATGTTTGCTGACCTGTAATAACCCCGGTGGTGACGTACAGCTGCTCGATGGACTGGGTAAACGAACTGGCAGCCATTCCTACACCGCTCAGGACGCCGCCCAACATGACTGTCGCCCGGCAACCGAGTCTCTCCACCAGCACGCTACAAATGGGACCTGTGGATCAGACGTAATGCTCTTAGTTTTAATGAATGCCGGAGCAGGAAGCAAGGGAGCCTTGATCCCACAGCACATTAGTTTGTGTTCAGCTGTAATCTGTACCTGCAGAATGAAAGCATTACTGAAAATATGTGTGCACTCTTAATTGCTGTGTATGTGCGTGCGTGCGTGTGTGTGTGTGTGTCTGACATCATTTGGCCTGAGGAGGAAGTTGTGTACTCTGAAGTAGTGTAGGCAGGTATGCAAAAGGCCAACGAAGTGGGTGGGAAACGCGGCTGCAAGGTACTGATGAGAAGCAAACCCAACCAAGCCAAAGTCATAGGAACACTTTCTGTGTCTGCTTCTTTTGAGTTATGTCTGTACTTTACTTTAAGTATAGATTTAGATGTCAAAGTACAAAGCATTCCTGTCTGCAAAAAAACTGAAAGTTCTTGCTGACCTATCCACTCTGGAAAGATAAAAAGATAAAAAGCCTGTATGATTTGCTCCAAATGCAGCGGCTTAAATAAGTCTGTCTATGTGAGGCCGCTCATGTTTGAGCTCCTGAATGTTTAATATGATTATTAATTACTATGTGTCATAGTATTCGCTGCTAAACTGTAAGAGAAGATGTGGCAGAAAGAGGAGCCTGAACGTTATTAAACCAACCTGAGAACAGAAAGATGTCACAATTCACAGAGGAACTACTTCTACTTCTAGAAACATCCGTTTAAAAACTCTTTGAAAGACACCTTGTATGACTCTATCCTTCTCTATCCACTTACATGAAAAAAATACCTGTTTTTAATCCCTGCAACATAAAAGGACTGCAGGAGGGAGTTAGAGGACTCCAGTAAGATTCCTCTGGGTCAGTGTGACTGGACTGTAAGTCCTCTCTAGTTACCATAAATAAAAGTCTCTCATTCTGCTTCAGACACAGACAGAAACATGAATGCATTCACCTTTATCCTCTATGCAGTCTATACACTGCACCCTTCTTCAGAAGAATGGGTGAAGGAGGAAGGGAGTTCACATTATTAACAGGCGGAGGAGCGCCTGGCTTTGACAAAAAAGGAGAAAGGATGGTGCGGATTCTGACATTTGTGTCACTATGTTTCATGTTTTCATGTTTTTTAGTAATAGCTATCCACTTTACATCCTGTTTTTGTTGTTTAACCTTCGTGATATCAGCCTTTTCTTTTTACTCACTCTCCTACTTTGATTTATTAAGTCACCGCTAATGGAAACCTACTGATGCTTTAACTAAATATTTACATAATCATTACTAATGAAGGCATAATGAATCAGTGTGGTAAGACATGCTTCTGTCATCATGATACATTATAACTTATTATCAATATATTATACCGCCAAAGCTTAAATTTTGTAGATGTTAATGTTTATATTCATTTTATATGAATACAGCCCAAATGGAGAGATACTAGTACCTTTAAATCTTCTAAAAGCCCCGGGAGATTTAACATTAACGTTTTTCCGTTTGCTAACATTCGCCACAATGAGCCAGACAGGAAACCCGCTCAGAGTATTAACTTAATATCAACTTAGAGCAAAAGTGTTTCATTCTTTGTGAGTTATTTTGTTGTCATTTTGCTATCTCATCTTGTAAAAATGACACAACTTGCCTTTAAAGTTTGTATAACCCTGTAATCCTGATTTGTAGCACAATAAAGTCCCTTTGAGCTCTGGGTAACAAGCGAGCCACTGTTTCTCACGGACTAATCTCCTTTAAATCAACACTAACACAGCAAGACAGTTTAAAGCCAGCAGAGCTTCTCTCTCTCTCTCTGGTTTCACGTTTCACCCTGAACAACAGCACCAGGTAGGACCTAAAGTTACCTCAAAGCCTAATAAAGACGTCAGCGTAAATGAAGTGTTTACAGTAGTTAAAGTTACACATTGACCAAGTGGCGAGGGAACTATTCGGAGCCCGGTCGTCTCCTTTACCTCCCGCGTGCAGCACTGAGGTCATGATGGAGGGCACCCAGGAGGTCTCGCTGTTGGAGGCGTGGAACTCGTTCTGCAGGTCGGTGTAGAAGATCCCCACGCAGGACGGGAACGCCAGGGTCAGGGCCAGGACCACGATGGTGGCGGCCAGCACCACCCAGCCCCAGCCGCCGTCCGGGGCCGCGCCCGGCAAGTCTACCAGTTCGCCCCGCCGCGACCCGTGCTCGGACACCCGGTCTTCGGCCTCCCGGGCCTTTTCCGCGCCGCCGGCCGGCTCGCGGTGCACCAAGGCCGCCTCCGGGACGGGGATGAAGCCGTCGCTCGTCCCTCCGGTTCCATTCGCCCGAGTCATTTTCTGTTCGGCGGTTCAGGGGAGACTCTGCACGGGTTGCTGTGACCTCCGCTGCCCATGTCACTGCTGCGACCTTCAAGGACCATAAAGGAGAGCATCCATCAGGATGTGCAGAGCAACTGCGGGATCCCAACAAACGTTATGCCCCCCTTGAAATATGTCAAACAACCATCAAATTGACAATCGTGTTCCCCAGAGGATAGATCCTAATGGTATCGAGCATCTCCTAACGTTGACTCAAGTATCTTAACAACTATACGATACAGACATTCATGTTCGGCTAAAGATTGATTTTATAAATTGATCCGCTGAATTGGTTTTGAACCTGATAAATCATAGTTTAACTGAGACAGTCACCGATTAACCAACTTTTTTGCTAGTTAGTTAGAAAAAACAAACTGTGTATTAACTAATTCATTTTGGTTTAAGCATTGGTAATAAACAGGGATAGTTTCTACTTGTCCAACGGACCTGCTTCATTTCAAACCAGAATTTACTGCCTTAAAAGAAGTTGGTTGGAGCTAATCTTAGATCACACTATTCCTGGTTGGTCGAGTGTCTGCAGATCAGGGCATGAGTTAACAAAGAAGAAGTGTGCTGGCCTGAAATGTGCCCGTGGGCATACAAAGGGAAGCTCAATCCAAACAACTGTTTCCGTGGCTCCATTTTTACAACAGCAAAGCTGTGAGTGTGAACCACCAGAGCAGAAGCCCGGCCCTGGGAACACACACGTTATACGTGCACGCAGCGCCCGCTGCTTATCTCTGGCATTGACAACCTGTGTTGAGTCTTTTGTTTGCTAACAGTAAAGTAACCACCTTTTAATAAATTACAGTGAAACACAATTCTTACATTTGAACTTGTTGTTGGTGTAATATTGCATGAATTATTACAGTATTGTGGTTCCACTGACATGACTACAACTGGAGTAAAACCAGAAGAAGTGTTAGTGGGTGCAATAAAGTCAAAATAAATAATGTTGTCTTGCATGACCATAGCGTAGTGTACAGTTGGCTTCAAAAAGCAACAAGTTATTATTCTGCATTTTCTTCACTATTTGGATGATGTTGCTCAATTGACCAAGCAGACAGCTGCTTGGTTCAGGGGCTCCCTCAGTTAGAGGGAGAGAGGGGGGGTTCATCACATTGCTCAGCAATCCGATCCACCAGCCATGAACTGTTTTTATCTCCTGCAGGCAGCGTGGCTCATAGAGTCATACCCCCCCCCCCCCCCCCCCCCCACACACACACACATTAACCTGCCTGGAAGACACCAACCAGGAAGAGACACTAAACGACTCAATAGAAACAAGAAAGTCACATGACTACAAAGCGACAAGTACCAACCAGGAAGAGACCCAAAGAGACCACATGGTGACACAAAAACACTACAAAGTGATAAGAAATACACAAAATTACAACAGAGACACACGGCAACCAGGCCCAAATAGTGCAGACACAAACCCACTTAAAAAGGAAACAAAAGATGAAGATGATGAACAACAACAGGGAGAAGAGGACCAGCCGCTCTGAGGTGTTCTGGACGAGTTGTTACATAACTCTCTCCGCGGTCCACGTGTCCTCTGGGACATGCTCAATAAACGGTCTTCCGTGCATGCAGGTGATGCTGACTGGCAGGTCCTCCCCGCGGGACGGCCCGTGCAGGGATGGGGGTGGGGGGGTGGCGAACCGAAGCGCCCCCCCTCCACCTCTCCCTCCGCCCCGACGTGCCCAAACTGACCCGCCATCTGCGCTAAATACGCAACTCGCGCTGACCCGTGGGATGTGACGCAGAGACGCCATCAGCATCACCTCTGCAAACAACCGCCGCGAACAGCAGCGGGTTTGTTTCCTTGCATCGGTGCCCCCCCCCCCCTCCCTTCTCCTCCTCCCTCCTCCAGCCCCCTCTGACGTCCCCGGATCAGCGAAGAGGAAGCGGTTTTAAAGCATCGCTCTCTTCCGCGGTGTGACGATCAAATGCATCTTGAAAGAAAAAAGATAATCACCTCTGCCTTCCTCAATGTTGATTGCGGCTCTTCGGCTCTCGCCCCGCGGATCTCCCTCACTCTCGGCCGCTGCTCGGGAGGCGGGGAGGGGATGGGAGGGGAGGGTGAAGGAGCTCCAGCACCGCCCGGTGGGAGGAGACTGACGCGGCCGCGATGGGAGGGTCGGATGCGGCGTGGCGCTGCTTCACTGAGGCAGATTTATCATAAATTATAATGTAGTGCACTACATGTTAGACCGGCTCTGCAGGACTCAAGTACTCTGTGCGGGTATTATTTCCATGGATGCTGGTTTGATGCAACAAAGTTCCTTTCCTCGGCAGATGCAGGCCTCCTTTGGTCAATAAAGGTAGTTTTACTTTAGCGGTATCATTTAATTTTACTTAGTAGATGGTACGTTTTGCTCCATTGCAGTTAATTGACAGTTTAAGTTATATAACTTATATAACTGACTTTACTTTTGTCAAATACTTGAGCATACAATTTTATGTTTCTGTAATTGAAGCTATTTGTAGATCCAGATTAATACATATAACTAAAATAAATTGAGTTTAGAATATTATAGATTGAACTGGCCGGTAGTATACTGACTGTCCACAGTACGCATTTAGGGAATGTTAATATTTACAGTTATGCTACTTTTCAGCAGTAGAAAGTACATTTACTCAAGTAGGCGACTACTTTCTAGATCTCTTCTTCTGTTCAACATCTTTTTTTTTTAGATCAACAGAAACAGTCAGCGAGTCAAATTTGTTTAAAACACAGACACATTTTATGATTAAAAACCAGACTGGATGTTGTTAGGATTGCCACATGTAAAGAAATGACACTTTTCTGTAGACAAAATTCAAAAAGAATATAAAATAAATACAAGTGAAACAAACATCAGACAACAAAAAGAAAAAAAAATCTTTTGTCAGTTCCCAAACTGTTTTTTCTCCACAGTCTTCATCGACATTATTCACATTTGACATCAATACTGTTGATAAATGATCACAAAGTAACTGTTAACAGGTGACATTTGTACCTCTTAACAAGTGTACAGGTGGTGCATTTCCACAAACGCATGCAGTGTGTCTACAGATTCACTGGCAACGTGATCCATGGAATGAAAAACGAAAAAAACAGTATTTTCGTGTGTTGAGTAAATGATCTTAAACCGAGGTTAAGAAAGGGATTGGAGGAGAGGGGTTCTTAAAGCTATCCTGCATCTAGAAGTTGAGTTAAACTGATGCAACAAAGATACGAAAACAACCGAGAAAACGTGTTGAGGCGGATAAATGCGTCTCGCTGAGGACCAACAACAAATCTCCACCTACAAACCGCAAGTCCATGACCCCCCACCCCCCCTCGACCCCCCCGCCATGCATCACATACACTTCGCACCAACACAAAGGTCTGACAAATTCCAGGACAAAGTACACGTCATAATCTCTAGAACAAAGCATGCTCTCGCGTTTTCACGTGCCCCAACAACAGGTATATATATATATATATTTATATTTTTTTGCAGATTTGTTATAATTGCACATCATCTGTTTGACTAGCTCACTAACTATAGTGCAGGTGAGTAAAAAACAAAATGGGAACGGAATTTGTTTTTGTTTTTTTAAACAGATGCTTCATTCAAAAGGTTGAGATCAGCGCATTTCAATCTTCAGCGGTTCAACAGGTTTCTCTCGAGACAAAAGACTGGTTAATAATCTACTTGACTCCTGCACAAAAAAATAACTACGGAAGATTTGTCTACAAAATAACACTCTATGACAACTTTGAACATGTCAAGTTAAATTGACTGAAATTTTCTTGATCTTCAAATATTTCAAGTGGACATAAATTGTAATAAAACTCAAGAGGAGCCGATAATACATTTTCTGATAATATGCAGACACACCGATAAAAACCAGCCTCGTTCATCTTCATGAACACGTGGGTTCTTTTATCTGTTCTGGCAATCATCTTAACCTGTTGGCTGTTCAAGGCCCAAAAACTTGCCACCCATGAGTCAGAAGATCCCCCAAAGCCCGCCGGGTTCATCCTCTGGGGACCGTGCAGGGACATCTGCACAAATCTTAATGGAAACTGGTGAACTCACTCACACAGTTTAGAAGAGGAACTGAAGCAGAACACAAACATGTTGTTTGTTGCTGCTTTTCTATCTTTTAAGAGTTTGGAAATCGCTGAACTAAAAGCAACCAAGGGAAAATCCCCCGGGGACCATGAAGACCATGGCAACGAGGCGTGAGGTCAGTTACACACATTGTAAGAGAGTGAAATCATCAGCGGTGGATCAACATGCAACACAATGAAAAAAAGAAGTGCACAGCTGGAGTTTTACTAAGATAAGAGCAGAGAACTTTCTCCGTGCTTCCCTCCTGTTTGTCCATCCGGAACTCTTTTGAGGAACAACTGGGTGGGGGGGGGGGGTTGGTTGATGTGAGCAAATTCAGCTCAAGAGCAAGTTAGCGCAACAAAACAGGGAATTTACATTTATCTTTTTGTTAATGCGTGATATAACGTAACCGCATGAAATATTTTCTTTGTACAAAGAAAGGTGATCGTAAAAATCTGACGCCCTGACGCCCTATTTCTCTTATATATGTGTAAATAATGATCGAACTCCACATTAAGCTGCTCGAATAAGAAAAAGTACAACGTCATTTTCTTGGCGGTTTGATTCAATTAACAGAAAAAACTCCCTGGTTTAATTTCTCAAAAGGCAAAAATAGAAAAATGAAGTTTTAAAGCTGCAATTAGTTATCTGACTTCCTCCTTAGTTACTTGTTGGGTTTTTGTAAATGCACATTTGTTTCACTGTCACAAACAGTACATTTCACAATATATTAAAAAAAAAAATCAAACTTTCAGAGTGATAATGGAGAGTTTGTGTGTTCCCATGTTGTTACGAGTCTTAAAATCAGCACCGTTAAGAGAAACAAACCTCAGGCGAGTCAGCTGGAACATAACGTCCTCTTACCTAATTTACAATTGTCAAGATATGCGAGAGATCAAAGCAGGAGGAACACTTACAGAAAACGTGCAGCTGATTAATTGTTGTGATGTTTCAATGGTGGACATTAAAAAGCACTGCACACACTTACTCACGTCCATGTGAACGGGGTCATGGAAAGCGATATTCTCACCCGTCGTTTAAAATCAACTCACCCACTGGAAATATGTAAATATATGACAACCATGATACAGAAATCAGTAATTACACCATTTTCATAAAATGTCATCGTGTCGCCGATATAGATGTATATAGAGTCCTCACATGCCTCGATAAAGTGTAGTCATTTAGAGTCAGTCGCTTTCTTCTTTTCCCGCACAGTAATATCCCCAAACGTTCTCCCCGGAGGCGGCGACCAAATGGAGCCGGGTTGCTGGAAACAGAGGAGGATGATGATGAGGAAGATGAGGAGAGGACGACTGAAAGGAGGCGCTTCATCTCAGGTGTTTCTGAAAGAGGAAAACGTTGCATCCAGCAGGCTTGGATTCCACTTCTGACCTGCCTCTGACGGGGACGGGGGACGTTCTGTCCATTGCCGGGATACAGTTGAAGATTCAAAGATTTTTTTAATTTATTTTTTTATTGTCATTTACACAGGCCCTGTGTAATGAAATTCTTGTGCTTGCCTTTCCGGAAAAGGATTTTGAAGGACGCAGAGTTGTGTTCGCTCCTTTACGTCCTGTGAAAGTCCTGAGGAGAATTCTGACAACCGAGCCGAATGCAAAAGTGATGCTGCTGCTGCTGATGAGTAGAAGCTCTACGCTCCATCAGCACCACAAGAGCTTTGAGGAAACCCGCTTGCTTCTAATCCATTTTATACTGAAGCCTGAAGCTGTTGATGGAAGAGGAAGAGGAGGAAGAGGAAGGTCGGTGTCCTGTTGCTGCAGGATGTTGATGGCAAATTTTTAGATCGCAATAAAAACGGGAGAAAATGTTCTGTGTTATAGTTTTTGTTTTGTTTTTTCGTGGATGAAATGTTATTTTGGCGTCTCCTCACATCCTCGAGCCTCTTTCCTGAAGGATCTGAGGACAGAAACACAGGTCAAAGAAGTCGCTTCAGAGGAGGCTTACTTATTGGTGAGGTCATCAGAGGACAGAGCATAAAAAGACAAAGAAAAAAACTAAATATATTCACATTATGTTGACCGTTTTGATATTTAAATCGAGCCCTTCCCACATATTTTACATTTTATACACTGAATAGACACATTGATCAATAAAGAACTCCTCTGATTTATGAGAGGACATGAGGCAGTAATATAAATATAGTGCGTGTCATATGGAGAGACCATGTGACTGTTTGTGTACGTTGTCTGCTGCAGATTAAGATTCAGTTGTATTCTGTAATGTTGCAGGAGGTTAAAGACATTTCTGAATGGGGGAGGGGGGGGGGGGGGGGAGGCACTCACCTTGGCCTTCTCGGTGGGCTCGATGACGATGCCGTTGGTGGAGTTGTTGAGTTCCCGAGAGACGACACATAGAAACTCGGCCTGGTCCTCGTTGCCGTAGTTATAAGAGGAGCCGATACTTATGAGCTGCGAGAAAGAAACACGTTCTTAAAATCTGTAATCCATCTATTATTATATCTAGATTTTAGATCGTTGGTGGACACAACACATTTTAGTAGCTGCAGATATTCTAATGACAAAATAATTAAATTAACCAAATTGAGAGTAAGAAAAACAGAACACCATTAAGAGAAAGCAACCATTAGTTGCAGTATTCACAAACCTTAATGTTAAAAATAATTCATACAATGATATTAAAAAGGTGGTTGAAATATTGTTGTGTGGTTGTATTATTGAAATAAATTCAGTTAAATGAGCGCCGGAATGCAAAGTTGAATCCATATTAGCACTTCATTTCTTTGTCGTACCGACAGAAATCATGTTTGAACCACTTCTTTGGAAAAATAAAATGCATGTTTGATGCAGTACCTCTTAGAAGGGGATAATAACTGAATAAAAATGTTGGAGCCGTCTCTCCAACACGATAAAACGGGACACAAAATATAAAAAGCTGCATTTTTGTGCACCTGCTCAAACTTCCAGCCATCCGACATGGTCGAGACCATCTGCGTGAGCTCCTCCTCTTGGCACTGAAGCACTCGATACACGTGCTTCACGGGTCCCTGGGGGCCGACACGCACGCACACACACACACGCACACACACAAACAGCAAAGTTCAGCGATGCGGATGGTCTGTGTTGGCACTGGAGGAAAGTCTGGCGTCCTCGTACCTGAGACGTCCGGTTCTCGTTGTCCCGTATCCTCTCCTTCACCAGCCGCACCAGAGACGCGATGTTGTAGAACTCGGCCTCCTCCAGAACCCCTGAGGAGGAAACAATGAAACTCTTTAGTCCTTGGTCTCAATCAACGCTCACCTGCGAGACGATAGTTTTTTTTTAAACGCTCTCTCACCTTCCTCTGCCAGGTTTTTATCCATGATCAGCTTTCCGTGTCGGAGGTAGTTGAGAATGGGGCCGAAGTACGTGGGATCCCTGTCGATCAGGTAGGCGCCTGTCTCGTCCTACGGGGGTGGGAGGTTGAGGAGGATTAGTTTAGAAATGTTCCACAAAAAGAAGATGAGTCCTTTAAAAGCAACCAGCTGACTTTAACGAATACGTCCCCTTCTCACTCAGAAGGCGGCGCAGGTACTGATTCAGGCTCGTCCTCTCCCGCCTCGACTACTGTAACTACCTCCCTCCAGGTCTCCCCGCTACCGCCATTCCACCTCTGCAGCTCATCCAGAATGCAGCAGCTCGACTGGTCTTTAACCTTTCGAAATTCTCCCACACTACTCCACTCCTCCGCTCTCTTCACTGGCTACCGGTGGCCGCCCGCGTCCAGTTCAAAACATTGGTGCTCACGTACCATGCTGTGAATGGATCGGGTCCAGCTTACCTCCAGGACATGGTCAAACCCAACATCCCGACCCGCGCTCTCTGCATCTGCTAGTTCCTCCCTCACTGAGAGCAAAACACTCGACTAGATCATGAAAAGACTAACAAATTGTAGTCCTTAAATTGTATTTATAATGGCTCTTACCTATAGCAAGTTGTAAATCGGCTTTTTTGATGACTTTGTTGTTCTTTTGAGTTTGTATCCTTATTGTTGAAATGCACTTATTGTTATTCGCTTTGGATAAAAGCGTCAGCTAAATGACATGTAACAAAATCGTGGACATCAATTGTTAGACGATGAATGCCAAACGGGTCTCTACAATAAAACTAAAACACTCCCCTGAAAGTGTCGTCTTATTATTTAATTTCCCATGCAGTTATTCATCTATATGCTTAAAGTACCCGTAACATACACATTTAACTCTGGTAATTAAAAAAGTATTGTTTCTGATGGTGGATGAATTTTGAAATGTACATTTTGCATTATGTATAATAATCATAGAACATGACTTTGAAAATATTGGCATATTAAAAACAAATTTGCTCAAAACAACAAATTAGATGTAAACACGTGATACTGGATACTATCATCACTTTGCCATCAGACGATAAGTGCTGGTGAACCGCCCCGTGAATGCATCTCTTTACGGCGGCCTCCCTGTGCTCACCTTGTCGGAGTCCAGGTCGGGGTCCTCCTGACAAAGCCGGAACAGGAACGACTTCGGGTCGCGACACAGCGTCTGTTTGGTTGTGACGAAGTACGTCCCGCCGACGTTCAGCCGAACCCAGCGCGAACCGGGCTTTTCCGCCGTTTCGGCCGGGGAGCCCGCGTTGCTCTTCGCCGGGAACCCGAACACCGAGCGCCCGCCGCCGCTGCCGCCTGACACGCCGCCGGGGCTGAGCTGGCTGCCCCGCGGCGGGACCATGAGGGTGGGCGAAGCGAGGCGCAGAGAGCCGCGAACGTCGCGGTGCTCCGGCTGCTCGATGGTGCCTGTGCCGCTCGGCTCCACAACATGCAGTTCAGCCATGTTTTTTTTTCTTCTTTTCTTTTTCTTTTGTTAATTCTTCCGGCTGTCAAACACACACACAGAACCGCACGATTATCTAAGGCCACACTGCGAGGAAACAATTTCTCCCGGCCGATTTGTAAACAGGGCGAGGGGTGTTTTTCTCGGCTGGCATCAGGGGCGTTGCTGCTCGCACTCGGACGCCTCTCGCACGTCGAGTCGCCGGAAGATTTAAGACACGGATAAGACCCCTGAAGGCTGTACGGCGGCGGCAGCACCGCGTATGATCGTGTCTTGACGGGATAAATCGCTCATTCTCGTCCTGTTCAAACGCTAAATCGAGAGGAGAGGAGAAGAAAAAGAGGCAATTCTTCCGGGTTGTAACGTGATTACTGTTTACTTCCGCTGTGTTTCCGCTTTTCAGAATAAAAGCAGACACGCTCTTGTTTAGTCGGGGTTGGTTCAACACACCAAAGAAGAAGAAACCTAGCGACAGTTGGACGAGACACAAAAGGAGTGAAAAACGAGTCTCCTGATAGCAGCACAATAAGCATGTCAAGTCCATGTTTTGTCTTTTTTGAAAAGGAACCTCCACAATAAAAACATTTGAAACAAACTATGTAAAGTTAATTTTTTAAGTGCCATAAATGTACAGTTTTACAAGCACTACATGTATTGGTGGTAATATTATCAGCCGCTATATACAGCTGCAGTACCGTGGTTGACCTGTGAAGGGCAGTGTGCCTCAGCTACTACATGTATTACAGCAAGAAAAGAAGAAGGATTTGACTCGTTGTGGGCGCGTTTTACCTCTGCTCGTGTGTTTGCTGTTGTTATTGAACCAGACGCAGCTGACAGGTACACGTACAGACTTTGGTTCCACCTGAAACGATGCTTATAATAACTGTGTAAAGTTGTTATAACGGCTCTGTGGATGTTACGGTTCCTTCGGTATGAGCTAGCTAAGCGGTTAGCATCCCCATAGTTCATTTTGCCCGGTTTTAGCCAGTTAGCAAGCTATTAGCATCACATAACCAACCGTTATTTCTCTTGTAAGAACCGGCAAGGTTTACAATTGAGACATCAAATTAGATGAGTTATTTTTTTCCAGCATGAACTTACTAGCTATAGTAAGAACTTACGAGCTAACCTCCTTCTTCTGTGTTGTTGTTGTTTTCACTTCAGAATCCTGAGCCATGAGCGAGTTCAGGATCCACCACGACGTGAACGAGTTGCTCAGCCTGCTTCACGTCCGGGGAGGCGACGGAGCGGAGGGCTACATCGACCTCCTGCAGAAACACCGGACCCCCTACGTCACCACCACCGTGTCCGCCCACAGTGCCAAGGTGCGCGCCCTGGGACTGCTGAAAGGTTTAACTCAGCTTTCAGGTCACGGAAAAGGTCGGACCACAGTGTCCCGAAGGGGACGTGATGTCCGTAAAGAACGGCTGGTGCATGCAACGGCTGGTTGGATAAACTGGGGCTCTGTTCTACGTTATTAATCGCTGCAGGACTTGTTACAGCAGCCAAGAGACTTGTATGGTTGTAACACATATTCTCCCGTTGTGAATAAGGGTTTGAAATTAGGCCTAGTCTCTACCGTAAACTTCTTGTGGAACATTAATTCCCTCTGCTCACTTTTAAGGCAAAAAAGGCTAAATAATACTTTGCGGTAAAACCAGCGCATTTAGCACATGAACAGCAATCAAACCAACAACGGCTTAAGATCTGGTTTGAAAGAAGCATGTTTCTATGAAAATGATTTGTCACACTCCCTGCGGAAATAAATGTGTTGATATTCTCTTTATGCCGGCTGTTTATATTGTTTCCAGGTCAAATTAGCAGAGTTCTCTAAAACCCCAGAGGACTTCTTGAGGAAGTACGAGGAGCTCAAGTCCAAAAATGTTCGAAACTTGGACCCTCTGGTTTATCTGCTCTCCAAACTCTGTGAGGATAAAGAGGTAATACATTGTTGATAAGCCGATTGTTAAAGGGTTTGGTTTGTTATGAATGAATTTCATCCGTTTGGCGTTTCAGATCTAAAAGGATTATCATGTGAAGAATGAATCATGGGGTTTTTATGGGTGTAGTGTAAATGAATAAGTAGATAATACTAAATTCTGCCTCAAAAACATAACAAATGTTAATGAGCCAGATATTAATAAAATATTGACAGCATTCACTGGTATCTAATGTGGCTCAATTTGTTGATTTCCCCCACGTTGAACCGTACAAGGTGACCTTTCTCTTCCCAACGTCTCACAGCTTTGTTTTGATATATTTTTCTTTTCAGACACTTCCATTTCTGCAGCAGAATGCCAAAGAGAGATCGGAGTCATCTGCGAACACGACATCAACCTCAACCACCAGTTACACGCTGCCTCAGACCAGCACAAAGATGTCCATGCAGGAACTGGACGAGCTGCGGAAGAAGCTGGGCAACGTGACTGCGAGCTCCAACGCTCCTCTGGTGAGCGTTTCTTACTCCGGAGATCATTTCACAAGACACGAGAGAATCGACACAGAGCCTCCTCTGTGCTTGTCCTCACATCGGAAAAGGAAAATCTCCCCATAGTTCTCTACTTTAGAACATGGAGAGGAAACATTTGTAAGAGGAGCGAAGGAGGGAACACATTGATAAGAGGCGCTTTAGGTAGTTTATTAAGCCCGGCAGGGAACATTGAAACAGTTGGAGTACTTTATTCTTCACCAGAACTTGCTTATGGGAAAGACTTTGTTTGGTCGAATTCAGCCTCTAAATGAAACTTCCCGTACCTTGGTGGTTTTGTCTGCAGCCAGCTGAGGTCACGCGGAAGATGCTGAGGGACAAACACAACAAGAAGAACCCCACGCAGCCCAACCCCGTGTTTCCTAACTGGGTGTACGACCGCCCAGCGCTCCTCGGAGACTTCATCACCAGCCCTTCTCCTCCAGGAGACCCGGCAGTGGCCGTCGGTAAGACATCAGCTCAGTGGTCCCTCCCGATGCGAGATCATCAACTCGGTGGTTGTGTTGGTCTTGTAATAATTTCATCGTATTCTACTATTACCCGTCATATAACAAGACAAAGGCTGAAGACGTATTCATGCATCACTCAATAGTGGATTTAGTAAACAAATTTACCGATGTATTTAGAAGGGAATGGAGAGAAAAGATGAAGAAAGATGTGACACTGGTTGTGTTGCCACTTTTCATGTTGAAACTAAGCAGCAAACTCTGTGTTGTGAAAAGTGAAGCTGATGCTTTATTTGTTAAAGCTGCACTCCACCAAATGGCCACCAGGGGGAAACTCCTGATCGTGTAGAGAATCGACCACGTCTGAGAAAATGACTCTACTTCTCTTGACTTATTTCCTCATTAAATATTGTAAACATGAGCTTATGGTCTTGATTTCCAGTTTAAAGACTTCTTCAATACAGCCGGATATTCATTCAGTCAGTTATGGTACATTTAGAGTCAAACAGATTGTAAAGTGGAGTAGGATTTACACCGGGGCTCACTGCGATTTTCAGGTCTCTACCAAATAGTCATGCCTCCTCAGTCCAAATATGGTCACTTAAGTTCAATAGTTGCAAAAAAACAACATGGCGTCGGCCACAACGCCAAACTCAAAAGCGTCAGTGTGCAAACCAATGAGTGACCCCATGTTGACCTCGTCCACTTCTTTATAAACAGTAGGTTTCAGCAGGAAGCAGACAAACAATTTTTGTCCCCTGACTGCCGATTTCTTGAGCTGTTATAATTTAGTTCTGAAGCCTAAACCCACACCGAAGACCGGACCGAACTCTCGGAACGTGATCCCGCAGGCCCTCCCTTCACCCCCGTGTGAAACACTCAAATGTTTTATTCCAGCTTTTCCTCTGCGTGCATCTTCCAGGGACGATGCCGCTGCCGGCGCAGGAGCAGGCTCTAGTCGAAGACCTGCTGTTTGTCCTGGTCGGAGTGGACGGACGAGACATCACGGCTCAGCCGGTGCTGGGGAGACAGAACCGCTCCTTCATCGTGGACTCCACGCTGGACATGTCCATCAAAGAGCTGGTGAACAGGATATTGCCGGTGGCGTCTTATTACTCCACTATAACGCGGTGAGAACGAAAAGGTGTCCCTCACGCACCTTTTAAAACCGAGGCCAGCTTGTCTGATGAGAGGTCCTTCATTTGTCCTCCAGCTTCATCGAGGAGAAGTCGTCCTTCGAGTACGGCCAGGTGAACCACGCGCTGACGGCGGCCATGCGTACCCTGATGAAGGAGTATTTGATCCTGGTCACTCAACTGGAGCACCTCCAGCGGCAGGGCCTGCTATCCCTGCAGAAGCTCTGGTTCTACATCCAGCCCACAATGAGGACCATGGAGATCTTGGCCTCTATTGGTAAGCGAAAAAACCCGTAATGGGTCTTTAGTGCATTTTTTTACCAGACTGCTTAGAAGATGAAGAGGATATTCTGTTCCGATCGCACATGAATGCGTACCTATAAAATGTTTTTTTAATTTTCCTGGCTTTCTCTCCTCTCATGTGCAGAGCGTCAGCTTTTTCCTGTGGTTTTTAGAAGCACATAAAAGTGAAAATTATTCTCAACTTTAAATTGCACCACTCGTGAATGTCACGCTTGGCTCAGCTAACCAATCAAATATAGCAAGCGGGGGGCTCTGACCACAGTGCGTGACTTTTATCCACGAGATAAAACTAATACAAAGTGTTTTAGGATTCGGTTATCCTCTTGCACTTAATCGTTGTTCATATAATGATGTTCCTCCACCGATTTTCCGCAGCGTCCTCTGTGGACAAAGGAGAGTGCATGGGTGGGTCAACGTTGAGTCTTCTGCACGATCGAACCTTCAACTACACGGGCGACAGCCAAGCCCAGGAGCTGTGCCTCTACCTCACCAAAGCAGCCAGCGTCCCTTACTTTGAAATACTGGAGAAGTGGATCTACAGGGGCATCATCAAGGATCCGTACAGGCACGTTTGTTTTCTTT
Organism: Gasterosteus aculeatus; assembly: GCF_964276395.1. NCBI lineage: Eukaryota > Metazoa > Chordata > Actinopteri > Perciformes > Gasterosteidae > Gasterosteus > Gasterosteus aculeatus. Next base: position 7,783,728 of record NC_135692.1, on the reverse strand, counting down.
TTAAACTGATGCTATCGGGACACACTCATAATCCTCTGTGTGTGTGTGTGTGTTTTAACGTTGTTGTGCTGCCACAGCGAGTTCATGGTGGAGGAGCACGAGCTGCAGAAGGAGAAGATTCAGGAGGACTACAACGACAAGTACTGGGATCAGAGGTACACCATCGTGCAACATCGTATTCCCTCCTTCCTACAGAAAATGGCGGACAAAATATTAAGCACAGGTGAAAAAAAACAAAACAAAATGTAAAACATTATAAGAGCCTTTCTCTGATAAAAAGATATGTAAACTCCCTCCTCGTTACGGTAGGGAAATACCTGAATGTGGTGCGGGAGTGCGGCCGCGATGTGACGTGTCCTGATGCCAGAGAGGTGCTGTACACGCTGAAGGAGAGGGCTTATGTGGAGCAGATAGAGAAAGCGTACAACTACGCCAGCAAAGTCCTGCTGGCCTTCCTCATGGAGGAGAAGGAGCTGGTATCACGTCTCAGGTAAATGGTTGATAATGTCGAGATACTAGCAGGAGTATGTTAATCTTAAAAACCTTTTCCAGTAAAAGTAGGAAAGTAGCGGGGGAGGTGGGATTAGTGTAGTTGAAAAGTTTGTGTCCTTTATAGAAGCATTTATTTATTATGGAAATAGCCTGTTCAAGTTTAAACTCATTTCATGTAACACCGAGACAGTTCACATTCAAAGTGCTGGCATTTTATACACAAAATCTGTTTGAACGTAGAGATTCACCAACGTACCAATAAAACAGCCCGTGCTGCTTCCCTTTAGATCCATCAAGCACTACTTCCTGATGGACAAAGGGGACTTCTTTGTGCACTTCATGGACCTGACGGAGGAAGAGCTGAAGAAGCCGGTTGACGACATCGTCCCTCCCAGGCTGGAAGCCCTGCTGGAGCTGGCTCTGAGGATGAGCACCGCCAACACGGACCCCTTCAAAGACGACCTCAAGGTGGGAACTTCCTGTCAATCTGTGGTGGTGTTTGAGCTGTTGGTATAATTACTAATGTTCTAATGATTGCTTTAAAAAAAATTATTTAATTATCACTTGGTTTTATTTTAGTTATTAAAATGTCCTGTGGAAAATTAAATACAAATATGTATTTACTTTCCTTCAGTTAATGTAATCAATGTATTGTTACATTTTTTTTAAATTATATTTATTTTTAACAGTTTATTTATTTGAATTAAAATATCTAAAAGGAAATTGAGTAATTCATTTTTTTAAATGTATTGTTCAGCCCGACTACGGAGAGTTTTTGCGTCTCTTTTTACCAGCTACAGTTTTGTTTTTTGTCAAAACCAATAATATGAAAAGTAAAACATTAAGAGATGAAACACTACAGGAAAGAAAAACCGTAAGAATCTCCCACGTTGCTCCCTTGATTTCTGAGTTACGCCGTGTCATGACATCTGGACTCGTTACTCGTTGCTCCGCAGATCGACCTGATGCCCCATGATGTCATCACCCAGCTGCTGCGCGTGCTGGCCATCGAGACCAAGCAGGAAAAAGCCATCATCAACGCGGACGCCGCGGAGGCAGCGCTCAGCGGGCTGGAGGCCTTCTCCTTTGACTACATCGTCAAGTGGCCGCTCTCGCTCATCATCAATAGGTTGGATCTCATTCCCCCTTTTTTTATGTTGTTTGGTTTTCTTCACTTGTGAGGTTCTTCAGGGTCTTTAGGAGCTTAAATCCTGTATAGAGTTGGGATTTTTGTAAACTGGAATAAATGTCAGTTGACATTTTAGAGACACACCAATGCAGTTTTTTGTACAAGTAGAAGATCCATCCATCCATCCATCGTCAAACCGCTTATCCTGCACACAGGGTCGCGGGGGGGCTGGAGTCCATCCCAGCCAACTTCGGGCGCTAACAAGTAGAAGATGTGTTTTTTAATTAATTAATAAGACATTTACAATCAGATTACTCCAAATTATTACACACAAAAATGCATTTCAGCAATATTGGAATTTCTGTAATAGTCCTTTAAACTTAACATATTTGTAGATGAAAAATGCAACCTCATTTTTCTGCGTCGTTCATATTTTCCAGACAATAATAAAATGAGTGACTCTCTTTGTTATTTAAATGTTTAGTGTTGTCTTACAGCCGAAAAATTAAATATAAAATGTGGCTTACCGCATATTACGATAATAATAAAGTAAGTTACTACTTAACCTATTGAAAAGCCCATTGAAATTTACGGAAAACAATTGATCCTTAAATAAATAAAAATACCATCACAAGGAACCGAATATTCTAAATATAAAATACATCTTTTAGTACATATTGTTCTCTAAACCGCCGCCTCTTCTCTCCTTTATTTATTTATGTATTTAAAAGTCTACTTCCTTGTTGAGAGCTGCTGAGCTGCTTCTCTTCTCACAGTAAACAATCAATTGGCGCTCTGAGAAAATCTTCTTTTATTTTCATTGATCGATGACTCACTCGGTCTGGATGTACACTTAGTAAACTCTTTAACTTAACTTTAACACTCTTTAAACCCATTTGTCCACACATTTTAACTAGAAATAATCTTTGCAGGAAAGCCCTGACGAGGTACCAGATGTTGTTCCGTCACCTGTTTTACTGCAAACACGTGGAGAGGCTGTTGTGCAACGTGTGGATCAGCAACAAGGACTTCAAGCTCTACTCTCTTCACTGTGCCAAATGGTGAGTCCACACACAGCGTTTTAAGGGGACCTTTAATGCCCACTTGTTGAATTTGTGGTTTTCTGACCAAAATAACATTACATACAAATTTTCTGAACAACATAACTATAACGCCATTAAAACCAGCGTGACCTTTTCCTGTCAAACATCCATCATCTCTTCTGACAACAACCAAGAAAGCATTTATTATTTTAATCTTAATTACCCAACATCAGCCACAGTGAGACCATGGTGTCCTCACACTGAGCTCGCTCTGCAGGTTCGCCGCCTCGTTCGCCCTCCGGCAGCGGATGCTCAACTTTGTGCAGAACATCCAGTACTACATGATGTTCGAGGTGATGGAGCCCACGTGGCACATCATGGAGAACAACCTGAAGACGGTGGGTGGAGGAGCCATCGTTTTTCTCTTCTTTTCTTTTTTTTATCCCAACAAAAGAACAGCCGGTAAACCCTCTGATATTCTTCTCCTTTATTAATGACATTAAATGTCATCTTTTTGTCCTTCGTCTTCTTCTTCTGCAGGCGTCAAACATTGATGATGTGCTCTGCCATCATACCAGCTTCTTGGACAACTGCCTGAAGGACTGCATGCTGACCAACCCCGAGCTCCTCAGGATCTTCTCCAAGCTCATGTCGGTCTGCGTCATGTTCACGAGCTGCATGCAGGTTAGTTGATAAAGAGGAACTACTTGTTCCTGATCCCGCCCTAAAGCACTTCCTGTTTTATGGTCCGTTTGACTCTAAATGGACCATAATTTCACTGAATGAACATCATGCTGTATTGAAGAAGACATGAAACTAGAGATCAAACGAGCAGAACTCCTACCTAAGTCTCAAGCTCTCTCTCTTGTTGCAGCGCTTCACTCAGAGCATTAGATTAGAGCGCCTGTCACAGGAACAGGGGACCAAGGACGGGCCTCTGGCTCAGAGCGAACACGCTGAAGAGGCAGAGAAGAAGCGGCTGATCACAAAGGTATTTCCCCAAAAGCGCTCATTGGGTCCACACGCTATGAAAAAGACAAAAAAAAAAGGAAGTATGTTGCCGCGTTTGTGGGGTTTTTAACACGTTTACGTGCTTCAGTCGTTGACAGAGCACGCAGACAGCCACCAGTCGGACGCAGGCTTGGAAGCCACCATCAGCAAGTTCGACAGTAACTTTAGCACGCTGCTACTGGACCTGTTGGACAAGCTGAGCATCTACAGCACCAATGACTGCGAGCACAGCATGATCAGCATCATCTACAGGTAAAAAATCACACGCGTTTCGCTGCTGTGTGTTTTATGTTTCGCCAACTCGGCTCTCTGCGATTTCACAGGTTGGATTTCAACGGGTTCTACACAGAGCGGCTGGAGAAGATGGCCATAGAGCGGAGTCAGAAAGCATCAGCGTAGCGTCGGAGAACGTCCTTCGCTCATCTCCGCCCTCCACCACCAACCGCTCCTTTCCACGCAGACAGAAGAGCTGGCTTTATTCGTCGTCAATGCTTTGTTATATATTGTGTACTTTATTGTACGCGGCGTCATTTCAATGCTTCGTATTGTAAATCTTTGGAATTGATATGAAAATGACAGTCGGGGCACTCCATATAGGTAAATTAAAAATGTATGTTTGTATTCATTAAAACAAGAATTTACTGAATTAATTCACGCCTTCAACATCCTTTAAACTTTTAAAACAATCTTGCAGTTATGTTCTCATTGGGTGCAATAGTCCGAGGAACAGAAACGTTATTTCTTTAAAACATCTGTGCATCATCCTCAGAAATCCGTGTTAATTGTTGAATAAACTTTTCCAGATTATTTTAGGGGAACATTGAGAAGATACAAAATATAAACACTAAAGTTCAAAATACAATATTCTTGTCAAACCCGCACACAACCTAAAGGGAACGTTTCATAAATGTGACGTGTGGTTTGCATTCAATTAGATTTCCCAGTATAATGTACACAGTAGAGCAACATTGGTAGACAATAAACCCAGAACATGGTAACGTTAATAATTTGCCATTATTAAATATGTATCATATAATTATTAAAATAAAGTTGATTTGTAAGAGCTTATTTAGTTTTTGTGACTCAATGAGTGAAGTAAATATCAATGGTTCAGTGCTACTTCCGGTCTGGCCGTTGGTAGATCAATAAGGAAATATTTACAAAAACTGCCTTGAATATTTTTAACACCAAGAAACTTAAAAAACAACTAGTTGCCTTCATAGTTCACCACTTACATTATGAGCTCCTCAGATACGATCTACCGTTACCTAGCTAGGAAACATCTCCTTCCAGCTAGCGCTCTTATTTTGACACGTTTCATTTCACCGGAAGTCTTTCCTTTATTAGCGCGTTTCACTTATCACCGCTCACTTGACTGTTTTCATTCCGGTAAATGTGTGAGGCGGCGATAAGGAACCGAGAAGAGGAGGAGCTTCCTCCCGCAGGAGGAGGAGCTTCCTCCCGCAGGAGCCGCCGTCGTACATTCGCGGGGTGTTGACGGTGAGATGAGCGGCGGCCGGACGCAGAGCAGCACCATGGTCTCACTGTGGCTGACGTCGGGTAATTAAGATTACAATAATAAATGCTTTCGTGGTTGTTTTCGCAGGAGATGAAGAAGGTTTGACAGGAAAAGGTTGCGCTGGTTTTAAATGGCGATATGATGTTGTTGTTCGGGAAACTGCATTTAAAAGTATTTGTATTTGTTGTCACCTCAATGTTTTTTGGCCAGAAAACCAGAAATTCAACAAGTGGGTCTTTAGAGTGGGAATGTTGTTTCACTCCTCTGATGCTTTCTTGATTCTTTGTCTTTAGTATGTTGCTCTTTCTCCTCCTCTAAGACAAACAAACCATATCGAAGTGGTAATAAAGTTCTGAATTAAGTGAACTTAATAATAAGATTCTTATTTTAATTATTTAATAGAATCTCGGTGTTCTTTTTTTATATTACCTTTCTTACGCATTTATTATTCAGCAAATCGTTTTTTTCATTAAATTGCATTAAACCGTAGTTTGTTTAGCGGTCTACATTATTTTCGTTGATACATATTACCAACAAAGTTTTCAGAATTGTTTAAACAGTGTAAATTAATTGAAATAGTGTATGTAATCAATGAAGAAAACCTGTAATACAGCAATTCTTTTGCGAAACCACACAGCTTCTAATGCTAAAACATATAAATATTGCAATAGATGTAAATGTACCACGGATTAAAATCCGTGGTACATTTATATAAAGTACAATCTTTAAGATTGAAAAAGAACTGTGTTTTCATTTTTGGTCTCGAAAGGTCCCGAAAGACAATTATTTGATTTAATTTGATAAATCTTTTAGGTCTAGAGAAGTAGTATAAATTGTATATAAGTAAAGTAAACTTGTAGTGCACTACTTGAGTTACTCTGTTGTAAAAAGGAAATGTAAACAGGAAGTAGTAGGAAGGAAGTAATGGACACGGATCTGAGTGACCGCGTGTATTCCGTGTGGACCTGAAGTGACGCTGCTGTTTGTCGTGTGCAGTGTTTGTCGTGCAGGTGTCGGGGCTGTTGTCTCACGTGGAGAAGTACGAGGTGGTCCGACCTCAGAGGCTTCAGGGGCGACCTCAGAGGAGCCCGCAGGACCCCCAGGTGACTCCCATCACCTTATAGAATAGGATCACTGTTCAAAATGTGGCTCTAGTGCAGCTACAGAGGTGTCCTCAAACATTATTCTGTCCTGAATTATTATTATTAAAGATTAACTGCAGACAGTATAAGGACTTCACTGCTATATTTGCAACGTGTTTATATACTATTCAAAGTTGTCAAAGTCCGTGGAGTAAAAAAATAAAATATTTCCCTCTGAGATGTGAAGTAGTATTTGTGTGAAGTGTACACATGCAGAGTAAAGGTACTTGGTTACTTTTTACCGCTGTGTTAAAAGATAAACTACTGGATAAATACAATATGTAATATTAATTTCCTCTTGAACAGCTAATTAACATTAAAATGCTCCTTTTCACATCTGAGTAAAAGAAACAATAATTCATGATATATCATTTAAAATAATACATCCGTCCTAAAGAGCACCAGGGCGAATACTTTAAGGACATTTAGCCCATAATACTATGTTTACTGAAGCTTTATCTCTTTTACTCAAGTGAAAGAGGTAAAACTTCTCTCAGAAAGTCAAACTGTTTTCATTTTGAAGGTTATTGATAGTTTGTTGTGTAACAATTTCCCACAGCTTCATCCTGACGCGGTTCAATACGAGTTGACGGTCGAAGGGACAAAACACACAATTCTTCTGGAAAAGAACAGGTCAACCTCCTTAACTGAAACCTAAATTGAATCTATTCATTAATTCATTATAAAGAACAAATAATAAATATAGAATATTCATAGAATAAAAAAGAATTTGTTCCAGGAAAGCAACATTATTTAAACCGTTGTGCGTTTCATATCTTTTAGGAATCTTATTGGGAGAGGCTTCACTGAAACGCGTTATTCACAAGATGGAAAACGAATGACGACGTCTCCAAAGGAGGTGAGACTTTTATTTAATTAAGACGAATTTGTGTAGTAAGATGACATTTTATTGAAGTTGTTGTAATTTGTGGTTGATAGTTTGGAAATTAACAGTTTATTTTCTATTTAAAAAAGAAATTCAGGTTTTCATTCTATATTATTCTCACATTCCATTGGAACGATTCATTATAAAAGGTGCGATGCGTTAGAATTGGCCAAATGCTGGTTCCATAACATCTAAATTTACTGTCATATTTTACTAAAAAGGGGAAGATAACGACAAGATCAGTTTGTTTATTGTAACATTAGAGAGAAATGATAAGAAACGTCTCTTTTCTCGCCCGCTGAGTTAAACCCGACGCGATAACGATCAAACGTCCCCCATTGATTCATAACGTCCAGGTATTAAACACAGAGGAGGCCTGTGATCTGATGCGTGTGTCTCCATGCAGGAGCTGTGCTTCTACCACGGCCACATCCGAGGCCTCGAGGACTCCTCGGTCAGCGTGGGAATCTGTTCAGGCATCAGGTGACGAAACAACAACGGACATCTATGTGGCCTTTTGTAATTTTCCGCTCACGTTGTCTCCAGTGGGAGTTTCTCAGATATTTGCGAAACGTATTGCTTCATGATATTAAGTAATACGTTCGTAATCGTATCACATTATTGCACTTTACCGGCACAAAACCTGTATGTCTGTTCTCTTACATTCCTTTTTCAGCATTTCTTTAAATATCCTTGTGATTCATTTATTCGCCCTATGTAGGAGCCTAAATGTGTATTGTGTTGCAGTTTCATGTTCAGTTAATCAGATGTGTATGTGTGTGTCTAATTTCACCGCTGTGGGGTTCACTGTTTGTGTATAAAAATGCACGCGGGTTGCGGGCTGACGTCACCCAGTTGTACGTGATGACGGGTTTTGCGGCGGTTGGTAAAGGACAGTAGCGGAGCGGAGCCGCACAGTATTTTAACCGTGTATGTGATAAAATTGTGACATATACGCTTTGTATATTGGTACGGTGATACTCCCGGAAGAAAGGAAGCTGTATTTCGAGAACATTGCATAAATAAAGACACTTGGCTTTCACAAACTGAGCGAAGCGGTGTGAGATATGTGACCAAACAAATAGGAACACGCGTCAACTCAACGACGCTCCGCTTTAAAGCCCTTTGGATCGGGTTCGTAAAAGTTGCCTCGTGGGAAGCTTCTATTCTTCGATGTGTGGAGCGTGAAATGATTTGACGAGGCTTCTTCTCTCTCTTCTCCCGTTTGTCCTCAGCGGCCTCCTCAGACTCCGGCAGCAGGTCTTCCTCATCGAGCCTCTGGGACGCGCCGCGGATGGCGACCACGCGCTGTTCAGACGGGAGCACCTGAAGCTCGGCGGCCCGTTCGCCTGTGGCTCCTCCCCCAACGGCACCACGCGGCACAACCCGGACCGGGACCCGGGCCCTCGGCTCTCTGGCCTCTTCAGGTCCAGATCGTGGGTAGGCGACGCGGTTTTCCTGGTGCACGGTTTATCGGTTCGAGGACGTGCACGCGAAGCTTGAATCCTTCTGTTTCCTGCTTTTTCCGTAAGAAAACTAAAGCCGTCGCCGGCCCGCAGAAGTTCGTGGAGCTCTTTGTGGTCGTGGACAACGCCGAGGTGAATATTTAAAGTGCCAGCGCCGTCGCCCCACAGGGGGGCGGCTGGTGTACCGTAGCAGCTGATGAAGGAATGAGTGTGATGGAGTTTGTGTCTCCTCCCCCTTCCAGTACAAGCGGTACGGAGACCAGACAAAATCCAGGATCCTCGAGGTCATAAATCACGTCGACAAGGTGACCTTTTGTGACCTTTTTTTTTCGGATGACCTCAACCGATGGCTCTCGCTCCAGAATAACGGCTCCTCCTCCTCCTCCTCCTCCTCCTCCTCCTCCAGCTGTACCGACCTCTGAACATCCGCGTGGTGCTGGTGGGTTTGGAGATCTGGACGGACGGAGACCACATCGACGTGGACGTCAAGTCGGAGACGACCCTGGACAACTTCCTGCTGTGGCGGCGGGCCGACCTGCTGCGGCGGACGGACCACGACAACGCCCAGTTTGTGACGTGAGGGCCGGGCCGACTCCTCGCTGCAGACGCCGAGTAGAGCGATGAGGCCATTTTCTTACTTTTATCCCCCCCCCACACCCCCCCTCTCAACAGGGGAAAGGATTTTGACGGAGACACGGTCGGACTTGCGAACAAGTTTGCGATGTGCACCGAAAACTCGGGCGGAGTCAATCAGGTATTAAAAAGAAAACAGGACGACTTCACTTAGATGAATCCTTCTACATCTGGAGGAGACGGGGAGGGGGATGGGGGGGGGTTATTCTTCGATACGTCCCGCTGGATTGAGTCCTGCGTGTCTCTTTCAGGATCACCATGACAACCCGATAGGCCTCGCCTCCACCATCGCTCACGAGATGGGACATAACTTCGGCTTGTCCCACGACGCCGCCGGCTGTCTGTGTGGTCCGTCGCACAGCAGCGGGACCTGCGTGATGGCCGAGAAGCTCAGGTGAGGTTCGGGCCGCTTCGGGCCCAGCAGGCCACTGAAGCTCTTCCTCACTGCGGGGGTTTCAACCCTGAAGCCTCTCCTCTCCTCTCCAGGACCGGGAGCCAAGCCTTCCCGGAGCTGTTCAGCGGCTGCAGCGTGGAGCAGCTGGCTGATTTCATGGAGCGAGCTCGGCCCGGCTGCCTGCGTCCCCCCGGCTCGGCCCGCAGCGTCGCCGCCGGCCCGCGCTGCGGCGACGCCCTGCTGGACCCCGGGGAGGAGTGCGACTGCGGCACCGTGGAGGTAATAAACCCTGTGAAAGTAAAGTTTGAATATGTGCTTTTGGTGGGGAAAGACAGAGTTTGGGGTCCCTGGTTTCCTGTGTGCTGATGGGAGAAGAGGCCAGCAAAATAGTTTTCCTGTGTGCTCACGGCCGGGAGACGTCATTCTTGGCACAGACGCTGCTCGTGTGGGAGATTTGAATCTGAGCAGCTCGGATTGAACCAGATACACAGACTGCTTTTTTCCCCAGGAATGCAAGAACCGCTGCTGCGATGCCTCGACGTGTCTCCTGACTGGAGGATCCCAGTGTGCTCACGGGCAATGCTGTGACAACTGCCAGGTACTTCAGCCTCACGGGGAGGCTCTGCTGCCCGTGAATACTGATGTGTAGACGGCAGAAGGTTAAACCATGGAGACCATCTTAATTTAATGTGTGCATTTGTTAACTAGCAACAAAAGCAGAGCTGAGGCTGATGGGACATCAACCAAAGTATTAATGAAATGGACGTAGATATAAGATATGTCAAGACAAGCCATCTTATGTAATGTGAATTGTGAACCCCACGGCGGTACAGACGGAAAGGTCAGGGGGTCACACATCCCTCCATCGTCAAACCGCGTATCCTGCACACAGGGTCACTGGAGTCCATCCCAGCCAACTTCGGGTAATAGACGGGGTTCACCCTGGACTGGTCGCCAGCCAATCGCAGGGCTACACGGAGACACACAACCATTCACACTCACATTCACACACCTACGGGAAATTTAGAGTCACCAATCGCCCTGGAGATCACACGAGTCTTTAGAATTCAAAAATAGAGTCTGTGTCACGTGCTTCACCACATCCTTCCTCAAATGTCCGATTCCTTCCTCCTCCTCCCTGCGTTCCTTCCCCCGAACCCACAGCTGAAGCCGGCGGGCAGCGTGTGCCGCGAGAAGGCCGGTGAGTGCGACCTCTCCGAGTTCTGCACCGGCGCGTCCTCGGACTGCCCTGAGGACGCCTTCCAGATGGACGGGAAGCCCTGCTTCGACCAGGGGGAGGGCTTCTGCCACAGCGGGCGCTGCCCCACACATCAGCAGCACTGCTGGAGGCTGTTTGGCAAAGGTACAGCTCACCTAACTACTGTCGACCTGCCGGAGTCAACTTCTGTCTTTTTCTCCTCAGGGGCCACCGTCGGACCACCCGAGTGTTTCGGACTGAACAGGCGGGGCGAGGAAGGGGCTAACTGCGGGAGGAACAAATCGGGCTACGTCCCCTGTGCTGCGGCGTACGTACACAGTCTGACCCGCTCACTGTCCAGACGTTTGTCACAAAATCACACCTGGCGGTCAGAATAAGACGGTTCAAGTTCTTTTTTACAGGAATCTCCTGTGTGGATCTATGTTTTGCGGAGGTGGCGGTGAGTCCATCAGTGGTAAAATGGCGGTGTACAAGGTTTACGGCATCGAGTGTAAACTGGCCGTGGACGACGACAGGACCAGAAGCTTGGACATGGTGCCGAGGGGAACCAGGTGTGGAGGCAACAAGGTGAAAGGGGTGGTGAGACGCACGCGCCTCGCAGGGTCGCCACTTTGCTCGGCAGGGCAATCCGCTCACCACGGAAACTGCTTTTGTCCGCAGGTCTGCCTCGACCGCCAATGTGTGGACGCGTCGGCGTACGGGAGACCGGAGGAGTGCGCCAAGAAGTGCAACAACAACGGGGTGAGTGTGGAAGACGACTTTGTCTCCTCCGGAGGGCGACGGGCGACTCGATGTTTGAATGGAGGCTGTTTTGCGTTGGAATTCCTCAGGTGTGCAATCACAAGAAGGAGTGCCACTGTGACCCCGGCTGGGCCCCCCCGCACTGCGACATCCAGTATGCAGATTTACCTCAAGGTACCGGACGCTCTAGTCTAGACCATCGACACACACACACACACAGGAATCACTCGTCCAGTGATTCGCTGCGAGCGGTTCCCTCAGTCTGTCCGCCTGAAAACTGACCTCACTTGAAAGCCTCGGTGAGAATTAGCAGTTGCCTTCGGCGTGCGATGAGGACACGGAGTGATGGTGCAACTATTGGTCTCTGAGGTGTTACAGTGTGAGGAAAAGACCCAGAAAAAGATTCTTAATGAGTTTATGAGAATTTATTATTCATTATCTTTTTCTCCGTTCCTGATTTTCAGTAGGAAGGGGACCACGTGGTCACCATCTTGGTTTAGCGGGTCGCATGCTAAGCTTTGCAATCAATAAATGCATTAAGTCTGATGCGTTTAGTCTGACTTCAGTAACCTTCCTCTGAGTCAGAGGAAGGTTACTGCAGTTCCTCCTCTGAGGAGCACGACTATCACAGAGTTTCCAGGTGTTGAGGCCTCTCGCTCACGCCCGCAGGTCACAGCGGGATCATAGCCGGAGTGTGTGCGGCCGTCTCCATCCTGCTGTTGATCTCTGCGCTCACCGCGGGGCTGCTGTGCTGCAAGAAGGACGACATGGACAACTACGCCTCCAAAAGGTAACCCGCGCCCCTTCCCCTCCAACCCTTGAAGCCAGCGTCCCGGGTCAGACCTCCACCGGCCGAACGCTCCCTTCTCTCCCCAGGAAAGTGCACTCAGCTCCCGACAGGCCGGACCGGGTGTTCCAGGAGCAAGGCGTGAGCGTCAGACCTCAGATCAGCCCGCCCACGTTCATGGCGTCCACGGCGACGCAGGCCTGCGCTCCTCTGATGGTCAGCGCGCCGCCCCGCGCAGCTGCTCCACAGGTACCAACCCGGAGGGGAAGCACAGGTGAAGTGATTACAAAGTACTCAGACACTTATGAACCGCTTCCTTTCCGCAGCCGCAGAAGGCTCCGCCCCCAAAGCCTCCCAAAGCGCCGCCCCCAGCGCCGCCCCCAGCGCAGGTCTGTGTTTTTGTTATGGACAAATGTAAAATGACACAAAACAACAAAGTGTTTCTCAGCTGAACATTTAGAAATGAAACACATATAAAATACCTTTGTTTAATATGAATGAAAACATCTGATGACTTTTAATCAAACAAACAGTAAATGGTGCAGTTTCTTTATTTTAGAACTATTGATGACGATGAATCCACACGCGTTTGTTTGTTTAACTGACTGAGAATGAACTACAGTATTTTTAGTGGATATCAATGGAGCTCACCGTCTGTCAAAAACAACAACAACTAATTATTGAGGGAATTTATCTGCACGATTTCCTTTGTTTAGAACTTTTTTCATTTTACACCCATTTTTTGCACAGTTATTTTACTTTATCCTGTTTACTTTAAACAACAATAAATGTGATTCTGCGGCTCAGATATCGGGCTACAATTTCATTTGTATTAATAATTATTATTATAGAAATATTATCAGACGTATGCATTAACTCCAAATACAACTCCCAAAGTACTTTTAGTTCAAAACCAAACACCATAATTTCTTCTCCTTTCCCAGACGAAACCCGTACCTCCATCCAAACCTTTACCTCCTCTGAGTAAGACACGGGTGAGTCACCTCATGGGAGTTCATGAAGAAAAAGAAAAAGAGCCAAACATTTTCTGCTGCAACATGTTTTCTGTCATGTCTAAAGGCTACCAGATGAATTCACAAGCAGTGACATGATATTTATGGAAGTGTCTAAAATGCATCTTTTGTTTTTCTCCTCCTCTCGGTCAGGCCCCGCCCCTCCCCTGCTTCCAGCCGAGCCTTAACCTCACGTGACAGTCCGAGAGTCGGGTTTCACATCCAGCATGTGGTGACACATGAAGAGGGATCGAACGCGTGGCACCAAAGACTCTTTGTCTTAAAGACGAGGATGTCTCAAATGACCAGCAGCTTCTCAGCAGCAGCTCATATGAATACCTACTTTTTAAATATTTATTTAATGTCTGCGTAAAGGACCGCGTGGAAATGATTAGTGTGAAGGGCTTCCTGTTACTATCTAGTCATGGTGGAAACTGTTTATTGTCATTATTACTATTTATGATTAGTAATGTGACATTCAGTTTCTTCCTCTGTTTTGGTCTCCACCACCAAATGTCTGTTATTTTAGCTGCTAAATGCTCCGCTATGTTCACCTGCTGGTCCGCAACCGAGTCAGTCTGCAGTTTGCTGAGCAGGTCGAGTATAGTGAGGCTATGAAAGGATAACATAGTCCTCTGCATCTTGATGATCTATGAGAGAGAAACACAATAAGTTATGAGATTATTAGACTCACGATGAAGCTCCGTAAAGAGACCAGAAACACCTTTAGTCAATGACAATATAGAAATATTTGAACCCAGGGCTAGTGTTGGTATTAAGAAATAACCCGATTTTGTGCCCAGATCTTGAAAAAACGGACCATTCAAATGTTTCTGCTTGAAGCCGATTGTCACAAGTTCACGTGGTAGGTACTGCAGTTGTGCGTTTTATTTTACACCCAGCTTTACTTGTAGTGGCTCTAAGTTGTTATTGAAAGCGCCTCCGTTTTTCTCTGCACACTGATCATTCGCACACGGCCCCTAAACTGTGGCGTGGACCAGGCGGGGCGGAGAACTTTTATTGCCCTCTTATGTTTCTACGGCAGCGGTTGCAAAGCTTACACCTCAGTGTGGAGCGACCTTCCTCTTCTCGTTCACCGTGATCGATTGAATGTAGAAATGATGTAAATTCCCACGAGAGGCCTCTGTATTAAATACAGATGCACTTTGTCACAAACGTTTTATCTGCTGTGACATTTTATTTATGCAAAGTTATTGAAATTTTCATTTCTCTCATTGAAGCCTGTTCACTGTTTACTTCTCTGAGTTGTTTTGGATTGTGTAAAATATTTCTTAACCTAATGTCCTGTCCTCCATTGGTCTGTGGTAACCAATTGGTTCATATTTGTAGATTTGGGGATAAAATGTCTCCATGGCTATTGGATGGATTGCCATGACATGTGTGCCCATACATTCATTGTTCTCTGAGGATGAACCCTTTAATCGTCCAATGAAACACCTCCAGGAGGAAGTAGTGTAGTGCTATAAAAAGAATAGCATGTGAATCAGCTTCTTACTGAAGTATTGATTAATGATGAATACAAACATAAAAACATTTTAACATGTTGAGGTCTGGGCAGAACAGACACACGTTGAAAGAACTAGCGCCACAAACTCGCAATAAAGTTTCCTTCTGGTCGTAAATCCTTCGTCACCCTGATTCCAGACCTTCAAAAGGAAAGGGGGGGCGGCAGATTTCTCTGTGATTCACTCAATGATTCACAGTAAAACAAGAGTGTTTACAGAGAGAACAGCAATGCTGGCTGATACAATGTATAAATATATCCATTTATACATGTAACTATCATATATACATCTATACATAAATGAATAAATAGTTATATCACACATACAGAACATTACTAATGGCCTCCTTCATTTTGAAGTCGTCAGCAAGCTTCTCATGAACCATTTCCACAAGTTGTAAAACAACTGGGTGAACACTTCCTGAGAAGGAAGGAGATCATTTGTGAGTCACTCCCTGGGGATTAAGGGTCTCAGTGCTGAGTCAGATTAACCTCTTTGTTTCTAGTATCACTGGACTCCTTTGATTCTGTTGGAAAATGAAAGAAGGCGTAAAGTTTCTGGTCTCTTTAAGGAAGAATTTAGAGTTTTCATTTAGAAGTAGCAATGAAACAGTGTACAAGTACCACACTTAAGAATAAGGCTCACATTCAAGTGTCAGGATGTAAAATATACTTGGAAGGATAAAAGTGAAAATACTCTTAATGAGTATTAATGGATTAATTGGATTAGTAATGGCTGATGCATTATCAGATCATTTTCTATCATTCGTGTTTCAGTGGCTCAACCTATAGTTTTATTGTATCAGATGTCAAAAAAGATTGAAATACTTCGAACGTAAACTAGACACAAAAACCTGTTGAGCAAAGATGAAAAAATGTAACTCGATTAATCGGATGATTGTTCTGTGATTAACAGCAATTAGTCACATTATGCGAAAAATTCAGTAAAGAATTAAAACATTTTTTTACATTTTACCAATATAACAGGCACTCCAAGAGCAACAGCAAGTTAACACAATGTATATTAATCGGTTTTTAAAAGAAACATTTTATCCAGGAACAGCATAATGCAGCATGTGTTCAGCAGTAAGGGTCCCTGTTAGAGCGAGGTAAGGCGCTCTAACACAAGAGAAAGTACACTGGAACTTATCAGTCATCTCAAAGAAAAGCTTTGTTCGCTGGTGAAAGTGTGCTTTCCTGCGTGTGAATGTTCAGGCACAATCACATCATTGTCAGAGTTAATGGATCGCTACGTTAACGCATTTATAACGTGTTAATACATTTCATTAAAGAATGAATGAGTAAGCAGAGTCATGCCAAAGTCATTTTATTTTATTACCAGGCAAACATTTGATCTCCACTGTGATATCTTAAAAATTAAACATTGACAAAGTTAAACCATGAGATGGAAACAAACTGCAAAGAGAACCCCACAAATCGAGTTATTTAAATACAAAAAAGAACAACAAACCTTTCCCATTGCACTTAATAAATACAACTGTGACCCCTCGGTTCGCTCACCAGCTGATTTCCATTGACTTTACTGTGAACCAATGGACACATTCGATTGTCACATGCGATGCCACGTTCATGTCATAGATAGATGATTAAAAGGAATGAAGAGTAAGTTACGAGTTATTTTACTTATTAAAACGAAAAAGCTCAAATGTAATTCATTCCAGGTTTGGTATCATTTTAATTTTTGTATCTTTGGGTCTGAGACTGTTGGATAATTTAAAATGATTCAGCTCGTCTCTGGTTCTCTGGGCCGATTTTACATTTTTTTTTTTGCTGTACATTTTCTTTCGCTCTTTTACCGGCCGCTTCTTCTTCTGTGGTGGTCCGACGTCGCCTGACAGGAGCTCTCTTTCTCCCCGAAGTCAAAGCGACGCTCTGTAAACATGTTTATGAACAGAAGGAGGAAGTCTGCACCTTTTGTGACACGAGCGCAGCGCGAAGCCGCTCGGTGGACAGAACTTTGGACTGTTGTATAAAGTGATGTCACTGATACCACGACATGAGACTCCTCCCCCTACGACACACAACGCTTTATAATAAACAGATCGGAATAGAATCAAAACCTCAGTCTGGGTAACGTGAAATATTTCAAAAGGATTATGAGCGATAAAAACAGGATACGTGGGAGTATCAAAGTGCTGTTTGCCGCCCCCCCCCCCCCTCCCTCCCGGTCACTTCCTGTGTTTTCCGCTTACGTCACACGGGAGAACTCGTTTCCATGTCTGTGTGTCTCCACCTCAAACCCTCACATCCGGTGCTACAGTCTGCTCTTTTTTTTTGCATTTACAGTAATAACGAATATCCTCAGATATTATGAACTTTTATGCTCTATGTTGTGCAGCAAAATGAAAACAAGGATATTCCTCAGACCCTCCCCGAGGTGAGGCGATGAGAGCGGAGCGGCGACGGCGTAAGCTCCGCCTCCAGTGGCGTTGTTGGCAGGGGCTCTCAGTGATAGTGTTACTCATGGATTTCTCTTCTTTAACTTGGTCGTGAGGGTTTCGTATTTGGTCCAGCTCCAGTCCTGCTCCTTCAGGGGCAAAACCACCAGGTGTTAAAAAACAGAAATATCTCTTAAAACAATTACAAAAAAAAACAAATGCTTTAAAAGAAGGACGCAAACACCAGGAATGCGATGCAACGTGTATATTTCGGAAAGCTGGGTTGGTTTCAAGAGGGTTTTGTGCATAAACTGCTGCTTTTCCCTTTTAGCAGGATTTTTAAGATATATATAGATATATATATATCTATATATAAAATGTGTAACTTTATACAACCCCTGTATGTATATTTTTGTCAAGAACACTGAACCAATCTTTAGTAAACATTTAGAAAACCTGTCCTGTGATCTCGACCTGTTAATTAATGATAACTTACAATACGCGCCTCATTAACCAACACAACTCATTTGAATATCTATTAATCACAAAAAACTAAACTCAAACTTGTAATAATGTGCAAACATTTTGACATCAGTGAACTCACCACGATGCTTTTGGTCTGTTCGTCAGTGGCTTCTTGCATCAGGCTGGTCAGCTGACAGAGGTACCTCTCGTTCTCCTGCAGCAGACGTGGTGCGGCGTCACTAAAAGGACACACACACACAGTCACATGAGACCTCCATCACATGTACAATGGGTGCAGTATTTCACTGACCTACAAAACAAAAATGTATAATAGGGCATCCAGAGGTCGCAACAGTTTAGTCCGGGTTGTAAAAAGGTCAAAAGGTCATAATATTCATGAAACATTGAGGATTTAACCATATGGGACGTTACATGAACGGATGTGATTAACGGCGATGAGCAGAAGAGGTGTTTGCGAATTAAAGTACAAATCGCGTCACGTGAACATCCAACATAACGGACACGATCCCTCCTCCTGATTGGCTCTCTCCTGTTGCTGCTTCTATCAGGTTACTGCTGTCAGCATAACGGACCAGCAATCAGTTAAAGACCAGCTGGTGAAATCCAATCCAAGGGAAGATCAAGACCACGAGGAGAAAAACGTTCAAACTGCTTTGCTATGTTTACAGCTGGCCTCTGCTGCCCCCAGGTGGCCAAAGGCAGCCATTACTTCCTAAAGATTACTGACGTTAGTTTGTTTAAACAGGAAAAGGGCTTAACAGGGTCGACACAGAGAAACCACGAGTCGTACGAGGTTCATTCAGGTCAGCCGTGTAACCGTGGTTTACCTGAACTACCTGATGGAGGAGTTACCTGTCGTTCGGTCCAGGCAGGGAGGTGAGGGGGTGCGGGGAGCTGACCGGCTGAGCCGACTGGGACCACTGAGACACCTGCAGCAGGTTGGAGGATTCGGGACTCGCTGCTATCGAGTTGCGTGTCAAGTTCTGAGCCTGCAGGGGGGAGTTGTGGGGGAGGGCAGAGAGGGAGAGACTGTAATGAAACGTGTCCATGGACAAGATCCATAGACAACAAACATCACAAGGACAGGAAACGAGGCTCCGCCTCCTCCTGCTGCTCATGTTTGTTCTCATTCACAGAGTACAAAGAAACACTTTGGAGCTGAAACAATGAGGGATTGACAGAAACTACCATTTTATATTTAATAATTGTATTCAAAGGAACTTCTAGCTCTTCCATTGGGAGGATGTCCGGGTTTCATTTGTTGATAAGATCAACCTTAAAAATTCGACAAAAACAAAGTGAAGACCCATATTTGTCTCTAAAAACTAGACATTTGGTTTAATATTTCATGATGTTTTTGTGGACCAAACAATGATCAGCTGATCGAGAGAAAGATTAGCAGGGAAGCCCATGATGAAAATATGAACTATTTTCAGCCTGATTTGATTTACCCAGAGTACATTAGTGTGATCAGGAGCCCGCCCCCCCCACACGACTGAAGAAATAAAGGCCGCGGAGGGACTCACGCAGGCGATCTTCAGCAGGTGCCAGAACTCTCTCTGTCTCTTGATCTGCATCTGCATCACAGTGTTGTCGGCGTCCTTGATGCTCTCCAAGGTCTTCTCGATGCGCGGGAACAGATCGATGATCTTCTGCTTGCTGATCAGGATCTTGCTGTTGGGGCGAGGAGCAGAATGGACTTGTGTCGGGGCTCTGTGATACTAACGGCAGAGCGGTGGTTCTCGCTGGGGGGGGGGGGGGGGGGTGTCTCTCACCTCAGGTGCGTGTACAGGTCTTTGAGGACCTTGTCCTGGTTCTGGACCGTCTGGATGATGGCCATCACCATCTGAGAGCTGTCACTGCTCACATCCGGCTCCGGTGCTGAGAGGGAATCACATTAGCTGCTCAACAGAGATTATAACTCCAACAAAGGGATTCATTCCATTTCTGTTTTTTGCCAGCTGAGGAACAACAGAGACATTGAATTACTTTCATAAGCTTTTAAATGCATACCTACAAACTCATAGTGCGCGCCACGACATGCCCCCGGGGTTTTTTGAATCTACTAATAGTCTATCATACTAATTTAATTCTTCATAAACAAACTTCACATTGAGTCAAACCATTTTGGGCCACCAGACCACATCCAGGGCAGGTAATGGGCTGTATTTATATATACAGTATATATATATATATATATATATATATAATAGCTATAAAAGCTAAACCTTAAAGCTTTTATAGCTACGGTCTTTTGATTATTCTGAAATGCTAAACTGACCTGATTAAAATCATAGATTGCGCTAAAACAGGTAATAATAATCTGAATCACAATCTGTGAAAAGTGGAAATGAGGACGCTGCAGGTCTCTCAAAGCTGATTGGCCAAGACACTTGGACACAAATCTGTTCTCCTTCTCTCACTCCACTCTCAGAAACGCCGCCCCACCCCAAAATAAACCCTCTTTGGATCTACACGATTCACGTGGATGACCTATTTCGATTCCAAAATGGCAAAAGTTTGCAGGTATGTAAATGACAATACATCAGATGAAGACGTTTCTTACTTTTGCATTTCATCTTCATTTGCTTGTAGAGTTCAATCGCCTTTTCTTCTCTGTGATAAAACAAATCAGTCTTACAACAGCACAAAGAGTTTTATCCCACATGAAAAACAGACCACATTAACACTCACAGCTGCTCCATCTTGTCTCCTTGGCGTCGGGCGTAGGGGCTCCTCTGAAGCTCCACTATCTCAGAGTGCAGAGCCATGATCTCATCATCCAGGTGGCTCACCTCTGCCACCTGCAGGACAAACCGGGAATCGCGCCGCCATCAGACTTTCACACTGAGAAACATTACAGATCTTTTGAATTATAAAAAACCAACAACATGCATTACCTGTGCGAAAGCAGCAGCTCGCTCTTCGTTCTCCTGCCAGGCTTTCAGCATCTTCTCAGAGGCTTTAAACCAACAAACACAAGTCATGTAAAAGCAACGTCTGGCTCGGCGCTGTATTAAATATTGTATTAAAATATGTGTTAATCACCACCAGAGGGTCAAACGTTCACTCACATATGCCGTAGTGCATCTGATCGCTGTACTTCTCCAGGTCGTACTGGATGCTGCTCTTGAAGAAGTCCAGCTTGGCCTTCAGCTGCTGAGAGAAGCCGAACATGCTGTTCTTACACCTGGTCAGGTTGGTGTTGTAGCGCAGGAGACTTAGCCTGAAAGGGGGGGGGGGGGGGCACGATTAACGACAGAGGCTCATGTTCAGTCCCTCTGGTGTGTCTGGTTGCCTCATCCAGCAGATTCCAAAGTAACAGCAGGCGACGCAAGTGAGAAGTGGCCACAAATCCACGACAGTCTGTTCCACCTCCAACGGGATTACATTCTCAAATAGAGTACGAATGGATCTGATAATTATTACTGTTGTCAATAAATCTGTGGATTTCTTTCGGTGTGTGTTTCCGATGTACAAACATGAAGAAGCGATAACACACTCACATAGCGGCCCTCTGTCCTTGGAAAAGACGGCTGTAGTCGTCCTTCAGTCCACAGATGTAGCTCACGGCTTCACCCCAAACCATCTTCAGCGCCACCAGGGGCAGCTCCGTCTTGGCCTCTTGCACTGAAAAGTAAGCAGCAGAATCAGTTGCACAACACGGCGGCACAGCGGAGCAGGAAACAATATTCTGCCACTTATTAAGGTAAAGTTAAAGGTGTCAATAACAGCTAACACCACATTTCATTCCATAATACCATCTGTGGAGAGAAGTGTAACCTGTGATTTGTGAAATAAATGCATTAGGCTTCATGTGACCCACCAATCATGTTGACTTTATCGGGCAGCTTTCTGGCACTGAGGGGTCCGGAGTACTTGTTGATGCTCTTATCAAACAGGTAGACGATGTAGCTGTCCCAGCCTCTCTGCACGGGGGGAGAAGAACAGCACCACTTACACCTTAATCCCCGGAGTGTGTCTCTGCCGCGCTGAAGGCAGTCGCAGCTCTGTTTATAGTATAGTATCATCTTTATAAAAGGTTCCAATGGGAGGGACCAACATTAAAAAAAGCTTCATTTAGCACTATGAAGCAGTGCGGAAATGAAGGGACAAGAGATATGTGACAGCACTCCTTTTGAGGACGTTCGCAGCTCATAGTTGGTGTCTTCGACCTTAAAACCACGAGGACACCACCTGATGAAGGTTTTAACTCCAACGCGGTCAGAACATTTGTGCTCCGGAGATGTGCCCTAATATAAATACAGCTTGAGAGGAGCCGGGGCTGCATGGAAAGCCTTCTCACCACTCCGTCGAGGACACACTGCGCAGCGGGCTTCCGGGGGTCCAGCGACACCCCCGTCTCCTGCAGCAGCTCCTGGTTCACCACCTCGATCCTGGTCTCGGCTTCGATGCGCTTCTGCAAACTGTGCAGACTCTCCTCCGGATCCAGCTGGAAGGAGTGGACCTGAGCCGTGGTCATGTTCAGGATGTGGACGACCTACAGAGACACAGGATCAAGACACCTTGATTTAACTCTTCGCCTTAGAACAGATCAAATGAAGCAGAGAAGTCCACAGGAAGGTACCGGAAAGTTAAAAGCTTCTTTAAGTATATTTTGCATATATTATGTATTAAGCTGATTTAGAGCTTTAATATTATTAGCATTATGCTGTAGGATTGTTTCAGACTTGTGTGATCCAAACATTTCCAATAACTGTGAGTGCTGTCTGTCCAATGTCTAAATGCCTAAAAGATCAATTTACATCATTTCGCAGCATATCTGATAAAACATGTTGCTTCAAATCTGTTGGATTGCCTTTTAAAAAAACAGCATTTTGACAGAGGTGCTAGAGGACACACCTGCATTAACATGGTGGTGTAGCAGCATCTAACTGCACCATAAAATACACATTAAAAAATACTCCGGTGCTTTCATTAAACACAAATATTTTACTCATTATTTTTCAACACACCACATATAAATTAGAATATATATTAAAATAAAGAGCATCAGATAGAGAATGTATCATTTCTGCAGATTAATGTTCTTCTGGTTGGTCTTGTGTGCGTCAGAGTAAAGCACAGGAGGTCTCACCTCGCACCATTTAAAGAACCCGTAACTCTGTTTCATCATTGACCCAGATAGAACCGATCAAACGCTCTAAAAGCCTCACCTTCATACTCAGTATCAGCTCCAGCTGCTCAAAGCAAGACGGCCTCTTGGTTTCCCGGTTGACTGGACCCCCTCTGTGGAAGGGGTCCCATCTTAACATCAGCTGCAGCAGTTTCTCGATGGGACCCAACATGGTACTGAAGGACAGCGGTTCAAACACAGGGAGAGACATTGGTACCAAACTCTGTCCCAGTGTCTGCAACACGCAGCGACATTTCCTTCCATTTGAGTGACTAATGTAGATCAAAGCTGCCCTCCCCCCCAAAGCGGGTCCTAACCTGCTGAGATTGTTGGGGTAGGGGAGATGTGTGGAGAACGTCACTTCTCCGTTCGGTTCCTCCACAGCCGTGATGTCTCGGGGACCTTTATTCTTCACTTTGGTGGCCCTGTGAGACACGAGACAAAGACAAGGGTTGCAGTTCCGTCTCTAATCCTTTGCCGTTTATCTTCTATTTCAAAGCACAAGCAAGCAAGTGCAGGAGCACTCAGTTTGCAGCAGACACTGAACACAGGGAGAAGCTGGAGAGCTTATTTTTGACTTGCTTTGTGAATGAGCAACTTCCATCATATGGATTTGAGATTTCTAATAACACTGCATGTTTTCATGAATGATCAGGGGTCCGTTTCAAGTAAGAGGTTTAACAAACTCTGAGTCAAACCCTAAACTCTGAGTTGATTCACCCTGAGATGGGAAAGTTTGGGGTTTCAGAACAACTGTTTAGACTTGGTTCACTCAACTCGGAGTAGGTTGACTCAGAGTTGAGCGTGTGCACCATCACAGTATGAAGGCAGCATGAATGGAGCCATTATACTAAGATTTACCATGGCAACCACCACAAACAATATATATTTACCCCTATTGAGCTGGAACTATTAATGCAAGAGAGTATGAACACGTAATTAGAAAGAAAAGTAACATGTGGTGTGGTGTCTGTTTGAGACAGACACAGGCTTGAAATACACACCCATGCTCGTATTTAATCACAAGAACAATATCGCTGGTAAAAAAAAAAATGGTACAATAGTGTTGAACCTATAATGTATTTTATTCAGGGGCTCCTGTGGAACTCCTCTCTAATGGCTTCACTGGTTTGTGTCCAGGGAACAAAAGCGTTTAAAAGACGTTTCAGAGGAACGCACATGTTTCTCACGGCTCTGCATACAGCAGCTTTACTAATATTCTAATGTTGTAAAGGAAAATGCTGTTTGCAAAGAGAAGTAATACTACACAAAGAATGTGCTCGTATGTGAGAGCATGTCTACGATGGGGGACCTTAGTTATATGAGGACGGGTGAGGTCATGTACATATTTGATGGACTGTGACGAAAAACGATACCGTTCAAACAAGTAGTCATCTGGAAATGACAATATATCTCATTGGGGCCTCAATATTCTCTCCTGACGTGTTTCACACCCTGCGAAGTAAAACCGCTTCTTCATCAACAGGATCGTCCAGAAAAGGATGTGACATGTTCGAGAAAACACTTTAGTCGTTAACGTAACAGAGATCTTATTTTGTTCTACGCATTTTAAAGCAATCACATGTGTCACACCGAGCTGACCGTGCTGGTGAGCAAACAACAACAGATTAGAACCCGCACACAGCCGTCTCCGTATCTTTGCCTCACTCCACCGGCAAAGTGAATCAAGGTGACTTTTCTTTTCTTTTACCAGCCAACATTAGTCTCCAAAGCCTTATCATTCATCGGGTAAAATAAGCCCCTCCTGTGCCAGATGTACACGTCCCAATGTTTTGCTTCTCGGGCCAACTCACCACTGCACAGGCTGAAGGTTGTGCAAGAACGGACGGAAACCACAAATGCATTCAAACATCATCGTGCCAAAGCTCCAGTAGTCCACGGTGACGGTGTACGGGTGGTTCTCAAACAGCTCAGGGGCCTGCAGAGACAAAAGGATGCAATGCTACGGTGTTATCTGGCCTTCTATTGGCATGTGGGGGAACACAGGATGCCTCATATGTGTCATACAGCCATATATGAATGAATACACATGGAGACAGAACCCCTAGTCGGCTTACCAGGTACTGAAGCGTGCCAACGAAGGAGGTACACAGACTGTCCTGGTCCAGGTCTTTAGCATAGCCCAAGTCAATGATTTTGTGAACCAGCTGCAGGAGAAGAAAAGGGAACTTTCAGACAGTTTCTTTTAGGTCGGGAAGTCAAACAGAACAAAGCCCTGAAGTGGCAGCTCACCTTTCCGTTGATATCTTGTAGCACTATGTTTTCTGGTTTAAGGTCTCTGTGTATGATCTTGTTTTCGTGAAGATACTGGATACCAGATCCTGGAGCAGAGAACAAGCTTTTAAATGAAAGTTGCGGCTTTAAAATAAAAAAACGACACTTCCGAGTGGAAAAAAGGAGACATACCAACATCATTGAGTAACGAAAGCACTTCACTCTCTTTCAATCCACAGCAGTTCTCAGGTTTGCTCAGAATCTGTAAGCCACACAAATGGACTTCTGTCACATCTGAAGTAAGTCTACATTACGTGTCAGACAAAAGGAGCCTCCTACAGCATGCGATGATTGTGTGTACGACATACAGCGCACTTCAACTTCAACCTCTGCCCGTCTAATCTGTGCTCAGCGTCCAAGACAAAGAAGGCGTACAACCTTTAATTCATCCAAACTCCCAATTTATATAGTTTTTTCTATTTTTGTTGCCGAGTCATTGTGCACGGGAGCAACAGCATGGCAGGCCGAAAACTTTAAAACAGGGTCTCGTCATGAAGTCATGAATGGGCGCAGAGAGTGGCGACACACACAGGGAGAAGCATGTCTCATGCCGACGTCGGGATGTTTCACCGAAAATCGCTGGTGCAACCTACTACCTGCTGTCCGACGGGAGTGACGCTCCATGATGATTTATAACTACTGCCAGCAAGGACGCCCGCTGTGACATATTTTTTATGATGAAAGACGTCACTCAATCTTGTGTCTTGCAGGTCAAACGTGTTGGTTGACGTGGGGCTTCCTATCTGCAGGAAGTGAATTATGTATTCCTCATATTTGAATTTGAAGTTAAGGTGTACTGAAGACAATATATCACATAAGCCCGACCCATCGGCGCCGAGATGAGTCGGGTGGTTTTAGATTCATCCACTTGTGAGTAAGATACACTTTAAGGCGTTTTTATACCGCTTTGGGAAAAAGGTGTTTTTAAATGTAGCCGTTGGGCCGCCCCCCTGCTAGAGTACGACGTGGCCGTATTCCAAGCTTCCTTTCCATGAGTCCCTCACCTTCCTCAGGTCTCCCCTGGAGCAGTACTCCATGGCCAAGAGCGGAAGATCATTTAAAGCGATGTGCCTCATTTCCTCCGGGACGTCTTGGGCCGACACGACATTGATGTGATTCAACCTGAGTGAGACAGCAGGAGGAGTCAGCACTGCCATTACTATTTAATGACCTCCGTCCAGCTTTCCCACCGTCAGAGACGGATGATCTGCAGCTTCCGTTATATAATCATAATAATTGTGATAAAGTACTGTCATTATGATACCAGAACATCACTATGTAACGCCTTTGAATCAAGGTGGCAATGAACTGTTCGCTACAAGGAGATTAAAAAAGGAAGTCTAACTTTTTCATGATCTGGATTTCTCTGCTCCATCTGTCCTTGTTCCTTGGTGTCAACTCCAGACGGCACATCTTCACAGCTAGTTTTTCATTCGTTTTCTGCAAATCAAAGATACATTCTGTTGTGTCCCTGATTGAATGAGTAACACAAAACATGCACATCAAACGTCACAATACTGAAGGAGCTACGTAGGATGTGAAGTAGGTTAGTAGTACATGTTAGTGTCCCCTGCAGTGCCATTAGGATGTACTTACGTGATGCTGGTAAAGGTAAACATGGCCAAATCCGCCCATCCCCAACCTCTCCTTCAGCTCCCAGTCCCCGCAGTTCTGGTTCTGCCTGAAGGGAGGTTTCTCCATCGTTGTGAAGCCGAACTGGAGCGTAGAAATAAAGTTTACATGACAGAGTCCTCTTACGTCATTGAAAAGGATCAAAGTGGTTGAGGTGTTAGAATTCCTGCCTTGCTAGCAAAGTAAAACCAAAATGACTCACGTTAAGTTAAATCCTGGAACACCTGCCGAGCTAATGTCCGCTTGCGCTGATATTTTAACAACACCGATGTCAAAATAACGTGTTGAAACGCTTGAAATCCCACACCATTTAATAATTATGGTTGGCTAAATAGGCCAACTGTCACACAGGCAGCTAACGTGCTAGCTACGTCAACAGTTTAACAAGGACCACCGCATTCCAGGAAATAGACGGCGCCCGATGGCTAGCATTAAAGGCTTCGAAGCCCGTCCGTGGACGTTTGAGCGGACGCCACGGTCGCCAAAGCCAATGGTGAAACTTACTTTTTGTTTCTATGTGAATGTCATGAGCCGTTTTACTCGGTGTGACTGCGTTTGTTTTCTTTTTGGTTCAACGCATTTGGGACCGTGAGAATGTGTACTTTCCGTCTTGACGTCACCAAAGTACCCGGCTGTGATTTCCAGAAACCCAACGGGTGCCGCCTTCAAGGACACAAACGCCGCTACGTTCATACTGAAATTGTTGTTGAACATATAGTTACACATATATATTCGTATATATATTTATATTTTGCATTTGATCACATTACACCCTCTAACTGTGTATCAATCAATCAACTTTATTCTAGACACAGAGGTCCAAAGAGAATACATACACATAAAAACAACATACAAACAACATTTAAGAATGATGCAGACGAGGCATCATTCATAAAAACTTATACAGGCTTCGGGTCCAATGTTTCCAGAAGCAAGATGTATACCTTGTGTCACTCTTGGAGACATCCACTAAGGACACAACAATCATATTCTAAGACCCTGTCAATCTGCACATGAATCTATGCATAACATTTCTTAAAACAGCTTTAAAAGTGGGCACTTTATTGGACACAAACATTTCACTGGCACTTTTCCACCTAGGGACTTTAAGCACAATTCTCAGTGCATCATTATAAGACACTTGAAGCTTTTTCATCTTCGACTTACTAAAATTACACCACAGGTGGGCAGTATACAGTGGGGTGCAATAGGTTCTGAAAAGTGCGATTTTAACATCAGAAGTGCACATGTGAAATTTGCGTGCCAGCATGTTCGCCTGCCCATACAATTTTCCACACTGACGCTGCACATCATCATCATCATCATCACACAGGTTATCTCTGATCACATGTCCTAGATATTTAACTTTCTTTACAACTTCTAGTGGTTCACCTGCCAATGAGAAAGAAGGATAGACACACTTCATTTCCTCCTTGGTTCTGGCAATCACTACGACACTCTTCATAGAGTTAAATTTTATGTCAAACATTAGTCCATATTGAGAGCATATTCTAAGAAGTTGCTGTAGGCCAGCACTGGAGGGAGACAGTACCACCAAATCATCAGCATAAAGCATATGATTAAGTAGACTATCCCCCACCAAGCAGCCAGTTCTACAGCCCTTTAGCTCCCTAGATAAATCATCCATGTACAGATTGAATAGGAGCGGAGACAGAATCCCGCCCTGCCGCACACCATTGGATACATAGAACGGGGTCGACAAACTCATCCCCCACCTGACTTGCATAGTTTGGTGAGAGTACCAGAACTGCAGTATCCTAATAATGTAAACGGGAACCCCACGCTCATGTAGTTTACCCAGAGGTGTCAAAAGTATTCACATTCATTACTCAATAGAAGTACAGATACTAGAGTTTAAAAAGACTCCCGTAGACGTTTATGTACCAACTCAAGCTTTTTACTTAAGTAAAAGTATAAAAGTACTGGTTTCAAAACTACTTAAAGTATAAAAGTAATTAAGAAATTCCATTAAGGACAAACTCTTAACGCGTAACCTCGCTCACACAACACGTCAGTCCGTTACAATGTGATCAGAAGGTGTCTGCAGATCTCGTGGCCTGCCGTTGGGATGGTGGAAACATGGCGACATTCAGAGACACGACAAAACAACACGTGTATCTGACTTAAACAGATAAAACCACAACCCATTTTCCAGTGACACGAGTCACACACACAAACACACACACACACACACACACACACACAAACACACACACACACACACACACACACACACACACACACACACACACACACACACACACACACACACACACACGTTGTTCGCATCGATTAGGTAGACTGCAGTGTCTTCCCCCAACGTGATCTCCAAAACCTGTTCGTAAAAATGTATACGAAAATCTTGAACATACAAATTCGTAACAATACATACGAACTGGCGGTGGTTAACCACGCCCCTTGAGTGAACAACATGGCGGACCATGTCGGATTCTTGAGTGAATGTCTCTCCGCCATGTTGGATTTTTTGAGGGGGTTAGGGTTAGTATTGTATTCTTACAAGTTAACATTGATTTCTCGTTAAAAATGCAATCATAACATGTTTATTGTTTGATTAAACATTAGGGTTTTTGAATCGCTCTTAGTCTGGACTCTCCCCTGAGACATGTTGTCCATCGGACAAGGTGCTTGTGCCACAGACAACACAGATCACAGGATCACTGAGCCACTCAAACTCCTCCACCATGTTAAGGTGGCGATTCGCGGAGATTTTTTTTTTTTACGTGGGAAACCCATAGATGGAGGGAAAACCCACAGTTGAACCCAAAGATTTTTTTTTCAATGGGGGGAAATGGAGGGGGGGGGATTTTTTTTTTTTTTCAATGGAGGAAAATAAATAAAATAAAACTTTTTAAAACAAAAAAATTAAATGAAATGTAACTTTTTAAAATAAAAAAATAAAATAAAAAATAACTTTTTAAAATAAAAAATAAAATAAAATATAACTTAAAAAAAATGAAATATAACTTTTTAAAATAAAAAAATAAATGATATTAAGTTAAATTATATTAGAAATATGGAATACGATGCTATTTTATTTTAGTTCTACGGTATTAAGTTAAATTATATTAGAAATATGGAATACGATGCTATTTTATGATATTAGTTCTACGATATTATGTTCTATCATATTGGAAAAATAAAGTATAAAGCCATGTCTCCTATATTAGTTCTACTATATTATGTCATATCAGTGTTTCCCCTATGTTTCCAACTTTGGGGGGGCGGACGTACCAGAGGGGGGCGTGGGTGTTGGGACGCGCCGGGGGATATAATAAGGGAAAACACTGTATATGATATTAAGTTATATAATATTAGAAATACTAAGTATGATGCCATGTTTGTTATATTAGTCCTATATTATGTTATATGAGATTAGTCCTATATAATCTTCTATGATATTATAAATATGAAGTATAATACTATGTTTCTTATATTAGTCCTACATAATGCTATATGATACTATATTATCTTGTTATTATCTATGATATTACAAATATGAAGTTTGATAATATGTTATATATATATTGGCATGGCATCACTGTAATATCGGCATGGCATCATTGAAACTATAGAGGGGGACATGTGTGTCTATCTTGCCTAATGCATAACTTGAAAAATCAAACAGAGATCCCAATTTCCAACGACAGACGAATGAAACTATCGGCCTACCTTCACAAGTTATCACTGTTGATTCGTCAACCCAGCCGTGGTAGTTCATCCAAACACCGGCCAAATGGCCAGGTTCAGGGTATATGCGCAGATACAGAAATCCCCTCATCTTCATCTGCAGCCTTGCATTAACCAAAGAAGGAAATGGATGAGATGAAAAAGATTCCTCATTCCTCAGAGGCCGTGCCGTGCTACTGTCCTGTCGATGAAGTTGGAAAAAAACACTTCCTGGAGCACAGGGAATAAAATATACAATGGCAATGATATTTACCAATGAATGAGGAGGCGGTCCATGCCTGGGGGGGGGTTCATCGCTGTGAAGCGCAGGTGGAAGGGGAGCGAGGTTAGATGGATGAGGTGGGATGGAGTGGGAGGTGAAGGAAGGTGTTCTTACAGGTGTCCAGTCTCAGGCACGTTGATGTTGACGTCCTGGATGGTCTCCTTTTTCTTCTCTTTTCTCTCCTATTTCTTTGTCTCCTTGTCTTGCATCTTGCGCCTCATTTTGTCCATCTCCGTCTGCCGGTCTTGCATACGTCTCCCAAAGATGCCTCTTTTTTTTTTTTTTTAAGTCGGCGCAGATGTTTTCAAGGACTGTTTTGTCGTCCTCTAATTCTTGGATCCTGGTGATAAGGATCTGATGTTCTTTGGAGATGGTATTCTCCATTTGTTGGATCTTAGAGATCAGGCACAACTCAGTGAAACCACTGATTGTGACCGTCTCGTGGTGGGTATCCTCTTGGCTCTTTGTTAAAGCAGCCAGAGAATCCCTCTGGGTCTTCAGCAGTTTGTGTTCTGCTTCCAACTGCTGCCAGGTCTCGTTGTTGACCGTGAGTTCAGCACTTTTGACAGAAAGTGATAGAGATAAACCCTCGTTCTCCCTGATAGTCTCATCCAGAGCCTCTGTCTTGATCTTTAGCAGTTTGTGTTCTGCTTCCAACTGTTGGTTGTTGGCCTGCTGCTTGTGCAGCTTCTCTTGAAGAGAAATGTTGGTGGAGAGTAACCCTGTTACTTTAGACTCCAATGACTGATGTTGGTCATCCAGTTCCTTGGTTGTCCTTTTCTCCAGATCTTCATATTTCTGCTGCCAGGTCTCGTTGTTGGCCGTGAGTTCAGCACTTTTGACAGAAAGTTCTTTTGTGGTCTCTGTGAGCTTCAGAGATAAACCATCGTTCTCCCTGATAAGGTCTGAAACCCTCAGACCTTATCTTACCCTCAGAAATTGTAAACATGATGAGGCCGATATATAAAGTCCCATTCACCTGTGTTTCTTCCTGCACCGTGATGCCCAATTCTGAACCACGTTTTGGATGAAGAAGCACTGATATTGAGACGTGCTTTCAGACACGAGAGGATGTTTTGGACAGATCAGACCAGCGTGAAGCCATCTCACCATCCCACACATGCTCCGTATGGCACGGCACTTTTTTGCAAGCAGCGTGTCTTTATATGCCGAACCTGTAAATAAAGGCACTATTTGCCGTACTGTCAGAAGTGTGTGTTTGGCACTGAAGTCCTTGGCACACATCTTTATTACCTTCCCGGGCCCCAGAAGAATGTGTCACATCAAAGAAGATTTCCACAAGACAGTCCACATATTCTGTGTAAATGGGTGATTGTGTTTGATGTTGTGAGATGCATGTAATGGTAAAATATGTTAAAACGTTGTCTTGTGCTAAACCCGGGTCTCAAGTGTCCGTATTTGACCCTGACGTGCAAAGAGCAGCATGATACAAAATGTTAATTTGCAGCTGTGTCCTGAGAAGGCCTCGACCTCGATCTCATAGACGCTTCGATACAAGGGACTTCTGTTCATGGCCTTGGTTCATATCTTATTTGCTTCTCGTACTTGGCACTGAGGATAGTCTTCACATGTGGATAAAAACTCAGCATTTTTACTGCTCGGAAACGCCATTTACACCGAACGCTGAAATACGTGCTTGTGTGTTCGACCTCCTGCTTATAGTTAGAGCCAGATAACTGCGGAGAGTTGCTCATGTAATCTTTTTCTCTTCTAAATAAATGTTAACTTTTTTACTTTAATTGATCAACGTGTCGTAATCCTTCTCAACCAACCAACTCGGAGGGATCGGAGATCCCGACAATGTACTGGAGAATGTAGCACGTATGAAGAGGGCAGGTTCTGCAGGTGGAACACAGTCAGTAGCTGTCCCACCCTGGATCCTTTCCATCACAGGCCTGCCTTTTCCTCAGCTGGGGTGAAGCCTGGTGCTCGTGCCCCCCGCCAGACAAATGAGCCCTCTTAACTGCTTAAATCAGTTTAGATAAAATATGTTATTATAAGTTATTTCTACACCATTTGCAAACTGAGCACTTATCAACTGGCCAAATGTTTTTATATCTGTTCCAGTCTTGTTTGTTCTGTATGAACCTTAGTTGTAGAAAGATATTTAGAATTAGACACAGGAAGATGAATTCCCTCTGCTCACTTTTAAGGCAAAGTAGGATAAATAATAATACTATATTGTATTTATATAGTGCTTTACATGGTAGGCTACTCAAAGACACTTTACAGTAAATCCAGCACATTTAGCACATAAACACAGATATAAAACCAACACGTAGAAAAATCATATTAAAAGCCAATAAAACAGTCTACAACTTTCCTAGCAAGTACATATTTTTAAATCCTTTCGCATTCAGTCGGTCCACGATTGTTTGCCTGGCTTTTTCTCTTTGTTTAATTACAGCTGCAGCTCTTTATTTTCTTGCTTCTTGGCTTCAGGTGCAGTCAGGATGCAAAGCTCAACATATCTTATCAGAATTTGCTAGTTGGCATGTTCATTATGCAGCCTTTTTTTGCCTGCAGAAGAGTTAACATCACGTACTCATGGCTATAAAACATCACTAAACATAGATCAAACAATGCGGTGAGCATTACAAATCATAGTACTCTTTGCACTGCAGGCCTGGGATGGAGATACTTTTACAGTAATCCAAATAATTGCCTATGAGAGCAACATGTAATCCAGCAATGAACACATAATATGTTTAGTGAAACAGTGTACAACTAATCACACTTTTCAACAAAGCAATTGGTTAACCAGTATTTTCAGGCTTTATGAGCATTTTACAAACGGTGCCCCTTATACATTCCACACAATGATGTTCGGACACTGTTAACCTTTCAAAACACGTTTTATTTTCACATTCTATGCCTCCCAAAACGAGAAGCTCACAGACAACATTTCCCTTGGTGAGTTTTTAACAAGGCAGTGACACACGTAGCTCAGCGTGTGTGTGCAGCATTTAAATGACCGGTCTACAAAACACTGAGACGGATCAGATCGCACCTCCACTCGTAAAAAGGTTTGTGATGAGCTCGCTCATGTCTCTAAAACAACAGCAGACGACAGCGTTAAATAGCCATTTCCTTCATTGACATTGAGAAAAAACAACAACAACAAAAAAAAAGACCAATGAGCTCAAGGACAAGAAAAAGAAAAGAAAAAAACACGTTGACACACATTAAATATCAACCCTTTATTTAATACTCTGACGGTAAGCTAAAGGAAAAACAGGCCATAAAATCTCATGCTTAATACACGTCACATTCAGAAACAAGGCGTTCATGGAAAAAAAGACATGTCTCTTCGGTGTTTTCAATGAGCTGCTGCTTTAACGGAGTTGCTTTACCGCCGAAGACAACAGGGTGACTTTCACTGGAGCATCACAGGAGCCGTCACCAGGGGAACCAGCTATTTCCACGCTAACCAGTGCCATGGAGATGCTGCAGCTGCTCCCTGATGCGGGTGAGCGGGGGCAACAGGCGGGGAGGAGGGAGAGGGAGGGGGGGCATCGGGAGTTTGTCAAGGTGGAGGCTTTCCATTCATGCTACATCCATCCGTCTCAAAGTGGAGAGTAGACAGCATGTGGCGTTTTTATTAAATTATTAAATGATTTCAGATTGAAGTGGGTAAACTCTTAGTAGTGATCAAGATTGTGTGCTGCGGTCGACTGGACTGAATGATTTGATTTTACACGTAGAAAGGCTCCACGTATGAAATCAAATCATTCAAATCTGCACAAAAAGGTAGTTTCCGGTCAAAGAATAACAAAAGCAACGGTAGAGGTTTGCGTAAAACCTAAAAGTCATATTGTCAGAAAACAATCTGAGCAGCTGATGTACTATAGTTTTTTTTATCTGTCGTAACTGAATGAACTAAACACTATGAACAAATACAGCGATGTGATGTTAAAGTTTTATAAACAATATCCACACAAACCTTTAAAAGCAATACCTCTGAGATAACAAAGACGATGGGAGGACATAGAGAAAGAAAAAAAAAAAATCATTATCTTTTTTTAAATGCGACCGGAAATCTCTTGCTTTTGCACAAAACCCAAAGACACACAGGAAATATATGAACACAAAGCTATGCCTAAATATTAAATCCTGTCTCACAAAAAAGAACAACACGGACCTCTAGAATCCTGCCCCCCCTCCTTCTTATCGGGTGAGAGTGTGATGTCATGCATATCCACTGCAGGTGCAGCAGGTGTGTTATGGCTCTCCCTGCTGGTCACGACGCCCTTGTAGCGTCTTAAAAGCCTGAGAAGAAAGACCTCTTTAAATCTGTGAGGCGTTTTACGGCCACCAAAACAAAAAACTACAAAAACAGGCAGCCCAGTTTCTTCCCTTTTAATTTGTATACATTCTCCAACGTTTCGTCATGCATCACCTACAACAACCCCGATCCCTTTAAAAAAGAAACAACTCATGCTGTGGGTCGTTAGCCAACCATGCGCCGCCAATGGATCACTCTTTTCAACTTGTAGTCCCGTCACAAACACCCTCTAAACGCTCGCTAATCTCTGATAGGTACATACGCATGTATAATAACTATAATACTCATATTGTGCTGAATAATTATCCCCATGTCAGAGGAAAAAAAAGACAAGATAACAACAACAGCAACAGCAACACGTGATTATCGCGGCGGGCTTGTGGGACTTTGAGTGCTTCACAATCGCGTCTTTGAATATATTGTCAATATATTACCTTCATATATCCTACAATACAAGCTAGTGGTGCACTATATATTTCTATATATACACATATATATTTATATATATGTATGTATATATATGTATGTACACAACACATCCTGGATGTTTACAAAGAGTATGGGTAGCATATTTTCCTTTTACATTTTCAATACACACTTGACATACACAGGAGGAAAAGGTTCAACACCAACGAACGACTGTAAAATACCATAAAAATATTGAAAAGAACATTCAGGGTCTGCCTGGTGAGTGTTAAAATAGGTAAGTATAAATTAAAGGCTATACGTACAGACGGAGAATACACATTTTGGGGAGAGACATAACAAAAAGGACCTAAGTGACCCCAGATAAGTTTTGCAGCTCTCAGTTTTGCCCTTAAAAGTAGTAAAAGGCCTAAAAGAAGCAGAGCAGGATGCAGGCATGCAGATCACGGGAAGAAAACAACACACAGCCAAGAACTAGAAACAGAAGCACATCACGGGGACAGAAGCCGAAGCAACTTGGAAACGGGTCTCCTGTTACAGTACAGCAAAAAGAAGAAGAAGAAGAAGACGTCTCTGGATGAGGTGTTGGGAAGTTCTGCTGACACCCTCTGGTTGGCCCGTCACCGAGCACCGCGGCCACGCCTTCATCCCAGAGTGCAGCGTACGCTTCACGGAATCAACCCCATTGCCACTTTCGGTAAAACAGGAATGTGAACGCGGTGAGAGAAAAGGAACGGTGGTGGTGACGATTACAGCGCTTCAACGCTCTGAGGGATTCAGACCCACGTTGAGTCGTCCGGGGAAGAGATGCTCAACTACATTTTTGGTCCCCGAAAAGGTCAGAAGAACAAAGGCGGGAGAAGGAGGCGAGAAAAAAGCAAGCCGGAAGGTTTTCGTCGCCGCACCTTCGCCTCCCGCCCTCTCGCCGCTCGGCCTGGCGCGCGTTCCTCAAAGGCGCCTCGGCCCGGGCAGATCTGTGACCTCCTGCACCAGGCACACAGGTCCGCCTCTCCTCCGGTCCGTGAGGAGGGGAGGGCGTCGTGGGTCGTGGTGACGGTGGGGGAGGGTGGGTAGACCCCCCCCGCCCCCCTGACTCCTGCTCCCCCTCCAAGCAGAGCTCCAAACCCTCCTGGATCTCAAATAAAAACCTCATGTAGGGAGTCAGCCTGCCGCTGGCAGTGCAACGCCGTGCCGCTCCCGGCGCCCCCCCGCCCTGGCTCACTTCTTGACGGCCTGCCGGTAGCTGTGTCTCTGGCCGTCCGGTCGGTGCCGGCCGCCCCCGCCGCCGCCCCCGCCGCCGCCCCCGCCGCCGCTGCTGCTGCAGCCGCTGGCCTTGCTGCTGGTGCCCCCGTCCCTGCTGGCCTGGCTGGCCTGGCTGCTGTCCTGCAGCGTGGGGCTGGACTGGGCCCTCTGCAGCCCGTTGTCCTCCAGCAGCTGGGACTCGAACACGGACAGGTCCTCCTCGCCGCTCCGGATCTTAGCCCGCAGCAGCATCACGTACGTCCCGTACCGCGTCTTCTGTGGATGTGCAGAGAAAGACAGTGTAGGGGTCGGGGGAGGCAAAAGAGTGAGCTGCTAAAAAGATCTTTCTTTTGAGTCTAGCTCACCTCAAACTCTAGATACTCTTCCCGCTGGCGGTACTCATCAAGATCGCGGCCTTTGACCTTTCGGTCGGGGGGATAGGAGTGCAGCTCAGCCAGCTCAGTGGACAGGGCTCTGAATCGAGCCTCGTGGGATCTGATCTGCTCCTCCTGGGAACACAAGATCAACGCCGACATCAGGGGGGACACCAGGGGGGTGGAGTGGACAGGATGCACCGGGAACCGCAGGGTTGGAGCCCCGGCTGCTCCATGTCCCACGTCGAAGTGTCCCTGAGCAAGACATCTAAACCCCTAAGTGCTCCTCCGGCGCCTGTACGGCAGCACACTGCTCCCACTGTGTGGGACGGGTTAAATGCAAAGAACAAACTCCTGTATGTGTAAACAATACATGGCAATAAAACGGCTGCCTCTTCTTCCGAAAGCAAACAGTTGCTGGACAGTTTTTGAATGCCAAGCTTATTTCATTAAAAAAAAAAATGTTTTTACCTTTATCCTCCTAAAGGCTCCTGCAGACTATCAAGTTCACTTATGAAACTCGTCCAAGGACACGGCGCCCAGGGACAAATAACTACTAAATATTTTAATAGTCAACAGATCGAGGTGATGAATGAAGCGCCTGCAGTCGTGAACAACGAGTCACCGCTGGTAATATATCACATCGGTGTTAAGTGGAGTGGTTATTCATGAAAAATTCATTCTAATTACTCTGCCATGAGGTTATGAAAATGGCTGCAAGGAACAGATCATTACGCTGCCATTACATCGCAGGTTTTGATGGATTTACAAGCATCCTGGATTCGACTCAGACGCGTGTCTCTGTGCTCAACAAGGCTACAGCTCTCTTTTCCTACGGTTACCCCAGCAACCGGCATTCCGCTAAGCTGGTTATCACCTCTGTCAATCAATCTGACTGTGAGCGAGTTCAGTTAAAAGGGGCGGGGTTTGCAGCACGTGAACAATCACAGGCATTGGACAAATGTGTAGGTGTTAAAAGACCAAATTCAGGCTGAAGGTATCACAGTATCATACATGAGCGACTGTGAATCAACAGATTTATGATGTCACCGCTTCATCGAGAGCGCACGGCTATAAGAATGAGGTCAAAGCGTCTCTCACACACGGCATGGAGGTACATCTGCAACTTAACAGAATACACAGATGTAATTACACTCTGATGTATTACGGTCTAATGAAGCAGTGATGTGATAGATTCTCTTAAATATTATCTTACAATCTAGGTGCCAAGTTCTGATTGGTCGGCAGGCGGCGCTTCTATATTTCTCAAACCACCGATTGAATATAAAAAGAGGAGAAAACCACCGTGACATCACACGGCGATGACTTTGTGAAGCGCCAAGTTACGCAATTTCACCAATTCCGACTGTTGTTTTTTGCAGCATCCAATGACGAGAAAGTAACCGCATTTGAACTGTTTAATAACGTAGAAACGTTGTATACAATCCGCCAGTTGTGTTAAGCATCCTCTGCTTCATTGTCTGTTTGACTCTAAATGGGCCATAATTTAAATTTAAATTAAATCGACCATAATTTACTCACTTAATTCAATGACTAAATAAACACCATGCTGTATTGAAGAAGAAACCAGATACCATAAACTCATGTTTACAATATTTACTCAGGGAATAAATCAAGAGAGAAGTAGACTCATTTTCTGATAGACTTCTACAGGACCAGAGGAGTCGCCCCCTGGTGGTCCGTAAACAGAACGCACACAACCCTTCGACTCGTCAGAACTGGAAGTTGCCGCCTGCCTCAAACGCAAACTTTCCCTGGAGAAGGTTACCATGGCGATCTACCTTGGCCCCCCCGCCCCCGTTGGACTAGAAACAGCCCCCTGTACCTCTGACAGCTTCGACACTGTGCCCGGCAGCAACGGCCGGCTGAACTTCTTCTGTGAGCCGACGGCTGCTGGGAAAGGAGCAGCTGAGAACATGGCGGCAACCGCGTTGATCCGCGTGATCCAAGACTGCATCTGCTCCGCGTTCCTGTCACCCAAAAAACAACAACAATCTTACAAACAGATCTAAAACACACTGATCAGCTGCTACCCACACGCTCACTTCGGAACGCGGCTACTAGCACCAACATCAAGGCA
Source organism: Gasterosteus aculeatus (assembly GCF_964276395.1). Classification (NCBI taxonomy): domain Eukaryota; kingdom Metazoa; phylum Chordata; class Actinopteri; order Perciformes; family Gasterosteidae; genus Gasterosteus; species Gasterosteus aculeatus. Next base: position 7,744,339 of record NC_135692.1, on the reverse strand, counting down.
TGGCAAGTTTATTTGTATAGCGCTTTTCATACACAAGGCAAGACTCAAAGTGCTTCACATCATAACATTTCATACAATAAAGTGAAAAAAATGCAGGAATTAAAAGACAATTAAAAACGGCAAATAAAATTATAAATTAAAATCTTATTTAAATTGTTTAATTAAAGGCAGAGGTTAAAAGTGCAATGTAGGTAAAATTTAGCAGAAGGCGAAGCTGAACATAAAAGTTTTCAGTCTTGTTTTAAACGTGGTCAGAGTTGTCAAAGTCTTAAATCTTCAGGAAGTTTATTCCAGCTGTTTGTTGCGTAGTAACTAAATGATGCTTTCCCATGATTTGTATTTACTCTGGGAATCACTAACAGATTGGCGTCAGAAGATCTTAGTGATCTTAAAGGCTTATGTAGTGGAAGCATATCAGTGATATACTTTGGCCCTAAACCATGTAGTGATTTATATGTGAGCAGTAGGATTTTGAAATTAATTCTCTGACATACTGGGAGCCAATGTAAGGATTTAAGAATTGGTGTAATGTGCTCACATTTTTTGGTCTTTGTCATCAGAGGGTTAATTATTGACAAAGAAATGATTCCAGAGCCAATTAATGCAACAGAGAAAAAAAGGGGGCCTGATTTACACTAAGAGAGCCATTAGGGGCCCGTGAGGAATATCAGATTGAATCATCCGCGTGGACGGAGAGAGAGAGAGAGAGAGAGAGAGGTACAGTATCTGGGACAAATGCAAGCTGCAACTGGAGCACACAGCCCATCCTTGTGGGGGGCGAGAGCTCAAACATGTGGCCACTCGCGTGCCACTTCTGGATCCTCGTAACACACACACACACACACACACACATGCTGACCTCCACCTTTCCTCTTACACGTTCGCCATGTGAATACACATATCCATACATGCACACATCCAGCTCAACGTGTGGTCTCTGCACACCAGCACAGCTGCCTCCTCGTCTCTCTCTCTCTCTCTCTCCGGGTTACTCACGGCGCCTGGAAGAGGTAAACCCTCCAGTCGGCGGTGCGCAGGTAGAAGACGTTGGGCCTCTTGCTGTAGTCGGAGGCCTTCATGGCCAGAGAGTGGTGGATGGACACAGCGTTCTTCAGGTCCTCCTCGGAGAGGTGTTTGTCCGGCCTGTACTCCCCCTGGCGCGGCAAGTGATGAATAAGAAATGAAAACTGGGATTAACAGCGAGGGGTCTGAGCACTTATCGGAGCCGGAGAGAGACTCTGCATCGAAAGAATCCCTGCAGAAAAACGACCCACGAGTCTCTGATGAGATGAATTCATCTGTGTTAATCTGCAACAATACCAGAGCAACCTTTCCTTATCAATGTTTTCAAACTGAATGTAAAACTTTTTATGTTTGTGATTGAAATATAAACTTTTCTGAACGTTTTGCTGAATAAACAATAACTTTAAATGTAGGTGATACTGTAATAATGTATTAAAAAAATTACAATAGAGTGATTTAGTGGGTGTTGATGGAAATTTTAGAAACTTAGAACAAAAACAATTCTTACTTTGATAAATGTAATGCTTCTATCATAAGAAACAGTTTATTATTTAACCAAATAAGACACATTTTAAAGTCCTCATTTGTCAAAAAATCTTTGCCTGGACAAATGAGCAAAATAACAAATAAATTAAGTAGAAATTTAATCCAAAATCAAGTTAACAAGACATGTCACAGCTCTTTTTACAAAAGCAGAGAGGAAATGTGACTCCCTTTGAACTATAAACATTTTGTGCATTATGTGACCTAATAAAAGACGGAACACACTGAATCATCGTGAGGGAAGTGAGGATGTTCATGGATATGCAGTCACTTGTTATTCTAAAGGTTGAATAATGAATATCAAGTAGTAGCTGTTACAAATAACTTGTCACACAGCAGTATTTATACATGAAATGTACTCCGTATTAACAGGAGAGACTTACTTTCTGCAGATAGAGAATGAGCCCTTTGAGGATGACGTAGAACGTCTTCCAGCCTCTTTTCCCTCTCGGAGCTGAGAGGAGGAGAAAAGATGCTCACATTGAAACAGAAGAGCTCTCTGACATCACGGCGGAACGAGGAAGAACACTCGTTTCCATTTAGGACCGTTGTAGGACGAGAGGAGGACATTTGTGTTGGTCTAATATCGTTAAAGTAAAGCTTACTGCTTCCCTCAATAAACCCAATGGGATTATTCCATTGGATTATTACTGATAGAAACGAGATAATCTTCACTATGCCACTTTATTGATGTTGGAGGTGTTAAGTAAAAAGCACAAACAGGAGGAACTCCCCCACGGTCACATGACTTCATGTCTCCACCACTACGCTAAAGGAGGACAAGTGCTCCAGTGAGGACGGTTAGTTCTCATTAAGACGCGTTGTAAAATCCACCTGAGGAGCGTTCACTGTTTCATACCAGATGATTAAACGTTTAAATCTCCTCAGCTCACGTTAAACACATTACTTCAGAAATCTACACTAACACGCTGACTGAGACTGCTGTCTCATTTCTGCGTTTACTTTCTGTTTTTGAGTCTTCGTACTTCTCTTGCCGTCCGGGTCGGCGTGGACTTTGCGTACGAGGAAGCCGTTCTTGTAAAGCAGCGATCCAGACGGATGCTGCGTCTCGTCCGTCAGCGGCTTCCCGCCACCGCCGCTGCCACTGCCGCTGCCACCGCCGCCACCGCCACCACCGCCGCCGCCGCCGCCGCCCTCCCCCTTCCCCGGGCGGGACGCGCTGGTCTCACACAGACTGTCCCCCAGCTCTGAAAACGACTTTCGCAGCTCTTCCTCGTCGCTATGGAGACAAAACAAATGAATAATCAAGACAGATCCTTCTTGATGATGTCGTTGTGTCCTGTGGATCGAGTGGGTTTGTATTATTTCACATTTTATTTCATGGGAATTGGTTTGAGGTATTCTTGTTTTTAATCCTGCTTGTTGACGTACTTGTACACTTGTATTGAAGGCGCAGCGCCTGTTCCCTCTCAGAATATGAGTTAATCCAGCCGTCTCTTTTTGGTTTTCAGAGGTTTGAGAGAACGTTGCTCGTTAGAAACAGGCCTCGAGGAGCCGAACTTCTAAATGAGCTCTGGCGTCAACTGCAGCTTTATTATTTTATAACTCCTCTCCTGTGCACTGTGTGTGTGTGTGTGTGTGTGTGTGTGTGTGTGTGTGTGTGTGTGTGTGTGTGTGTGTGTGTGTGTGTGTGTTTTCCCCGCAAAACAAGTCCCTTTATGTTTGTCTTTTAACTTTCTCCAAGAAGAGAACAGTAAGTTTACATTTTTCTTTGGATGATGTAAGACTTTTCAACCCAATTTCCTTTTGCTTTTATCTTAAACTACCAGCTACTTTTCATTAATGGCTTATTCTATGACTGTTTCTATACCAACCTTTAAATGCTTTTATCTTAACATATGTTCTTATCTGTTACAGACTTCTTATTTTTAACTGCTTAACATTTAAGATGGGGTTTTTCTTACAAACATTACTGTTTAATCATATTTGTATTAATAATATATTTTAAATAGCTGTGTTTTAATAGCAATTTAAAATGTTTTTACTGACATTGTTATGGAGTAACATTGTTATCGGCATATTCTATATTTATTCATCCCTATTTTATTAGCATTTTTGTTTTATTGTTTGTGCAACCAGCATCATTCATTTCATTGGTTTGTTAAAATCCTTTCTGTTGCTGTACAACTAAAGATTATTAATACACATCACGGTAATGACAGTATTACATTTGACATAAGCAGAGTTCTTCCTGTAAATATCACTAGTCGTGTTAATCTCATTCTCCTCCATACATCTCCTCGCCGTGCGCTTACAGAGGGATTTGTCACATTAGGAGACGAGAGATGCTTTAGGCAGCGACGCCAAGCGTCTCCCCGCCGAGGCAACGCGGCAAATCCACTTGTTACCTCAGCAGGCGGCACCCGTGCAAAAAGTTCAGCCCGAAAATAGAAAATGTGGCTGCGTGCCGAGCCCCCCCGAGACCACGGTATGAGTAACCAACAGTACATAACAGCAGTTAACCCCAAACGGGAGCCAGAGAGAGAGAGAGAGAGGGAGGCAGAGACACAGCCAATGGGCATCCAGCCTGTTGCCTGGTAACTGCTGAATCCCATTCTACACAGAGACAAAGTGGAGGGGAGGACGGGAGAAGGGTGAGAGATACGAATAAGCTCATCCTTCTCTGATGGCAGAACGTTATCCACAATGATATGAGAGTAAAGGGAACAAAGGAAAGGAAACAAGAGGAAATTAAAGAAGGGGCTCAGAAAGGGAGAGAGGAAAGGAAACAAAAAGAAAACGGTAACAGATTTTAAAGGAGAAAAGAAGAAAGAAAGCAGAAAAGGAAATGTACGAGGGAATAGAATAGGACGACTGAAAAAGGAAAGGAAAAGAAAAGGAGAAGAGGGTGGAAAGAGATTAAGATAAGTTCAATTAAAAGAGGGGAGGGGAGATGTAAGGAAAATATACAAATGAAAAGGAAAGAAAATAAGGAAATGAAAAAAAATGGAAAAGATTAATACATTAAACAGAGAAAACAAACTGGACTGGAAAGACTGGAAAAAGAAGAAAGGAAAACTGAAAAAAAGGAAAAGAAAGGAGAGAGAGAAGTAAAGAAACGGTGTGTTGATGCAATACGAAGAAAACCAGATGAAAGAAATGCATGCTGGGTGCTTTGTGCTGAAGTTGCTGCTTCAGTGTAGCAACAAGAGAAAGACGGCGTCACTTCATCTTTCTTGCTCTCCGCTGTTTAATGACTCAACTAAGGCGTTTCCATTCGGGAGATAGAAGATGGTTTTTCCTCCAGCAGAAGAAGACAAAGCAGGAACGTTGTATGAAACCAACAAGTTGTGATTGAAATCTGGAATTAAACCTTTTTATGATTTATTGAACTAATGAGGACTGTGAGCGTTATTTCAACGCCAGCTTTCATTACTTTGGTATTCACGTTACACTTACTCAGGTACTCTACTTATGTGGAGATAAGTACCACGTAAAATACGTAAAAAACTATTTAGTAAAGCATATTTGCAGATTTAGATTTCTAACAGCACGTATAAATTAATGTACGTATAATGCTGTATTTTTGCAGTTTAAACTAGCAGCAATACATCAAATATGTAAAATGATTACCAGCTGCAGTTAAAGCGATGAACAAACCAATTATAATCCAATAATATATATCATTTGTTTTCTGCATGCTGATTATTTTGGTAAATGTGCATTGCTAGTACTTTTGTACTTTATGAATGCAGGACTTCTGAGTATTTTCACGCTGTGTTATTACTACTTCCTACACAAAGTACTGTTGTACTACTAATGATATGACGTCAGTGATTCTCTCCAGAACGGAAGCAGTAAACGAGCAGAAGCTTTCCATGACATCTTCAGATCTCCCCGCGTGGATGCCCACCACCACCTCCACCTCCACCCTCCGTGGGCCCTCCACCCCCGCTGCTGGATGAGGAAACCTGTGTGTGAGTGTCTTTGTTTGTGTACCAGTGGATAACATGTGGGTGCATCCATCTGCACCGCCGAGAGAGTGGCCGAGTCCTCTTCTCCGCGGGGGTGTGAAACAACATCCATTGCTGTGTCCTGTGTTGTGTTAATGTACTACACACACACACACACACACACACCTCGATGAGTCAATCAAAGTTTCAAATATATAGTTTCATTATAATTTCAGTGTGGTTACTTTTTTAGTTATGTTGTTAGGTTACGTCGCATCGTAGCGTTAAATTGCTAAATGAAGTTGTTACGTTACTCGGGTGACATATGTTCTTATTTTACATTTTATACTATTTTTATATATTATATAATATATATTGTAAGTTTGCATATTTTATCACCTAACGAATCGTTTCCCAACGTTAACCTTGTGACATTGTGCGTTTAAGCCAGGTGACATAAAGCTGACATAAAAGTTGTCCATGAAAGTGATGATTGGTTCGAGACATCGACCTTCAAAAGATCCACCTCTCTGCAGAAACGCACAATGTCGACATCTTCTCTGGTTTGTGTCACATGAAGTGCGTTTTAACAGCTGCATCTTCTCGCGCAATTCCAAACTGGTGAGAAGAAAACCCTAAAAACCCTTTTCCTTCTAACACATGTTTTTCCTCCATGTGACTCTCTGAGCTGTACTTGTTTGTGCACAAAGACAAATTCCTTGCATGTAAAAAAACCTTCTTGGCAATGAATCTGTTTCTATTTCCAGACATCACAGAGCACCACACACCCGTCATTACGACCTGCAAATTGCCAACGCACAAACTGACCACGCCACGGGGCGTGCACAAGGACGTGCACGAGGACGAGCACGAGGACGGGACGAGCTGTGCGTCCTCTGAAGCGACGCGGAGCTGAAGCGTATCCGTCACGCGGTGTCGGGCCTTGATCTCCATCAAGTGGAAGAAATGTCCTCCGTGTGATGAAATATGCATCAACCAGGCAAGTCAGAGTGTGAAAGCGGTGCGGAAAGTGACACCGTGCTGCGGGTCCGTCAGAGCTGAGGCTGAAATCACTCCACGATAATTAGAAAATATCTGTGACTTCCGTTTGGAGGTGGACGGCGTCTTTGCTCGGGCGGGGGGGGGGGGTGTTTGTGTGAGAGAGGTGGTGTCCGTCCCCGCGCGGCCTCTTACGGAGGTGTTTAAATAGCCGCCCGCGTGCCAGCGGAGATGTTTGAACTGGATCGCCGGCCTCTCTGTGGATCTCCTCCTCGATACGCTCCTCTGACCACTTTCTGCTCGGCTGTTTCGGGAGCGCGGCTGCAGCTATTTTTGGAGAGGTGGTGGGAGGCGGTGGTCACACCTTCTCACAGGATGCAGGTAGAGAGCCGTTTAAACTAAGTGCCTCAACGTCTCCCTGCGTTTTCGCTTCTTCGTGTTCACACGTACTGAAGCCAACATACAGTCCCCGTGTACGCGTGTGCGTACAGTACACATCCATCTGTTACCGTGTGTGTGTTTGCTGCCGAGAGGACGCAGGGAGGAAAGAGCAATGTGGTAGCTATGGAGTTGTGTTCGTGGTGCCGTAACTATGGCAACAAAGCTCGGAAAGCGAGTGACTTAATTGGCATCTCTGAGGCGCTCTGGAACTGCGATCCAGAATAGCAACTCTTGACACACTAATGTTTTCCTCCACATGCCTGGCAACACTCACGTCCGTAATGAGGTCGCTAACAGGTTAATCAATATCCATCCTGCTCTTCTGGACAATTTGGTGTGTGTGTGTGTGTGTTTCAGTTCATCAGCGAGGGAGCAAACGACAGAATCAAAATCACAGAGGAGTAGAATAGGAAAAGGACATTTAAGAAAGAACGCTACAGGCAAAAATGTAATGTTTTGTCATTGTTATTTTAGATGAGATTAAATAAAAATATCAGAAATACATATTTAGGTTGTTTATTTGATTAATTTGTCTCTTTGTCCCTGTGGATTTAATTCACCAGAAGTTATGATTACGTAATGTGTATTTTGCATATATAAGCACAACGTCAGAGCATGTACAAAAAAATAATTATCTTAACTGTGGCAGTTTTCTCTTTAAAATGCATAATACAAGAATTTAAACTTTTCACAAACAGGAGCAGAAAACATAAGAACCGTTGTTCCAGGTGAATCATAAAAAGATGAAATGACTTACAGAGTCCACTGCAGCTTCTGGTTCTTGATTGAGTTGTAGAGCGCCTGCAGAGGGAAACGAGGAGAGCACATTTTCAGACAAAAGACTAATCCAGAGCAGCTCGGTTCAGCTGATCAGATCTAGCGGGAGGAAGGAGGGGGGGCAGGTGCACTGTGGTTTTCTGGGAAAGCTGCACAATAAGCAAGACGGCTTCATTCAATAACTTGTTCTCAGAAATGTCATCCCTCCTCACGCTGCCCTTTGCCGGAGCTTAACTCCTTTTATTTTCTTGGCAAACAATCAATCAATCATCTAATCAGTCAACGAGCGCGGCATCAGTTGGCCATTATCCGCCCTTCGATGGACGAGCCGGCAAATCAATCGGCCCGTTAAATAATTCAGACGTCGACCGGTGACAGGCCAAATTAAGTTACAGCTCAAGAACATGAAGACAAAAATAAAACAGATCGATGAAAACAAAAAGCAGACGACGACCTGGGTGGAAACACGCTCTGGGTGCTGATCAAATCACAAAGAAGAAGAATGACTGTCAGCTCAAGATTTGCATTTATTCTCCCTTATATTAAATAATAAATAAGGGGTTTAGCGCAAGTGAGATTGACATTTTTTTTCATATAAATGATCAATCCGATCAATATACTGTGCAATTGGTCGCAGATGGGAAAGGTGGTTGATGATCGGTTATTGGTAAAGTGGAAATACATTAATCAATAACAAGTTAAAGTCCTAAATCAAAAGTTAGACTTAGGCATACGTATTATAATGAGATAATACACAGACCAATAATAATGAATCAATATAACAGCGGATATTAGCAAAGCTTAATGACAGTTATAATTAGGTCTTAAACAGTGTTGTGCTGTTTGCAAAAAGGGTTTTACGTGACTGAAAATAATCCGTAGGCCATTGATGCCTAATGAAGAAATGATTTTAATGACGACCTGTAAGCATCAACCTTACACTGACTGATAACGGGGCGACTCGTCCTGCCGCCTTCTGATCCACATTAATGGTTATTGTAAAAAATATATTGTATTTTTGTATAACATGTTAATCTGTAACAGCAATCACAGCAGTCCAATAAATGTGGGCCAAAAAGAAAGTGTAATATTTGCAAATTAAATTTGCAGTGCAGAAGTACGTGACATAAAATGGAAATATTATACAGATTCTGCGTAAAATCAATATGGAAAAAATCACCAGACAGGAGTGTCATTTTTTGGGAAATCCATCAAATGAAGTAGCTGATAAATCAAAGGAAAACTCTTAGAGACGAGTAGTAACGCTGTGTTTCTCTTTGTTGGTGTCATTTCTACAAACGTTCAGGATGTTGTTCATGTTTCTTCGTGTTCATTGCAGCAAAAGCAATCCGGTGCACAAAGGCAGTTCAATCACACGCTGGCATTTAACTCCCTGTCACATCTTTGCACCAGATATGTTTTGTATCGTTATTTTTGGGGGTCATTTGCTTCCTATTTCAGGTAGAATAAAACACTTTTGATTTCAATATTATCAGCATGTAAATAGATATGTAAATATCTCAGCATTTGAATAATCAGAGACAGGAAATAAAGCGGAACTTCTCCAACGTCCAACGGTTTCAAGGCGGAAGTCGAACTGCTTCTGTCGAAGCAATCCGGTCAACGTGAAATATTAATGGGGAAACTGAAAAGATGTGTGTTGTGTTCAACAACAGCAACACACCTTCTGTCCACAGGAGTCCGTCGACGCAGAAAAACTCAACTCTGAGCTGTGGCCAGATTTACCCTGCAGCCGAACATCATTCATATATGAAAAAGCAATCAACATGTACACAGTGAAGACCTGAGGCTGATTATTGATTCGTCCGCTGGATCATTTCGTTAAAACGATCTCAGAAATGCCACCTGTTGTCTGACCAACCGAGCCGAACCGCAAACTCTAAATCTGAATTCAGGACCACCACGCTGTAGCAGCTAGGCCTTAACTTAAGTTTTAGGAGACGGTGTAACCGTAACCGGCGTTGGTTGGTAAAGTTACAGAATATGAACATAGAAACTTGAGGCCACCGAGCAAACGTCTGTACTTTGATGGGTTTGGGAGTGTTGACACGTCTCGTGTAAAACAATGAAAAGCAGCTAGAATATCCCATCTCACATGAGTTCTGGGTGGTGATTTATGTGTAATTTCTATATATTCAGAGTGAGTGCAACTGTATTACAGCTGAGTTTATTCCTAAAGTGCATGTTATTCGTTTTAAAATATAAATCCTAAAGGATCACAACAGAATCAATAGCAGAGGGACGCTGTGGATTCAAAGACAGGAGAAAAGGAGACGGTAGACAGACACAGGGGCGGGTGGGGACTCGGGGACATCCAGTCTGAAGGCTCATTGAGACGATGATGGATGCTTGTCACCGTCGCCTACTTGTTTCATCAACGTCACCAAGTGCCAACAGATGGGAGCCGTTAGCCTCGAATGGCTGAACTGAGCTCTACGCATCAATAGTAAATATTGGCAGCGACAGCAAACCAACTTTTAACTAATGTCATTTGGCCCTAAATTACAACTCGTTATGACACGTGCCAACACGCGGAGAAACAATGAGGAATCTGCTACTCGGGTACCTTCCTCCTCTTCCTGGCCTGCGGGTGGTTCTGTCCGTCCTGAGCCTTCCCCAGCAGGTCCGGGAACACCAGCGGCTTGAGGGAACGCGAGCGCGGCGTCCTTGGGTACCGGAACGGGTCCATCATGCGGAAGTCCCTCCCGTAGCGCACGGTGCAAAGAGAGCGCGAGCGAAGGCGCCCCGCCGAGTGCAGGCTGTTGACACCGATCATGCTCCGGAGACGCCGGACGCGAAAAATCGGGGGGGGCACCCTCCCCCTCCCCTCCCGCCCTCCCCCCTTCAAAGTATTGAGTCTTTGATTTCTATGCGCTGCGGAAGATAAGTTGATCCAGAGAGGGGACGAAGAGAAGGAAAAAGCGGGCCGGTCCGGTCCGGTCCGATGAGGCCGTCAGATGCCGGTGATCGGTAGAGACATCAGCTGGCTGCTGCCGGCGCTGAACCCCCCGCGGCGTCGCCCGTCAAGAGTCTTGATCAACGCCCACCAGGCAGCGCCGGGGTGCCCACATGACGCTGAATTATTCACCCTACAAGCACACAAAGCAACCCTCGCTGCGACTGAGGCGACGGTAGATCCAGGGGAGGGAGGGAGAAAGGGGGGGGGGGGGGGGGTCCTAGCCAGCCGAGTCACACGAAGGTGACACCTGTCCAGCTGTTCCCCTTTTGGTGGCGACGACGACAATCCTCCAGCCCGCAAGCGCGCACGCACCAACGCGCGCGCAGGTGGTGCCAAACGCAACCGCGTGAGAAAAAAAAATCCCGACGCGCACGAAATGCAGAAAATCAAGAAGTAAAAGACAAAAAATGGAATACGCGCACACACCCACAGAAGAGGGAGGTGCGAGGGAGGGCGAGGGGGGGAGGCACGGCCGCCTTCGGACTTGAGAGTAGAAATCCAGAGAGCGAGTCCCCAAAACAATGACAACAATGACAAATAAAAAAAAGAAATACTACACGCAGAAAAAGCAGAAGAGGAGGCGTGTTGCAGGCGGAGGAGATCCAGGTTTCGATCGCTCCTGTTGCCGTAAAATGGACACCATCAGTTTGACAGATTATCTCACTCCTTCTTCCTCCCGATCCCCGTGTCCATGTGTGGAGGTCCGCTTCTCCATCCTCCTCCTCCCCCCTCAGCTCGGCCCTTCCTCTGTGATCCACTTATCTGTTCTCTCAGACTCTTTGGGGTTTCAGTCCCTCCCCATCGTAAGCTCGGCTGTTACGCGTGTTTGGGGGGAGGCAGGTCGGAGGTGGGGGGGCTTGTCATGCCTTCCTCGCCTCTGCGAGAGCTTTATCTCTCTGTTGCAAAGCTCCAATCCCGCACTTCCTTCCCCCTGCTGCAGCTGCGGAGGAGGAGGAGCAGGAGGAGGAGGAGGAGCAGGAGGAGCAGGAGGAGGAGCAGGAGGAGGAGGAGGAGCAGGAGGAGGAGCAGGAGGAGGAGGAGGAGCAGGAGGAGCAGGAAGAGGAGGAGGAGGATGAGCAGGAGGAGAGCTGGCTGCCTGAATAGCAGAGCGCAAAACGAGTCTTATGTGAACGGTGCTCTCCGTCTCTCTGCCTCCCTCTGCCTGCGCCTGGTCAATGCGTACCTCCTGTCCTCCCTCCCCCGTCCTCCCTCCCTCCCCAGTCATCGCCAGCAAATCACAGTCTGCCTCCTACACACACACACACACACACGCACACGCACACACGCACAGGCTTTTTTAAAAACATACCCTGGCATTGTTCAGTCAGTATTCGTGGTGGTGGATGTGGGGGAGGCTGGTGAGGACGACACCAGGTGTGAGAGTCTGCGGGACAGTTGATGTCAGAGGTGTAGAGCTCGGGGACGGGAACCAATAGCCTGATAACGTAACCGCTAAAGTAGTAGTATTTAAAAAAGAAAGCCACCAGGAACCACAGCAGTGCCCTTAAGTGATACAAATACTAGCCGAGCACTTTATTTGATAGCGGCCGACGCTTTGTGTCTTAAAGCAGCATTCTCTCTCATGCCCACCGGGGGGCGACTCCTCTGGTCCTATAAATGGTAAATGGACTGTGTGGTGAATGGCGCTTTTCTCGTCTTCCGACCTCTCAAAGCGCTTTGACACATGTCGTCGTCCACCCGTTCACACCCATTCGCACACTACCAGCCACCACACCCGGCGCCACCTGCTCGTCAGCAACTAGCATCCACACGCTGTGGTCGCCGCGGCAGGACCAATGTTGGGCTAAAGTGTCTTGCCCAAGGACACATCCCTCACGCGGATTAGCCCGGCGGTTGGGGTCGAACCGCCAACCCTCTGAATGGAGGACGGCCGTGCTGCCCACTCACCCACAGTGAGAAAACACTGTGCGAGAAGGAGGCGAGAGAGAGGCAGCGCTTTTTGACTTGAGAGGAACGAATGAGGAATCAGTCAACGAAATCAGTGACTGGAGAGTGAGTAACAGAGACAACGAGAGGGATGCCATTTAACCTGGTGTCAATCATTCACCCCGAAATATTGATCCAATTGATTTCTACACCTACGGTCAAAACAAGCAGTTTTTTACTAAAGGTTTTGAAATGTAAGAGGGAGGGAGTACGGCTGAGATGTATAGAGCAACACGTACGTAAAGGAGAAGTACAACAGAAGTACTGTGCCTCATGCCAGCTCTGGAATACTACCCTGACCCCTGACCCCAACCCTTATACCCTTAATATGTCATTTTTTGTCTCTTTTCTATTCCCATCGTCTTGTTTTCCATCTTTAGTGCCCATAACCTTTTGCATAATGAAGTGTACCTGCGTTTGTCTGAGACCAACTGACGGACTCGTCCCGGCTCCTTCCTCCGCTTTCTAAATTTAAAACGCCATAATAAAAGTTTAATGGTCGCAGGGACAGAGAACCGTTCCGCTCTCATGACCGTGGTCTTGTCTGTTTGACGTGACTTGGCGGGAGGAGGGTGAGGAGGGTGAGGGGAGTGAGGGGGGGGGGGGGGCAGCGCTGACCTAACAAACAAACAAGATGACAGCCTGCATGGCACGAGAGGAGGTGAGGAGGCCTCGGTGGCTCTGTCCTCGAATCCTCTGCTCCGTGGGGTGGGGGAGAGAGAGGGGGAGGGAGGAGAATGGGGGGGGAGTTATGGCCTGAAGCTTGGTTCCCATGAAAACCGCTGAAGTGCCTCCGAGCAAAGCGCTTAACCCTGAGCTACACGACCCGCTCCCATCTGCTGTCAGTCTCTCTTCCCACTCAAGATTTCACATCCTGCCGAAACCGCCCTCACCCCCCAACCACCCCCCCCCCCCCCTCCCCCCCTCGTGGTGAGTCCAGACAGCTCGGGTGGGGGGGGGCAGCATCCTCTCTGCTGACCTCAGCAGCTGTCCCTCCTTCACACTCTGTCTTTCTCTTTCACCGCGTCTCGCTCTGACCCTTCCGCTCCAGCAGCACCACATTTTTTATTCCTGAACTTTTATTTATTTTTAGAGAGAAAAAGGTGTGATGATGTTGTGGCTCCGTCGGTGCGGCGGCGAGATTTCAGTGCGGAAACTCAAGCCTCTTAACAGGTTGAATCAGGATGAATTAGGGAAGTCTTCCTGCTTTATTGATAAAACGAATTAATTGGGATTCAGAATGCGGCATTACTACACAATCGTTTACTGAGAGTTTTAATTACCAGTGTTGTATGTTATAGCTGCTGGACTGTTTTCTATTCTTGAATATCACAGGAATCTTTTGTTATTCTGCAAAAAGACATAAAAATGTGACTTCCCATCTATTTATTTGAACATCAACTCATCAACATCTTGAACTTGAACATCAACAAAGCTTTACAACTTCAGTAACAGCTGCTCACTGTAGTTTTTAATCAAACAAAGAGAAAGGAATCGTGCGTTTGTCGGGGACTACTTTCAGCGGCGGATGAATGCACACTCGGCGCTGTGGTGATGTGTGTTACTGCGTTAGTGGCAGCAGGACGGTGTTTGTGTGACTGAGTCAGAATAAACTCCAGCGTGTGTGTTCACGGTGACGGAGGCTCACTCATGTGTTTTTAATGGAGCTCGGCGGCTCAGAGGAGGAACAGAGATCTCACACAAAACACTTTTTGGTTCATAAAGCCAGAATAAAAAGCTTGATGGGAGACACTTTAAAAAAGACCTGTCATTATTTTTTCATAGTTTAGTTTGTGACGGCATGAATAAAGCAACATTACTCAACCACAGGACGAGGAAGAGGAGAGGATTAAAAAAAAGTAGTTCAGCTCTCAAGTCAGAATTGCCAAAATGTTTTGTTAAAAATTGATTTTTTCTGCCGAGCTCCTTTCCTTCACTGAAAGTAGCCCACAAATACTCTGTTACAAGATCAGCACCTGCATTGAAAGGCTGCAGGGAAACGCAGCTAAAGCATTGAAGTATTAGACGTAAGAGTGTTATTTATTATTAAAAGACTATATATATTTATGTATAATATCTTATACATACATATAAATATATATATATATATATATATATATATATATATATATATATATATATATATATATATATATATATATATACTAATCTGCTCATCTTTTACTAATATATTGATGTTTGGTTTGTAAAAATAGTAAAGAATAGTTAGAAATGTCATCCAGAATCCAAAGTGACACCTTCACTAGTCCAACTAAACCAACCTACGTGGAGTACAGGCCCCCTGCACAGAGATGTTCCTTCTGTACGCAGTGATGTGTAAATCAGTAATGACGCGAGTAAAAAGCAGCATCTCCCTCCTCAGACGCGACCCGCACGTCTAAACCGAAGCCACTTCTAGACCCACAGCGAGATGTCACAAATAAGGCATCCATCTTTTCCCCCCTCGATCAATACCTACAGTGCACCTAATTACTGCTTGAAAGCGTCTTGATTGAGCAGCAGAACATTTTCATTTCAGCTGAATTTGTTCTCCTGCTCTAATGCGGACTGGTAACCTACTTCGGTGCATCATTAGCTCCCACTTCAAGCTGCAAGCCCTGAGTGGTAGAGAGAGACTGAGAGAGAGAGAGAGAGAGAGAGAGAGAGAGGAGAGTGCAAACCTCTGCATCTCTGAGCCTCTCAATAAAGGAGCAAAGTTTCCTCTGGAGCGCCGGTTCGGGCCGGCGGCCAGAGCTCCCGGTTCTGCAGGGAGCTGCTGCGCTCGCATTGTTTCCTGCACACGCTGATCGGGACGAGCAGTTACTGAGGCTTAAAAGCTTATGCTGGCTTTGGGACCACAGCTTTGTTAATAATTTCTTCTTTTTTTCTGTGGTAATTGCCCAAACTCATACGAACTCCGCAGTGCTGCAAAAAACAAAGGAGTCTGTGACAGAAATGAGGAAGCAGTAAACAAACAACTAGAGTGCAGCATGTTGTCTCTATCGATGGTGATGACATCACTAAAGTAACAGATCAGATCTGCGAACGTCGGTTTAACCTGAATCTGACGAATCTTCGAATCTTACACTTCGATCTTGTTTTCACTGTAAAATATATTTGGATGGCCTGGATGTCGGACCGGTCTTCGCACTCCCCGTCTGACTTGTTTGTACAGAATGTCCCTGTGTTCCCAGGTTGGTTCGTATAAAGATAACACCCTCGTGGTAATCAGCCAGAGCGATCCCGGCCCTTCAAAGAACGAGTCCTCTGTGCCGGGATTACGAGCAGCCCGCCGCCTGACACCCGGAGGAAACGTCCTCTAGAGCGCATTAAGGTGCTTTATTGCCTCGTTAGGAGTCCACGCTGATTGAGACAAACAAGCACGGGCACTGGAGCGGACGCGAGCGCCGCCCTGCACTTACGGTGACCTCTGACCGGCCTCCGTCCGCCCGGGGTGCTGGCGGGAGGCGGTGACGGTGTCCAACCACACTTTGGTATTTTTTCGATATTTACTAAAACTCAATTGAATGTAAAACACATCACATGGACAAAACTGTCAAATACAAGCAGGATGGGCGTCAACTCGCTTGATGGTTGTATTGGGTAAAGCCTTTGAGACAGTCGTGGGCGTCACTATCACCCCCCCCCCCCCAAAGCTGTTAACCTTGGATGAACCCTGTATGTCCGTCACAGCGGCTGAACTTGATCAATATTGCTGCGCTCACAGATAACGTTGGGAAAGCCGATATTCAAAACATTCCAGAGTTTGCCTTACCTTCATATCAGGGGGGCGCCCCTAAGAAATGTGCCCACGTGGCGCTGGCACCACTGCTAGTCGACCGCTAACACTGTAGCCGCTCACCATAGAGGGTCAAAGACACATTTGTTTTTGTCTCGTCTCTGCTAATATGAGTTTTGGTAGGACTTTTATTTTCCCAAAAACTTAACAACGTCCGGCCATGACGAAAATCCAAACGCTGTCACCTTTCACAACAAAGAGACACGGGAATTTCTCGCAAAAAGCCGCAAATTTCCCATATCTGTGTAATTTTGCAGCATCAATATGTTTTTAGTAACACTGAATGTGCAACACGTAGTTTTTCCAACCGTTTGAACGATATCAAGCCTTTTGTGGCTCATTTTGGGGGTTTCTACCTGGAGCTTTAAAACGTAGATTCACTCTCCCGGCTCGACCCGCCCAGCAGAGAAGACCACTTAGGTCAGAAGAAAAGGGTTTCGGATATTTCTCCCAGATCAGACAGGGTCGTGAAGGCGGAGTCTCGCCAGCTTAGTGCAGATTGCACCATTCCGCTCCCATATTGTGGCGTTAATAGGAAACATATCACGAGGTTCAATCAAAAGAGGCCGAGAGGCAGAACGATCGAGAGCCGAGAGGAAGAAGCAACGGAAAACCGAGAGAGTTATTGAAGCAAAAAAGAGAGAGAGAAAGCAGAGAAAGGAACTAATTGATGATAAAGGAGCGGAGTACCCGAGGGAGGTGGCGGCGGGTACCAGGGGGATACCAAGCCCCGCTCATTATTTTCCAGCTCGCCGGGCAGCTGATTTCTGTCTCAGCTACGGGGCTCAGCGGCGTTTCCTGCTCCGACAAACGGCCATTCGTGTTAAAGCAGCTCCGACTTTCATCTAGCGTTGTATAAACGGTGACATTCCTCAGTGACTGCGTGACATGTGACATCCAGTTTGTAAAATTCTAGTCTGTGTAGTGGTCATTATATAAAATAACATTAAAAAAACAATTGTATGAATAATTTTGTTTGATTGTTTCTGACCCTGAGTGGGAAGACATTCCTTTGCAGCATGAATGCGGACATATTGCACGTTTTGAACCACTGCTGGTGCTATAAACTGAATCCCCCAAAGTCTTTCAGTGTTCATCCTCTGGGCAACACGATTATCTGAACCGCATCTCATGGAATTCCATCAAGTGGTTGTTGATGTATTTCGCTCACAAAGCACAAACGTCAAACTGCTCATGGCGCCAGAGGAAAAGTCAGAGGTTCG
The DNA here is from genome assembly GCF_964276395.1 of Gasterosteus aculeatus. Classification (NCBI taxonomy): domain Eukaryota; kingdom Metazoa; phylum Chordata; class Actinopteri; order Perciformes; family Gasterosteidae; genus Gasterosteus; species Gasterosteus aculeatus. Next base: position 7,726,693 of record NC_135692.1, on the reverse strand, counting down.
CTTAAATGATTCGGGGTTCATCTCCTGGGGACCATCAATGCTAAATGAAGACACAATGCTGCAGGGTGATATATGAATGTATAATTATTGGATCAGGGAATTCTTCAAGCTAACTCTTATCATTTTAATAAATCATGTGTTCCATAATGTTTCTTCACGTTTTCACGACAGATATATAAAAGTACTAAATAACAAACAACTAATATCTCAGTTAGAGGTTGAAGTCCAAAGGGTTCCATCATGTTCTGCCCTTCACTGACTGAGAGGTGAGGAATGGAAAGGGACAGAAGGACGGTCGAGTGACGGAGCCAAGTTGTGATGACACAACAGTTGCTGTGATGCGGTTGAAGAGGTGAAAAAAAAAGTGCTGGGACAACGTGTGAGATGCACAATTCAATAGTGTGTTGTTGTTGTTGTTTAGGATGACACAGAGTGATGGATTGCCGAGGCTCACTCTTAACCTATTTACGGCCCAAACAAACAGATACCAGAAACAAAAGAGGAAATGGGGAAAGAAGGGAGGAGAGGAAATGAAGATGAGGGAGGAATGGCAGTTATTTGTAGCTGGAACATGATGGAGGGATAAGAGGGAGAGAAAGGAAGGGAGAGGCATAAACAGGAAGGACGGCTTCAGTCTAACTACTTCTCCTGAAATGTTTACACAATTGCAAAGTAGGTTAATATAAGGAACACATGACTGTATTGTAAAAAGTCCACCTATTTCCATTGCACCCAGTATTTCATTATTTAGGCATCAAAATTGATGAAGCAGATTTAGAGAGATCGTTTATTTGTTCACACATTCTCCCTCCATGTCAAAATCAGGTGCTTATATTACCCACAATGCAACATGACCACCTGTTCGTTCTGGCATTCAGATGTGTGTGTTTTTACTTTTCACTTTCAACAGACGCAGACTCAAGCTGCATCACTTGGGGACATCCGTGAGACATGACGTAGCGGCAGCCACTCAGAGCTTCAGGCTACGTGCGGTAGATCACCACCGCCTCTGTTTATTGCATCACGCAAGACTGATTTTAGGAAGAACGTACAGATGTTTTCTCCTCACTCGATTACTAGTAAACAACCTCATTGCGAACTGTGATGATGCTGCATCATACGTACAGGCAGTAAAACTGAACTCCTGCTGCTTACGCCTGTAGTCTGTTCACTCCCTCGCTGTCACTCAGGATGTTAGCTGCTCTGAGTTACGTCTCATCTCTCGTGCCGTCTCTTCTTCACTGTGATCTTCTTTCCACCTTCAGTGAGTCCACCTCCCCATCTAAGCTCTTTAGATCTACGTAGAGTCGGCAGCTTGGTTCCAATTATCTGCCGTGTTTTACCTGATGTTTGGAACCGCCACACAGGAGCCACATGAGGAGAGACGTCAGCAGAGGACAAGTCCGGAGTTTGGGAGGACTGAGGACAGGGTGCCGGTAAACAGACACGCGGCCCACTGATGGAGATTAAACAGTGTGGCGGCTTAACGTGAGATAGGGAGCGAGGGAGAGCCGGCCGGCTGAACATTTAGAGAGTCGGAGAAAGGAGAGTGCAGCTGGAGGGTGACGAGGAGAATAAAGGAGCTCGTTGGAAGTGGAAGGCTTGATTGAAGAGACCTGGATGTCTATGAGCATGAATAAAGAAAAAACTAATGCACGTCCGTTTCTTTAGCTCGCGGTCGCGATAGCGTCCACGGCTGCAGCGTGGATGCTATCTGCCCACAGTAGCAGCTTTTCATTTCGGCAGACGCACAACCCCCCCCCCCCCCCCCCCCCTCCCCCCTCTCGTGCATTATAAATGCCCCATTACAACTTGTTGACGTGGATTCTGGGGCCCAGCGGCATGTTGACGGGCCGCTCTGCAGACAAAACATTGGGTTACATCTCGCTCACATGGTGTGCTCCCCCCCAACCGGTCTGAACCCCCCCCCCCCCTTCTTGAGCTGCACGGGCGACCCAACTCCAACGGGTTAATCTGGTGCTGCCGAAGCCGGACGGGGGCTTTGTTTGGCTACGTCTGCCGGCCACACATTTACGCCTCCCATCGGTGGAGCGCAGCAGGGAGTGGCGGGGGCCGGGCCGGCCTCTGATTGGAGGAGATGGAAGGCCACGCCAGCTGGCAGTCAGCGGAGGCCGGACAGCCGGACTCAAGTCGCACAGATCGGAGTGACAATAAAGCGCTGGCGCACCCGGGCTGCTCGATCTCCTTTCAGAAACGCGTCTGTGCATGGCAGCATGTTTGTGTGTGTGTGTTGTGTGTGTGCTATTCTAGACGGGGGGGGGTCTTACTTTAAGCAGATCCTTGTGAAAGTCTTGGCCGTCGTTCAGTCCTTCCAGGTTGCCAATGAACTGCGAGCACGACATCCTCTTTCCAATGTTCTGAAAAAAAGAGCGAAATCAGAATGTCCTTCTCCAAACAGCACCCCCCCCCCGCCCCTCACACACACACACACACACACACACACACACACCTTCTCTGGAATCTATCTCCCCAGACACCCCCCCACCCTTCGGACCTACTTAAACCTGTGATGCATAGTTATGTAATGTACTTCTCTTTTTATGGAGATATGTCACACCATCATGTATTGTTATGGTTGTTATTGTGTTCAACATGTAAAATGCCTTTTGAAGCACTATAAAATAAACCAATTATTTTTATTTTTTATTATTTTTTTAATTAATATTCGCACATAGCAGAAGAAGTATTTGCACAATTTATTCATTAGTAAAAGTAAATTTAAAGGATGTACCTCTGGATGCTGTTGATGAAGCGCTATTGTTTCACAGAATACATCCTCGTTTACTCTTCAATATTTCACATATTGAACAATGTGTTTTACAGCAACTTGTGTCGAGACAAAGTTTGATAATTAGAAGCACAAGAAACACAAACCAGCAAATCTGTTAAATGAAAAACGGGTATAGAAACCTTCTCAATAACAGATCAGTATCCCTAGATATCCATAAACAAAAAAGTACTTAATAATAGCATGTTCAAGCTTCTCAAATGTGAGGATTTTAGATTGAACTTCAAACAAATAAGCAATTTGAAGACGCCAAATGAGGCTCGGCACTATTGCAGAAATGATTGCTGGATTAATGAAGACATTGAGGCTGGTAGTGATGAAGATCGCAGTCACAACAAAGATCAAACTCACAGTGTATCTGCTAACATCTGTTGAAGCTGATCTCCTGTCCGCCCACCTCGACAGGCACTTTAATTAATCATTCATCCGCAGCAGAGCTGCACTATCACCGCCAGAGGACTGGCCCAGATTTACAAAAGGGAGGCTCTGACTGTGAAAGTAGCACATTGAGATGGTGGAAGAAGCTCAGCAGCAGGCCTGCAGATCAGCTGCTGATCAGCTGCACAGCAGCTGCAGATCAGGATAATATTCCCAAAACTCCAGAGGGAATCAAAAGGTTATCTGAGGATATTGGAAGCTTCTAAAACGTATCTTTTAGCGGTTTATCTGTACTCATGTGTGTATGTACACAAATATGTACGCATGGATGCATGTGCACTTACATGTACAGATGCCTCATCTATGTGAGCAGATGTTACTCACCTGGCCGTGAAGATCGGTGTTGAGCAGCATCAGAGCGCAGGTGAGAGTGTGAACTGCATCTACAGGATGAACATGAATACATTTTTAAGGCAATAATGCAGAGCATTGCCTATTATTGCCTGTATATTAAACTATAGAGCAAAAGTCATTCTATTGACAAGGAATACATTGTAAAGTGCGCTTATTGTAGAGCACATATGTATTTTCATCTATTTGTCCCCAGTGCCAAAATGATAGAAAAAATAATGAGAATATAAGCAATAAATATCAGTGGAAAGGATATTATTATATGTGAGAGCAAAGTTAATATTGAACCAAAACACGACGTGAAGCACTTTAAAAATGAGCAGAGCTACAGATGAATCACATCATTGTATTATAATAATATTTGTTATATACACAGTATATATATATCAAGTTATTATAACAAGTTGATTATTCTCACTAACATATTAAACACACCACTCACCCTCTGACGGCATGGCTTTTGGGTTGCAGTCCAAGTAGCGCTTAGAGAAGTGTGACAGCACCCTCTCCCTCTCCTGACTCTCCCCCATCAGGGCGAACTGCCGGAGGAAAGTCCTGCAGCCACCAACACAACGACAGTCACATGGTTTCAGAAATAACCGTTTCATTTTGATCTATGAGCAGTGATACTGTGTAAAGGTTGTTGTTCTTACACTAAGGTATTTTATTGTATGTGAATTAATAACATTTGAATTACTAATCATTCTTTTTATGTAATCAATTATAATGAGTTGCAAGTGGTAGAAAGTATAATTTGTTTCAGTGTACTCGAGTATTTCTATTTCATGCTATTTTCTATTACATTTATCTGACAATTTGTAAAGTACTTTCAACTGATAAAATATGATGTATTACAGAATAAACTACCTGATATGAATTAGCTCAGGCTCTACTTAGCTCAAGATCAACAATGTTAAAGCACCGGCAATAATAATTAATAATTAATATATTTAATGCTGTAATGTGCCAGGAGTCTGCATAATACACACCACTTTTAATTTAGATAATTGATATACAATTTGCTGAATGCCAACGCTGCCCTCTAGAGAGCAGCGTTGGCCAGTGCTTCTCTTTTCTTTTCTTAATTAAATGCTAATCTCGCAATTATTTTACGTGATGAACAAACAAGCATTTCTGTATTCATGTGTATTACTGCACTGTGTGTTCTCACCTCAAAGCCTGGTCAATAGAGAGGCTCGTGAAGTTGAAGAAACTCAGATACTCTTCTGCTACCATACGGCTGAAGTCATTGCTGGGGGGGCGAGAAAAGAAAAGAAAATACAAGGAAAGAACACAGCGAACGGGAAAAAATACAACCAGCAAAAAAGCTGTCATTCACACGTTGCTGGCTCGGTTTGGGCTGTCGGTCCGTGAGCCGGAGACGCAGACCGCAGGCCGGAAAAACAAAAACAAAAGAGGCAGAGGAGGAGATTCCCGCGGTGCGTGTGTCAGGGGGTGCAGAAACCCTTTCATCCCACATTCTCATCAGCGCCAGCACGCCGCCGACAGAGCGAGGGGCTCGTGGAGCACAACGCAGATGTAGTACAGCGCAGCCCTTTGTAGGCAGAATGTGAAGTGGCGTACAGTAAGTGTACAAGAAACTGGATGTGCACCCGAAGATCCAGCATTCATTAACTAAACATGAGAGGCAGTAGAAAAGAGGGCACGCTAAGGCCTCTTCTTCTTTAACAGGCTTGCTTTTATGTTTTCATTAAATAACATGCTTTGTTCTTGATCTTCTGCTTTCTTTTAGCCCCATCTTGTCATTTGAAGCCACGACACAAAAAAAAAAAAAAACACGCCGTTTGCTCACTTCTTGCTGAGGTGTCGCGCCACGTCGGACTTCCGGAAGCCGTCCAGGGTGAAGAGCCGCTTGGCCAGCCGCCGGGCGGCCGCTACGTCGGCCCGCCGGCTGCCGTTGGTGAGGGTGTCGCTGCTCTCCAGAACCAGCCGGTCGCTGAGGTCCTGGTCCGGCTCCGAGTCCGTCGCCAGACGGGCCTTGTCCCGGCTGAGAGGGTCAGAGGGGTGAAGGCAGGAGGGAAATAGTTATTAAAAAAACACAGATATATACGGACCTAAAATAATGATGGGAAAGGGAAAAATCCTCAAAGTGGGACAAATTACATGGGTTTGTAAATTATTGAAAAGCAAGGACAGAAGGGGATAAAAGGAGGAACAAAGAATGATGGTGATATAATAATAAAACTATAACTCTGCTGTATCAATAATTTAGCACTAAAATCTGATCTGTGCAGCTCTGATCTTAAATTCCAGCTGCACAAAAAGTGTTAAGACTAGAATAAGAATACACAAGCGGGAGATGAAAAGAGTGAAGCTAATCAAGGGAAAGTACCTTAACAGGAAATATAAATATCTGACATACATATATATATGTATGGTTATAGAAAAGTATTGAGAATGACAAGGAGAGAAGAATATATGCAGTAGTAAATCTCTGTTTACATTAATTAAGTTCACAGTATCACAGAATGCACGCAAATTATTTACTGTAACTGTCCAACAATATTTCACATGATTATACACGTCACAAATCTCCTCTTTCGCCAGCTTTCCTGTTATCTCTCCCTAATTAGGCCCCTTCAAAGCTTAAACCAGTTCAGAAATGCAAGACTTATTACATCTGAATTGGCCCTGTGATAATATTTTAAGCACGTTATGTCACAGTGAGATGAAAGAGAGCTACTTTTCTGGCTTGTAGATTACAGAGACTACTCTGAGTTGGCGATGCTCAGACTTTGGCATGATGCTGACCTTCATTGATGCTGTCGAGAGCCGTGTGATTATTCTGAACTGATGATAAAAAAACTAAGACAGTTTTTTTCCAGAAAAGCAAGACACGCTTCCTGAACAAGCGGAGCTCTCATTTGGATTTCTCAGCTTGAGGAACAAGCCAAGAAAAACCCTCAGTTCCGGGGCTTAAGCTTCCCACGCTCACACAACCTTGCATTGTAAATGAGTCGAAACAAATCACACCCGAGAGTAATTAATAACAAAAGCTGATCGGGTGCGAAAGCTAGGAGGGTGCAACGGTCCGCTTTGGCTTAAAAAAAGTACACGGGAGAACGAGAACAATGTCTAAAGGTTTCTGAGAATGAACTACAGATACAGAAACGCTATCATCACAAAGGCCACTGCAGGCTCCTCTGGGGACCATGAATGTGGGTGAAAAATGCATGACAATCCATGTGGTAGTTGCAGAAATAGACAGAATTGCCTGCTGCTCTCGGGTTTTTGACTGAATGTGTCTCACAGACACCTCTGGGAGACCATCCGTCAACACTGTTTCATAACGGAGGCGCACTTTGCCTGTCTCCTGTCCCTCTATTCAAAGCATGTGATGCACTCGCAGACCGGTGAGACGGGTCCCTGGAGGTGTGCTACCTACCTGGGGCAGGGTCGCCGGGCCGGCAGGTAACGGTCCTCGCCGCCGGCCGCGGTCGAGCCGTGACAGCAGAAGACGGAGGGGGCCTTCGCGTCCGGGCCCCGACCGCCGGACGGCCGACCGACCCTCCCCCGGCCTCCGGCCTCGCAAACCGAACGCATCACCGCCGCAGAGGAACACCTGTGTTCTCCCCCTGGAGGCCCAGAGACCTTCACATTCCTCCTCTTGGGTTTGGTCGCGTCAGACTGAGGCTTTTCCTTGTCCTCCCTCTTTCTCACTCTCCCTCTGTGTTTGCTGTCATTCGATCCTCACACCAGCCCCCCTCCATCCCATCCCCATCCAAAAAAAAAGGGTAAAAGAGGTGTTTGCCCTGCAATGCCGACCCTTCTCTGTTGTTTCTCCCTCCAGAGTGTGTTTTCTGTTGTTTCTCTTCCGTCTTTCCACTCCTCCCCCTCTCTCTCCCTCGCGCTCTTTCTTTCTCCCTCCCTGTTCCACTGTGTAAACCCAATGTCCCCTGCTGACCTTGGATTCGAATCATGGCATGAAAATTCCACCTGCTTTCCATTTTCTATTCTCTCCATTCATTCCCATCTTTTTCTCACCGCATCTCCAATTACACACACTCATATGCCACATTATATTCCATCTGGTTTTCGGTGTCTTCAGCACAACAAAGGTGTCGGGTTTGAACTCGACGCGCCCGCTCGCCGTATTCCTTTTTGAACCGTTTCCTCTACCAGCATATCTGCCCGGCCGAGAGGATAGGTGTCCTTTTGTCAACACCTGTGTCCATTGTGGAGTCTGTTTACAGCGTGCGCTTCATCGGGGGGAGCTGCAGGAGTCGATCAAGTTTAGGCCCCGGCCCCCATTGTCATTGTCTCGTCGAGTGTCAGCCTCTTGCTTTAACCACATCCCCCGTTAGATAGTTCAACCTCCTCCCTGTCCAGTGGGCCGCCCGGCACAATGAGCCTTTGTCTAACAGAGCTAATCTAAAAAGGGTGATGTGAGGGAAAAGAAAAAGGAGGAGGAGGAAGGGAGTGAAATTCCAACTTTTATCAAGGCAGGGACTTGGGAAAATATTTGTCTGGTCGCCTCGCTCCTGGACTGCACAGCTCCAGGGTCGGCTGGGCGGGCCGCCAATAGAAATGCGATAAGATTGGTGCTGAGCAAAGTTTTACCGGAACAAGTACGGCTTAATTTTGGCTCTTAAATAAAATACTTTTACTTAAAAATACTTTTACTTAAATAAAATACTTTTATTTAAGCTAGGGGGCAGAAGGAAAAAAAATCTGTTTATGCTTCAAGACCACCTATATTTGTGCATGAACCTTTAGAAATAATTTAAATTAGATCAGGTCTAATGAAAAAAACAGCGAGGCTTGTCTGCGGCCATCGTCAGGACTGTGGCATAATCATGGATTAGATTCATATGATAACGAGGAATAGGAAAATAATGGGGATCCATTTGAAGATGGTAAAGTGCATTTACAAAATGCTTTTGTAACAGTAACAGTGCATAACGTAAGCAGTACGTGACGTCAGCATTCTCTGTGGTGTGAAAAGTGAAAAACAAAACAGTAAACTAAAAAACTCTTTATCTGTTTTATTTTTCTATAAACATTATTAATATTTGGATAATGTTAATGTTTTGTTGTTGTGACACCTGACTGATACTCGACTGGCACTCCTCTGACTACTAATGCCACTGGCAGCTTGCGGCACATACTGACACCTACAGATAAGCAGAGGAAGAGCGAAGATATTTTCAGACATTTTATTTTATGGATTTCATGTTTTTACAAATATGCGTTTAAAGATGATAAAACAAATGATTTCTTTCTTTCTTTCTTTTTTTATTCTTTTTGTTATTCTTTTTGTTTCGGTTTTAGATTATTTAATTTAATAATTTAATATTTCTATCTTATTATATTGTATATAATGTGTATCTTTTTATTCTATTTTCTTCCCTGTACATGCAGCTGTGATACCAAAATTTCCCTCTGGAGGGATCAATAAAGTATCTATCTATCTATCTATTTTATTTGCATTATTTTGTCCAATCGTAAATGGCTCTGGGTACTCAACTAAAATCCCAAAACTTATTCACAGCAGCTGACCTGTCGTAACAACAGCAAAAATAAGCCTCCGCCTTCTCAGCTTGGCAGCTTCTTGACTGCTGCCGAACGAATGTTGCTGTTGTGACGCCTGACAGACGCCTGACTGAAGACTACCACTAGGCTGCCACTAGGCTGTCACCGGGCTGCCACTAGGCTGCCGCTGAGCTGCCACAGTCCTGACTGGCGACTGCCACAGACTTGCCGTGGCCACTAAGAAGAGCTCGCTGTCTCTCAGAAAAAGAAGCGCCTGACAGCTTGACCGCTGTCCTCTTGCGCCCTCCAGTGGTCCCGGGGACAAAGTGACCCATTGCAGTCACTCTACCTCTGCAGTGCTGTCACAGTGTGTTAGTGTGACATTCACAATTCCCCAAACAAAAGGACCGTAGCAAATAGATCCCGACAATAACCCTCTGATGGTCCTACATATCTTGCAGAAAAGAGGAAGTGCAGTAAGAGAGCTGCAAAAATAATATTGTGCATGCAACATCAGGAGAAAGGGGTTCTCGGTATAAAATACAGTCTCCTGGAAGGCAGGTGGGAGTCTGTGGAGGGTTAAAACAAAAGTCTTTGGGACTCTGACAGTCAAGGTGAGTTCCTTGCTGCTGCAGCAGCCATCTGCCTCTGTCATGCACACACACACACACACACACACACACACACACACACACACACACACACACGCGCGCGCGCACGCAACGCATGCATTGTCAAGTATACAACTGTTCAAAACGCATACATTCTCTCACGCACAGCCACACACCGCAGAGGGATCACTGGCGGAGTCCTAGCGACCTTCACTCTGAAGCTGCTCGGCTCCAGAGTAGCACTGCAGCAGCGCTGTGCACAAGGAGCAGGCCAGAGAGGAGAGAGGCCGGTCGATCTGCAGGCCGACGGCTGTCCACCAATTACAGAATTAACAACAGAAACTCCTGACGTTGGACCATGTTGAATGTGTGTCTTGCTGAAAGCCTTTAGATGAGATTTAAAGTAAGAGGACGACTGTATCCTCGTATACCATCCATCCATCCATCTTCAACCGCTTATCCGGGGTCGGGTCGCAGGGGCAACAGCTCCAGCAGGGGACCCCAAACTTCCCTTTCCCGGGCCACATCTACCAGCTCTGACTGGGGGATCCCAAGGTGTCCCAGGCCAGTGCAGAGATATAATCTCTCCACCTAGTCCTGGGTCTTTCCCGGGGCCTCTTCCCAGCTGGCCGTGGCTGAAACACCTCCCTAGGGAGGCGCCCAGGGGGCATCCTCACCAGATGCCCAAACCACCTCAACTGGCTCCTTTCGATGCAAAGGAGCAGCGGCTCTACTCCGAGCTCCTCGCGAATGGCTGAGCTTCTCACCCTATCCCTAAAGGAGACGCCAGCCACTCTCCTGAGGAAACCCATTTCGGCCGCTTGTACCCGTGACCTAGTTCTTTCGGTCATGACCCATCCTTCATGACCATAGGTGAGGGTAGGATTGAAGATTGACCGGTAGATCGAGAGCTTTGCCTTCCGGCTCAGCTCTCTTTTCGTCACAACGGTGCTGTAAAGCGAGTGAATACCGCCCCCGCTGCTCCGATTCTCCGGCCAAACTCACACTCCATCTTCCCCTCACTCGTGAACACGACCCCGAGGTACTTGAACTCCTTCACTTGGGGTAAGGACACATTCCCTACCTGGAGTAGGCAATCCATCGGTTTCCTGCTGAGAACCATGGCCTCAGATTTAGAGGTGCTAATCCTCATCCCGACCGCTTCACACTCTACTGCGAAACGCTCCAGTGAGAGTTGGAGGTCACAGACGGAAGATGCCATCAGGACCACAACATCTGCAAAAAGCAGCGACGAGATCCGCAGCCCCCCGAACTGTAGGCCCTCCTCCCCCCGACTACGCCTCGATATCCTGTCCATGAAAACCACAAACAAGATTGGTGACAAGGCGCAGCCCTGGCGAAGGCCAACCCCCACCGGAAACGCCTTCGACTTACTGCCGAGCACCCGAACACAGCTCTCGCTTTGGACGTACAAGGATTGGATGGCCCCAAGCAAGGACCCCCTCACCCCGTACTCCCGCAGCACCTCCCACAGTTTCTCTCGGGGGACCCGGTCATACGCCTTCTCCAAGTCCACAAAACACATGTAGACTGGATGAGCATACTCCCAAGCCCCCTCTTTGATCCTGGAAAGAGTGAAGAGCTGGTCCGTTGTTCCACGACCAGGACGAAAACCGCATTGTTCCTCTTCAATCCTTTGTTCGACTATCGGCCGAAGCCTCCTTTCCAGCACCTTAGAGTAGACTTTACCCGGGAGGCTGAGTAGTGTGATACCCCTGTAATTGGCACACACTCTCTGGTCCCCCTTTTTGAAGAGGGGTACCACCACCCCGATCTGCCACTCTTTTGGCACTGTCCCAGACTTCCACGCAATGTTGAAGAGGCGTGTCATCCAAGACAACCCCCCAACACCCATTGCTTTTAGCATCTCTGGACGGATCTCATCAATCCCCGGGGCTTTGCCACTGCGGAGTTGTTTGACTACCTCAGTGACCTCCACCAGGCCAATTGACGATGATCCCTCCTCCGCCTCCAGCTCCGTCTCCTTGTATACAAATGTTTCATATGAAAAGGCAGCTCTTGCCCCGTTTTAGTGCAGAGTGGAGATGAAAAGAAATCAGAAGGAAATCCAACAACAAACGTGACCCAGATTCCCCATCACTCGGTTCCTCAGCAAATCACTGGAGAACCGTCCGAACGTGTGTCAGCCGTCAGCGCTGTGAAACATTTAACGAAAGAGCCCCTGAACTTGTGTGATTGTTGAACACCTCTCACTTAAAACTGCCTCTCTAACAGCCGGGTCTTTCCACCAGATGTTTGAACTTGCGGCAGGTCCAACAGAGAATACGGCTCATGTTCTACCACTATTCAAAATATAACAATGTGATATAACTCATATAAAACGTCATCTGTAACATGTGTGATATGATATTATATATTATTATATTATAGGATTTAGAAAGACTCAATAATTAGTAGTCGTTTGGGTGACGCTTGGGAAATGTGTCAAGAGGGACAAGCACATGTAATTGGGACAGAATCCGGTCAGGACCAGAGGAGTCGCCTCCTGGTGGACACACGCGAGAATACAGATCTAACACATAAAGCATGTCAACGTTGGGTTGATAGTTTGATTCCATCACCCCCAAGTGGCCCAAATAAAACAGATACTATAACTTCCACAGTAGAATTGCTGGTGACTTCTCGACGTGCTGCTCACCTACCTCAGTAATGAGAAGGACGGGTTGCTGTACCAGCTGCTCCCCAGCTGCGAGCACCCTCGCCCTCTGGGCGGCGTGTCCTCCGAGCCGCTGCTCAGCCTCTCGCTGGACGGCGCCCGGGTGGCGTCCGAGTCCCCCGTCACGGTAAAGATAGAGTCTGAGATGCTGGGCCTCTCGTCGTGGGCAAGCGGGGCGAAGCTGAGCTGCACGATCTGCCTGGCGCTGTGGCAGACTGGCCCGTGGATGGCCGGGGTTAGCGTGGGCAGGTCAAAGGTCAGGACGGTTTGGGCGCTGGAGGTCAGCAGCTCCTCGCTGTCCAGGCTGTTGTAGGACGTGCCTTTGGCGCGGTGAGACTCCATGATGCTCTCGAAGTGGCGGCTGAAGGTGTCCTCAGCAGCGCAGCGGGGCCCGGAGACCAGCAGCGGGGATTTCAGGGCCGGGTGGTGGTTGTCGAAAAACGTTTCCATTGTTCTGGACAGGGATGGAGGGGGAGGGGCTTAAAAAACACGAAAGCGACGCAGATATGTTTGCAAAAAAAAATAAAAAATGTGCAAAGAAACATTCCGACCCGCTGGAGCCCAACGGGGTCCACCAAAGATCACAGGGGGCTTTGATGTTCTCAAAAATAAAATAAACTAACTAAAAATGCAAATAACACCGGGAACCGCAAGGTTGGCGGTTCGAGCCCGGGCAGTACCTGAGCAAGACACCTCAGTCACAAATAGTAAATAGTTCATATTCTGTTTAAACCTGAGCATGTTTGGCTGCGTTTCTTCCAACATTGCCAATAAGGACTTTTTAAAGTCCAGAAGTGAAATCGTGAAAGTTGATTTTAATAAACACAGACCTTTCTGACATTCTGTACTATTATATACCATTTTTTCATGATATATACTGTGACACATTTTAATGAAATTTTACATCCTAGAAGCTTTGCCTTCACTCAGAAGCGGAGATCTAGCCTAAAGGACTCTTAACTATAATTCCTTTATAGTAAAGACCGGAGTGCTGAATAGTGCATGATGCCACCAAACCTACCTAAGAAATGAAGGTTATGATTGGGGTCTAAATTCAGATAAAGATACAGGTTGTGTGTCGTTTCACCTCTTCAGCATGTGTCCAAACACCTCTGGCTCCTCCTGAGCTGCAAACTGCTGCTTCCTATTGTCTCCTTGCATCCTCACACTGGCCCAGCTCACCATTTCTTCCTCTTCCTCCTCCTCTTCCTCCTCCTCATCCTCCTCGCCCCCCACCCCTCCACACAGTCTTCTCTCCTCCTGATGCGCCCCGTCCTCCCTCCCGTAGGCCGGACCCCCCAGCGGGCTGCTGCCCGTCCCCGAGGTCCCCTGAACGCTGCGGTTGCTCCCGAAGGCCGAGTCTCCGTCGTCCAGCTCGGCCAGCAGCACCTCGTCGATGTCCGTCTCCCGGTAGCAGCGCAGCGGGACGGCGTCCAGGTCGGTCTCCGAGTACTTCAGCGTGCGCCGGATGATGCCGGTTTTGGGCGAAGCGCCAACAAAGGCGGGAGGAGGGGTCACCAGCTCGACCTCCACGTCCTGCACCTCGTGGTTGCCGGAGAGCAGGGGTAGGGAGGACGGGGGAGTCGGGGTGGGAGACTCGCTGGAGTTACCGCTGGGGGGCGCGGTGGAGGTCTCCAGGGCATCTGCAGAGGGAGGGATTTAAAAACACACAGCATGTGGTTATGTATTCCCGCTGCTTATTCCCTGTTGTGACGGCACAGAAAACATATTCAGACCATTCATGTGATCTGACTCAGAAACAGGTTTGAAGCCCCCAATACTATTTTGGTACCAACTGAAATGTGAGTAGCAAAGAGAAAGTTGGCCAATTATTGTCAGATGAGAGCTACTATCGCTTGTTTCAGAATATGTTTTGTAACATTAACGGATCTGAACCCACAACCATCAAACTGATCCTTTAACAGCTGAGCTATTGGGACGTTGCACATCTGCATACATCATTCAGTCAGATAATTCCACATTTTGCAGTTTTGGGGCTGATTTTGAGATATGGTTCTGGTCTTTATCTAAAATTAAATGTTTTCTTTCATTTTGTGCCAATCCTCAAATTAAGGATATTGTATTAATAAACTATTTGTATTGTTAAAAGCATTGCGTATGGGGGAACACTATAGCTACATTTGAGCTTATATAATCACATTAAGAAAATTCTTTCTGAAACAGTCTTATGTGGGTTAATAGAACAAAAAACTAGATAAATAGATGAATAATCGATTCGTATTAAAATAATTGTCTCCCAATATATTCCCTAACAAGATGAAATTGAAGAGCGCTTACTTACTTTTCTCCCCCCTGGTAGTGGCCTCCTCCGCTTGGGTCCCGAACAAAAACTCCCACTTGGCACGAGCGATCCTCTGACAATGGAGCGAGGGAACCGGCCCTGCACAGCCACTGTCCGTCTGACAGACACACACACACACACACACACACACACACACACACAGACGCACAGAGGCAAGGTCAGAGGCTAGAGCTTCACGTGTTCTTGTCTAACTATTGGAATTAAGGCATTTCCCAGAATACCAGAATACTCCTTTAACTCATGAATCATTTCTTCAGTTACTCCATACCTGTATTCCTGAGGTGGCGGCGCCGGTCTCGTTGCTCTGGTGACTGGACTGACTGGACCCGGGCGAACCACATTCCCTGTCCCCCAAGCTGCCCGTCACCCCGCTGGAGCTCCGCGAGGACGACCCTCCCATTGCTACATTCTGCTCCGCCTCTGCCGGCTCCTCCACCCTTTGTCGTTCCCCTTCGTATCCCTCAGTCTCGTCCCCCTGGCCTTCCTCCTCGCAGCCCTCGTCTTCCTCCGGAGAGTCCAGTGCCACCGGCCCCAGGAGCAGGATCTCCCTCCTCCTCTGCTCCGCCCGTTTCTGCTGGGCGGTGGGACTGAGCGGCCTGCGGTAGGCCTCGGGTTGGCGGTCGGGAGTTTGGTCACCGCCGGACACAAACCCGGCCTCGTGACTCGGCCTCGGGCTGCTCTCCAGCTGGCTCCCCCACTGCTGCCTGGAAGTCCAGCTGACCGGCGCCACCTCAACTCCCTGGTTGATGAAGAGTCTGCGAGCAAGCTCAGTGCAGTCCCCGCGTTCGAAGCCGCTCAGGTGCTCTCTCTTGTCCAGGCCTAGGGACCAGGAGTCCCTGGCGCACCACGGGAGCCGCCGGCGGTGCAGTGTTGGGGTGTCCGGTGCCCGGAGCTCGGCCTGGAGTAGCCTGGGGTCCCTCATGGGAGAGCTGAGCTCGGTGGGAGGATGGGAGGCCCGGAAAACGCGTGAAGGAATGGCGGGGGAACCCGTCGGGCTCGGGCGCTGGGACCTCCAAACACAGTCCTCCCGCCGCATTTCATAGTTGGCGCGGGAGTTTGTTTTGTGCAACGTCAATGTGGAGTTTTCAGGCTGGTGCGAGTTGGTCGTTGTAGTGGCGTTGTCCGTTGCTGCCGTGTGTAGGTCGTTTAAAGGGATGTTCATCTTAAGTGTCGGCTTGGACTGTTGTGCGTTGGGAGCTGAGTTATGAAATTCTCCGGTGGGATCCCCTAAAGCGTTGTGCAACAAGGACCCTCTTTCCCCTGTAAGAATGGAGGATACTTTGGTGGCCTCCTCCGCTTGCCTGCCGGCGACATCGGGGCTGTGAGCAGGAGAGGAGGATTTACTGTCACTTAACTGGTTCAAGCCCTCCACTACATTATTGCCAAGTTGGGGGAGTGCTGCTTGTGGTGAAGTGCTGGACCTGTGGACGTGTCGTTTGACAGCTGGACTTCCTGCCAGGGGGCTATGGGAGTCGACGGACTGGGAGGACAGCTGGTCTGACGCCGGGCTCCGGGGAAGTCCGCAAGTGGCCTGGCTCCGGTCCGGGAGGTGGTCTATGAGGTTAGCGCTGATGCTCTGGCGCTGAACGGGCGACCCGGACCAGGGCTGCTGGTTGTAGCGTGAGGACGCCGATTGCTCGAGGGCGTGCGCTAGTTTGATCCGCAGCAGAGGGGAGCCAAACTCCTCAACGGCCCTCTGGGTAGCTGCTCTGCCAATGGGGTCCAAGGCAGGTTGGCGAACGCCAGGAGGTCTGAAGGTCAGCTTGGGACTGGAGCTGCACGATGAGTCGGGGCTCCCACACCAAACCGGGTCGCTGAACCTTTTACGGTAGTGGGATGGCGTGGATCTTTCCTCTCGGGTCCCCCGCTCGCACAGAGAGCTGCGCGGACTGTCCATCGTTCTCACGTTGGACTTCTCAATGTAACCGAAGGTGACAACGGACCGCGTGCCGTCGCCGACTTTGCCCCCGCTGAACCCACGGCAGTTCAGCGGCGTGTGAGGGGCACTGACTTTCCCGGACGAGGACATCATCGGTGGCGATTGGACAACGGATGGCCAGTCGCTGCCGTGCTTGGGGGACGAGGAGGGGCCGCCGCCGCCGGCCGGCTGCAGCTGGACGCCGCCTCTAGAAGGAGACCGTTTGCGTTCCTGAGCCAGTCGGTGAGCCGCGGATGACTTGGCAACGGCGGTGTGGCTTGCAAGCTGAGACAGGAGCTCTGCCGGGCCGCCCTGGACCGAACGCCCCTGAGCGATCCCCTCCTTCCCGCCACTTTGATCCGTGGCAGACCTCACTTCCACATACAAATGAAGGAGTTTCCCAGACTGGGACATGTCACCTCCTCCCTGGTCCCAACGAGAGACGGGAGAAACAAAAACAAGAGCTCTTTTTGTTTGGTAGTTTTTTTCTGCTGGTGGTGCGTGTCAGTTTATTTTTAGGCGGTCTTTCTCCTCCCTCCCAGAATGTCTGTGTGCGGAACAGAGACACACAGGCTGAGCGGCCAGAGGACAAACATGCCCGAGGGACACCTGCAGCAGCTCCCTATTCTTCATACCTGTGAACGAGAAGAAAAAAAGGATCTGTTATCTAGTGTCCTCAAGAGACCCAAGACCCAAACAGGATACAGTATTTGTGAGTCACGCCTTGACTTGTTGTGATACAAAAGAGCTCAACTAACTCACTTTAAGTCGCTAACAGCAGTACAATGAAGCAGGTTCTTTTTGTTTTTTACTGTTGAAATTAATTGAATACTTCTTGCGGCTCCAAGAACAACATCCTCATTTCTCAGAAACATCTTCATCAAGGCAAAAGGAAGCCGTCTCAGGACCCAAGCTGCGACTCTCCCTCCTCGACCCCCGACTGGTGTTCCCGTTTAAGTTTTTTTTCTGTAATGCACTGCGGATAAATAAATAATGTTCTTCTAACAACTTTTGCCACCTCTGCGTTTGTCATGCTCTTATCTTTCTGCCGTTCCCACAGATGCACCATTCACAAAATGGAGGCCTCCAGCTGTAGGTGGCTCCGTAGGGCTCCATTGTCCGTGAAGGTGTGAGGAAGACGAGGAGGCTCCTCGTCGGTATCATTTGCTAACACAAAGAAAGAAGACTTCCACTAAAAGCGTCTTTTTTTAATCTCTATGAGATATACTAATAGACTGTACAGAGCTTTTCTACTCTTCTGACCACTCAAAGTGCTTTAACACTACATGTCATCATTCACCCATTCAGGAGCTACATAACCGCCACAGCGCCACCTGCCCATCAGCAACTAACATTCACACAGCAGGTACTGGGACAAGGACACATCGTCATGCACACTGATAACAAAAACAAAATTAATAATAACTATGTTATCATAACTGAATCGCTTTCTCATAGACGTCTTTATGTTGGCTTTGATAAAGTTGTGTTGTTTGTTCCTGTGTTTTCAGCTTGATGGGTTCAAGCACTCGGCTACATGATAAATGTGTTTATCTGCTGGAGCGATGGATCCGCCGGGACCGCCGTTACTCGTGATTGACCTCCACTTGGAGGAAGTCGTCGAGAGGATACGTTATCGACCCGGGGGAAGGGCTGATGGGCCTGAACTTCATTTGATCCATTAATTCTTCGTCTGAGACGGACGTTGACGGGAGCGAGAGGCGAGATAAAGACGGGTGAGAGGAGGAGCGCGGGAGATGGATGTAGAGCAAGAAACAGAAAGAGAGAGGAGCTAGATGGAGGGCCGGCTGAAAGCTTCACACATGTGAAACAGACGGTGTGGTGACAACATTCTGAGTGAGATGGAGACAGAGAGAGGACCAGTTCCCCTAAAACTTGAAGGGACACATTCATCTACTGACTATAATGTCATCGAAGCACAAAGTTTATAGTCTGGTAAAGATACCAGAATAAATACTTGGTGGCGACAACATCAGAATATGAAACCTGTAAAGTACAGAAGCTCGCTGTCTGAAATAGAGAGAGACGGAGACGGACATTTCACTGTTCTTCCCTCATCCTCTTGTTGTCCTTCTGGGTCACAAACATACAAACGAATAAACTAGATGCGGTCTTTGTCTGAGTTAAATGATCCAGGTAATTAAACCCCAGGCAGCATGCGATGCGCTAAAAATAGCTCCATGGGCGAAATGCTAATATTAGCTCTCTGCATGTTGTTGCCGCTGTGCACTGACAGCTAAAGCTGCAGCAACACTGTGCAGTTCTATTTGGCAGCACAGTGAAGAGTGTCACACCGGATCCCCGATCATCCACTGACGACTACTGTTTTCACGTAATATCATATTACATCACACTGTGTACAGGGGGCTCCGAAAATATGACCCAGCCCGACGAGCCTCCCCTCCGTGGCTCTGGTGATAGGCAACCGTCTTTAGTGGGGGAGGAACTTTTATAGCTGTCTCTCCATCCACATTCAGGGCAGATAGAGATGGGTCCCAAGACTCATGCAGAGGAGAGTGTGAGGACAGAGATGCAGAGAGGGAGACATGTCCACGCTCCTTGTACAACTCCTCTGTTCACGACCTTGCACGCAAATGTTAAAAACTCGTGCCAATTCTGCTCGGATGGCAGCGGGTGGGATAACAGGCAGCCTCGCTCTCACTGCCGTGAGCCTATTTTTAGTCGGCTGTGGGATATTTGAAGGGAGAAAATGTGCCTTTTTTGTGTTGTTCACAAATATGCTGAGAGCATTTTTAAGTTGAGTTGTCAAAGACTCACCGAGCCAAAAAGAGTTCAAACATAATGACAAGCCGGAGAAACATTTCTGACAGAGTAAATACATTTACTTACTGAATTACTAAAGGCTTTATTTTATGAAGGAAATCCATCATAAAATTTTTTTATTTGTTTGCTTCTTTTAATAATTTAAATGAGTCCTCAGAGACTCACTGAGATGTGACCAAGACTGGGCCCTTCAGGCAAATGCTCAATCCTTGATGCTGTTGTGCACGGATTCAGTGAGGACGGCAGACGCAAGAAAGCAATGTAAGTCAGCTTGGTCGGGAAAAAAAAAGGAACATGGTGGCAGAGAAGTGTCAAAACTCAAAGCTTTAAAAAGGTATTCTTAGGGCAGTTTTCTGGGATGTTTGTGCTGAATTTGAATGTGGACTTATTGATTGAATCATTTACATGTTACAAACTCTGCAATTCATATGCTGACACATTTGACCAATGATCAGGGTGCATAATTATGACCCATTTTATTTTGAGAGACTTAAACGCGCTGACGTGACCATGCCCCAAGTGTTCCTGAGCAAGACACATAACCCCCTGATGGCTCCCTGGGCAACAGTGTAAAAAAAACATGGGTTAAAAATGCAATGCAGTCAAAAAGTCATTTTGGATAAAAGCGTCAGCTAAATGACTTGTAATGACATGTTATAATAAATACATGCAGCCCTTCATTTCACACACACAACACTGAGGGGACCTGCTCTATTCTGACAGCCGTTTCCCATGCCTACCAATGTGCACATCTGGAGCATCTGTATTGTGGTGCTAAGCTGTCCCCCCCCACCAGCTAGCAGCAGTGAAACCAGAAGAACACACTGACAGCTGCATCCCGTACAACAGACACATCACAATCTCACCTCTCACGAGGCAAGATTCACACCTCCCACATGGTCGGTCTTTGGCTCATTCTTCCCTCCAGCAGAGCGGTGCAGACCCTTCCTGCAAGCTTTTCCTCCCCCGGCCAGCAATGCTAACCCTCAGCCAGTCAGCAGGCAGAGTGTGCCGTTGCACCCCCCCTACCCCCCTATTGCCTCTTTCACATACATGCTGAGTCAGTGTGGAGAAGTCAGGGTGGGGAGGTGCTGCAAAAAAAGGAAACGTGCATGAAGACGGTTGGGGGGAAAATGCTTTTAAGCTACAAAGTGGACCGGTTGTGGGACGCAGGTCAAAATGTTACTTTATGGGGGTTGTATCTTTTTTCTTTTTCCATACGCGTGGGCCCAAGGAAAAAGGATCTTTTCTACTCTACAGATTGCAAATTCGCTCTATGAGGTGGCAACCGTGAGGTTTGAAAAGTTTCATGTGTTGAAGCTGCATTATCTCTGGTGGCCACTAGGGGGCCTCTGGTCCTATAGAAGTCTATGAGAAAATGACTAGTTCTCTCTTGATAAATTATCTCAACATCAACAATGATGGTCGAACAGACCACATTACACGGGATGCTTTAGGGCGGGGCAACGCTGATACGTCTCTATATTACTCCTCCTTAATTAATCTTTTTTATTAGTTACCTTTCTGAATTTCTCTCAGTAACTATTGATTTTTGTCCTAATTTACTGATCATAACAACTTTGTGTACCTCGGCGGATCCCCAAGCTCAGGTTGAGGGGGGTGATGAAGGGGGCTTACTATCCAGTGCTGCAGCCACAAGACACGTGGCATTGGTCACACCTGCAGCCCATCACATAATTAGAGGGAGGAGGAGGAGGAGGAGGAGGAGGAAGACGATATATCCACGGAGCCCTTAAACCAACCTTGTTACTAAAAGGACCCTTTTTGTTACGTGATTACTGTCTCGTGATTAGAGCCTCCTGTTTTAGCCCGGACTCTGGCCTCACTTCCCCTGTTTTTCCACAACATATAGCAACGTCTATATATGTCTTTGCTTCGTGTTATTTTGTGGCAGGTTTTAAATAATTCAAGACTATATAGAAACATCCTGATAGTGCATCTTAATGGTGCAGGAGAAAATGCATTTCTCATTTCTCTCTTATTAAATATGCTGGATAGTCAGTAAAAAAGTATTGGTTATGGATATAGAAAAGACAAAAAATGTTTTAATTTGTACGCTTATACGATCTTAAATCATTGTCCCTCTAAATCCACGAGAAGCCTGAAAGCAAAAAAAAGAGAACCTCTTTCTTATTTTCCTTCAAATTAACATATATGTTGACTTTGTTTGTTAAACATAAACCCTTAAAGTCCAGGTTTAACATTTTTACACACATTGTTGGTTACAAATCAAAGCAAGCAAAGTAAATGTTGATGAATGATTTTGTGGCCAATGAAGCCACAAAAAAAACAGCTTTAGCATTTCGAGTAAAATGTGAAATGTTTTTAAAATGGCCAAAGGTGTTTTCGTCACTAACCTCTCTTTTCATGGCTGGAAGGAACTAATGAATATCAGTCTCAGGAGAAATCATGTCTAATCTTATATCAAATCTGCCTTGGGAAGTCGATACTTTATCTCTGAAATACATTTCTGTCACTTCCGATCATCAGCATCTTGAAAAGATGAAAGATTAATTGTGATGATGATGTACTTAAACCTTTAAGGATCACCTGCAGATTTAAACCCCAACGGCAAGCAAATAAGTTAAGCTAACGTGAGTTTGTGTGAAACCATCTTTTAAGACTTTTCATGTTCCCAGCTGACTTTTTTAGACGTTTTAGATCAAGAACTAATTAAAAGGGAACAACAACATAGAAAAAAAGAGAGTGACGGTAATTTGGGAATTCGGTTCCACAAAGAAAACTTAATTCTTGTTGTTCGATCATGTCATGAAAGGCCAAAGTACGATCGCAACAAAAAGTCTCTTTGTCTTTTGAAAAAAATCCATGTTTTATTTGTACTTGCATAGCACTTACCTTTTGTATTGTCGTGCTCGTTTCCAGTTGTACAAGATCAAATATTTTCCTCCATTCGATCCTGCTAAATCTGTCCCTTGGAGAACAGATTGCTGGAAAATATAATGTGAAGCTGGCGGTATAAGCTAGCAACACGTTTTCTTGCAACAACTTTTAGCAAGGACAGCAGGACACTAATGTAACGTATCATAAAACTCATGGTTGGCAAAGGTGTCGTTGGCTTGAAATTCCCCGAATCCGATAAAGAGCTAACGTTAGCCTTGAGTTTGCCGATTTCACTGCATAATGGTCCGCAGGCAACGAACAAGGACTGCCCATATTTGAAATGCTGAAGAGTGACGTTGAGACGCTGTACATACGTCCCTGGTACAGACCTGTCAATTATTGTAAGCCCCGCCCTAAATTCTAACCTGCTCTACAGTCTAAATTATAAATGGACCATCATTTACTAAATGAGCATCATGCAGATTGCAAATTGAGACCAAAAACTCATGTTTATATTTACTGAGGGAATAAATTATGAGAGAAGTAGAGTAATCGTCTTATAGACTTCTATACAATTAGAGGAGTCGCCCCCTATTGGTCACTACAGAGAATGCAGCTTTAACACATGAATCTTTCTCGGCAGAACCGGAGGCTGTCGCCCGGAAGGAGCCTCCAAAATACCTCATCCTGGTGACACTTAACATACAGCTACATTTGTTCCTTAATAAAATAATCCCATGCTTTAAATAATTGTGGTGATAGCTGTACCTTTGACCTCCACTGAGCCCTTGAAGCCGCCAGCTCTTGTATCTAAGGAAGGTGGAGTCATACAGACTCCTCCAGCGTTGACAATGAAGTCCTCTAAGAAGACGGAAAAACAGATCAGCCAGTCCGGCAGCTAAAAGCAGCTTATATCTATTAATACCTCATGGAGTTTGGAGAAGTTTACGACACCGCATAGAAATATGACGTTGGAAGGCTCAACGAAGCCGCGTAGTCAACAGTCTCCCTGTGTGTGAGAGCACGAGGTGGATCGGGTGGATTCACAGACTGCACCAAGCGGCACCTGGCCAGCTTCTGACAAACAGCAGAGTCAGCGCTCCTGGGGCAGATGTGGCTTTCAAGCAGCCGGTCGAGGGACGGAAACAAACAACATCACGGCCGCCCGTCCTGTTCCGGACTAACGACGTTAACGACAATCGAGTTAAAAGAGGAGCGTCGATTGGCTCCATGCGGCGATCTTTGTGGGTGATCAATGGCTCTCATTGATTGAGGGGATTTTAAAAATAAACTCCTCGGTGGGACAAAATGGATCTCCTCTGTTTTTCAATTAGTTCTTTGTTATGTGGAACTGTTGTTCCACATCATTTGAGCCAGGAATGCGGAGAATCCCATTAATTGAGTCATCTAGTACCAATTTGATAAGAAATTAAAAGTCACTGGTTCCAGCTTTTCAAACAGAAGTTTGAAGGCAATTTAAACCTTTTTAGATATATTTCATTATTTTCTTAAAAATCTTTCGTTTTGTAAAAATGTTGAAATGTTTTCTTTTTCAAATTTGTCTGTCAAACTTTTTAGTCAACAATCCGTAAATATAAATGTGATTTATACGATTTTTAATTAAATATTTTATGCTATTTTTACTCCTTGGTCTTCTTTTAATTGATTTAATTGCATAGCTGTAAACTCTCAGGCTTAACCCACACAAATACGATTCTTTTTCTACACAATGTTTTATACCCACAAGGACGCGTTTCAGCGTCATTCAGTGAACTGAAGAGCGAATCCATGACGACACAACACAAGTTATTATCTGGTGTGCCTGTGTCAACTGTCATATCTAGGTATATTTTCAATATTTGTGAATTTATTTTTGTAAAATCTCTTTCTCTTCCTGTAAAATATAAACACAACACAAATACATCAGACCAAAGTTATTCCAACAAGCAGTTCTGACATGAATCTTCTCTTTATATTTATATTCATAACAGTCCGACCGTTTAGAGGTGCATTACAGAGCTTGTGATTTATGTAACTACTCCGCGGCTGTGATATTACTTGCTGCTGTAACACTTAGCAGGACACTGTGGGCCATCAAGCCTCAGAATAAAAATCAATCACTGGCAACGAGATGTTACCTTACAGCCAAGACTGAAGCCCACCTCTTTTCCACGCTCGCACCATTTCCCTGCAACAAAATCGAGGAGGCCTTTTTCGACGCGTAAACAAGGAGAAAAAGAAAACCTGCCTTTACAACAGATTTGCGTTTCATTAATCACACGGGATCCGGGCCTCTGCAAAGCGCTCCATCTGCACCGCAGCCAACATTCAGGAGCAAAAAAGCCTCACAGATTGGAAGCAGCCAGCAGCAGACGGACAGTATCGTGGAATACTAAACGCTTGCCGTCCTCACACAAGTTGGCTCCCTTTCCTACAAAATGCCCTTTTTTTCATGTCACCTCCTCAACTCTCCCACTGTCACACCTCACATCCTTGGCTGGCTGTTACAAGGGGAACTTAAAGCCTACAGCTCCTCGTTACAGCTCCACCGGCTTCGCCGGCGTCCTCGCGGAAAGCGAAAGCTGTGAGAGAAATCACGACAAAAAGACGGGATGGCGAGCGAGTGTAGGAAGGGATAAAGAACATACGTGGGAAGGAGACAAAAACAGTAATTCAGCATTAACAGCGAGAGGGCAGCAGGAGGGCCGACCAGCCCAGTGCTCCGATGAGAGCTGACGGGGACCCAGACATTTGTTAGCGCTAACCACTTTGTTTTCACAGCTCGCACACAGATATCTGTGTGTGTGTGTGTCCTGACTCCTGCAACACAACCTTCTATCCTCTGGCTAAAGGAGAGGCCTGCTGGGGTTTCTGCAGTTTCTCAATGCATTTCGTGAGAAAATCAAAACCAAGAGGGAATAAAAGTGTGTTTTGTGCGTGTAACGCAACCAGTGACCTGCCAATCACAAGCTAGCTAGGGGCTATAGCGAGTCTATTTGACTCTAAATGGACCATGAGTCATTAAATGAACATCATGCTGTATTGAAGAAGACTTGGAACTTGAGATTTAGACCATAAACTCATGTTTACATTGTTTACTGAGGCAATAAATCAACGAGAGACGTAGAGTCATTTCCCCATAGACTTCTATAGGACCGGGGGAGTCGCCCTCTTGTGGACTTTACACGTAACTTTGGCTTCACTCTGCAGAGGTGGAGGTTGCTGTTTTGTTCTCCCTTGTGAAACTTTTTCAAGTCTCCTTCTTCACCACTTGCAAAACGTCACAATGGCGGCGGCCACAGCATTGAACTCAAAGCTTCAAAACATCAGTCCACAAAGCGATAGGTGACTACGTCCACTTCTCACGTACTCATCGGGCACCGAAGATGGAGAAACCAAACAAACGGACGTTCCAGGTCCGTGGATTTGATCTTTGACCTTGTTCTTCAAATTCACCAGATACTACAAAATCATTTTGAGAATATGTGATCAACAAGCTGCTGAAATGATCAGTTTCATATCTTCAGTGTGTCAAACAGTTGGAGAGAAACTGATTCAGCAGAGAGACAAAAAACAACATGTTATAACTCTCGCAGGTAAGGTGAAGTCCCCCCCGTGTCCCTCTCCACCTTAAACCCAGAAGACGAGTCTAGACGGGGCCCCAGATGGGGGGTTCATAAACTGCAACGAATTAAGTAAAAACTCCTTCCAACATGCTCTTGGTGGGGGGGGGGGGGGGTGAGAATGGATTTGCTTCATCAGCTCATATATAAACATATATATGAGGGAGGGGGAAGGGGGGGGGCATCTAACAGGGTCCTGCTGCTCGTGTCCTCTGTGAGCTGCAGAGAAGACACTTTTCCTGCAGTGTCATTTATCATCGGGAGCAGCGTTCGCATGCAGCTGATCTGATCCTGACAAACATTCGTATCTTCAGGCAAAGTCTTAGTTCTTCTCGCTCGCTCGAAGTGACGGCAGATTGACCACAAGCTTCTGTCTGTGTAATATTCCACCCAAAAACTAATGGCTCGATTTTAACGAGGCCTTCGATTTGGATTAAATAAGGCTCAAACAATTATCAAATTGTCAATCAGTTGTTTCAGAGACAATGTCTGCAAAATGAAAAGTCTTTCGGAGGGATGGAAAAGCATAGAGGGGGTTTGTCAGGAACTCGGCAGCTCTGCATTCACCTGTGTGTCTCCTCAGGTGCAAACAAACTTATCTGAAACCCTCCCCACGTACACACACTCACGTCACAGCGGGGGAGAAAAAACACTGCGCGGTGCCAACTTCTTCCTTGTGAAGGGCGCCTCTGCGGGTCAAAGCCAGCGAGGGGGAGGTATGGGGGGGGGGGGGGGGTGACCTTTATTTCTCTGCGTCCTACAGGTCCGACTGGCTGTGTCAGTGATGCAGTACTCTCTCTCTCTCTCTCTCTCTCTCTCTCTCTCTCTCTCTCTCTTTCTCTCTCTCTCTCTCTCTCTCTCTCTCTCTGTCTCTCTTTCCTCGGTACGTGGCTCAAGTTGTGCACTTATCCGCATGCATCCGAGGCTGCAACACCGCCGCGCTGCGAGCGACCAGCGGCTGAACGTGCAGCAAACAACAAACAACAAAAAGAACCCGTCATTCTTCCCTCGCGCACGAAGCGCGTGCTGGATCCCCGGCGGCTGCTTGTGTACTCACCAGGTAACGTGATGTTATCTCTGCAGTGGCAGCAGCCTCCGTCTCCCGGAGACGAGGAGATGCTGCAAAGGAGACACTGCGGTCCACATTTACCCGCCGCTTCCTCCACATCCGAAAGCGCGTCCGCGTCCGCGCGCGCGTGTGCGTGTGGCGGGTGCGCGTGCGCGTGAAGTGTCGAAGGGGATGAAGAAGAGGAGCTGGACGGTTCTGGTTCAGAGGAGATGCTATGAAGTGGTCTAGCAGGACCTCGTCGCTTCGATCAGCTCTCAGACATCGCAACTCCTCCACTCGTCCTCCCTCCTCCCCTCCTCTCCCCCTCCCCACCGGGCTGGGCATGCCCAGTGTCTGCCTCCTTCTTTATTACCAGCTGGTGGTAGAAAGTATGTCCAAGTCTTGAGTACAAATTTTTGCTAGCGCAGTTTTGGTACAATTAGCATTATCATATGAACAAAAAAGCACGACAATATTCATATGTCACTTTTTCAAACATTGAGAGAGAAATTCATGTCAATTCATGCAATAACTTTTCCAAGGATAATGTTTGGCAGTAACACAAAGTTGTTAAATAATGTTAAATCTAAATGTAAACGTTAAATGTAAATGTATATGTTAAATGTAAATGTTAAATGTAAGTGTTAAATGGTATATCTAAATGTTAAATGTAAATGTTAAATGTAAAATGTAAATGTTAAGTGTAAATGTTAAATGTAGATCTAAAATTTAAATGTAAATGTTAAATGTTCACTCCACATATCAGACTGAACATTAGAATATTTACGGTAATTCACGCCGCAGCAAGACAAGCTGTCAAGTCCGAAAGAATTAGCTCTTGTTATAGAGCAGGGGTGTCAAACTCACACAACTGCGCAGGATTTTAGAACGTGCAACATTTTACAAACGGCGCCTCATATAAATGTGCATTATAGTATTTCCGTTCAATGGTACTTTATAATTTAACTTATATTTTTGCTCAATGACTATTTCTTGTGATATTGTAATTACATTGTGTTGCAAATACTTCAGTACCCTACTTTTATACTAAAGTAAATCATAGCATCCATGGGATATTTGGGTTTTCATGTTCCCACATCGCCTGCTGGAGTCCTCACGCCGAATTGGCTCACTGGAGAACTTTCTGTTGGTTGGAATCTGCAACCTCACCACTATGTGGCACCAGATCCTATCATTTATTACAAGAATAATTATTATAGTATTTTACTTGTGCTTGTAATATTTATTTGTAATAGCCTGTATAGAAAAAAAGTGAATCATTCAAATGTTGTACGGTAAGGTAGAAAAACGGTAATGTTTGTGTGTTGTTATATTTTGCATCATAACATTGGTATTACTCATAAATAAATAAAGATTGTTTCACCATTAACTGTAATCATTTTGTGTGTAAAAATAGTACAAAACAGTGTCACAATTAGCCAAAATGACACCTTGACAAAGTCTGTTTAATTTTAACATTTGTTATTGTTTTCAATAAAAATGACAAACCAGATATCCGAAAAGTTGTCAGTTTTTGTTCACTCATTTGAGTGTTTCATCTTTTTCAATTTTATGCTTTTAGTGAAATCTGACAATGTAAATGCCTTAAAGCTGTCAAACAAGTAAAAATTAGACTACAATATTTCCCTTCCAGATAGGAGAGAGTTGTAACTATAGATAAATGAAGTACAACTACCTCAAGTTTGTATTGAAGTTAGAAAAGGCAGAAAGTGTAGAATAGAATAACTGCAAATGAACTTGGATTTTTTATTTTTGTGACAAAGTTGCATCACATTCACTTCCATACACATGTAAAGCCCAACTGATATTTAGCTTAAAACTGATGATTTTCTCTGACGTTATTCTGCCTGCACATTAACCAAATCCGCTCAGGTTTCCGTGGTGATGATGAGTGGGGATTTCCTCAGGGAAATAAACCCTTCCTTGTGTGATTACAGTAATGCAGAAACACCCTCCGACTCGCACTCGCTCACGTTGTCCTCTGGGGCGTGCTGCTGTTGTTTATGTGGTGTAATGAGCTCATCTTCATATCAGGATGTTAATGAATACGAGAAGCAATGCTCTGCAAAGACAAAATGAACCAGTATTTATATAGGTCAAGTTAAAAAATATATAATCTTTTGGACATTGGTTTTAGGATGATAATATTACTAGGCCAGAAACTACTTTTTTAATTGAAAAAACATTTCAGATATACAAGAACAAGAAAAATAGTCAACTAAAACCAAGCTAATCTAGGCTAGCTGGTGAGTTAGTGTTAGCCAAAGCTAATTCACCCACTTTCTTTTCGTGTTTTTTGCATTGTATAAACTATTATTAATGCCTCAGCATCAGGTTTTTCACAGCGCATATTTGAGAACCTATAGAGGGTAAAAGGATGGAGAAGGACATAACAAAACAGCAATTAAGATATATGATAATATATTATACATACATTTGTTTAAATGAGCATAATGCATAATGAATACTTCTACTTTTGTCACTAAGTATACTTTCACACCAATGTTGTGTACTTTCAGTTCCAACATGGTATTTCTACTTTTGCTGTATTGCTGCTTTTTTCTTAAGCAAACATACTTTTTCCACCACTCGTTTTATAAAAAGTGAAGACATGGTCAATAAATAAAGTTCACACCCCCACTAATGCTCCTGCTCTTCTCATCTGTCAACCTTGTTTCCAGCTTGCGGCATTAGTGCCAATTCACAAGGGGGGCTGAATTGGATGGATTACAGCAGTTATAATTCCTGCTATAATCCCTGTGGATGAGTACTGCTGTGAAGTGGTTATTTAAAGATATGGTCCAGTAGCTTTGTGCAGCGGGCATCTCGCATAACCGGCAGGAGTCAGGAGTTATATGACTTCACCTTTGTTCAACTCTGTTGATCATGACCAAGTAGACCCAGGTCCAAACTCATGGTTGTTATGCAATAACCAAGAGCGGAAACAAAATCACTTCAAAGGGACACCAAATACTCACAAATGTCCCAAATACAGTACATTAATTGACAAAGTGACTCAAAGTGGCCACAGAGAGATGCGTAACCATGGAGTCAAATCCAGGCCAAAAGTTTTGATAATTTCAAAAACAAATATTGAGTGTACTCTACACTCAACATTTGTTGTTGAGTGAGTGTTGACTCTATTCTATAATTCTTTTGAATACATTTTTTTCAGAACTATATTTTTGGGTTGGAAGTTTCGATCCTTTATTTCACCCTCTGACTTTTGGCCCTAATCTGGCGCAGGGGGAGGAGCATCAACTGAGAGGGGCGTGTCATCATTTGTGACAGTTTATCAAAAATCTATACGTAACATCACTGCAAAGAGACACAAAAGCCTGAGTTGCTGCTTGCTGATGTCTCCCTCCTCACACGCACTATAACCTCAACGTGAAAACAGTGGCTATCATGTTGTCATAGCAGCTAAAGAGGCAGAGACATTTATGAGCTGAGGATCACCTTCATGCTTTGTCCACTGTGTGGCGCCAAAGCTGCAGTCTTTAATTGTCAAAGTTCATGTAAAAATTTGCTGGGGTTTGTAAGGTACTTGTACAGTTTCTAGTCCTCCAACATCCCAGTGGGAAATATTTAGTATTGACTGCAACGCAATTGCAACCAGGAGACATTATTACTTTTTAA
The DNA here is from genome assembly GCF_964276395.1 of Gasterosteus aculeatus. Classification (NCBI taxonomy): domain Eukaryota; kingdom Metazoa; phylum Chordata; class Actinopteri; order Perciformes; family Gasterosteidae; genus Gasterosteus; species Gasterosteus aculeatus. Next base: position 7,696,054 of record NC_135692.1, on the reverse strand, counting down.
AAGATTACATTTAGGAATCAGGAAACATTTATTGCCATAATATGTCAGACATACAAGGAATTTGACTTGGCGGTTGATGCAGACAGTACGACAATGGACAACGAGACAACAAGAAAAGTAAAAGTTAAAAATATTGAAAAATAAAAAAATAAAGTGCACCAGCGAACAAAAAGTGACAAATGAAAGTGACAAGTGAAAGTGACGTGTGCAGTGTGAAAGAGAGTGACCGTTGGAATGTCAGAGTCAGTCAGTGAGAATGCCCGACTGCCCACGGGAAGAAACTGTTGGTGTGGCGGGAGGTCTTAGTCCTGATGGACCTCAGCCTCCTGCCAGATAGAAGGGGCAAAAACATTTTTGTCCGGGGTGAGAGGGGTCGGCTACGATGTTTTTAGCTCGCTTCAGAGACCTGGAAGCGAACTAGTCCTGCAGGGACGGCAGATTGCAGCCGATCACCCTCTCTGCAGAGCGGATGACACGCTGCAGCCCGCCCTTGTCCTTGGCTGTGGCTGCAGCGTACCAGATGGTGATGGAGGAGCAGAGGATGGCCGTGTAGAAGTGGATCATCATCGTCTTTGGTAGGTTGAATTTCTTCAGCTGCGTCAGGAAGAACAACCTCTGCTGAACCTTCTTTGTGATGGAGCTGTTCAGATGTTCAGCTCCCACTTGAGGTCCTGGGTGATGATGGAGCCCAGGAATCCACAATAGTGACGGGGGAGTCACACAGGGTGATGGGGGAAGGTGGGGCTCTGTTCCTCCGGGAATCCACAACCATCTCCACTGTCTTTAGAGCGTTGAGCTCCAGGTTGTTCTGGCTGCACCACGACACCAGATGGTCAGACTCCCACCTGTAGGCGGACTCGTCCCCACCAGAGATCAGTCCAATGAGGGTGGTGTCATCCGCAAACTTCAGGAGCTTGACGGACTGGAGACTGGAGTTGCAGCTGTTGGTGTACAGGGAGAAGAGCAGAGGGGAAAGAACGCAGCCTTGGGGGGAACCGGTGCTGATGGTCCGGGAGGCTGAGACATGTTTCCCCAGCTTCACGTGCTGCTTCCTGTCAGACAGGAAGTCTGTGATCCACTTGCAGGTGGAGTCGGGCACGTGCAGCTGGGAGAGTTTGTCCGGGACGGGATGAACAAACAGGATCCTGCCGTAGGTTCCTGGGGAGTCCAGATGCTGGAGGATGTAGTGGAGGGCCATGTTGACAGCATCGTCTACAGACCTGGTGGCTCTGTAGGCGAACTGCAGGGGGTCCAGGAGGGGGTCGGTGAGGGACTTCAGGTGGGTCAGGACTAGCCGTTCAAAAGACTTCATGACTACAGAGGTCAGGGCGACGGGCCTGTAGTCATTGAGTCCTGTGATCCTGGGCTTCTTGGGGACAGGGATGATGGTGGAGGCCTTGAAGCAGGCTGGTACGTGGCATGTCTCCAGGGAGGTGTTGAAGATGTCAGTGAACACCGGAGACAGCTGGTCAGCACAATGCTTCAGGGTGCGGGGAGAGACGGAGTCCGGGCCCGCTGCCTTACGGGGGTTTAGTCAACAACAAAAAAGCCATCATCGCGCCATCTTGGTAAGATTGTACATACAAAATATATTTTAAAAAGGTTTTATATAGGTTGGTATTTAATAACACTAATAATAATAATGACAATAATAATAACCCCCGCGACCGACCCTGTGTGTAGGATAAGCGCTTTGACAATTAAGAAATATAAATACTTAATATTAATATAGTACTTTGTTGCTAACTTTCATATTCAAATGTTTACTGTCATCTCAATTTGGCTGACTTTCTCTGTGATTGGAGGAGAAGCCAATTATAATGCAAAGATATGATTACTATTACGATTAATTCTTCTGGTTCAGTACTACTACTCTTAAGCACCAGAAACCCTTTTGAAGGGGGCCAACGCCGTTGGAAACCCAATAATTCTGCCCCAGAACATCTCATAAGGGACATGCATCAAGCACAAATATGTTTATTCTGACTGGTATGTTTTTTAGGAAACATCTGTTGAATTGAAAGTCTTGAATCTCACACCTGAGATCAGGTGATAAAGCAGCGACGGCCTTGAGGGCAATATTCTGCTAGTTGAGCAGATTCTGGTGAAATTGCAACACATCACGCACCAAAACCGTCTGGCAATTGACTCGTCAACCTTTGATCTGCTAATAACCCATTTGTGATTCTGCTCAGAGAGATGTGTGTGCAACAACACGTTGCGCCACCACTTACCTAGTCGCTGCAGATGAAAGTGACTCGGTGCCCTTTGCCACAGAACCATGAGCGGATTCAGTTTAAGCAAACACAGATAGCGCTATTGAACATGTTGGCATAGATAAAAACCTTTCATTTATAAAGAAATACATGAAGGATTAATTCAAGATCTAACTGCGAGTTATTTACCTTTGTTAAAACTCTAATCTCTAATCTAAAGATTATTTTACGGTTAAATAAAATGTGCATAACAATTCACCAAAGTTAGGTGACATCTTTAAATGCTTTGTATTGTTCGAACAGAAGTCCAAAGAAGGCAATCCGATATTCACATTTTGACAAAGAATAACGACACGTGGTTTGGGACATTTTCTAATTCTACTAAATAGCTTTTTAACTTGCTAATAATGATGTACTCAGATCTAGATTGGGGAAATGCTCTTATAAAAGTAAAATTTGAAGTAAAATACATAAAGGATTATAAAGGAGGATTTCAAAATACTATATATTTACATTATTGGATTATAATTATTTATCCATCAATGTGTTTGTCACTTCAACGCTGTATTTGGGGAAAATGCACACTTTATTTCTATATGTATTAGTTGATTATATTCTATATCTATAAATCTATGCTATATAAGTAGTAATGTAATGTAATGTAATAAGAGTAGCTAAAGCTATGAAATAAATGTAATAAATAAATGTAGTGGAGTAAAAAGTATAAGCGGTAAAGTAACATAAGAAAACCCCAAACAGATCAGTTATTTGTATTGAACAATAATCGATTGATGTTAATTATTAAATCATATGAGTCCAGAGTTTGTCTGGTGTGATGAAAATGACCTGAGGGGACCCACTGGTGATGAAACGTCACAGCCAAGCCCCGCCCCCTCCGCTCCATCCCCTCACGCGCGTTTGGTCAAACAGTACAGTGTCAACGAGAAAAACCGGAAACCGATGATTCAAACCTCACAATTAAGGTTCAGCCTGCTAACCAATTATTGGTTCCATTCGTGTATCAATTGCTTGTAATGTATTAGTCTTTTAATCCATAAAATGTCTGAACTATAAAGTAGCAGTTCAACACATCCCAAAAGTAGGTCTTCAAATAGCTTGTTGTGACTCTAACGCCACCCCCCACCAACATTGAATAAACAAGCAGCTGAAGTAATTAGCATTTGTATCATATACATTTACTATTTCCAAAATACTTTCCAATTATGCATTAACTAATTATTCTGCACGATTAGTGCTGTATTTCAAGCTATATCTTTGTATGGTACCTAAAATATGAAAATATAACAATAAACAACAAACGGTCTGTGATCTGATAGCTTTTCATCAGGGATGAAAAACACATTCAACTTCACAAAATAAATATATCACATCATCAGTACACTTCAGTATTTAGTCTTTACATATTAAAGACTAAATATGTAAATATGCAAAAAAAAATAGCGGTAAACGGAAGCGTTTGCTGCGTCATAGTTTTTATTCTGAAAGTCCAAACCGGAAAAGCATTTTTTTCTTTGCTAGCTAGCTTGATGGTGGTGAGGAGAGTGAGAGGCGGTGGGGAAGTGCGTCTGATGGTACCGCATCCTCCCGTCGTCCCGGACTCCGACCGGCGAGCAGCCAGATTATATCAGCTGGAAGAGATCACGGAAGCAGCAGTCGGGCTGTATCCCCCCCCTCCCCGCCAGAAGGCCGGCTCGCTGCGCTCAATTTAGCGGAAGAAAAGCGGACAAGACGAGAAAAAGAAAATGAACGCGACGGAGCTCACGTCCCCGCCATCGGAGTACGACTTCGAACGGCATTTCGACGAACGAAGAGCCCTGGAATGGATGCAGGAGAACTGGTATGTAACACAAAAGAAGACTAGCTTACAGAAAGACAAAAAGCCCTGACGGCTTCCCGCGGTCACCTCCTCTAACGCGCTTCTCTTTCTTACGTGAAAGTGTCGCATCCTGATTGCTGAAACACGCGATAAAGAGCCGAAGCTAGCTTCATAAACCGGGGGAGCAGGGGGGGTTACCCGCTTTAATTCATACGTCCTTGAGGATGGAAATCTTTGCTCCCATAGGTCAGACTTTAGTCTTGATTCCATTGCATTGACAACCCTTTGCGTATATGCAGATGAGGCTGATGTGTGCTGTGCATGCAGCTAAAACGTGTTGTCATCTCAAATACACACAAAGAAAAACGTGTAGCTTTGTGTGCACAAAGGCCTTCGCTGCGCTATCAAACATGTCGGTGAGCAGGAAGTCATCACCCAGCAATAGGGACACCGAGTCGGTCTGCATCACCCCCCCCCCCCCCCTCCCCCTCTCCTCCATATCTTCCTTCTCTTATTCCATTCCTTCCTATTTTTCCTCTTTCTCTTCATCCTCCTCCTCTGGACCTCCTCACGGCTACAAGATGCAAGAGGTTTTTTGTGCTTCAGCATTTCCTTCTGCTGAGTCCTCAAGCAGGTGTTCTTCTCTAAGGGGGTGAGTCACACCTCCAGGCTGCAGCTTCGTGGATCAATTAAACATTTGTTACTGTTCGTAATATATATATATATATAAAGTGACCCATGTCTAAAGTAGAGTAACTTATTATGATGCTCCTTGTGTGTGTGGAGCTTATACCTGTTGGCTTCTTCCCCTCCGATGTGAGGAATCAAAGCTTTTCTCTGTCATGTGTGACACGGCTTCCGCGTGACAAACCTGCAACATATATCATACATAAATGCCCCCAATAATGCCACCTGTCACCTAAGCACACAAACCCTCTCCGTCGCTCTGACACCTGTTACGTAACCACGGCGACGTGACTATCAATTGAACCAAGGCGACCGTGGTGTCATTTGCACAAAATACTACATAACTGTATATAGTGCACATTTCTGCAGTGAGCTTATATAACTATAAGCTTCATATGGTTCAGCCAGAAGTGACGTCTTGTCTTCTAACTGCTTTTCTGTTGTTGTTTTATTCTGTTGAATATCCAAAAGTATTCAGGAGTATTTCATCTCCCAATTGTTTTTTTATTGAAAACAAAATATTGTAACAGGTTTTAGAGTCAGACGAAAACATGTTCATGAACATTGATAATCGACAGATCAGTTTTCGCCCCTGTATTCATCATCAGTAGCCCCCCTCCCCCATGTAGCATTAACTGGGTCAAGCAGCATCTACTCGGCCTAATATGCGTTATCTGGATTAGTCGTCTGGTTTAATTCGCAAACAACCACATACACACACATGAGTACGTAATGCATATTATGATAATAATAAATCAGGTGTGGCTGTTTTATTATCAGTTTCTTCCCCGTTCAGCCTCCTGGGCTCCGCAGTCGGCCTCTGTTGATTAAAACAATAAGGATCTGCTGATGAGCCGGGCGGCGCTCAAATTGCTCATTGCGCAATTGCTCATTGCGTGAGTGATTGCGCAATCGCTCATCACTCACCGTGTAAACGTCAGTGTGTCAACAATTCATTTCCGTTAATCCTGCGCTGGGGTTCAACGAGGAGGAAGGACGGCGTGCTGTTGTGTGTCTCGTTGTGTTGAAAACAGTTTAATTCCAGTTGAATGCAGTCTTATACTGGTTTAAGACACTAGTGTCGGTATTACCTTTTACTTGACTTACTCTTGTTGCTATTGTTTTACATTTTGCAATTGTGTATTATTTATTGTAAACTTTGTTATTGTTCTGTTCTAATGCTGTGTGCTTCTGTTGACAGGAGCAAAGCCTTCATGTTCTGCGGCCTGTACGCTGCGCTGGTGTTCGGCGGTCAGCACTTCATGAGGGAAAGGCCCAAGCTGAACCTGAGACGCCCTCTGATGCTGTGGTCACTCAGCCTCGCCGTCTTCAGGTGAGTCGCGGATGATCGACGGTTCCTCGGTGGATTGATAGTGGATTAAGTCGTTAATCGAGCAAAGAATACCGCAGGTTGTCAAGGAGAAATGGTGGATCTGCTCTGAATGATGGTCAGTGGCTTTTTATAGAATAGATGGTTAATTGAGACACATCGTCAACAGATTGTGCTCCCTCAATTGTCTTTGGGAATTGTATCTGTAATATTTCCTGGATCTAAGGGGTCTCTGACATCTCTGTCCCTCCATCAGTGGTTTTCAGTTTGTTGTTTAGCACACATTAATGAGTGAAGTTCAATACTACACAAGGTGCAAATACAAGAGCAATTCTCAAAACCACAACATCACAAATCAGAAACAAAGGAAACAAAACAAAAAACGATCTGGCCTCTCGGTGTGAAACCTGTAAACTGGATGAAACTAGATAACCATCAGTTTTACCTGCAGGAGAAACCAGTTAGATGACACGGCTCACCACACACATACCTTAAAGAGGTATGTTAACAATATTTAATTAGATACAATAAGACACCTACATTTCCATTTGGAGTCTTTTTAGACATAAACACGTGTTTTCTAAAACAATATAATAACACAAAGATTAGATTTTCTTTTCCAGTGTTGGAGGACGATTGGAAAGATGACAATCTAAAGATAATATTTGCTTGTACAGCTTCTGGCAGTGGCTCCCAAACTGGTTCTGTCAGTGCTCCTTTGAGCATATCGGGACGTGATGATGGTGATAATGGTTGCGTTAGGGTTGGTGACGAAGCTGCGACCCCCCAGATTGGGAACCGCTGCTACAAGAGATTGGGTCACTCTGGAGGATGAGCGGGCGGGTCTTGGAGTCTGGGGGGGTTTAAGATCTCGGCCCATCTAGACCTGAACGTAGAAGTATTCAGAGTCGCAGATACAGATCGCTGGTCAATATAGGGTCATCCAGCTGATAATCCCTCATTCAGAGGGATTTGGGGGAGCAGAGAGGTTAACCGTGTGCTGACATGTCCTCTCTCTGCAGTATCATCGGAGCTCTGAGGACCGGGTCCTATATGCTGCACATCCTCACGGCCAGCGGCTTCAGACAGTCTGTGTGCGACAACAGTTTCTATAGCGCCCCCGTCAGCAAGTTCTGGGCCTACGCCTTCGTACTTAGCAAGGCCCCCGAGCTGGGTAAGGCTTCCTCTCCAACCCTTTTAGAAGACTCTTTATGCAGTTGGTGTGTGTGTGTGTTCACTTGACATTAAAGCACGGCTGCTTTAGTTTCTGCTCTTTTCTGATCCTAAAGCAATGAGCTTCGTCGTGACGGCGGCCTCTTTTCCCTCACGCAGGTGACACGGTGTTCATCATCCTCCGGAAGCAGCGCCTCATCTTTCTGCACTGGTACCACCACATCACCGTGCTGCTCTACTCCTGGTACTCCTACAAGGACCAGGTGGCGGGCGGCGGCTGGTTCATGACCATGAACTACTTGGTCCACTCGCTCATGTACACGTACTACGCGGCGCGGGCGGCCGGCCTGCGGGTGCCCCGGCCCTGTGCCATGATCATCACGGCCACCCAGATCCTGCAGATGGCCATGGGCCTGGCCGTGCTGGGCCTTGTGTACCGCTGGATGCACGAGACGCACTGCCCGTCCAACATGGACAACATCGCGTGGGGCTCCGTCATGTACCTCAGCTACTTGGTCCTCTTCGCTTTGTTCTTCTACCGGTCCTACCTCGGGGGCTCCTCCGGGGACAAAGGGTCCAAGGCAGAGTAGCTGGCGTTTGTCGAAGCGCGCCACACGTAGAGGAGGACCAGCGGCTAACCGCTGGTGTTCACTCGACTTCTCTTTTAGGCGCCTGTAGCTCGACGCGGTGACGCAGTAATGGATTTGGAGCGAGAGGTTCGGACGGAGCGCGGCGCGTTGCATATCCATTTAAAGGCACAGTGTGTAGTAAATTTAAAACAAGTTTATAGCCGAAATAGAATAAAATACACACGGATATGTTTTCATTGATGTAGAATAAATTGAAAGTAAGAATTGTTTGTTAGCTCACAATGACCTTCAGAGGGTTTGCTACTCTGGAGAACCCCACGTTATTCTGACCACGATGACCATGATTTACAGTAAAGTCTTTTAAGGATATTCTATATAAACCACCAGATGCCACCAAACGTACATACTGTGCCTTTAAGAAAGGGAAACGAGGAATAACACGTTGGTTGATTAATGCCGTCCTGAATTCATTTATATTACCGCCTCGGTGACCTTGGCCAGTAAAAACGTCTAAAGGGAAAAAAACAACTGGCGAATCTGAACTGAACTATTTGACAACAACAGGATAGTTAACGTTAGCGCTTGGCAGCCGGTAGCATCAGACGTTACTGAAGGACACATGGAGCAACATTACCATGTGTTTTATTGGGATTAACTCAAGGCTTTATCTATAATAATTACAGACAAAGTAAAGGATGTGGGATTTATTGCTTGGTTTTCTCAGAGGTATCAAGACCCTGGGACCTTATTTTGGCATCGACCAATGAAGTTCTGATACAGTAGTACGGGACAGAGACGATGGACCCGGAGGTCTTCAGGAAGTCAAACATTGTCTTTTCAATATTTCTGTCTATGTCCGAATGAAACACACTAAGTTAATTAGCGAGTGACAGCTGCTCGTTCCACCTGCTTCCATGCTTTACGCTAAGCTAAGCTAAGCTAACCACGTCTCAACTTGAACTATTCTACTCTTAAAATAATAGTTACTAGCACAAGTGCGACCTTCATGATAGTGAGTTTATGATTAACAAAAGGGAACAAAGACACAACACACTGAATGAAAGAAGGGTTTTGCCTAATAATTAGTTTTACGGACATCACACGCAGCGTTTCAAATGTGCAGGTGGAAAACGCGCTTTTTTCCGCTTCTTTCCGCTTCTTTCTGCTTCTTTCATTCATCTCGATTGTCGTGGCAGGAAGCCGCCGCACACAATTGCAGAAAGGGGAACCGCGACTATCGATAAAGATCTGAACACATTCCTCGCAGAGGCGCGTCGTGTTAGCGCGTCGTGTTAGCGCTCACAGCCGAGGGGCTATTTGAAGAACAACGTGAGTTTGTGAACCCGGATTTGTTTTATGGACCTCACTTCCCACTCGAACCCCACGTGGCCCCTTATTGTAGGACTAATACATAAAGTACATCTCCACGTGGTGTCTCTCTGTAGTACCAGTACATTAAGTACCTCCCATGTGGCGTCTCTTTGTGGTAGTAGTACATTAAGTACCTGTGTTTGCTGTGGACTTTAGACCCGTGGTGTGGCTTCACTCATTATTCTCCACACTCTTTGTGCAGGACTGATATCTCATGACCAAACGTACCTGTACAACCGTCGCCTGCAGTAATGTTCCTGTTCTTGTCAACCATCAGAGTAGTACAGGACTGGTACAAAGTACTTCATTGTTTAGGTTGAGCGCTTTAGAGGAATACACAAAATGAATTGTCTGACAGTTTACTGACCTGGTGTTTCCCCGAACTGTTCTTCAAGAGCTCAAAGCACAACGGGCCCAGTGATACATGAAAGTTGTCTTGAGGGTAAAGTTTTCACTTATTCTAAATAAGACTTTAAGATAAAAGAAGAAACAGGCAAATACAAATCATTTATTGAAAATGGAATTGACACAAATTTTCCTTTCTCTACTTGTTAGTCTCCTTGTGCCCAAATCCAGATTATTTGATCCTTACTGAGCTGTAATTTAAACTGTTCTCTAAAGACAAAAAAGCGTGCGCTGGAGAACCGTAACACATCTGGGCTGCTGTGATCAACGAGCCGACGCGTCCGTCTGTAAATAGCTCTAGAATCTATTTATTTTCTATATATATCCCTTCACTCGGATTTACCTCCCTGTCTGATGTCTGTAGACGTTTTCCCACATCCGCTGAAGACGAGCATCACTTTTCGTGGCCGCGCCGTCTCTCCCGGAGGCGTAAAGGATCAGTCGCTCCCTGTTTGGAAGCAGCGTGTTTAACCAGCGGCCCGTGTGACGTCCTCTGTGTTTTGAAGCGCGTCGGTCTGACCGCGTGAAGGCGATCGTTCTGCCGTTAAATTGAGCTTCTTTACCGGCGGAGGAGCGGACGTTTACGCGCTTTTTATTCCCGCTGGGACCTCAGCGCATGACCTCGGCTCTGCGGGATCGGTCCTGCACAAATGAAACATCTGCACAGATTGAAACGGGCAGACGTTTTTTTCATTAAGGTTCCCTGACATCACAGAAACACACCTTTTGTGTGTGTGTGTGTGTGTCTAAGGGCTGACACCACAGATGTGGCTGTCAATCATCTCCCCAGCGACATGAAGGTCTTCAGTGCTTCTTTTTCCTCTTAACACCTGAAGCTGTTGGATCCGGTGGAAACGGGGCCGAGGGAAGTGAGGTTTTTTGTAACGTCGGCGATGATTCCTGCTCAGAACTTTTTAACTTGAAATGATGTTGTGCTTCATGTGCTTGTGCCAAACCATGCTGCTGTTATTTGGATGTGGTGAGTCGGTTTGCGTAAACTGCTCTCAGATTAAGCTGCAAACGAAGGAAAAAATAACAGTTCAAGGGCTTTGATTGTTGAAATGTTGTTTCAATAAATACGTCACAATAATGGTTTTACACTGTCTCCTTTCTTTGTTCCAGACGGGAGGTCTTCTTTGTGACCGTGTTTCAGAAAACACATTCAATAAAAGCTTAAATGCTGCAGTAGAATGAGAGGTTTTCTAAAGGGACCCTGGTGGTAGAGATACGATCACTTTAGTCCACAAGGAGGCGCTAGAATCACCTCCAAATCAAAATTCCTCCTGGAAGCTTGAACCACTGGACCGTTTGCAAAGGTTTAAATACATTTTCAGCTTCATCAGATAAACAAAATAAAAATGACATAATGTCCTTTTTTGTATTACAGTAGACATTGACATATTATAGTCGGTATTGTACCTCACTTGAGTATTCCCAGATGGAAATATTGTACTTTTTACTACACTTTATTTATATGACACATGGTACTGCTACGTTTATTTAAAACAAACTCATTCAATTCAATGTTAAATTTTTGACCTGTGACTCCTGACCTTTTCCCTGATGTCTCCTTTAAACTTTCCAGAGTCACTCAATTATATCTGTTGAATAAATAAAACAAAGATAAGATCTTTGTCATCATTTTGCTATCTTGGAAGAACCTTCTGAGGGAGAAAGACACAAACGGATTAACGTAGTGATGTATAAACCCACGTTTAGTCATGAGAACATGTGCATTTCACGCCTCTCTAAGGCCTCCGTGGGACTGGGAGGAGTCTGAAGCCACTGGTCCCAGCTGTTCCCTCAACGTGGGACCACAACAACCGGGCTGCAGACGGAGGACAGTCTCAGTGCTTGTCCGTGCACGTGTGTGTGAGCGTGTGATGAATGAGTACAAGGCCCCGGATGAAGGGATGAACCCGCTGGACGCGACTTCTCCTCCAGTCTGGAGGAGCTGAGATGAGGAGGAGAGCCTGAAGCCTGGAGGACGCACCGGAGGTGCTCGAGAGGGGAAACGGGGGCGCGTACCTGTGCAGGTGAACCAAAGGTAAGACAAGACAAAGGTAACGCGACTTTAGCTGACTAGTGAATGAACACACGTCTCTTTGGTCTTTGAGTTAAATTTTAAGTTATTTAGGAAAAGCATTGCTGTCATAATCAGTTAAATGCTACATTATGTGTGTGTGTGCATTTGCTATGAATAAGGGTGTGTAAATAAATACAAATATAAAGGACACACATACATCGGGAGGAACAGTCTTTTTCATCAGTGCAGTAGAGGCAACAATATGGTTTTATGATGATTCATTTGCTGCTTGTTGCCAAAATATTCATAAGACACACAGACATGTAGCGTGGACTCCTGCCGGCGTAAACCGTTCACGTACCCACAATGCATCAGCGTGGAAGGGATCCACTGTGGAAGTGATGAATCAGCTGATCAGCTGAGACGGGGTTTCTGGCCTCGGAGGCCGTGCAGGTGTGTGATGCTGCTTGTTGTCCCGCTCCAGGTGGCCGCCATGTCCCTGTGGATGATCCTCCCCATCAGCCTGCCCGTCTTAACCATCGCCGGCATCTGGGTCGTGTGAGTACCTGACGCTCCCCCCCCCCCCCCCCCCCCCCCCCCCAGCTGTCCCCACACTAGCAGAGAGGCTGTGCAAAGTTCCTCCATGTAAAACAGGCTCCGTGTTTTTTTTTAAGGGAAGGCTGTTTATACTACGACCTCGTCCTTGAGATTCCTCTCTTCCTCCCGTCTGCTCCGCTTGTCCCTGCATCTGTTTGCATGTTCCACAGTAAGATTATTTAACCTGAAAACTAAGATGGGATACAACGTCTAAATCTACTTACACCCAGAGTTGGATTCGTTCCTGTTCCCATGGAGCCAGAGGCAGCAGACGTTAGCTTAGCATGAAGACTTGAAACGGGGGGGAAAAGCTTTGCTTTAGATGTAAGATGTCACTTTTTAACATATAAATCAATGTCCTCCACCTCAGTTCATCTCGGTTCAATTCCTGTGAGCCGGCCTGGTTATCTGCGATTGATGGAGGTCACATGTCAGCTGTTTAGGGTCACGCTGAGCATCTTGTTTTGTTGCTTTGTCTGCGAACCTTTTGATTGGTTCAATGATTCAGTCGGTGTTATCTTTACTCTTGATGCAGTTGAGCCTCAGATGAGATTGTTGGCATGTGACCGCAGTGAAAAGATGAATCAAATAAACCACAGCTAGCGGCCGGCGGACTGAAGGTTCTCAAAACTCAGTCAGTGTTGCTTGTGTTCACCATGTAGCATGTTGCTAAGCACAAAGTGAAGCCTCACGACGTCAAAGCTCCACCAGAGTTTCTTCAGAAATCATCTTGATAAGCGGTTTGACGATGGATGGATCTTATTTATTCCTTGCTTAACCGACAGACACATCTTAGAAGTGCAGCTGTTAATATAGTATATAGTACTAATACTTCTCTCCTTTAACTTTACAGATACGCGATGGCCTTATACAACCAGCATGTCTGCCCTGTGCATAACTGGTACAGCCCCCCCCCTCTTCACTCACACACACACACACACACACACACACACAAACACACACACACAAACACACACACGTCTTTGAATGAGACTTTGCAAACGCCCGAACCAGGGAGGTTAGTTTTTCTTTATCCTCAGAAAAAGTTGTTGAGAGAGAAAGACGTGTCTTCTGGATCCAATCAAGAGTCAGAGTGGACGGAGGGGGAATCATGGAGGAGTTTTTTTGCTGTAAAAAAAAATAATTACTGGCAAATTGTGAAAAATGGACAGTGTGGAAGGGGAACACTGCTTTTTTGCAGCATTGATCCATAATAAAAGCAACGTGATCTCCAAAACCTGTTTGTAGAAATGTAAACGAAAATCTTGCACATACAAATTCGTAACAATACATACGAACTGTACATAGACATAAACATAAACAATACATAGAACATAGTTAACCACGCCCCTCGAGTGAACAACATGGCGGACCATGGCGGATTCTTGAGTGAACGTTTTTTGAGGGGGTTAGGGTTAGTATTCTATTCTTACAAGTTAACATTGATTTCTCGTTAAAAATGCAACCATAACACGTTTATTTTACATCGTTAGACTTCACAAAGTGTGTTTACGGGATGCAGGTCCCCGTTCACTTTGAATAGGATGACGTCATCAGTTGCAGTCTGTATTTATTTTGTATGTATCACTACGAATTTGTATGTTCAAGATTTTCGTATACATTTTTACGAACAGGTTTCGGAGATCAGGCTGGATAAAAGGTACTTATTTTTTTCCTCCACCTACATCAGCTTCGGGCCCTCACTTCCTGTCCCATCTGTCTCAATTCAAACATAGTGGGGGGGGGGGGGGGGGATGCAAATGGGGAGGTGGAGGAGATAAAGAGCCTTCCCATGTTGACGTGAGGGGGAAGCGAGGTCCAGTAAGCCGAAGCATCAGAATGCAAACAGGCTGGAGGAAGGAGGAGGAAACTGGTCTCTTTAAACAAACAAATGTTCCCAGCTGGTACAGAAAAACACATAAGTACACCAAAGTACACCTATAACAGTTCTGTTGGGTCCTTTCACCCACAAGTCTGTGGGAATAATTCATGCAGAAAGTCACCGTATATAAAAGACTATGCCCACAAATGTATGATAATACAAATCCCACTATTTTCAACTGCTGTTGTCTTTAGTGGTGAAAATACAATTATATCATATGCATAATGAATACTATCACTTGGTATTTCAGGTATATTTTGTTACTGATATTTTTGTATTTAAGGAACATTTTGAATGTTGGACTTTAACCCTAAGACCGTATTTCTACACTCTGGTACTCATGCCTTTAATAAGAGTAAAAACACATTGTCTACCATTGAGGAAGGAATTTGTGGCATTCAGATAAAAACACAAACTTCAAATAAATAAAAGCACTGTCACAGGGATCATAATAAAACATACAGTTGGAGGGATTATGTTGTCTTTCAAATGGAAATGTCTTTCTTCATTAAACCACTATAATACGTAAAGTCTTTGCACTCTATAAAGGATCAAGGGAAAAGCGCTGCTACGTCAGACTGTTGTGCAATCAGAAAACTCTGTGTGTTATTTAAGAGACCTTTAACCTAAATACATTTTGGGTTAATCTTCCACCGTTGTTTGCATATCAGAAGTCACAATGCTGCAGATGTGCTCAAATATTTACAGAGTTTTAATCCATTTACTCACTTTAACTTCTCGACGCGTCATTGAGGCATGGATTGAATATCAATCAAGCTCACTGTGCCCCGAAGTGGCCTTAAGCCGTAAAATGTCCCTCACAGAGACACAAACGCGCCAAGAGGAGATTCACAATGTGCACAAAGAGATGCAAAAAGACTACAAAGAGAAATAAGGCAGCTAATAAGAGACAGAAAAATTGTGCAAGGACACGTAAAATAACAGCAAAGAGACAGAAAAAGACAAAAAAGAGTCAACAAATGACTAAGAGACCCAAAAACTACAACTAAACAGAGAAAAGCTGCACAGAGACAAAAAAAAGTGCAGAATAACTATAAATCTGAAGAGGCTGCGAGGCCTTTGCATGTCCGAAGCTTAATGTCTCCCAGTGCATACGAATCACTTCAAAAACTCCAGATGGGTCTGAGATGAATTTAAGTAAATTTAATATCTTACTCTTTTTATCTGCAGACTGAGTGTTATTCTTCACGTTATTCTGCATAAAATCAAACCGTCCCAAATGGTTCCCTGTGTTGTTGTACTCAGTTCAGCACTTCTTAGGCCTGTTATTTTCAGACCGTTCACCTGTAAACATTTGGGGTTAATGTTCTACCGTTGTTTGTGTCATAGTGTGTGTGTGTGTGTGTGTGTGTGTGTGTGTGTCCCTGTTCACAGGCTTTACAACGAGTCGTGCGAGGAGCCGCTCCCGCTGCAGAGGGGTGCAGTTCTGTGCTGCACGCCGGACAACATACCACTCATCAGGTCAGAGGTCAAACCCGGAGGCTTCCAGTCATTCTGCCTGTCCAACTCTTATTGTGAAACTCCTCTTATGTAACACTCATAGTTTGTCTATACGTCCTGCATGAGATTGCTGCACTCAAACGGAACCGAAGGCCTGACTGCAGGGTGCTCTGCTCCTGTACTTAAAGGAGCCGATTGGAGGATTTACTGACACTGTAAATGAATAAACCGACCCTCCCTAAAGGAAGGCCTCCTCCTCCTCTGCTTTCTGTGTCCACCGCAGCAAATGTGGAACCTTGCCCCCCGAAAGCTGCTTCTTCAGCCTCATATGCAGCACCGGCTCCTTCATGGGTGAGTCTCAACACATCCAGCACGCCGCTCTCTGCGCACTCACAACCTCAGACCTGTTTTCTCAGCTGTGACGCTCTGAGTCAAGACCCCCCCCCTCACACACACAGGGAAAAATCCCTGTATGAATGGTGCATTTATATGACCCAAGAGGGAAAGAGGGCATCAGCTTCTCTGCTCTGTGCCAAAAACACTTATTTGGTGGGGATTTAGTCCGAGGGTTCAGCCCCCCCCCCCCATCCCACCACCCTCCCTCCCTCTGTATACTTTATTAAACTCGGAGAATTAACACTCCAGGAGTTTACCACGGTGAACTTTGGTCCACTGAGGATCTTCAATTGGAGGCGGACAGCGTGCGGTTGTGACACCAGGAGGTGGAGGCAAAGGGGAGGAGAGGCGGCATCGTGTAAATATGCAGATAATGCTTCACGCTATAAGACCTTCAGCTGTCAGTGGCGCTCTTCAGCAGTTTGTATGAAAATATATTAGATATTAGACCAGCGTTTTTGTGCAACGTAATGGCTAATGACTCCATCTGCGTCGTGATTGGTTCACCGCACAAGCCTGGTTTTGTAATGCATCTCTGTCTGCTAGCGGGGAAGAGCTCCGGGGAAAAGGTGGGCTCCATTTACTGCACAGAGGAAGAGTGTTGAACAACTGAAAAAGAAAGAGGGGGGTGTTTGTGTTTTCTTTAGTAGGTTTCCCTGGTTACCAAAGTAGGTTCTTTACAGTTTACAGTACAATAACGGTTGGTTGAACAACCAGATGTAGTGGAGCGTGTATTGTGCAGAGGGCAACGTCTGGTCCTTCAAAACAGACCATAAAGTAGGGGCTGCTTTAGAGCAGGACGTCTTTGATTGACACGTCTCTGCCTGCTGCCTAAAAATGTCACATTCAACGTTTATTTATCTCAACCCTCTCGTGTCACTTATCAAAAAATCAAGATGGAAACGGCCAAGATGCTGAATTTGGGGACATTGACCACGTCCACTTCTTATGCACAGATGTGTTCCTTCATATTTCCTCGTACGAGCCTTGGCTTCCAGTTCAGTTAGTCCCAAATCATTTCTTACCTTTTTCGTTTGAGCAGAAAAGGGCTGACGATGATGTATTTATTACAAAATCCAGTATGGCACACAGATGTGTTTGTTCAAACAGCACTTTGATGTGCGAGGAATGAGCTGGGTGGAGGATCACGGAGGCTTGTCTCAGCGCGCTGCATCGACACAAAGGCAGATAAACACTGAGAAACATCACAAAGAAGAGTTCAACATTTTACATCAATAGAGACAGACAATCATCTTTTTAAGAACAATCAATTCTCTTTGTCATTTATGTGTAATCTATAACAACTCTTCAGGCCAGGTTTCTGTGTCTGTTATTTATTTTCTGCCCCTCTTCATGACTTCACATAACCAAGCTTTGTTATCAAAGATAGAATGGAATATTACTTGATATGTGTTACGTTTCTTTCAATCAATCAGTGTCGGAGGGACGAATTATGCAGAAATCTATCCTCTTTTCCTTTCCTTGCAGAGTTAAACATGGCAGCATTAGCTTCAGCTGTACTTTCTAAATAACAATACATAGAAAATGTTAGCACGCCAACACTCTAGACTAGGATGGTGAACATTGGGAGCGTTTTGCAAAGGTAGCATTAGCATTTAGCTCCAAACAGCGGCACTTAGTTGCAAACGAGAGTGTAAACCGTTTGATTTGTTGCTTAAAATAGCCATTATCTAAATGAAATAACAGTTGTTGATTAATTTTCCCGCTTATCATTCAGCACTGAAGTACATCCAGGCGTGGGGCTCCCCCCTCTGTAAATGACCCCCCCATTAAAAGCATTTTTTTATTGTGCTCCCTTAGACAGTTGGTTTCTATCTGTGGGGCGGCGTGTTTAACTTGGAGGTGTTCACGGGAAACCCAGAACCATCCCAACCGGACTCTGCAGCGTGAGGAGCGCCAGATGTGCTGCTGCTGTGAAGCTTTGATGCAGCATTTCGATAAACAGACGTCACGAAGCGCGAACACACATCCTGACATCGTGGACTTACACTTTTTGATTGAAGTTCAAAGCAGACTTTACCATGTGTTCATTGGCATTATCTAGCCTTTCAATTACAAGAAAACATGATAAAATGTGATAGGGGTTGTTATCGAGATCAAAGATTTTGGCCATAAAGTCTTTGGACAAGGTGTCTGAAAACCTGTTTTTTTAGTTTTATTTGGGGGGAGCCTCAGTTCCTGGATGATGAGAATGTGTGGTCCTCCCCTCCGTCTGTCCCGTAGTGATGCTGATCGGGCTGCTGCGCTACGCTCATGTCATCGAGAGGCACCAGAACTGCATGCTGAACACGGCCGGCCTCTCCGCGGCGTGGATCTGTGCCGCCGGCCTCATCATGGTGGGGAACTTCCAGGTAATCTCAATCGGATCGCGACCTTTTCATCTAATCCACGGGTCCTGTTAAATTCTAGTGTCCAACCAAGTTTTTAAAATAATTTTTTTGTACACTCAGACTTTTGCTGCTTAGATAAGACTTCACGTGATTCATCGCCACGGCAACTGGAAGCAGAGGGTCCGGCTGATAACTGCCGAGGTTGTAAATAGCCGCGTAGATGAGGACAGAGATTTATTGTGGAGAAGACGTGTGGGCGCAAGTCCGGGTCGTGATGCGGTGCAGGAGGTGTCAGCGCCTCGGGTGCTCAGCTGCTGCTCAGCATGTGATAAGCAGAGTGCTCACACCACTGCGTTCTGCACATCAGGAGGGACTGAGAGGATGTATTGACAGAGATGGAAATATCCAGCTGCATGCACATGGAACTACAGGACTTCATGTGTAACTTAACACTTAAGTAACAAATAGGAACAATAATAATAAGGCTTTTTTTGTAGTTAATGGGAAGAAAACCCCATCAGTAGCAAAAAATGTTTTGGTTTTTCTAATAGACCAGCTGACCCGTAGATGGTGTTGGAGGACAACTGAGCGATCATTAGAGTTAGTAGGATTTATCCTCTGGGGAACATGATTGTCTCAACAAAATATCATGGATGTCCAACTAGTAGTAGATGTATCACACACAAAAAAAACACAAACGGGAACCTCACAGGTGGCATGTGAGGAAAGGTTGAAAAGTAAATATAATGTAGGATTCATCCTCTGGGGAACATGAATGTCTGCACAATATTTATTAGAAATGTATTCAATAGTTGTCGAGAGATCTCACAAAATTAACCACAAATGTGACCCTGATGATGGATGTAGAAATAAGGGTATTTCTAGAATATGTTCAATTCATCCTCCGTGGGCCCTGAATGTCTGCACACAATTGAATGGATTTCCATCCAATAGTCATATAATCATATGGTCGTTTGGACTAAAATGCTGAGGCCAAAAAAGAAGAAAGTCAGAAAAGAAAGGTCAAAAAATAAATGCAAAAATCAAGTGGAGCTCAGCTAAGGAGGAAACAAGAGTAACTAGAGTTACAGAAACCATAGCAACCGATTGTGTGAAATAAAGCCCACTCGTATGAAAGAGCGTTTGTAATGTTGGCACACAAGGTGATTCTGTGCCGTCCTCAGCAAGATGATGATGCTGCTCCCTGAGGTCAGACAGACCTAAAAGTGTTCTTGTTCATCTATCAGGTGGACTTTGCCAAAGTCCTCCACTACGTCGGCGCCGGCGTGGCTTTCCCCTCCAGCATGCTGTTCGTCTGCCTCCAGTCGACTCTGACCTACAAGCTGGCCAAGACGCAGAAGGAGTACCGAGTGGGTCATCTACGCGGGGGGATGGCCCTGCTGGCTCTGGTAGCACTGGTGCTCAGTATCCTAACACATGGAGACAAATCCGCTTACGGGGTGAAAGCTAAAATATATATAATATTATTAATAATTATGATATAATTATGATGTATATGTATGAATTATTTTGATTGATAAGGACTAATGAGTCATTTTAACCTACTGCATCTCTCAATATCAATATAATTATAAATATAATGATCAATATAAGCAGCTCACATGTATATATAATATATTTAATTTATAAAAATAATAGAAAATATGTTTGTTGATGATCTAAATGGAGGAAATAATATACATTCTAACACACTTTTTCTAAATGTAATTTTACACATGAATTCAGTAAAATATTACAATTTTCTTTGAAACTTGTCATCACTGTAACTTGGTCCTGATTGTTCCTCAATCAGGAGTTGAGAGTAATTCAACCACCTCTACTTTATTTACTTCAGTGTATTGCAAACTTTAATAGTGTAACATAATTTAGAATTTTTATATTTCTATTGTTGGAAGCCCTAAATTTATATAGTGAAATGAAAAGAACAAAGTATTATGTAGCGATAATAATCAAGTAAAGTACCTTAAAACGGTACTTGGAGTTTGTTTCTGTTCGTTGTGCTATGACGCCCCCTGCTGGGGAGGAAACGCTTTCCTCAACCCTCTAGAGACCTTTATTAAGTGTGCAAATGAATAACCTTAAACATAAAAAATACATAACATAATATATTAATAACCCGCTTTAAAGACAAGAGAGCGTGTGTGTTTGGATTCAGGAGCTCCCCCGCTGTGCAGCCATTGTCCTCCTTGACCCCAAACTCACCAGGCGGCGTCTTCTTCTGCCAGGAGAGCTTCGCCCTGCAGCACGCCGCCGCCATCTTCGAGTGGACCTACTGCATGCTCATCATGCTCTTCTACGGGACATTCGCCTTCGAGTTTGGCAGCATGTCGGGCGACACACTGACAGTCCTGTCCCGAGGAGGAGGAGGAGCGGGGGGGCCGAGCTTCCCCACCTCTTCCGGACACAAGATGGAGGCGGAAGGCCGCGGCTCCAACCACCACCAGTCAGACAGTTTATCGATGCTGTGATGTAGCTGAGTTTCAAGCTGCTTTGCTGAAGGGATTTCAACAATATGACGAGTGCCTTTCTGCATTCTGAGGGGCCTGTTTGTTTCAACTCCCTGAATGTAACATCGCTTTCTGCCTTCTTGGTCTTCCGTCAGACGCTGGAGGGGCGTTGCTTCGTTGCAACGTTTGGAGCAGGGGTGTCAAACATAGGGCCAACGGGCCGGATCGCAGCGCCCGCTTGAAAATGACGGCCGCAACCACCGCCCCCCCCTCGACAGGACCATCGCCTCTGATTTTACTGGAGATCAAAGTGGACCGTATGTGGCCTTCTACCTAAAATGAGTTTGACTCCCCTGGTTTTTGACTCCCCCTGGCCTGGCTGGAGGTTCAGACATTGAGCTCTATGTTGTTGTTTTTCACTCAGGGAGTTTTGTTACACAACCAGCTTTGCTTCTGTGTGGGGCCAAATCTAACAATCTGTCTCACTTTGTCCCACTTTGTCCCACTTTGTCTCACTTTGTCTCAAGTCCTTCGAAATATTTTATGTTATCAACTCTCTGCCAAAAATAAAAGATTGCTCTCAGTTGCAATTATTTTTACACTTTGAATGGAACTAAACTATTTGTATTGTTTGTATTGGATCATATGCAGAAACACTTGAACAATAACATTCAGTTTGGTGATGTATTAGGAGATAAAAACAATAAAAGCAAATATGATGAAAACAAATTAGTTGCTTATTTTGCAGCCGTGGAGAAAAATCAGGCTGTTTTTTTAAATGTTTTATTGTTCAAAACTCATATTTACATTATTCAAGAAGTTTTTCTTTGGGTTCTGTGACTTTTAAACATCTTCTTTTGTTTAGCAGACATCCGCAAGCAATTATGACATCACACAGTTCTTAGTGTAAAATAATATAACACTGAAGAGACTGAAAAGTAAGACATATTCAGTATGTATTGTAATTATTTAAGACCTTCAGAGTCGACACTAGAACCTGTTGTATAAGTACGCATGTTTCAAAGCTTTCAGGATTTCTCTAATCCAAGAGTCATGAGTCGCTAACATTTGAAATTCAACACTCTGCATGTGTCTCTGCAGTTCCCCAAGTACCAAATAATACAAAACTCAAACAGCTGTTTCACCTCCAACGAGCTGTGACGATAACACCATGTTCACAATGCCGGTTTGATTTGATGAAGAAACGCTAAAAACTAGTAAGACTTTTAAACTAAATAACAATAGTTACAATATTATCATGCTAATGCAATTTATTTTTCCGATTGTAAACTACAACCTGTAGTTATTAGTGGCTTCAATGCTAAAACTTCTATAGTTTGACTTCACATTTATTTTTTGTACCAAATAATGTAAAAAGTAAGAAACATTTGTTTCACCTTAAATTACCGTAGAAGAAAATATGATGTTGAATGAAGAAAGCAGCTATGTACCTTGAATTCTGAAAACTAGTAAGACTTTAGATTCAATACTAAAAACTGTAGCTATTTATTATATAAAATAAACTCAATAAAAAGTGTCATCGGGTCTTTCAAGTCAAATCATAAGAAACGTACCACTCTTTCGTCCCGTACATGAATCTCATGGGAGCGAATACCACAGTGTGGTTAGGGAAAAGGTCTGCCCTTCCCTTAATACCAAATAACAGTTTATTTAAACGTTTATTTTAAATACCTTTCTGCTATCTATCATACGAAAACACTACATCTAAAATGAACATATCTAGTATAAATGTTAAGCTGCATGCAGCAAAGAATTTATAGGTGACTAAACTTCTTTGGGAAACTTGCTGTATATCTTTTTTTCTTTAATGTAGATCAAGACTCTACAGGTCTTTCATCACGTTCACGTATTCATAACAAATAACATCAAACTACAATATTGGATTCACGGTGCAGGTTTGGATTTTGGTGCTGACGTTGGTGTCTTTACTTCATGTGAGAACGGAGATGTTTCATCCAGAGTGACACTAAAACCTGCGGAAATGTAATATCACTGAGTTCCCTCTCTTATTTCTGGACAGAAAATAGTTTCAAACAACCAGTTTTTAGGTGTGAAACAAACTGCTGTCATGTGACTGCATCTCTCAGGGACAAAAATACCAAACAGCTGGCTCGTATTTCAAGTCACTATTAAAGGAGGAAACGTTATCCAATGGTCCAATGAGCAGAGAGTATCTGCACCCACCCTGACCATACCCCCCCCCCCACACCCCGCGCCTTACCGGGTTACAGGAGCACGGCGGGTCATTTATATCTATACATTACTCACCCACAAACACACACATGCTCACACACACACAGATACTTTAGAAGTTGAGGTTCTTCGGGACCTCCCAGGGAAACTCCTTCCTGCCAAAGTGACCGTAGCAGGCCGTCTTCTGGTAGATGGGTCTCTTCAGGTCCAGGTCTCTGCAGCACAACGAATTAATCTGGTTAAGTACAGAACTTAAGTACAACGTTGGAGTTACTTGAGATTTCCTTACAAACCTCTTTTCACTCCAGACCTTTTATGTCAAGTTTAATGTCAAAAGGTTTTATTAGTTTCACTAGAGAAACATTTCTCCTCTGGACTTCTCACACGGCTGTTTACTGGTCATGAATGTGTTGCAGTTTAGTCCTGGTTCTCTGCGTGACCTCCGTCAGTAAATGAGACAATGAGAGAAAAGGTGGTATTCTTCTACATAGCAATTCTCATGCAGCGGCTTATTCAGCTCAGACTCCTGAAGAATGAAACCATTAAATACCTAAAGTACATGTCTATTGGTACTTTTACTTAACGGAGAAATGTCCTGCTTATTTCTAGTTCATATTTTTAGTTTCTACTGGAACCTACTCCTCTCTTTTTAGGACAGTCTGCTCTAATTTACTTGTTTTTTAGAAGCTCTAAACAAGCCTCGGCGTGTCAAAGCGAGTCAACTCGACCACATTCTGTCCCGACCTGACGATGACGCCGGGTCTGAGGTCGAAGTTCTTGTTCACGATCTGCAGCAGCTCCTTCTCGCTCTTCTGGGAGGAGCCGTAGGTGAAGAGGGAGATGGAGATCGGGTGGGCGACTCCGATGGCGTACGACACCTGAGATCACAGACGAGAAAAACATGAACGTATCTCCTCCGACGCAGTGGACCAGGTTTTTCTCATCCAGGTTCCTGGAAGGAGGGAAAATAATCCCACAAAAGCATTTTGTATTTCCAACAATCGATTCAGACAGCAGATCCTGTCGGCGCCACTTGTGAAACGATAAATTTCAAGCTAATTTATTTGTCAAGTCCCTTGAGTACATCAGGAACAACCCTTATTGTAATTCAGACATTGTTTATCGTTTAGTATTTCTGGATCTCCTCCTGAAGTGTTTCCCCTAGAAGGCGTAGTGATTTTTTGGGGACCTCACAGATGTAGACTTTGAAGGATTTGCATTGGTCGAACCTGCACCAGGACCCTCCTGCACAGCTCGGCCTTCACCAGAGACTTGGCCACCCAGCGCGCGGCGTAGGCGGCCGACCGGTCCACCTTGGTGTAGTCCTTCCCGGAGAAAGCCCCCCCGCCGTGCGCCCCCCAGCCTCCGTACGTGTCCACGATGATCTTCCTGCCCGTCACTCCGGCGTCCCCCTGAGAGTCACCGGGAAGATTCACGACTTAAGATACGGGACAACGGTGTCAACCAGGGAGCCTCTTTGTGTTATTTATTCAGGCGGTTCATCGATCGCAGTGGAGGAGGGGGACTCGAACCTGCGGCCCGCCGATGACGAAGCGTCCGCTGGGCTGCAGGTGGTACACGGTGTCGTTGTCCAGGTACTTGGCGGGGACCACCACCTTGATGACCTTCTCCCTCAGGACCTCCTTCTGCTCCTCCAGGTTCACGTCGTCGTCGTGCTGCACCGAGACCACCACGGTGTGGACCCTCTTGGGGACCACGGCGCCGTTCTCCTGGGTGTAGTGAACCGTCACCTGACGGATGGGGGGGTCGTAGTTTACTGTACGTTGTGTTGGATATAGCTGACAAACATTTTCAACTGTAACCCATAAATGTGGGAGATGATGAGATGATGCTCGTTGTTGGTCTATTTGTGTCTCTGAATGTGTATTTATAGTTTGTTTAGGTGTCTTTGCAGCTGTGTTGAGTGTCTTTGTTGTTGTTTTATGTGTCTTTGTAGCTGTTTTGTGTTGCGGTCATCTTTGAGGCGGGGGGGGGGGATTCAAGCTAAGGATTCAATACGATACACTGGCTACAAATGTGTGTGTGTGTGTAACTAAAAACCAGCCTGCTCTGTTTGATCAGCACATTCTGAAGGTCACTACGTACTGAAACCTATTTACAGAATGTTTGATCTAAATGCAAACTCATTAGTAGGGTTGTGATGGCTATTAACAACTATTAAGGCATCTTATGGACACTCGGTTACGTTGTGTGTGTCCTGCACAGATCACACATCAACAATAACTGGGATATTGCGCGCACGCACCCGGATTTATTTAGTTTTTTTTAATTGACTTGTTGGGATCCTCACCTGCGTCTTGGAGTCCGGGCGCAGCCAGGGCACCGACCCGTTGCGTCTGAGCTCGGCCATCTTGGCGTTGAGTTTGTGCGCCAGGACGACGGTGAGGGGCATGCACTCCTCCGTCTCATCCGTGGCGTATCCGAACATCAGGCCCTGTCCTCAGGAGACAAATCATCCTTGGAACTCAGTACAATGACTCACAGTGTCCTCCGGTACATTTTGCAGTCATACCTGCTTTAAGAGGCTTTAGTAGCCTTTTTAGATTCACATGATACGACCAGTAGTATGAAAGGTAGTAAGTACCCTCTTTACATCCATGAGGCAGAAATGGGTTATTCTGCATAATTAGTACTTTTACTTTAGGTTATTTTAAGTATATTTTATGCTAATATTTTTTGTGTATCCAAGTAAGATTTTGAATGCAGTATTTTACTTGTAACAGAGCATTGTTATACCGTAGTATTGGTACTTCTACAAAGGTTCAAGGCCTGAACACTTCTTTTCATGTGAAATCGTGCATCATTTAAACTCTCTAAAAGGCTAAAAGCCTCAACGAGGCAGACGAGTGTGAGTGTGTTGTGTTTTTCCAGAGGACCTGGTCTCCGGCTCCGATGTCGCTCTCCAGACGATCGATGTGGACTCCTTGTGCGATGTCCGGAGACTGCTGCTCCAGGGCCACCAGCAGGTTACAGGTCTTATAGTCAAAGCCTGGACAGACAGAGACGGGGAGGACAGGGGACACGCGGCATGAACTCACACCACAACACAAGCACGCCAGCTGCTGAAGGTAGCACCAAACATCTGGATTCGCTCTCACCCTTGTCCGAGTTGTCGTATCCGATGTCTCGGATGGTGTCCCTCACCACCTTCTGGTAGTCCACAGTGGCTCTGGACGTGATCTCGCCACAGAGCAGCACCATGCCGGTCTTACACACCGTCTCTGAGGACAGAGGACGGTACACATTCATTTCGATGAGATGACAAAGTGACGTGAAAGTTTAAAAGATTCCTTTATTTAAATTAAATTTAAATTAATTTCTTTATTTATTGTTTTCGTGTGGTAACACATCTTTCCATAACTATTAGTTAGATCAAATGAATAAATACAAAACAAATAAAACAAAAGTATGCTTTTTTTTTTATCCCATACTTTTATGTTTGGTCTTAATATGTTTGATATTTGTCACTCACCACAGGCCACCTTGGCGTCGGGGTCCTGCCTCAGGTGAGCATCCAGCACGGCGTCACTGATCTGGTCACAGATCTTATCTGAAAAAAATAAATAAAAATGTCTGTCATGTGACCTTTTGCGGCACATTCCTCATCCAGGGCCGAGCCCTGACCCCCCCCCCCCCCCCCTCCGATCAGGAGCTCTACGAATAGCCTGTGACACAGAACACCTGGACTCGCACCTCAGCACACCTCGCACCGGGACGGGCTCTATTCACCGCGTCACATGACCGGTGAAGCTTCAGAGAATCTTCACAAAAAACGCTTTTTTCTCAGATCTGCTAACTATTTTCAATCAAAATCAACTTAGTTCCTAAATCAAGTTGTTTATTCCAGTGCAGCAACCTGCCTAAATTCTTTCTCGATTCAAGTTAGGTACATTTGTAAATTTTTTACAGTTTGGGATCAATGGTTTTAAGCCTCAATTAAAACCGGACAGGTGTTTTCATCATTATAACCCAAAGAATATATTATTTCACTTTTGATTCTGCAGGTTGCAGTGAATACTGTTACTAAAGTCAAAACTATTTTTACTCAGTGGTTTTATCACAATAAATCACCTGTTACACTCCTGGGGATACGCAAAAAGGGAGTCAAGTTTTCTCTTCTTCTTCTTTTTGTGTATTTCTTTTACTTCAGGAATCAGGAAACATTTATTACCAAAATATGACATACAAGGAATTTGACTTAGCGATTGGTGCGTAGCAGCAGACAGTTTAATCTGACAACAAGACAGATAAGACGACATAGTGCAAGAGGAATAAATCAAATATAATGCCATGCGTTAGAATATAAGGCTATCTGTTAGTTTAAAAACTAAGTAATAAAAGTTAAAAAACGTTGAAAAGTTACTAGCGAACAGAAAGTGAAAGTGACAAGTGTGTATGTGCATGTTGAGTTTGAAGGAAGAGACCGGTGGGATGTACTTCTAATATGTTTTATGTCAACTGTTGTACTTTATTTTAAGTTACAGGAAATGTTTTGAAATTTTAAATCTGAAGCGATACCTTGCTGTTCACCTCCCTCCCTATTCACCTGTATCCCTATTCACCTGTCTCTCTATTCACCTGTCTGTCTGTTCGCCTGTCTCTCTGGTCACCTGCCTGTCTGTCCACCTGTCTCTCTGGTCACTAACAGCTGCAGTCAGCTGACACTCCGCATGTTTACCTTCACCAATGGCGGACTGTCAGGTGGTGCGAGGGGCGTGGTCTGTCACCTTGGACGACAGGTGGTGCCCGGTGGAGTCTAATCTCCCCTGCGGTGAGACGTGACACGTGTCTGCTGTCTGAGAGGAACTCAAAGTGTGCACATGACGTCATACAGGTGGGTGAAAAAACATGCAGCTCTGCTTGTTTAAGCATTAATGTGAATGTGTGTTGCAGCGAAATAGAATAATGTTTTATTTTACTGTTAAAGTGACACGTGATGTGTTTTATGTGGCTTATTACTACTTAATAATATTTCCACTGTCTATTTGTCTCATGCCTGTGTCATTTGAGTTTCTTTGATTTCACTGACGATGGTGGTGGTATATTTATATGGTAACAGATGATTTATTGCGCTAAAGCCACTGAACAAAAGTTTTTGCTTTAGTAACAGAAACCTGCAGAAACAAAAGTAAAATAATTGATTATTTGGGTAAAGTTCTGATGATGAAAATTAACTAAACCTACTGCCCCACATAAAGAGTGATACAGAACTCTCAGAGATCATTGTACATGAGAGGGAACCATGAGAGGGAACCGTGAGAGGGAACCGTGAGAGGGAACCATGAGAGGGAACCATGAGAGGGAGTGGCTTGTGGCTTTTATTCATGATCTTTACACTTCCTGTCAGTTCAGCACCATCACTCCCATCAGCAGCTATAATGATTCATGTACATATCACATACACATATTTAAAAAGGTTCCGGTTGAAAACCTCTCAGGTTTTCTAACTCTGATATAAAAGTAAAAGTTGTCAAAGTAATGAGTTTGCTGGGGCCACCTTCAGGCCAGTAGAAGCAGGTGGTATCTAGTGCAAGTAAAGCTTCACCATCGCTCTCTAAATAGAAAGCCAGATGGATTACTGAATGGGCCTGGAGGCCCAGGGGCCCAAAGTGTTGGGGTCCACACAACAACTACAAGGAGAAGCAAAGAGACTCGTAATAACTATTAAAAATATACAAAACAACCACAGAATGTCCAAAGAGACACAAGTCGACTACAAAGAGGAATGAATGAATACAAATCAAAGTCACAGTTGTCTGGCTCCTCAAACTACTCTTTTTGTACAGGACGGTGGCTCCATGCGGGGCACATTCCTCAAAGTCATCGATGATCAGTGAAACACGAAGCTCCTCCTCATTCATAAACCTGCAGCAGCAGCATGGAGGGTGCAATGGGGAGGGGGGGGGGTCCTCTACTCACCGGGGTGTCCCTCTCCCACGGACTCTGAGGTGAACATGAAGGAGCCGTCATGAGGAGCTCGCTCGTAGGTCCCGTCCGTGGTGCCGTTCATGTTGGTTCCTGGAGAGAGGAAGCTGTGTGACTAATCCAAACTGGTCGTTTTGGGAAGGGGGGGGGGCACAAGGACGGACAGCGTGGCTGCAACCTAATCTCACCGAGGCAGAACTCGGCACTATATGAGGCTAAAAACAACACATGGGTGGGGGGTGCCATGTGAACCCGTGGGTTAGACCATTCAGAGGCCGGGGAGGGGAGGTGGGGATTCCTCGCTCTTCATCCTCTTCTGAGACACTTTTCTTTAACGCGCTGGAAGCTCGACAGGAAATGGACTCATCAAACTCACTCAAGTTAAAACTCTCGAGCCAGAGAGTTTATTTCATCCACGTGATTTACTTTGAAGCTCCTCCTCTGGGTTCATTCATGCCCCGCTCTTTTGTTTCTTTGTACCTGGGGGCCCCTGAGGTCTCTGATGAGGGGGGGAGCACGTTGACCCGTCAGGACTGTTACGAGTTCACAAGCACGATCCAGTAACTAAGTACATTTACAACACTTGTGGTACTTTGTATTTCTACATTTTCTGTGTCTGTGTGAGGAGAAACATAGTTGCTCTGCATAATAGAGTTCTTATCATAGAGTTCTTTTGATACACTAAGTGCATTTTGTTGCTGAGAATTCTGTCCGAGTGAGTCAAATCAAATGAGATTATTTGAAATCCTTAACATGGTACGCGTAAGCTTTACTTACAAATTCTACTGAAATATTATTTGTATGCAGACACATCTGTAAACAAGCGGCCATATTGATCTTTCTTTAATTAAAAACACACACTCTAATGTCTTTTTCTGGGAGTATTTTTTAAACGCTACTTCCAGCAAGTAAAATTCTTACAAAAGTGGCTTTAGAGGTTAAACAAAAACTCTTCAAATCTAATAAATACATTGAAGAAAGAAGTTGTGTGAAACTTTATTCTCAAGAAATATCTATTAATAATCTATTTGAGTCCTGCCAGTTAACGACGTTAACGCAAACCCAGCGGGATTAACTTTTTTTTTGCTTTACATGTTGTGACCCAGCTACTTGATGCTGTTTGAGGGACAGTCCTACAAATGTCACTCACAAAACATGTAGAAAAAAAAACAAATCCAGCACCCCTCCTTCATCTTGTAGTAAAAACTCACACCAGCACGACAGCATACCAACATATGATCGTGTATTAAATTAATTTACATCAACATGTAAATCGTTTTTTTCTGGCAAATCATTTCCAAGTACATAAAAAAAACCTTTACCTGATAATTTATAATTTTGTTTTGTACCGCACTGTTTGGCAATGTTGTTTTTCAATAAAATAAAACATTTGCATAAAGCAAGTCAATCCACTTTTCCATGTTGATAAGAGCATTCAAATGAAAAAAGAATAATGGAAAAAATGTGCCATTAATTGTGATTTATTTTGAGTTAACTATGACATTAATGCGATTAATCGTGGTTAAATCTTTTAATCACTTGACAGCACAAATAAATATATATATATATATATATATATATATATATATATATATATATATATACCCAAGGCTGCACAACACCTGCTCTGTGATCAGTGCAAACGTGAGTCTCGAACAGGGGGACCAGCAGCAGCGTGGAGCGCAGCAGTGCCCTGCAGAGGGCAGCAGAGGTCGGAGGCTGACCAAAGAGAACAGGCTGAGAGTTTCACCTGGACAGGTGTACCCACACTTGAGGCCTTTGTCTTCTGGACGATGATACTGCTGATGTTCAGGAAGATGCCGAGGTTTTGTCTGTGGATCCAACCCCGGAAAGTTCAAGTCCTCACACAGGTTTTGTATTAATGCTTGTGTATGAATTTAGAGCCGAGGGGTCCAGACTTTCTGTGACGTTGGGCCACATAAAGAAAAATATACAGGGGGCAAACCAATGTAAATGTGTAGTTTTAAACCTGCAGGAAAAGCTGTTTCTAGAGCAGAGAACTGTGTGCCATAGAAACATTATTTGAATACCTACACAACAACACTGGAAGGTTTAACATCTCAGTAGTTTATTAGTTGTGCACGGTAAACGGTATTTCAGAATATGATGTTAAATCTGTAAATAGGTCAAGTTAAAACTGCCCCAAATGCTAAAATATTGATTCCTGTTCCAAGCCTAAACTTAGGAGGCTTCATGGAATGCATCATCATCCTGACACGTGCAGCCTAGCGACTTTGAGACACAGCTAGACACATAACACTGATCATGTGATTTCTATTTTATTACAATCTGCAAATGAATTTGTTTCTGTACTTGTCAGATTGACATTCTGTAGAGATGCAAAAGCTTTCAAATTTCCCTCTGAACCTTTGTGTAGTAAAACTATTCAGCAGCAGAAAGAGATAAGACTCAATATGATTACAAGTACCTCAATGTACTTATTATCAGACCAATTTTCTTTTTTTGTTCCCAATGCTAAACAGTTGTTTTCTATTTTGTAACTCAAATAAAAACATAGATAATATGTACTTGTGTTTGTTTTGGAAATAAATCTAGTCTTGATATATTGATATCATTTAGTCTACTAAATGTCAAACGTGCTAGAATATGTAGATGGTCACTGACCTGCTGGAAGTCTTCTCCGTGGTCGGGGTCATGACTGGTGTTGTTCATATGATGAGAGGAACCTCGTGGATGGAGTGGACTGCCATCCAATTGGTGACTGGATAGAGGAAACGGGACAAACAGATGAGATGAAACACACCGCCAACTTCTACCTCAATGTGTCCGGTCAGAAGGCCACTCGCTTCTCCAGGTAATGCAGTAGAGCAGCCAAACAAGGCCAAAGCCACCAGTGGGAATGCTTTGAGTATGTATGGCATCTCACACTCTTGGATAACATATTGTAGACTGTACTTTTAGAGAAAGTCAGTCCTGTAACATGAACACTAACTGGTGAGTCGTGCTTTAGCAAGACGCCCGCCAGCATCAGAGCCTCTGCGTGTTTTTATTGTGGTTGTTGCTGCTGAGCTGACCGCCCAATTTCATACTAACATAATATCCCAAATTATTTGTACATTCATATATTCTGAACTTCTCGGTTCAACCTGCAAAAGTACTCCTCTCATAGTCTGTAGCAAGCACAAAATCAGATCCAACTATTTCCCCCCACACTAATGAAATGTAATGCTGATTGAAGGTATTCTGCCCCTGTGATGTGATATCTGATGTGTATTTAACAATACTGAAAAATAATGAGACCCTCAGGGCCCAATGAATCTCCCTGTTGATGTGTGATACTTTCTTAACCAACACCAAGAGCTGATCAGCTCCTCCTGCGGTTTTCAAACATAACCAATCTTCTTCAGTAAGGTCAATATTTCTTGGGCTGCTGACGTCACGCTGCCCTCTCTTGATGGAAGTGGTCACTCTCTCACAGGGCAGACAAAGCCGCAATCACCCTCTTAGGACTGCTCGCGCCTTAGTTTTTTGACCGTGCCAACATTAATGGGAAATCACCCCTACCAAATAAATTGAGTGTAAATGAGGCCATCCCCCCCGCCCCCATGTGTCAGGTAGGGAGGCAACTAACATTCTGAAAAAGGATCCTACCACCGACCACTGGATGATCCTGCCACTGACCATCAGAACCTGCCGTTCTGACTAAGGAACCTTCCACCGACCACTTTTCGCCCTCTGCGTCACCTCCTTTTTCTTTCTCTTGTAGAAGAACTATTAAACATTCTGGATGAGTCAACCTCACCTGAGAGAAGGATTAAAGATCCATGCAGCTGGATTTTCAGTCTTCCTCTAATTGAAGTGTTTCATTCTTCTGCATAAACTAAAAGTATTTATAATAATGTGGCAGATGTATTCAGGTGATTATTTTGAAGTTCACTATGTCGTGCGATGATCAGGAGGAAAACAGCAGGAGTCAGTCAGTTCATGTTTCAACCAACAACGTAGAAACTTGTCACTTTTTGTTGATGAAAATTAAAAAGCGGGTGGAGAGATGTGAAGCCTCACTCTTGGTGAAAGAAGGACGGCGTCACGTGAGCAGCTTAGTGCTCACGGAGCGTTCTATAGATTCAATGCATCATTCATGCTCCACACTAAATGTGATTTCACTTATTGTTTTTCATGCTTCCTGTAATCGGCAGCGGTTAAATCTTCCCACAGCAGCGGTTTTTGTGAATCAACGGGCTGTGAAAGCCTGCAGTACTACGCAGGATGTGCACTTATACTGACGACTGGTGGTTTTACTAAGAGCTGATAACTTAAATTACAACGTCAAATCTTCCCTTAAAACAGTGAGGGAGAAAGCTTGTGAACATTGTTTTCACACTGGAATGTACAGTATCTATTCACAAATGAATCTTAAACTATTCGAGATGCGAATATCATCACTAATATAGTTTTTACAACATGAGTCATTATGTTGAATCTGTTACTGGTGCTAATATAAGATTATTTCATGCAACAGTGAGCACCTGCACTTTTACTTGAGTGTTTATATTTTTCTGTTACTGCAGACTTACAGACATCGAGAGAGACTCGACATTCCCAACATTCAGAAGCTTAACGGCTTCTCTCGACTTGGTGTAAAAGTTGGCGCTGTGTGTGTGTCTGTTTTTGTGGTAGAGGGAGGCCACAATAAGGGCCAGTGAGCAGAGACTGACACAAGGGTGCACTGTTTAGTCCCCCGGGGGCCTCCACTGTTTAATGTGCCAGACTGGCCATTTGTGTGCGGACCACACCGACCTGTTAGTGCGGCCTCAGTTCAGTGTGGACGACTCTCTCTCCCTCTCTCTCTCTCTCTCTCTCTCTCACACACACACACACACACACACACACACAAACACATGTGTTTTCATTTTAAACAGAGGACTCCTTTAGACCTCTTTACTCCACAGAGGGTGGCAACATCAACACTCAAAAACATTCAAATACAAAAAGAGACAGGCTCTACTCTGAAAATACCTCCATTAAACATTGATTATGTGTTTTAAAAATGTCCTGATAATGAGAGATCATTATCAGGACAAATTTTACTCATTTGAATTATATGGAAGCCTGATGATATTTTCCTCAAAATTAGTTTCACTTCACACTTGTCAGTCATTTATGTTTATTTTCAGTTAGCAAAAAACTTCCAGTGTTTTTACTTATTTATTGTATTTTCCGTTTTTGGACATTTCTCATTCAGTACATTTCCTTTATTCTGCCGTGTATATTACATATCAGGAGTCCGCAGCGCCCCCTCCGGCCGCCCGCCGCACTGCGACCAGAAGAGTCCGTGAGATCCTGCGGAGCGCTTGCTGCTGAAGACACCGCTGTCTGCACTCAGGTACGAAAAACAAACCCAGAAACAACCTTAACACATTTCTCTTCTTTGCTCCAGTCCCCACGCCGGAAAAGGTCTCCGCGGGAACACGGAGCTCGCACCGCGGCGTCGTGTTTCTCCATCGGCATTCGTCTTGTCACTTGTGTGTCTTCATGTTTTTCTGCTTGAGGTGGGAGAGGTTGGGCCTCCGAGCGAACCGAAATATCATGCACATGGATGAAACGCATTTTGCAGGCACACTTCCCCCTGCAGCGGCTTGTTTTGGCGTTTTATTATCGTGATGATTTATTGAGATGTGCGCTTTCTCCATCGGTCCTCCGCCACAGGACGCGTTCTGGTTGCGGCCGTCGCCTCCCTCTTCCGACACGGCCGCGGTTGTCCTCCGTCATTCCGCGCAAAAAACCCAAAATGTCTCCATCCTCCGGGGCAGGTCCGGCTCCTGCCCCGCACTCCACACCAATAATCCTCCACAATATTCTATGATGTCACTGTTAAAGGCTCCGGGTGGACAATAACGCGATGCTATTTCTTTGAATACATGGTTTTGCGTCCGAAGCTTTCTTTGTGTCGTGGGATGTGATTTGATTGGGAATGTGTTGCTTTTCTGTTTTTTTTTTTCTTCTTCTTTCTCCCTCGCTCCCGTTATTCTGGATCTTTCTCCTCTTTTCCATCTGAGGGCTTAAATGTTTAATTGTAGATCTTACGTTAAAGCAATGCGCGCACCCTGACCGCGCCGCAATGCATTCCATCTCACACGGATGCTCATTCTCCCCTGCGTTATTCAGAGAGCGGACGCTGTCTGGGCTTTAGGGATAGAGACACCGCGCACGAATGCCAAGCCCATTTTCCATGTGATGAACAGAGGAGAGCGCGCAGCAGCGCCTCCAGACTGAGCGGCATCTGTCCTTTAGCGGACGGGAACCCGATGGCACATTATGGCGCAAAGGGAAAGGCGTCTCCATGAGAACAATACGGTTTATGTCAGCGGTTAAAGACGTGCACCTGTAGTGTCTGACACACCTTTTCTCATCCTCATGGGGAGAGGACGGTGGGGGAGGGAGGGGGGAGGAGGGTGTGGACATTTCAGGGTAATTTTGCCAATGTTTGGATGGACAGAAAAGCCTTCTGTATCTGTGGGTCTTTGGAACCAGTTGTTATGGAGCAAAGGGAGTAACTTGGCTCAAAGACGTATTCATGGTAACAAACTGAGGCAGACAGCAAAAAACAGAAGCCTTTAAGAAGATCTACAGTTAAAACATTTTAAAGCGTGTTTATACGCGGTGGTTCTAGTAAAGCACTGCTTTGTTGTCTTAAAGCTGCGTTCTCTCTGGTGCCCACCAGGGGGCGACTCCTCTGGTCCTATAGAGATCTATGAGAAAATGGCTTCACTTCGCTGTTGATTTATTCCCTCAGTAAACATTGTAAACATGAGTTTATGGTCTCAATCTGTGAGTCAGTTTTAATACAGCATGATGTTCATTTAGTAAAGGAACGTCCATTCACAGTCCAACAGACTATAAAGCAGGGGATGATTTAGGGCGGGGCTACTGTGATTGACAGGCCTCTACCACAGCGTCTCTACATCCTCCTCAGTCCAAACACGGTCACGTCTGTTTCTTGGATGCAAAAAAAGAGCTCGACGATCCAAGATGGCGACTGCAAAATCCCCAGTAAACGAAACCGAACAGTAAACGAGCACCACACCACTAAAAACGCTGAGTGTCTCTGTCGATGGGGTCTGGTGGCTTTAAACAGAGCGTGGTTAACGGTCTCAGGTCCACGTCATAATGGGCCGTCTGAGAGCTAAGTAAAGAGGTGAAAGTTTCTAAATATAGTGTGCACCTAACCTGGTTTAGCATGCGTTTAGCTGCAGCGCTTCACTGCTCTGCTTCTACGCATCGCCAGTGAATGTTTGTGGAGATGGAGACGAGTTCTTGACAAAAATGCAGGTTGCTCGTGGTCCTCCGCCTCCTTCGTTATCAAACGAGCCCGCCCTCCCCTCCTCCCCTCCTCCCCTCCCTGCTCCCCCGTGGGCTCCGGTCCAGAGGTGACTGATGACGGACCAGTAATGTGTGTGTGTGTGTGTGTGTGTGTGTGTGTTTGCGTGTGTGGGGTGGGCCGTGTGTACATATTGAAACATGGAGATGACTTTACCCTCATCGCCATGACAACACGAGAGGACTTCCTCATACGTAGGATTCCACACCGCTGAGATGGTCTCTGATGATGAAGTGACGGATGTCGCTCTCCGACACGGATGTGTGTAGAAGGAGGGCGGGGTGTGGTTTCACATCCTGGAGGAGGGGGGGGGGCGGTGTTTGACTACCGGGCATCGAGGCTGTGTGGAGGAGACGCTCTGAGGCCTCCAGCTCCTCCACCACCATTGCGGAGAGGCGGAGGGCTGACGAGGGGAAAGTAGGTCAGAGATGCAGGAGCAGTGGAGCACGTGAGCAGCATCCTCGTCTCCCAGCTGAGCTACGAGCTGCTCAGCGAGGACGAGGACGTTTTGTTGTTGGGTCCAATCGGCTCTCAGACACGTGACGGGGCAAAAGGAGACAAAGCGAGTCGACAGAAAAGTAAAATGTCCTATTCTCTCAGAGGATCTTCTCTCTGTGTTATGTTAATGGTTGTTATTGGTTATTGTGACCATTTTAATCTTCTTCTTCCGGTTTTAAAGGGATATTTAAAGGAATATTTACAGATGAGAAAAAAGCGGCTACATTTTAAAAGGTAGAACCAGAGAATATTTACCATATTTTCTTAGTTGAAATTAAATAAATTATTCTGAATTGTTGTTTATTAATGAACTCAAAATTAACTAATTGATGAACCTATTTTACGGTTTTATTGCTCCGGATGAAGCATTTCGCAAAAAAAAAAAAACATTTTTAAGGTGGATGAATAATTTCAATAGCATTTCAAGTTTTTTTCTGTTCCTTCTGTGACAGTGAGCTTACTAGAGAGGCGTGCCAGAGAAAGGTCACCTTAGATTCTGAAAGGTTGTTTGTCGCAAATTTAGTAATATTCACAGAACAATTGATCCTCAGGATAAAATCTGTATGCAAACATGTTCAAACGCAGAGATCCAGCTCCAGGTGAAAACTGGGCGTGTGTGCAGGTCCTTTGAGAGGTGCTCAGTGTCAGTGACACGCGGCCTCCCTGCAGACGCAGCGTCCTCAGCCGGAGGGTCCGGCTCTCATCAGCGCCGAGTGTCTCTGCAGCCGGCGGCTCCTCGTTGTCTCACATCGTCTCCGCTGGCCGGAGAGCTCGTTGTTCGGATTCTGTCATGTGTGAAGCCACAAAGGCCGTTCTGTCCGGCAGCACTGAGAGTACACTATTCATCCGTCTTTCTATGGGACACGCAGATATCTCTCGACCCTTTATTGCCACATCTCCTTGTTTTGTTTGTTTACTTAGATGCAGTCGTTTAAAGGATGCCTCTGGTGTCGCTCTTTGTTTTTTTATTGTCAACAGACCCGATAAAAAGTTAGTTAGTCGAGCTCCAAAGCTTCTTGAATCTCTGCCGCTGACTATTTCAGTGCGTTTGGACCAAAACAACCAACAGAGCCAATCAGGGCTCAGGGGGCTGCATCAAGAATGGGCTCGTTTTGTTCCCGCGCTGGAGCTCAAAAAATGACAAAAGACACCAGAGCCAAAATGGCCGCGAGCGCAGAAGAGATGGACGCTGACGCGGCTTCTGTGAGTGAACTCTTTAAATCTGTGAATTTCTTTGTAAATCCCTGAAAGGGGGGGAATAGAGTCTTTGTTGGGGCACTACATTAAGTGGTGGATGAATCTGCACTGGTTGGTAGATCGGTCAAACACTGGGCGTGATGCGATCTCCCATTTGTGTGTTTACTGACAACGCGGCTGTGTAAACATCGTGAGATAAGACGGCCCACAGTTTTCTCCTCCTTCGTAGTATTGTCATAAAACTATGCTATAATGTATATAACATAAGAGTATTGATACGGATGCATCAGTGTGGAAGTTGTTTTAACTACTTTATACACAGTGGTTCTCATCCTGGGGGCCCGGCCCCTCTAACGGCCACAAGGTGAATCTGAAGGCTGCGAGATGATTAAAGAGAGAGAAGAAGAAGTTGTCACCACATATTTGGATTCATATATCTGGGCCTTTTCTTATTTTGTTAATGTTATTTCAATAAAACCATATGAGGGGTTTATTAATAAATGTTTGAAATGGACAAAAAAGTCCAAAATCAATAGTCTTCAATCAATATCTTTAAAATGTTTTGTATTTTCTATCAAATTTAGTATTGTATAGAATCTCAATCTTTAAAGTAATCATTGGCAATAGCCGATAAAATAAATCCAGTAGTTGAGGAAAAAGCATAATGTTTCCCAGTAGAAGTATTTCAAATCGTAAAAGTACCTGAATAACAATTGATAATATAATTAATCGAACCACAGATGAAGCGAGTTCTGTTTATCAGCATAAATCAACAAGAAGATCAGAACAATGATCAGATGCCGACAAATCTGCATCAGATCACATGGAAAGAGCAGTTGGGGTAAGCTGTGTGTGTGTGCGTGTACGTGTGTGTGTGCGTGTACGTGTGCGTGTGTGTGTGTGTGAGAACAGATTTCAACCTAAAACTGCTGATGTAACCAGCGGCTTGTGTTTAATCTGACGTGAAATCCTCTTTTTTATGAGATTTGATGCATCTCGCCAGTTGAAGCACTGCGGGTGACTTCCTGTTGTACACTACACGGCGATAGCAGTATTGAAAGGGGATTGAGTACATTTACGTTGTACTTTTATTTGAGGTACTTGGGTTCACTTCAGTTGAAAGCTTTTACAAATTTAGCATTTTGTACACAAAACATACATACAGCTGACAGGAGGTGGTTTATTTAAGTACAGCAGGAACTATACTTGATTTAACTAACTCCATCATTGTTACGGAACATTTCATGGTTGGAGCTTCACATTTATATGAAGTTTAAATATTTATTTTATAAAGTCGTATTAGGATTATTAACGTAATAATGTTGGATCAATGCATAGAAGAATCAGTAAATTATTCCATAATGAAAATCATCATCACAATCCTTTGTTAATAGTATAAATTGATCTCCGGCTCAACCAACAGTAAATACTTTTACATCAATGCCTGAGTGGTGATAATCAGAGTCACAGTTTGAATGTTTTAAAGATTACACTTGACGATGATGGTGGAACATGAAACACACTTGTGCAGCAAAGCCGGCGTGCAGGTTGGCAGGAGGGACTATTTTTACCGGTCAGGCTGTAACACGAAGCGGCAACCTCACATCAGGACGTATAAATAACCGGTGCACCAGTCGGTGTGCTTCGGCGGGGGGCGGAGGGGGACAGGCGAGGGGACGGAGGGGGTCCTACACGTCAGGAGACAAAAAGTCAACCAAGAGCGCCGTGCTTGTATTTTAATCCTGTGTGACTGATGCTGTCACCTGACACGTCCCGGGCTTAACTGTGCCCCCCCCCTCACCCCACACCCCCACCCCCCCGCTCTCCTGCAGCCCAACCCGCGCTCGGCAATGGACTACACGAACAACGCCTCCGACAGCTACAGCTCCGGAGACACCATGACCTCCTCCTTGGCCAACATGACCATCAGCGACCAGCACCGCCAGGAGAACGGGGTGCTGGGGGGGCACAGGAGCCCCGGGGAGGCAGTCATGAAAGGTCAGAGGTCACTCGGTTTTATTTAAACGGCCCAAATGTCACCGCGCTTCAACCTAAGACAGGTTGCAGATGAGGAGCAGGGAGGCGAGCTCAGCAGAAAGAGGGGGAAGTAAACACAACTGGAGCGGAACAAGTGGATTTTCAGACCGAATAGCGATGAAATATCATTCGGGTCATAAGAATCGTTAGTGTGAAGGTTGATCAGTACATGGAAACGCGGAAAAGATTCTACAGCGAGTCATCACCAGGAAAAACTACGTTTGGTGGTTGGCGAAAAGCGAAAGCGTTCACATGCTCGTATCTAATTGGACCAATGACTTCGGGGGGGAGCAGTTGGACAAACGGTTCAGCCGGGGGGCAGTAGTGGTCTATACATTTTATTATTACTATTATTGCAATAAAATGTGATTAATGTTCTAGTATTTAGCGTTCTGCGCTCGCACTGATTGGTGATTGTTATCATGTGACCCCGCTGACTTGTGGGTCGACCCCGGGGCCCTCAGGTTGAACTTCAGTC
Source organism: Gasterosteus aculeatus (assembly GCF_964276395.1). Taxonomy (NCBI): domain Eukaryota; kingdom Metazoa; phylum Chordata; class Actinopteri; order Perciformes; family Gasterosteidae; genus Gasterosteus; species Gasterosteus aculeatus. The sequence continues at coordinate 7,655,531 of NC_135692.1, read as the reverse complement.
ACTCTGCTTTCCAGTCAGCGCCGTCATATTTCCCTACACGGGCTCACAGAGGACTTGTAACCCATTTGACAGTGAACGAGCCCCCGTCTCCTTCCCGTAAACCATCAAGAGAAGAAACCAAAGGCGTGGATGATGAATCCTAAAACAAATCTCTGGTTTGTCCGTTCTACAGTTAAACAAACAAACAACAGTCCGGATGGTTGTGCAGCTGATAATCCCTCTCACCCTCCCCCCTCCCTTCCTCATCACCCGTACGGGACGGGTAGTGCGAGGTTTAGCCCCCCCCCCCCCCCCCGGCTTACAGGCCTCCCTGGCGCTCCTCTTCCCACGACCTCACGCGCAAGGTGGAAGGTGTAGTTTTTGTGGTGTGGAGGTAGTCGTGGGGTCTTTAAAGCAGTAAATTTGGTTTATCGTGGTTCAATAATTAAATTATTCCTTAATAAAGGAATTGGGAATACACTTAAAAATGTGATCCTGGCAGTAAAGACGTTTCGTCTCATTATTATAGTACATTTGTCGGGGCCATATTGACCTAATTCGTAGGAATGATTCTCTCTTCCTCTTTGTTCTGTATTTCATTTCTTCAGGTTCCCTCCAAGAACCTTTGTCTGAATACAAGCTGGTTGAAATAGTTTTTTTCACAATAAACTTCCAGCTTGAACTCCAGTGTACCTTTAATTCACAGAGACTGAAGCGGCGCTCAGTGAGAACGGGGTGACACCCGTTTCTGACCTCTGTGACGACGAGGGGAAACCCGGTACGCCTCTCCTGCATTAGCTCGAGCTAACCCTCATTACGCATGCTTCGGTTCCACTTTTCACAATAAACGTCTTCTTCCAGATATTCAAACATGAAATAATGTTCATCTGTGATTGTTAATTTTCTTCTTTTTTTGCAGCATGTCTTGTTTTGCTAATGTGCTAACATGCTTTTCTCAGATTCATAGCACATCTGTTTGTGTTGTCACTGCGCACAAATTGCGTAAAGAGAGAATTAGCTCTTCTCAGTCGAACACGCTTCGAAACACTGAGAGTGACAGCGGGTCCGAAGCGCAGTGGAAACAGAGGTCATCGGGTTCAAAATGCTCCTTGATCCATTAAACAGCTTCTGGGACGTGCAAAATACTTTGGTGACGTTTCAGAGCCTGTTTAAGCTGTAAAAACAGAGTCACATTGGCCTGAGAGCTGAATCAGTTTCCTTAAATGACTCGGCGTCCTCAAGGTTCTGGTCTTTGTTTTTTCTTCTTCTCTCGCCTGGAGACGAGGATCTCGAAGCGCCTCCGACATCTCAGCTGCTTGTGCATTTCCATTTTTTTTTCTTGAAGATTGACACCACAATATGTATGGTTAGCTGATAGCTCAAATTAGCATAAACAGGTAACACAGTCTTCCGCTCCATGTGGGACAGCACTCAGAACTACAGATCATTCTGAATGAATAAAATAACAAGATCGTTATCTTGTGAAGTGAGTCAGCAAGTGCTGTCATTTACTTTTGCAGTTGTGTGATTATTTAAGTGATGAAAATGACACTGGTGACATTTTTGAAGTTAGCACAAATATCAAAGTGGGAATATTTGTGGTTAATGGGGATCATTTGCAGTATAATTTTGCCAGGCAGCCAAATAAAACCTCTCCATGAAACGAGAACTTGCAGTCTATAAGATATAACATGTTATCTGAAAGGCTTTAGCCGGGGTAGCGGTTTCTATCTGCTCTCGGCCCTTGTGCTAAGCTAAGCTAACCGGCTGTAGCTTCACGCTGAGCGTGCAGAGTGGTGTTGATCTTCTCATTAAACTCGCTGCAAGGAATAAAATCCATTTAGAACTATTCTTCTATGTTGTACAACCGAAGCTTCTCTGGTGAAAGTGGAGCTCATTATCTTTTTCTTAGGCTACAGCATCTTAAATGTAAAATAGTGTTTTTTCTGTTCTGCTTCTTCTTCTTTGTGCTAACTCTCATGTTTTTATAGTTTGCTTCTTATTAGAACTGCAACATGACCGTAAACAGACTCACACACATGCTTCTTTTTAACAGTAAAAGATCAATTAGCGTCCCGGCTATTTCAGAATAAAAGGGCAGGTTGATTAGAGCGTCCTGTGATCTGTCGAGCAGATACGCTTAAGCAGCGCGCTCGGCCTGCTGGAAAGCCGACAGTCTGCATATTGACGTGGTTCTGAGTGGTTTATTGCAACAGTTATGCGCTTTAACAGCTGTGTGAGGGCTTCGCATTGATTTGTGTATTAATCTGTCGTTATGATCCGTCGTGAGTGACAGGAAGTCGTTGCTAATGTCTGTTTTCCTTTTGTCTCGTTGTGTTGGAGCAGCAACAGGAGGAGCAGCTTCAACAGGTAGGCGGCTTTATGTTTCATTGATCGCACTCGGAGTGTATTTATATTTACTGCAGGAGAGAGATATGAGGACATTTATGACTGCAGGTGCACAGAGATCTTTTTTTTATCCTGTGTGTTATCTGAAAAATTCTAGACTTTTATGTGCCGTTACCCAACTTACTTTTAAAGCTGCATTGTCCTATAAACCCGTTACATTTAAAAGCCTTTAAGTTCATTTTAATCTTATTAAATAATTCATAATTCAAAAACAAGTACCAATAACCAACAATTAGCAGAGCTTTTAAAGTATCATTTAATTTCTAGTAGTAGATTTAGTTGTGTTTTAACTAGGGCACTGTATTATTTTACAGTTCACAGATGGATTACAGACTTTATTTTATATTTCATAACATTGTTGGGTTCAAAATGCCTAATCTGAGTGTTCTCTAGTGTTCTGTGTTCACTCATACGCATCTTCGGTTGTCTGTCACCCGGTTGTGATGCATTAATCTCCATGTCCATCTGATGTTTTCGGTCACGTCTTGCATCTCCACCTTTATAGCTCTGTTTTCTGTGGTTCGTGAAATAATCATTTCATCATTTGTACAGTTCTTTTCACTCCTTTTTATTTATCTATTTATTTTCGACGGGGAGATGGAAAACAGCTGCTGTGAATGTTGTCATTAATCTGCTTTCCAAACAAATTAGCGAAGCCCGGGTCTCCTGCAGCCCGCGCTGTGTTTATGTTTGCGGCCGACGGGTCGAACCCGGCCTCCGTGGGAGCTTCCTGCCCCCCGGTCCTAGGAAACGAGGCGGCGGGGGAGTGCGGGAAGAGGATGAGCGAGTCCCTCTGGGCCTCCGAAGACCTGGGCTCCGGGCCGGAGGTCAGGCGGGAGGACGGGGGGAGCCCCGCCGACTCCCAGCGGGCGATCAGCCTGGACGCCTCAGAGTGCCTGAGCGAGAGGAGCGACCTCACCGGGACGTCTCTGGTCCGCAGCGAGGCTCTGGAGGACCTGACGTCCATCGGTTACAAGGGCTCCAGGGTCCCTCAGGGGGAGGAGCCTCTGGTCTCTGAAGACCGAGCAGCTTTAAAGTCTGGAGACGTCCCTCTGGAAGCACAACACGACCAAAGCCTCTCGCTCTCTGACTCCCAATGGGAGGAGCCTCCCAGCGCTGGGGACACTTCGCAGAACGAATGTCCCTCGAGCAAAATGACGTCTGAAAACAGCAGCGGTGACTCGTGGTTAGACAGGCCCGGCCATTCAAAGCCCCACATTTCTAATGAGTCAGACTGGAGCGTGGCTCAGACTACCGGTACCGCCAAGCTCCAGAACCCCCCCCCCCAAAACCCTCAAGCCAGAAAGTCTTTGGTCCCAGTCGCTATTTGCAAAGGTCTGTCTTGCTGTCGTATTCACTAGAGTCCTCTTCAGTTAACTCCTCCCACTTCTTTATTTTACAACGGAGCACTCTATCTGTCACGCTGCACTCCCCCACTCCCCCCTACCCCCTATCCCCCCACCCCAAACCTCCCCGGGCTGTTTCTCTATTGGATGTTACCTTTGACCCGAGGAGAAGCCTGTTCCCCCCCCGACACTTTTAGTCTCCATCTCCGTCTCTCACCTTGCTGGTTAATGCGGCCCACGGAAATAACTGCAGTTCTTCTTTTGGTTTCCACGATCACTTTGTGTGACCATGCATGCTGCATATCACCAGCATCACATTTTGTTTTTTGTCTCCCTGCCATGTGAATGTGTTCAGGCACAGACTGGGCGGCAAACGTCTTTCACTTGGAAATGATGGAGAGAAGAAGGTGTATGATACTTCAAATCTGTAATCTGCTTCTCTTCTCTGCCTGTAGCTCAAGCAAAGATGGATAACGGTTCTGCAGATAAGGTACGTGACCAGGGATATTATTAAATATATCTACTGTTTACGGGATTATTTGGGGATATTACAACTTGGGACATATTTTTGCAGCATTTTCAGTTATTGCACTACAGATCGACATGGCGACAGTGGATGAAGAAACATTCGGTCAGACGACTGTGAATAAACCTCCAGGTTCAACGGCTCGTGTTTGAGACATCGGGTTGTTTGTGTAGAAGAAATGCATCATGCTTATTGTGGTCTAAATGATACTAGAGATTGTTATTTAGGAACCAGGAACCAGTACTTTACAATCTACCTCTACCTCATACCGTCTTCATGTGATCGTCAATGGGACTTGTGTCATGAATCATGTGCGTCATGAACAAAAGGGTAAGATGAAATATTATAGGGAGCAAGCGGATCTTCAATGTTCAGTTTATTTTAACCCACGACTGCAATCTCGTGTCCAAACCCTAAATGCATTAATGCATTTATTTTTGTTGCCACAGTTATCACCTTGACCTTGTTTTTGTGCCTCCACTTAACCAAACCATAGCACCCCATCACTTTGTCTTTGGGGTGTTGCTGCGCTTTCAAACCTCGACAATAACTGTTGCGAGAGTTAACGGCCGCGACTATGAAAATAAGACCCAAGTTGTAACAAACCGGAATAAACCTTTAAGGAAGTAAAATCCCTTTTAATTTATTGAATCATTCCTCTGTTTTATGTTCACTGTCATCACATCTTTAGTTTATTCATTCATCATTCATTTCTTTTCCTCCTCCATGAAAAAGACTCTAACTTCCACCAAACCAACCGCCCCCCTTAAAAGACCTTCCGTAGTCACCGGGGGCAACCAGACCCACGCTCCCCCCCGGAGCGGCCCCAGCTCCATCCCTGTTAAAGCCGGCGCCCCGGTGCCCCGGCAGCCCGAAGTAAGTACGGCTCCGGCCGAGATCGGGGTGTCAAACGCGGTGGATCGAGCGGTTAAGGAAACGCAAACGCAATGAAACCTCCATTCCTTCTTGTGGTGAATGACCATGAACGAGTCCAGCCGATCGCTGTGCGATGCTCATTCACTTGTGAACCAGATGTTTGTGATTGGTGACGACTCGCCCCTGAATAACAGCAGCTTTCTGCTGAAATCCCTCGTAACTTCTTGGCATTGTTTTTGTTTTGCAGAGTCTTGGTGGAGCGAAATCTCAACCCCCCGGGGTCAAGGCTTCGGTCAGAACCGCAGCTCAACCAGGTACAAAGACGTCACATTTCCTTCGCCGTATTTCGTTTGATTCCTTTTCGTTTCCATTTTTTTATTGATTTGATTTCTATGAGGAGTAAGATCTAAGGACTCCTTATGATCTGTCATATTTTTTGTTATGCAGCTAGTGCCAAGAAACCTCCCACTCCAAAAAATAAAAAAGGTAAAACGCCATAAGAAAGGAAAAATAGTTATTAGAGATCACTTATAGCTTCTCGTAGCTCACAATACCACAGTGTGATCGGGACTTTGATCAGACTTGGTCAGCTTCTAGCCGCCAGAGATCTTAGTCTTTATCTATTGCTATTTAATATTTTGTTTCCACGCACCTCTGACTGGTGGCCTCTCCGACTGCTTCAGATGGGAGTGGACAGAGCAGCCCCGGCACTCCCAAATCTCCAGCTAGCCAAGCGCTCGCCGCCAAAGCTGCGGCCGAGGCCAACAAGGTGAAGAAGGTGGCGGTGGTGCGCTCCTCGCCCAAATCCCCGGGCTCGCTGAAGAGCCGCCCGCCGGCCCCTCTGGCCGCCGCGGCGCCCATGCCGGATCTGAAGCACGTCCGTTCCAAGATCGGCTCCACGGAGAACATAAAGCACCAGCCGGGAGGCGGGAAGGTAAAACCCCAAGTCTTTCCGCTCTCGCAGCACGCAGGAGGTACCGATGGCTTGTGGCCGGGGGTCAGAGGTTCTGGAGGCAGGAAGTCTCTCATTGGAGAGTTTGAGCCTCACTGAGCCGGTTCAGATGCCGACTAACTTCACAAGACACTTGGCATGAAAACAAAAGAGGTAAAAAAAGGTCTGACTGCGTTTTCTTTTCTAGCAAACCCCACAGTTAAATATGATTTGAATCCTGCAAAGCGTCAAACAGGCTGAAGGAATGTGCATGCTCATGTTCATAACAGCCCGCAGGCCCCTTTAACATCAGGTCATATGCAGTAAACCCGAGCAGTGACTGAAACTAGGCCGGAGAAAAGAAACCAAACGTGAGAGTTATCACCCAAACTGTTGTAGCAGTTTGTTGTGCAGCAGTAGATGTCGTCGCAGTGAGACGTAAGGTTTGTTTTGTTTTCAAAGCAGAGGAGGAGGTGAAGTGTGTTGACCTCGTCCCTCGTTGTGTTGCTTCTTCATTAAATCAGGTTCACAGACTCCTCAAAAGGTCATTAGACCTGTTGATACTGGCCGAGGAATTTATTCCTGCATAAGTATTCTCAGTACAAACCCAAAAAGGTTTAATACGCTGACTTTGCCCACTTGGTTTTAATGAGCCAATCAGGTTCCTGCTTCCAGAGCTTCTGCCTTTTGATGTTTTGAGTGTCGTCTGATCAAAACAGTCCAACCTGATTTGAGTATGAGGCTGTGTGTATGTGTGTGCATGTGTCCCTTGTTTACTTGTTTATTTACTGCTGAAATTTATAAGAAATTGTGGTGTGTTATTTAATGATTTAAACGTGAGCCTGCTCAGCTTGCCTGACGTTTAAATGGTGAATCAAAGAAACAGAGGAGAGGAGGAGCGCACACATTGCAATGACTCGGTTACTTAAAGAAGAGAGATCAATAGGAGACAAACAGCACTGGTTACAGGAAGCGAGCCTCTCTTGAGCTACCTGGCTAACCAGATAGATAGATAGATACTTTATTGATCCCTCAAGAGGGAAATTTTGTTATCACAGCATGTACAGGAAAGAATAGAATAAAAAGATACACATTATATACACATTATATACAATATAATAAGATAAAAAATATTAAATTAAATTAAATAAACTAAACTGAAACAAAAGAATAACCTTCAAAAAGAGACAATAATAATAATTTGTAAAAGGAGAAGAGGAAGAGCAGCAACATCACAGCAGTACAGGGTTGTTATTGTCATTATTTGCTAGCAGTCTTGCTAATTCCACCACACAAAGCATAAGCTAGCAGGCTAGCAGGCTAGCAGGCTAACTAGCCAACTTGTCAGTTATCCGTCTCCAGAGCTGCGACCAAAACACAACTGCTGTTCTTCTCTCTCTCGTTCTGGTGAAGTGACCACGGGAAGCCGTGTTCGCTCTACTCCTTTATTGCGTTTCTATTGGCGCCTCTTTCTTCCTCTCTGACACCACGTCACCTCCATCCAGCATGTCGCACGCTGCAACACCAATCACACAGCCACTCTCCCCGGCCCTCAGCGCCGTCATCTCCGCCCAAAGACGTCTAAACGCTGCCGTTTCTCCTTCTTCCAGGTACAAATCCTTCACCAGAAGGTGGACTATAGTAATGTCCAAGCCAAGTGTGGCTCCAAAGACTTTGTGACTCATGTACCCGGTGGAGGCAATGTGAGTAACTGAGGGGTGAACTCAACACCAGACTCTTGAGTTTCTCTGCAGTTATGAGGATCAAAACCAACTTTTGGTAAAAAGAAAATAGATGCAAAGAAGAAGGTGCTCTCTTTTCTGCTTTCTTTTCTGAAAATACATAAAATGAAGACGGACTTATGAAGGGAATATGTACAAATATGTCACAATCTGCTCAATAAGTTCAAGGTGCAATTATTCAAAAGCTGTCTGCTTTTACGCGTTAAAGTTGGCATCTGTAACAATTGTTTAGTTATTATATTATTTAAATGGTAATTAATGTGTGCTGAAGTAGAGAAATACATTTTTTTTAAAGATTTACTCAATAGCTTATTGAAAATCCTGGTTCAATAACAGAGCCAGATGCGTAATATTCTGCATAATATTTTCTAGTTAATGCTCAAAAGTTGTACAAACTTATGGATGGCAGCTTTAATGAAATAAGTTAAGAATATATCTCCCTTTTGTCATTGGATTGCGTTCTTTCTGGGCGGATTCCCCTCTATCTTAATTTTAATTGTCTAAAGACTGGTATTTGTATATTCTCACACTTCTGCAGGTCCAAATCCTGGATAAGAAAGTGGACGTGGGGAACGTCCAAGCTCGCTGTGGATCTAAAGACAATATAAAGCACACGCCCGGCGGAGGAAAGGTCAGGAACATCAATAAATGCACTTCTTTTTGTCTTCTGAGCCTTTGACACAAATTTGTGGAAATATTCACAGTTAGAAACCGGTGTCCTCTTTGACCAACTGTAACATGTCCACCAACAGTATTGGTACATTATTGGGTACGGACATCTTTAAAGGGAAATTTGCCACATTTAATTTAGGAAGTGGAAGGCTGACTTTGTCAATACAGTGTCACCTTCTTATACCTCTCACAAGAGTCCTTCCCCGTCCTCTTCAATGAGCCACCTCCTCTGGTTACATTCCTCTTCCCTGGTTAGATGATTAGATCCATCTCCCCTGGTAACATCCCCTCTTCTGGTAACGTCCCCCTCCTGGTTAGATGGTTAGATCCCCCTCTTCTGGTAACGTCCCCCTCCTCTAGTAACGTCTCTCTCCTCTGGTAACGTCCCTCTCCTCTGGTAACGTCCCCCTCCTCTGGTAACGTCCCTCTCCTCTGGTAACGTCCCTGTCCTCTGGTAACGGCCCTCTCCTCTGGTAACGTCCCTGTCCTCTGGTAACGTCCCCCTCCTCTGGTAACGTCCCTGTTCTCTGGTAACGCCCCCCTCCTCTGGTAACGTCCCTGTCCTCTGGTAACGTCCCTCTCCTGGTTAGATGGTTAGATCCCTCTCCTCTGGTAACGTCCCTGTCCTCTGGTAACGTCCCCCTCCTGGTTAGATCCCTCTCCTCTGGTAACGTCCCTGTCCTCTGGTAACGTCCCCCTCCTGGTTAGATGGTTAGATCCCCCTCTTCTGGTAACGTCCCCCTCCTCTAGTAACGTCTCTCTCCTCTGGTAACGTCCCTCTCCTCTGGTAATGTCCCCCTCCTCTGGTAACGTCCCTCTCCTCTGGTAACGTCCCTGTCCTCTGGTAACGGCCCTCTCCTCTGGTAACGTCCCTGTCCTCTGGTAACGTCCCCCTCCTCTGGTAACGTCCCTCTCCTCTGGTAACGTCCCCCTCCTCTGGTAACGTCCCTGTTCTCTGGTAACGTCCCCCTCCTCTGGTAACGTCCCTGTCCTCTGGTAACGTCCCTCTCCTGGTTAGATGGTTAGATCCCTCTCCTCTGGTAACGTCCCTGTCCTCTGGTAACGTCCCCCTCCTCTGGTAACGTCCCTGTTCTCTGGTAACGCCCCCCTCCTCTGGTAACGTCCCTGTCCTCTGGTAACGTCCCTCTCCTGGTTAGATGGTTAGATCCCTCTCCTCTGGTAACGTCCCTGTCCTCTGGTAACGTCCCCCTCCTCTGGTAACGTCCCTGTTCTCTGGTAACGCCCCCCTCCTCTGGTAACGTCCCTGTCCTCTGGTAACGTCCCTCTCCTGGTTAGATGGTTAGATCCCTCTCCTCTGGTAACGTCCCTGTCCTCTGGTAACGTCCCCCTCCTGGTTAGATCCCTCTCCTCTGGTAACGTCCCTGTCCTCTGGTAACGTCCCTCTCCTGGTTAGATGGTTAGATCCCTCTCCTCTGGTAACGTCCCTGTCCTCTGGTAACGTCCCCCTCCTGGTTAGATACCTCTCCTCTGGTAACGTCCCTGTCCTCTGGTAACGTCCCTCTCCTGGTTAGATGGTTAGATCCCTCTTCTCTGGTAACGGCCCCCTCCTCTGGTAACGTCCACTTCCTGGTTAGATACCTCTCCTCTGGTTAGATCCACCTCCTCTTGTTTAGATCCCCCCCTCTAGTAAGAGCCCCCTTTGGTTGGAGCCCCCCATCTTTCCATCTCTGGTCCTCACTCGGGGTCCCCGCTGCTGTCGCTTCGTGCAGGATAACCGTCTTTTATATATTAACTTTCCAGGTTGAAATTGTTGAAAAGAAGCTGGACTTAAGCAACGTGCAGTCCCGTTGCGGCTCCAAAGATAATATGAGACATGTACCCGGTGGAGGCAATGTGAGTAGATAAGGGATGTGCCCCTCCCCCCATCATGTTGCTGCTCCTGAATGCTTCCTCACGAAGAAGCAGGATGTCGGCACGAAACCTGCCGTGTGTGTTCAACCCTCCGGACCTCGATGGTCCCGGCTGTTAACGCCTCCTTTTAACTGGTTTATCACTAACACAAAGGCATGAGCATTTCACACTGATGAACCGTAAACGATCATGTTTGAATGTCACATCATTGGTTTATTTCAGGGTCCATTATAAATGTTTTTTTCATTATTTCAGCTTCTCAAAAGAGGCTATTATTTGTTTCAAAATGACATTAAATCGAATAAATTTGAGGTCTAATGACGGTATTTCTCTGAATTCTCAAAATATTTACAACCCAAGCAATCAATTAGAAAAAAAATCTGATTAAGCCACGATGGAACGTGTCATTTTAGATTCAAATAGACTACTACAGTAAAATCCTGCTTTCACTTAAATGCATTACTAATAATGATCTATTGATTGACAGTCACAAAGAACATTTTACACTTTTAACACATGAAGTACATTCTCCTCATTACACTTGAAGGACTTTTGGAATATTTTTAAATGTAGTATTAGTACTTCTACTAAAGTGAAGCCTCTGGACTCCACCAATACCATAGAGAGACTTTGTCCGTAATAAATCTTAGATTTCTATTAGTCACCATAAACTGGATGCTCACAGAGCTCCACTGTAATGCTCATGTTCTTCTGTAAGCTGATAACTCTCACTTGTCGGTTCTTCTGTGATCACAACAGTTTTACCCCTAAAACAAACATGCATGAATCCTGTGTGTGTGTTTTTGACTTACGCAAACCGCCTCAAGTTTATTCTATTACAGAAACTCTGTGAATGAGAAACAGGAGTGCCCCTCGCACTGAAGAGAACCGATTGTGTGGTGAAAGAAGTGCACGGGGACAAAGGGCCTCTGTGCACTCTGTGCCTGTTGTGAGGAGCTCGCAGATGACCTCAGCGCTTTGTGGGATGAGACCACCGGCCATGACGGGCTGAGAAAGAATCCTCTCAGAATGTCATTGATTAGACGCAATACAGATTCATTGGTCCGCTTGACCCTAACATGAGATTAACTCAATGCATACCTATGTATTCTAACTCTGATTAGAACTAATCTCAGATTAAATTAATCCTTGTTGGTGCAACTCAGCCTGAGTGTTTCGTTGATCTGTGTTTCCCCTCTGGTGGCTTTTGTAGAAGACTAATTCTAATTCCTCAGTTGATGTTTCTGCTTTCAGGTTCAAATTGTGCACAAAAAGATCGATCTGACCAACGTTCAATCGAAATGTGGATCAAAAGCCAACATCCGTCATAAACCAGGTGATTTTTTCTTTGAGGAATCCAAAAGAAGGAGAATTACATTTTCACCACATTATTTATATTTAATTGTTAACTTTTCATTTCAGTCATTTACTTCACAACTCCCAAGATATAAATTAATATATTTACATACATACATTTGTGTATTTCTTTCCGTTTTCTGCTCTCTTCTTATGACCCTCAAATTTAACCAGTGACCCTTTAGGTGAGCCCGACCCCTAGGTTGGGAACCGCTGGAATAAAGTGTGTATACAATTATTAAACCTAGATGCGCAGCTACGAATTTAAAATGCTGTTTACACATTGGTGCATCTTTTTATCAATGGACAAGGTCAGCTTTATTAACATATCGGTTACTGGAGAACAAGTTGTTTTTAGATGTTTAACACATTTGTATTGTTTTTCTCAAGTATAATTTGGCCTGAATCATTTTTACTCAGTTGTATTTCTACTTTTACATATATATGTATACAGCTATTTAACTTATAATAAATAATAATGGTGCTTCATTCTGTTTTTATCAGGTGGTGGAAATATTGAGATAAAAAATGAGAAGATTGAGTTCAAAGGTCAGTCGAAGATCGGCTCTCTTGACAACATCGGCCACGTCCCAGGAGGAGGACAACGGAGGGTAAAAACTCCACGTTAAGAATCTATCATTCTTATTTTATTGTTGTTGACATTCTTCCAGAAGGATATGCTCTGAAAACATATTCTTCTGTTTGCACAGCTGAAGCTTTTTATGTGCAGAGGTAGAGCTTTCACTCTTGATAAAGATCAACAGTACCTCGCCGCACGAGAAAAAAAACATGATATTGTGAATTTAAAAGAAGAGCAGAGATATTTGATGTGAAGATTATACTCTGTATAATAACAGAACAATATTAGGCCTATGTACATACATATATATATATATATGAACTTCTTAGTCCTCACATACATGGAAGACAAAAGTCATATGAGCCCTTGCAGCGGGTTAGGAATATAAAATATGTATAAAATATAAGATACATCTGTTGACACAGAGCGGATAAACTGTTTGAATAGAAGATGACACAGTATGCTCAATATTGGTGCGCAAAGGTTGAAGAATATCCTCTTTTACTAGATTTATTCAAGTGTATAAAAGTACAGGAAGTGTAGTAATATATGTAGTAAGTTGTTAGTTCCCACCAGATTTCATTTAAAAAGATTTGCCTTTCTGGAGCTAAGTCTTACTTTTGTAGTCAATTTGGCAAACTTCATCCCCCCACAATGCAACTTCATATCATACTTAAAGGGTTTTACACAAACATTTGGATATTTAGGAGCAGAAGACGTGCTGCCACGCCCTTCATCTCTCATGCGTCCCCCCCCCTCATAAGTTTGGCACCTTTCAAGCTTCCATCTTCTCTGTGCTGCCAGTTTAAATCATCACTTATTCATTTGTCGTCCTTATTTTTGAGATCTTCATTTGTTTTTGTTGCCTTTTTGATTTCTGTTGATGCCATCACATGTATTGTGTTGCATGCCTTGTCATTCCTCTGGTGGGGCTCCTCTGTAGAGGGAGAAGGGGAAGGAAGCAGAGGGGAGCACCTCAGACAGCCCCTCCATCCCCTCCCCAGCTGTCACCCCCCCTCAGTCACCACAGACTGTCACACCCATCTTGACGAACCCCCTCATAAAGATTGAGGACTCCAGTAAGTACTCACAAGCAGCCTGCTTTAAACAGCAGCCAAAAATAGGTTTTCTTCTCCTTTCATTTCATTTTTCTAACTTTTTTAGCCGAAACAAGGTTCTTTGCATATCCACTGGTGGGTGGACACCACCGTGCGGTGGGCATTGATCTGCGACTTTAGTAGCTGGCTCCCTAAATTGGCCCCCAGTTATAAAAGCTCTGACAGCCACTGGTATGGTATAGCATATTATAACATCATGAGAATACTTGGATGTTCTGTAGCAAGTTGAAAAAGAAAAAAATGTGACAAAAGTAATTGTGTGGTATTTGGAAAAAAGGTAAAAATAAATTATAGTTTGGTATGTTGAAAAAAAGTCATAGTTTGTTGGAGAATTGGCATGTCATGTAAAAAAAGGTCATACAATAATATCTATATATAATATATCTAACTATATATTTTTTAATGTTTAATTTATTTTCAAAAAGAGGTCATAGTATAGCACGTATTGCTATACTATGAAAAGTATTAGAAAAGACAGCATATCAAACAAAACTAACAGTATATGTTATGAAAAAGTCACAAAAAGTCATAGTATAAGTTCTGATGAACTGCAGGTGATGAATTGGCGTCGTGGATGTTTTATCATCTTTAATTCAGCACATCGGTGGCCACCAGATGGCGCTCTTCAACACCGGCCACAGTTAATAATACTTTTGACATAATCCAGTCGGCACTTCTCACCCCCACCCCCCCCCCCCCCCGCTTCAGATTGAGAGCCACAAGCTGAGTTTCCGCGAGAGCGCCAAGGCCCGCACTGACCACGGCGCTGAGATCGTGTCCCTGGAAGACTCCCCCCACCAGCTCAGCACCATGTCCTCCTCTGGCAGCATCAACATGGCCGACTCCCCGCAGCTCTCCACGCTGGCCGACCAAGTGTCCGCCTCTCTGGCCAAACAGGGCTTGTGAATGCACCTGCGCCCCCCCCCCCCCCCTCAGAAAAAACACACCTCCACTTCCTCCACCTCAAACAAAACGACCACTTAGAGGAGTTGCGTCGCCTTCCTCCTTGTTTTCCACAGGACTTTCTCAGCTACCCATCACTGTTTATCCTTCACTAACCGTTGAAGCTGTTCCTGAGGCATTACTGGTAGAGAAGAACAGAGTAACATCCGCTGTGTTTTCATCTCTCTCTCTGGTATTTGAGCCCTTTATTTGATATTTCTACCTTTTGTAAGTGTCCCTTTAAGAGTTCAAATCACCCCAGCAGAGCCAAACTCTCCCTCTGAATCTGAGGATGTCCTCTCATGTCTCCTGTGGACCTGAGGATGTCCTTCTCATGTTTTCTGGTGAATCTGACGTCATTTAACACCTGGTTTCCCTTTTAGAAAATCATGTTCTAAATGTCCCCCGGTGTTTCTTTCAATGAAGCTGAGCTCCAGCAGTCAACAGGGTTGTTAAAGAGAAGAGTAGCATCGTTTTTCGTCAAGGCCGGAGGGGGGGAGGAAGATAAAGACCTCAGTGCTGTCTTTGCTTTGTGTAGTCTGGACCCCACGCAGGTTTGACCTGGATCTAAAAGAAAAAAGAAATTAAAAAAAGGGAACGACTAGAGTAGAAACTTTGATTTGTGTTGGGCACAGTTTTATAATCGTATTCTGTGGATATATGACATGTATTTGATATGAAGAAACATTTGTATTGTGCCTGCTACTGTCAGTGTTATTTTATTTTTTGTTACTGCTCAATTGTAAATGCGCTGAAGCTTCGGGGGGGAATTAACCTTTTTCTTTTGGCATTTAAAAAATATAACTCATGGCCAAATTAATAAGAAGGAATAGAGACTGTTTAATGGTTACAGTATTTAAACTGCGATATGCACATAAAAACTAGGTAGAATAATGTTCACCACCATTATGAAGTATTCCTATAGCGAGACTACGTAACTTTGAATAATCGTAAGGGAACAACCCGGCTAGCTAGCAAGCTAAGTGGCACTTAATGTCAGCGACGGGGAGTGGTCTCACGTTAACGTTAAATCGTGGCGCAATTAGCGAGCTAAGTAAATTAGCCAGCTGCCCCGCTAGTAAGCTGGTATCCTGCGACCACGCTTTAATGCTACACTGTGAAGAACAGTAGCTCATGTGTTGATAGCAACGAGCTGTTCCTAGCGTGGGCGCTAGGACGGCACAATACACTTAACAGCTCGTTGTAGTCGCGGTTAGCCTGCTGCTGGGGCAACAATGGCAACGGTGCACGTAAAGATGGCCGCCTCTGACCATCCCGCCTCATCGAGTAGAGTGGGAATCTACTCACATGGTATTTCTATGCAGCAAAGAACACGTTTGCTAACATTAGCCACTGCTCATCAGTGTGTTGAACGAAGTGAAATATAACGCTTTTTGGATTTCGACTTTTAGTTTGTACTTCCTCTCACTAAAGCGACTTAGTCTCACTCTAATTGGTTGTAAAATAAACAAAAAAAAGTAGTATTTTAATGTACTTAACCTGAATGAATATTTCAGATGGATGATGACTGGTTGATTGGGCCAAGTCGATAGGAGGGGAACAACAACCAACAACCTGTGCAGCAAAGACGTCTTGCCCCCCATGACGCGTGTCTGAACCTGATTCAGCAGGTCACTTTTACCCAGTTCTCTGCTTCCTCACATGGCCTAAAGTGTGTGGACAAGAGCACACGTGTGTGCAGGCCACTCTCCTGTCCTCCGGCCAAGTAGTCAAGTTCACAGAAGATACTCTGAGGGAGTCAACACAACCACAGGAATCTGGAATTTTTTGTATTTGTTGAATGAAGCGAATACAACCAGCTGCTTTCCTCAATTTGTGACCCGTCAGAACTACATGTGCTGAAAAGCATCCTTGATTACCCTGGTGGCTCATTACTGTTACTCGCATTCATATGAGAAACTTCTTGCATGCACCTCATGTAAGTGAAGAGAGTCCGCTTGTCGCCTCCCCTTATCACAAAGTGGTCTTTGTGTATCCTCTCTTATCAACGCTTTCTGCATTTTGAAGACCGGCCAGTGGAAGACTTAAAAAAAAACAACAAAAAAACACGTCACTCACATTCGTCGCCGCAATAGAAGAAAAACTGTGAAGATGCTGCTTTAAATGGGCAGACGGTACTTCAGGGTGCGCATGTCATCCGCATGCCGAGTTCTTTTTTAGTAAGACCCCACTCATCTCCAGAGGGACGGGGGTCAAAGGTCAAAGTCATCTCAAGAGGTTCTCTGCAGTAAAACTCTCCACTTTTTTTTTTTTAATTTTGTTTTTGGGGTTAGGTCTGCCGCTGTATGGTCTGTGGAAATGTGATTGTTCTCGTTGTTGTGCATTTGATCAATAACTGGTTTATGATGATTCTTGTTGCTGTATATGTGTATTTCAAAATAAATGTTATGAAGCCACAGTCATCATGAAGGACTTTCACTGAACCACGCTGGAATTTGCACAATGAAATGTTTACACAAGTACACATATATCACTCACTCACTAAAAGTGAAATCAGGAGTGATTTCACACTGAAGGACTTGAGGCCAGAACAGCGACGCCAAGTTAAACATAAATGTTTTAATGGTACTATTTACAAAAAACAAAAACAAACAAATCTGCTTTTTGATTAGGTTAATTGCTGCAACAATCAAACAGGTACATTGACATCTTGCTTAAACTACGAAAACAAAAAACAGTGATTGAATGGCTGTGGCATAAAACGGAGGTGTCAAATGAAAACAACCAGTATTTTTTTGCATAGCAATTAGTTACTTACGGTGGTGTGTGGGGGCAGGGGGGGGGGGGGGGGGTTGAGGGGAGGAAGGGTGTGGTTATGACAAACACACACATACAAAAAAAAAATCCATCTGGCAGGAGAGTAGTCTGGATATGACGGCATAACGGCAGAAAATATTCCCTTCAATTGAAAAACCTGAGCTCGGGAGGATGAGGGGCGGGCGGGGGGGCTTCCAGCTGAGGGCCGCTACATTTCAAATGTCTGCAGGACAACCAGACGGAAAAGGAAGTCTGGGGGCATTATCGTTTTCTTTTACCACAATTTAACTTAATAAAGTAACAACTGTAGGCTGACAGTGAATTAACTAGCGGATTGTTCAACCCCTCCCCTTCTCCCCTCCAGTGTCGATCTCTTCTTTTTTAAATAAGTGTATCGCTCGTTGTGATAAGACTAACATTAGCATGTTTTTGCAGCATGCAGCAGCGCTTTACTGTAGGGCAAGTGCTCAAAAGACGCCCCAGCTCTCTCTGTGTGTGCCACCACTCTTTAAAAAAATAAAACTGAAGAGGCAGAGCTGTGGACTAAGGAATGATTTTTACTATTTAAAAAAAAAAAGAAAACACAAAGAATGTGTTACAGACACAAAGACGTCAGGAATGAAAACAAAAGCAAACAGAACTTGGCAGTTGGAGAAGTGCTCTGGTGATTTCAGGCGACCTCTAGAGGGAGAAGAAGGGAACCACATCTCAAATGTACCTGTTTATTTGGACGAGGAGGAGCAGGAGGAGGAAGGGGTGGTATTTTTTCTTGTTTTGTAATTTGTCACTCCACTAAAAATGTACATGGGAATTACAAGCAAACTAGTCAATAGAAAACACCCTTTGGCCATATTTTGAGAAGTCCGCTACATAGTGCGCTACAAGTGTACACGCGACGTATGAAACACCACTAAGCCCCCATGTACATTGTTTAGCCTACTACAGAAAACATTTTTTTGTAATGTGTTGTTTTATACTTTTTTTTTACATTTATCCTTTTTTTCCTGTGACAAAACAAGTGTAAGGAAGGCTTCTATCTCCATAATGTTCACTAAAAACTGTGAAAAGTATTAGACTGATGTTTGAATATCAAACAACAGGAACCCATTTAATATTTTTATTCCGCTTTGAGGTTCTGCTTGTTAATGCCAGAGAGGAGCTGTGGGTGGAGGAGGGGGAGGCGGTGGTGATGGGGGGGACCTCAGCTTATCAGTCATTTATCGGTGGGCGGTGGAGGAGGCCTTGTGTTTGGTGCCGCTGTCGTCGTCAAAAGGCATCTCCATGTCGTCCGAATCTAGCCGCCCGAAGGCCGTTGCTCGGCAACCTGAGATGCTGCGCATTCTGGGCCTGACTTCGTCGCTCTCCGGCTCCGGGGCGGGGTCCTCCGGCAGGGGGAAGCCTCGCCGCTCCCACGGCGCCACCGTCTGCAAACACCAGACGCACGTTACAAAACCCGAAAAACACTGTCATTATCAACTATAGTTCTACAGCCATGACGGAGGCCCGTGCACCGAATCAACCGGGAAGTACCAGATTTCAGGCAGAATCTTTACAAAATACCGTAGTATGAATTTTTGGCGACGCCGCCCAGCGCTACATGACGGGTGGTGTAACGGAGCAATGTAGATCTGTACTAATACCCCCTGCGCTGCCCCTCACGTTTCACACACACACGTGTGACTCTGATTACATTGTTTATTGTTAACCATCACAGTATAATTCAAGTGTTCTAATGCAATATTCAATAAAATCATCATACTATCTCATCTGTGATCATTTGATCATTTTGACATTTTCCATAGTACTAACTACTACAATATGTAAATATTCCCTTATTGGCATTCTGAAGAAAAAATAAAAACTGCATCACTGCACTCGTTTCAATTCATGGTTCAAAAAGTCAAACTCAAAAAGTCTTGCGTGTGTTGCAGAGCAATTCACCGCCAGAACAACAGGTGGAGTAAACGTTTTTTGTCGAAGACGACCTAGAGAGTCACGTCTTTGTGTGTGAAAGCCGTTTATTTATTTATCATAGACTTTATTGGCCCGTGCATCGCCACTGCGCCTTTTTTCCGCAGACATATTTTCCCGTATTTTCCTCCACAACTTTGTTCCCCTCGACCGGCAAACCTCCATGAATCGGAGGCCAACCGCGCGTCCTTATAGTCCGCCAATGACGGGTTGTAGAAGGGGTCATATTTACGCATTTCTTCCGACCAAAGCTCTTCAATCTGATTCATTTTCTCGTAAAAAATCTTTGTTTTAATAATGGCGGTATTGCGCTATGAAACCGAAAATATGATACGTGATGTGAAATGTGTTGGGTCTGCGTGTCCTTGCGTCTTTAACAGTATTATCGTGTGATATCAGATGTTTCCATTGGTGTCTCAAAGGATACATGTACATAAGAGGTTCCTGAGCTCTGTCGGTACACAAACTCTGCTGACAGCTGACGTTTATTTGTGGACTTCAGGCTCCAGAAGAGACAGAACTCATCCTCACTTCCTGCGTAGTCTAACGAGAACGTACCCTCTCCTCAAAGGTGAAGTCGGGCGTGGAGCAGCGCGTGTCCTCACTGGACAGCAGCCGGTGCGAGTCCCTGGAGCAGGGCGTGTGGGGGTTGGAGGCGGTGTCGGGGCTGGGCGGGCTCATGGGCGACGGCAGGTGGCTGTAGTCGTGGAGCAGAGGGCAGTGGCCCGGGTCGGGGGATGCCGGCTGAGGGGTGGGGGGGTTGGTCCCGCACAGCAGTGGCGTGGTGCGTCCGTCCACAGACTTATACGACCTGTGGAGGGAGGCGAGAGACATTACATAAAAAGAAAATAGAAAACGGCTATGTGGCCGTGTGGTTGTCATGGTGACGTTAACGGACCTGCTGCCCCGCCTATTAGCAGGAGCCAGGGCCATCCAGGTCCAGCGGGATCGCTCCTGGTCCTCATAGGGCTGGTGGAGCTCAGTGAAGGCCGCATCCGTCAGGTCCTCCACCTACAGAAGCACAGAGCACCGTCAAGACCGTTAACGCGCCACTTCAGGCAACTTCTTCATCAAGTCACTGAATATTATTAGCTACAATAGCTATTAATTTCAACCAGAGCGCGAGAGGAGGATGAACTAGACTCACAGCTTCTGCTTCCAGTCACTTACATCACAGTCAATGTAGATTATTAAATCAAAGATTTGAGATTCCATTTGATCTACTACAGAGAATTAACCTTGAGGGAGTTGGAGCTTTGACCACTAGATGTCCCCATTCACTCCAAACCAGCCAGTTCACGTTTTAAAGTTATTGTGTTTGACAAAGTGGATGAAAGACATCAAAATGTCTCATCAATGTGGATCCTAACGAAGGAGAAAAGTCCTCGCTCACCTCCCGCTCGTCCTCCTCCTCGGTGATGTGCTGACAGAAGATGTCCACTGATCGCCACCTGCACACAAAACACAAACATGAGGGAACACCAAACCTTTAGAATATAAACAGAAGGACTCCAAGCACTCAGACCCGGTGCACTCACCTGGGTGTGAGGATCTCTTTGTACTGCAGCTTCTCCACCCGGGTGGTGGCGGCCACAGACATGGGGATCACAATGTTGTTGATGTCGAAGGAGCTTTCACCTCGCCTCCTCTTGATGGGCTGCTGCTAGGGGCGGGAGAGACAAAAAATGAGCTCCGATTAGGGTTCAGGGTTTCATCTCTGAGACGGTTCCATCAATGAAATCATCGTCACTCATTATTTATCAGTGAGTATTGGCTGTTCTAATACCAAAGTTTCCATTTATTGATCTGGATAATTGACCTAAAAATGATGGAATTGGAACGTTCTAAGCTCAATGGTAGGTTGTTAATGCAGATGAATTAATCGTAGCCGAGATGGTGTCAGACAGCTGCTCGTGTTGTGACTGGAGTGTTTCATAAATAACAAAGATTGTTGAAACACTCGCGTTTCTCTGCTTCACTAAAAAAAAAAAAAAAAAAAAAAAAAAAAAAAAATTCTATTTACAACATTATTTTTCAATAACTCGTAGGATAGAAAAGTATTACATTCTATTTTTTATATTTATTGTCTAACGGATAAAAGGGGCTCCTTTCATGTGGAAATCCAGTCAGTGTAGATGGTAAATGAGGTCGAGCTCACAGCTGCATAATCTGTCCTTGTTCCACCCGCTGACGTAGTTGGAGGCAAGAAGAACTACAAACTATTTCATCTTAGACAAAAGGTTAAAATCAGAACTTCCCCGTTCCCTCAGCCTTAAATATTCACCCCAGAATGTGAGTGCAGAGGATTATTTGGAGGAGATTGCATTGTGGAGAGGCTTTACTGCATCAGATGTTCAGCCATATTTATTCCAGCTTAATAATGCTGTGAAAAGAGGCGGAGTCCTAGAACATGGAGGCTTTCTGGGTCAGCGCAACATAAACACACTGACTGGACATCCACATGTAGGGAACCCATTCTTTTCTTCAGCACACTAATATCCGGACGGGTCAGAACAACAGTGTGGTCCTTTAGAGGCGGTGCTTTAAAAGAAGCTAACTGACAACCGCAAGGTTAAATTTGAACCCCCGACAGTCTCGAGTCCCCGTCCATCGTCATGTAGCTCGGGTTTCCTTACAGGTGTGCTCTGGATGCTCTGGCCCAGTGGCGTGGAGTTCTCTGAAGACGTGGACAGCTGGCGTGTGAGGGGGCTGTGGAGGGACGGGTGCATGTTGGCCAGCATGGGACAGGGGCCGCTGGAGTCCATGAAAAGTTTAGGGGAGGCTGGAGGACGGGAGACAGACAGATTTGTTGTCGTTTTTTAGGATTGGTCTCCTCGAGGCCACACAAACCCCATGACAACACAACGTGTGTGACTCACTGTCGGCCCTGTCCAGCGAGTGCTCTCTCAATCTTTTACGGCCGTAGTTCTTGTCGTAGGGCCCTAGCGGCGTGGAGAGGCCCTGCAGCCGCTCCGTCTTGCACACGGCTTGGCCCTCGACCCGGGCCGCGTTCAGAGCGCCGCCGCCGCCCACGCTGCTGTCCACCGTCCTCGGCTTCTCAGCGCGGTTCTTATAGTGGCCCAATCCTGCAACGCCAGCAACCAGTCACACATCATCATTAGACCAGGAGTTGATGAAGGGGGTTTTCAAGGCAACGAGTTAAAAGATTTTAGATAAGAAGTTCAACGGTTGTCTTATGAGATTCACCTTGCGGAGTATGAATTGTGTGAGATTAAAATAAAATTAAAAATTGCAACGTTGTAACAAAAAAAAAAAGCACGGCGTGAAAGAAATCACAGCTGGGAGAAATGCCATTGTGAAACAAGAAGTGCTGGACTAAAATAACAACGACCTTCGATAAACTGCAGCAGGAAGAAAAAACATTTTGTCACAATGACCCAAATCCTGAGAATGTATTCATACGATTATTTTAAACATGGAACAGTTTCCATTCTTGTCACATAACATCCTGTGCAGCACTCGTACTTACTGACTGCCATGAGCGAGTTGGTGAACTTGTGCTTCTCTTTGGACGAGGACAGCTTGTGTTTGAGGGAGAGCTTCTTCAGGGGTTTGCTCCTCTCCAAAGACTTGGCCTGCCACTGGCTCTTCATCACCTGCTGCAGACGAAGGCCAATACAAACATCTGAGGAGGAAGGAGACAAAAGACAGTGTAACAGTCAATTAAAAAAAAAAACATGCCACGTTTCCATTTTTCCTTCGTCAGTACAGAGAGGCCTTGCTTCGTGTGGAGGGAAGACAATATGGCCTTGAAGAATACTGAAAGGATCCACAGAAGACAACGCGCATTCAGGGGGAATATGACACCAGTCGATTTAGTTCCCCAAGAAGAACTTCCTGTCAAGGAGTCTCCTCCCTCGTCCCCCGTGGAAGAAAAGAAGGAAACGAGTGCGTGAACTGACCATCGGGGAAGGAGAGGATGGGGTGGACGCCAAGATCCAGTCTCGACAGGCGCTCCAGGGTGGGCTGCTCGTACTGGGGGTCCTCTCTGGCGGTGGGCCAGCCACCGCACATCACACAGCTGGGGTTCACCCGGCAGTTACACTGGACACAGCTGCTCCTCTGGGCCTGTGGGAGAGGACACGGAACCACGTGAAGCTGTGGACAGTCACAATGAGCTGTGCACGTCCAAATCTCTTAATGCACCACAGGATTCAAGCAAGTCACAAGGAAAAACCTTTCACTGTGTGGAAATATAGTACAAATGGTACTAATGGCAGCTCTTCTTGTGGGCCAAACTAACAGAACATTTAGTCCTATTAGCATAAATAATTCAACTGGGATTTGGACTAATTAATTGATTTATCAAAATGCAAAAAGAAACCAATTAGTCTCCCCTCAAACCAAAAATTTTTACCCGCTGATAATCAGATCGGTGAAGAACACTTCATTATCTGTCCATTGTCTCACTGTCTGATGTAATGCACCTCTGCCAAGTCAAATTCCTCATATGTCGAACATATTTTGGCAATAAATGTTCCCGATTCACACAAAACAGAGTGAAACCCATCAAACTCATTCTATTTGATCTTTTCCATTGTTCATTCGTGAGCTGAAAAGGTTGAGAAGTGGTTCTCAATCCTTTTTGTCACAATCCACTTTGGAGGAAGAAAAATGTTCTCGCCACAACAAAGTGGTACAAGATAAAATATTGTGACTATTCGATGCTTTTTTCAAAATGATAAATTGCAATCCCTTTCAAGTTAACAAGATTCAGAAAAAAAGTAAAGTACAACGAACAATGAAAATAAAGTTCTCTGCAAAAAACATATTTGGGAGAAAGTGGTTTACTGTGGGTGTAATTAACCTCTTAAATTTAACAAGGTGCAACCTGTGGAGAACTAAACAAAATTGCAAATATGTATAAGTCATCTTATACTGATAAAACAAGGTTTATCCGTATTAATGGCTCCAATGAGCCTGCTTTTTCACCACAACTCGTTTGGTTGCAGACTTGATTCATGCTTAATGTTGGAAACAGCAGCCTGTACTTTTCACTTTTGTTATATGGGAAATTCTAAATAAAGTTCATTCAATTCAGAATTTCCCCATGGGACTGAGCTGTAATACCACAGCGACCCACCAGAGGGTTGAGTCCCACAGCTTCAGAGGACGACTATTAATGTAATAAAACCCAAAATACCAGTTTTCCATTTTTGATGCATTCAGAAAAGGCTTTTTTCTCCCGTGTCATCTAATCTCGTTCTATTGTAATCAGGGAGTTGGTTTCCCAGGTCATGTCGTCAGTTGTTCATACTAGGCTGTTTATCATGTTTTCAACAAACCAAAGACCTAAAGTTGCCAAAACATGTTGGCTCTTTATTATTTAAATAAAGACAAATTTAATATTTCTTTCCTCGTTGTATTTTTTTAGGTTTTGAAGCTCTTTGACTCATTTCCTGTTTATCCTGTTGTTTCTTTTGGCACCAGATACTTTTTATCCACAGCGTAACCAATTTCTAAGTGTTAAGCCTTGTAAATGGTACAGACAGAAGCAGTAAACACTTCCTTTTCCTTTCAACTGCGCAACAGATGAAAAGTGGGAGTGAATATTCCACTTCTGAACGAGAGATCTCGTTGCATTACGTTTCAAAGGAACTCTCCCTCTGAGTGCTGAGCCAGTGTGTGCGTGAGGGAGGGGAGGGAGGAGAGCCTGAACAATCGGCTCCATGTTTCTATTTTCCGCGGCTAGAACTTGTGAGTCGTCACAAGGGTTATTTCCCTTCTTTGTTGTTTGTCCCAGTTTCTAACGTCGGTCTGCGGTTTACTCGTTAGGTTACAAACACAGAAACTAATGAGCCAGTGACGCCTGGAACATGAAATAAAAAACAAACAAACGCGGAGCCCTTCAACGTGGACCTCGGGCCGACCACAGCAGGACGTGGCGCTCACCTTGCCGTTGAGGTTGGGCACGCCGCTGGGCTGAATGAGCCGTCTCCGTCGGCAGCTCACCAGCGGCCTCGTGCGCGAGGCCGTGCACGTGCTGTCGTAGGCCGACGGCTGCTGGTGCTTGGCGTCGCCCCCCTCCGCCATCCTGTCACAAACCAAAGGGAGCACAGTGAGGTCACGGGCGTCTGACCTTCAAGACGACACAAACACATTTTGTCTCAAGTGACAACCAAGTTAATTAAATACATCAGTATGAATCGGTTCGTTTTGGTTAGTTGAGATGAATTAGACACCGACGGTTATCCAATATGCTTTTCTTTTTTTGCATGTCAGCATCTAGATAAGGTGTGAATTAGTAATGTATTGCCAATTTCGTCACAACTTAATCTCAGTAGCGAGTGACATTAGGCCTGCAACTTCTGATGATTGTCATCGATTGGTCTGCCAATCATTTCTGTGATCAGTTAAAATGTTATATTTACAACAGCTTCATTGAAATGCTTTAAAGACATTTAGCTTCACATCATATATGAAAAAGAAAAGAAGGTAGATCGAGTAAACATGTAGCAATAATGATTAAAACAACCCGTCATTCGATAACACTTCTGTAATAAGTGCGAGTCAGAAAGCAGGTTCCCTTCTTGGGAAAAGCCAACACACGGCCGTTGGGGTCATTTTTATCAGCTGTACCTGCTGAGGACTCCGTTAACCGGCTGTGTGTTTTGACCTTTCCACGGGCCGGGCTCTGTGTTGGGGAGGTGGGCGGCGCCCGTGTGCTCCAGCCGCTCTGAACCAACATCCTGCATCGACAGATAAGACAAAGCCAGTGAGACTACACCTCGCGCCAACGGGCCGACCAGCAGCGCTTAGGAGACGCGCGGGACATTCGGGGAAGCTACAGAAAAGACGGAGCCAGCCCCCCCCGCCTCTGTGGCCGTGGGTTAGTCAGGCCAATTTGACCCAAAGCAAAAAATAAAGAGACGCATGGAGAAACTCCATCTCCAGCTTTCACACAAAGATGAAAAATATTTCATAGTTTCAATCGAACTTCAGAACTGTCCTCACAAGTTACAGGTCTGATTATGGTATTCCAAACTACAGCCCCTCATTAACAGCTGTTACAGCAGATTATCCTTTGTTTGATACCAGTATCCTCAGCAAAGACACAATCATGATGAAAACACAGTTGTCCACCAGGATTAGAGGCCACACCTGCACTCGTACCAGATTAACAAACATTTTCACCAACAGAAACAGGCTCATCCTGTAATATAACATTTGGTAATTATCTGAATATGAATTGAAGAAGCTTATTACACAAAAGCCAACATCTGATTCATTGTGGATGACATGGATAGAAAGTAAACATTTGTTGTCCACCAGATGCTTTGCTGGGCAAGAACAGGTTGATAGTCAGATATCTATAAAAAAACGCTCAGATTATTAAAAGTGCTGAGAGAAAGTAGGTTTAAACAAATGTATGCAGAGAACATTTACATATTGAAAAACAGATTTCTCTAAGTATTATTGTTTTTCACACGTCAGTGTTGTTTTTATGAGCATGTTTGAAGCTTTGGATTTCCGTCAGCCTTAGTTGCATCATTAACACAATGCATCACCCAAGAAAACGACAATCAAATTCATACCTTTCTGCCCCAACGATCACAATAAACATGAGATCTCTGACCAGGAAGTAGCAGAAATAGCTGAATACTCAATAAGAGACTTTACGCTGGAAATGCATCTCTACTGACAAGCTGTCACAAATTAATTTGGTTTAGCCCCAAGAGACAGAACATGACTGAAGCAACAGTCCTCCGTTAACGCCCTCCTTCACATACCTGAGCGTTTGCAGGCTCCGCCTTCACTGCGGTCCCACAGGCAGCTCCTCCGCTGGGGGAGCCGCCTCCCAGCTCCACAGAGCCCTGAAGGATCAAGACCTGATGGTTACACTTTCACCACATAGAGCTCACCACACCACAAAAGCTCAGACATTCTCACACACACACACACGCACACGCACACGCACACGCACACGCACACACACCTTGCTGGCACGGATCTGTCTGTAGATGTCCGTCTGCTGTCGAATGCGGTACTCCAGGTCCGAGATGTGTGCCTGCAGCCAGTTCCAGTGGCTGATGATGGCGGCTCTCTCCACGGTGTAACGGCTCTCTGCTCGCTTAAATCTGGGGGGTCAAAAGGTGAGGGTGATTGCTTGTTTGAAGAAAGAAATAAGTAACTTGCTGCAGTTTTAAACAGAGGATCAGAATGGGGAACAACGGGGATTTTGGTGACTTTGAACGTGGCGTGGTTGTTGGTGCCAGACGGGCTGTTCTGAGTACGTCACAAACTGCTGATCTACTGGGATTTTTACACACAACCAAGTCCAGAAAATATCCAGTGAGCGGCAGTTGATGTGAGAGGTCAGAAGAGAATGGGGAGATTGGGTTGAAATGATAGAAAGGAAACGGTAACTCAAATAACCACTCGTTACAGAATTATATTATATACACACGCACACTAATATATATATATAAATTGTAAATTGATTAAACTGATTTGGGGGTTTTGGATCTTTGTCAAATTAAACAAGGAGACATTTTCACTATCTTGGTCTTCTATTTTATAAAAAATGATCTAAAAAATATAGAACATTTAGCTCCATTGAGTTGTAAAGTATTTGCGTTGAAGGCCTGTTACGTCATGACGCACCATTTCAAACATGATGCATTTGAATGGAGCACTCCAAACTGATTATTTAGAGCTCATTATCTGGCAAGTATCCGAGCAGTTCCCCCATCAGACCGCAGAGGTCAGTGAATCAGCATTACACAAAGCTCCCAGCAAAGGCAACTGCAGGCTCCCTGGAAAATCCTCATCAAACGAACAACACCACAAGGGATTGCATCACAAGTGCGGGAAGAATATCGAAAAAATGTGGGATTTTCATTGCACTACATTCCTCCATGGCAAACAGCGGGTGCCAGCTGGGAGCCGAGTATTCCATTTTACCAGTATGACACGCAGAATGGGCATTTCAAAGGCAGACACGAGAGGAAAATGTCTGCTCTTGCACGGCACAGCAGCAACCACAGAGGGCGCCGTTTCCCCAAAATGCCAGCTGCAGCCAACAAAGGCTGAACAATGAAGAGAAAAAAAATGACTCAGATGGCAGACAAAGATAGACCTTGCACTGCTTTGCGCTTTCTCCACCCCACACCCGTCTCTGTTTTCAATTTACAGAGCAGGATGGAGGAAGTGGAGAAAACACTACTGCTGCGGGAGGGAGAGGAGATGGGGTGGGGAGGAGGAAGAGTTAAAAAGAGGGACAAGGAGTGGGAAAGCTCTGGCAGCCTGAAGAGGAACAGCCGGGCTTTAGAAGCAATCTACAGGCCACAGGGTGGGGGCTGTTCAGGGGACAGTGCGGCAGATACTGGGATAACCAATAATTCAAGCAGGAATCCTGTCTACTGTGGATCCGAGCGGAAGGAAGGACACGAGAGGCTTCAATGCACACGTTAGCCGCCAATCAGCGCAATGACAGGCGCCGCCTCCTCCTCGACAGCGAGCGGCAACGCGGCTCATCGGCTGCGATGCGGCTCCAAGGATACCACAGCAAACGCAGCGGCAGCTGCACCTACTCTCAACACCTCAACCCTGCACGGGTAAACAAGCACGTACTTCCCTCACGCACAGCAACGCTACCAACACGCCCACAGCTGGTGCATCGGATCAATGCACTGGAAATGCATTAATTTGCACCCCCTGGGTCCCCTGTGGAGAACTCTTTTCAAAACAACACTGGTGGTGGAAGGGGAGAGTGTCACACGATTTCCTGACAAGTTGGTGCTTTGCCTTTGTGCCATGATTCACCCAGTGATGGAGGACAGCTGATCTACCAAAGGGAGAGCACTCTCAAGGACACAAACTCTGACATGGAAGATGTCCCGGTATGCATTGTTCTGCTCACAAACTCAAGTAGGTCCATCAAAGAAAGTCACACGAGAGAGAAAACAGGGCCAGGTGGTGGAAAATAACCAAGTACATTTACTGTGTGTACAGTAAATGTACTTATTTACTGTGTACAGTAAATGTACTTGCTAAACTTAAAAGGAGTTTTGAGGTACTTCCATAATTACAGCAAATATTGTGCTTTATTTAACAACTTAGTAGTAGTTAGTCAATGCAGTCAGATTAATAAAACAATCTAAATAGATTTATACTGATAGTAGTTGCTCAGCAGAATATCAAGAAATATACAGTATACAATTAAAAAAAGTAGAATATAGTCTTACATTTATCAGGATGAAGAAATTATCAAAAAATTGAATGATCCAATTATATTCATTGTTCTTACTATTAGTATATTTTGAGGCAAATCCTCAAAAAAGCTGCTGCTGTTTGTAGCCCCCCCCGGCGTGGACATGGATCTTTTCAATGTGTGACTAAAAAAGGCTGAGTTGCAGGGAGAAATAAGCAGAATTAGGGTTGAAGTGGAACATTGAGCGGGGTGGAGGCCTCGGGGCTACATCATGTGGGCGGATTTAGACTACACATACCAGGTGAAAGAGGTTTAGTAAAACATAAAACACATGGAGACCACTACAGTGCAGTTGCCTCAAACGCCATATTAATGGAGGAGGAGGGGTCATTTAGCGGCATTGAGAAACACACACACACACACACCTCAACCCCCCGCCCCCTAACCAGGACACGTCCCCCCCCCCCCCCCGCACACAAAGCACCGGCGGCAAATCAGTACAGCTTTTGTTTTGTGCTCGTCAGCACATTCTCCATTGTGGTGGATCTGGATGAAGCATGTATGTTATACGGAGATTCCATGTACCACACTCCATCCGCCAAAACCAACACCACAAAAAGGCCTCCGAGGCCAGCCGACCCGCCGACCTTTCCCCCGGATATTCACCATCAACAGGGGAACCGCCAACAGAACCAGTAAACGGTGCATTTCAAATCACAGCTCTTTTCACGGTGAAGCAAAGGCACAAGAATCATTTCCATCAGCATTTACGCACCACATCTAGTGCCCCGATGTCTGCCCTTAACTGAGGGTTAAAACTGGAATACTCTCGGCACGCAGAGTAAACACACAGCTTTTTGAGTACATGCTGAGCAGAGCTTGTAAATACAAGTCTGCTGTATAATGGAGGTAAAAGTAGTCAGAAAAAAGGGCTCCAACAAACATTATCCCTCATCAAACAATCCAACAAAAAGACATTTAGCTTGTAAAAGGTGCAGCTCTGCCACAGCAGTGCTGGAGTGAAATTTGACCTTTGTTTAATTAATATCTACAGACAATTGATCAAGTTGAAAGCAAAAAGAAATCTTTAGAAAGTTACAGAAAAGTTTCCTGTAATAGCCATGCACGCCGATAATAAATATCAATGAGCATAGACCACCGTGAATGTCAATGAGATGTAAGTGCAGCTTGTGTTTGTCCCACTTTCATTGTTTCATCAAGGTTCGGTGTTATTAATGCTATTGATTGGAAACGGGATATTAAAGTCCATATTCTGTGCAGGCTGGCAATAAAGAGAGGGTACGAGTCTCCAAGACCCAAATCATCTTGCAACAATAGCTCAAACAAAGACCACAAAGTCAAGCTGTAATGCCAGATATATTATCTAAAAGCAGTTGGTGGGTGTGCGACTAAACTGGATTTGGGTTTAATTTGGGGCATGGCACATGGTTTAGTTACATAGATTATGAGGGACCCTTTGTATGAGGATTAACAACAATCAATAAGAACTCCAATCAGGGGTGAAAAGGACTTGGCACATCTCATTTTTTTCCATGAACATTATGGAGGCAACGAGTGACTCCATAACTCCCACTTCATCACCCATGTATACATTTTGAAACCAGAGATCCGTGTACAAAAACCCGCCACAGGAACAGGGTTAGGAGAGGTAAAGCAAAACAAAGGCCCGCTCACGTTCCACTGTTCCCTAGGAAACCGAAAATAAAACCACTTTGCAGTGTGTGTGCTCCACAAACCATGCTGTTATAATTCATGAAGGGAATTAAAAGCGCTAGTTGTCACTTTAAATTCTCTGTTCTCTACAATAGAGGATTTTCAAAAGCGCACCAAAAGAGCAGATAACCACCCAGACACCGAAACCGGTTGCTGGTCAAACTGATCCATGACAGGACGAAAACTGCTCAAAAGCCGGGTTTGTCGAGCGAGGCGGGCCGATAGGGTGTGGGGCAGGAAAAACTAAAGGGTGAATTCAGCCTGAGAGCTGCAGCAGACATTACATAAAAGGGGGAGGGGGGGCTTACGTAACGCCTGTGGGTTTGTGTTGAGGAACTTCGGCCGAGCTAAAACGCATCCATATGTGTCAAACGGGACAGACGTATCCAGGCACACACACATGCTCACAGCGAAGCCATTCAGACTGCAGAGTAATGCTGAGCCATAGCACGAAAGGCATGCTGTGGTCTCGGCTAACCCGGTCTCCCAGATTCACAAGGCAGCAGGCTGACCGGCGTTTATACGGTAACACAGACTCTGCCCATCCAGCTATGGGTTTATCATCAGACAAGACAGAAAGCCTGCAAACCGCGGTGCATTTTAGTGCTGCTTGGATAACAGGATTCCCGCAGTTTTTTCTGTCTGAGCCATTACGTAAGCTTAGATTTCCTGATGGGTATTGCCTTTGCCTTATTGCTCCATGTAACATGTCTAGGTGACTTCATAAAGCATTCACTGCCATCTTGCAGCTCGTGCAAAAGCAGATTGAAACCAGCAGGCCCCCCTCCCCCCTCTACTACTCCCCCGCAGGAGGCTATTGAGTCAGGTTCACAGACGGGCTCCAATGCTACAGCAGAAAGGCCCTGTGGCGCAAGTGCCACAACAGATGTTGGCAGGCCACCCAATCTTCTGAGATACTGGAAACCACGTCTAGAGCGCGGCCGGGATGACGGGATTAGTCGGAAGCAACACGCCTCATCCAAACAGGCAACCAAAAATGGGTTGCTTTCCACAGCGTTGCCAACTCAGCCGATGTTAAATAATATATGCGCTGCTGCCTGAAGACCACGTTTCAGTGACTCCTATAGAGTTGTAAGCTGATTGCTAACAAAATGTCAGTTTTGAAAATGGGGCATTGTGGTTACATACTCCTCAACTTTGTGAAAGACTAACATCTTTACAATGAGGCAGTGTTGCTGTCAAGCTGTTCTTTCCCCCCAGCAGTTGGCTCGGCAATCTCGAGTAACCACGACTGGACAATATGAAAATAGAAAGGACGGCCCTGCCCTAGTAAAAACAAATCCACAGACAATGAAAGCTTCCACACAGGGACGAGTTCTACACACTGTTGCTAACGCAGTGACTGATGTGGCAAGAAGCTGTACCTGCTTCAAAATAAGAACCCATATAATGGCTGGCTGTCATGGCAACACAAGGACAAGATGCGTCATGTTTGCTGGAACTGAAGATAAACTAAGAAGAGGGAGAATTTTTTTTGTTTATAAACAGTAATTTGTCCGGTTTATTTTAGGCCATCACAGGATGTTGGTCGAGATTAGAGGAAAAACACAGGGATGACAGTGACGAGTTGGGCGGGAGTCGTGTTACTATTGTACCAAGGTTGCTCCTGTACTCCTGCTGATAAATCTGCATAATACCTCAATGGCTTTCAGATGGTTTCTCAGGCACGGAACTACATCTAGGAACCTCTAACAGTTTAAAAGGCAACCACAAACATGATTCACTTAGCAAACAACCAAAGCTGTTTGAGTATAAACACAAAGGGAAAAAAAGAACAGCCACAACGTACGATATATTTATCTGTGCTGAATGATGACGGGTGAAATCCTCCAACTGACCATAAATACATATCCCATTCAGACACACATTAAAGGCGGATAATTGATGCAGCCTTTAACCATGACTTACTATGGAATTAATATTTGAGGTTTAAATATCAAAATACTTTTGGTTCAAGCCAAAGGGTTTTTTAAATAGCCCTTTCATCCAAACACATTGCTAATTTAATGAGAATATTTCATTTGGAATATTGCCATTTCCAGTTTCAAACATGACACCAATATGGCTGATGACCAACAAAATTATCCTAAAAGATGTTTATAAATGTGGAAAGAACCTCCAACTTCCAAGGATCAAACTGCCCACATATATTATATTACAAAGAAATAGCTAGATAATGTATATAATATAACATTGAATATTGGAAATCAACCACTCATAAATAATAAATAATGGATAGACTAACTAGGTTGATAAATTACACAACATAAAATAAAGGGAAACCGTTTATCTTTTAAGAATGATTAATGTGGATGTAAATGATAAATAAAATAAACATTAAATAATATCAAAACATCCTTCACGGAGATTTTATTTAAATATAGTCTTGCTATTTTGTTATTGGCTAAAAGGCCTTTATTGCCTCTATGTATAATTTTATGACTTAACAACATAACACGTACATCAAAGTGGAATGTTGTGAAATGACTTATGCCATGAGAGAGTACACTGACCAGCTGCCAGGCCAACACGTCTTAAACATAAGATTCCTTCTACATAATCACTTCTATATCGTAACAATATTTAACATTTTATTTAATTATATTTAATATTTATTATACTATCATTAAATAACTAATTTGGCCATTTTCTATTTGTAACAGTAGTATAAGGAGTAGTTTAGTAATGACTCAATTCACAACTATTATGAATGATACATATGATATAGTTATATTCGTGATGACACAATGACCCTCACTCTTGCTAAAAGCTCATTATCCATAAATGCTGCTCACTGTCCACTCTCCTCGAAAAAAATCATACATTATCTACACCGTTGGATACAGACACAGTACGAATACATTACAACTATTTCTCTACTTTGGGACCATGCATGCCACACACACACACACACACACACACACACACACACATATACACACACACACACACAAGCGCGCAAACCTGACATCACAACAATCAGCGAGCAAAATACAGAAAAAAAAACAAAAAATATTTGATAAAATCAAAATATTCATCGGCTCTGTGGGCGCTCGCTTGTTCGCTCTGCAGAGAAACAGAGCGTTCAGTTTCAGCCTGAGTCCCACTCAGGAGGAAGCACTGTGTTTCATGTGAGAGCTTTTTTACAGTCAAATCAAACCTGTGCCTTTTCCACGGGTCAGTACCACCCACACGACTGCACAGGCTCTCTGGGCAAATGCTATCTCTTCCCCTCCCTGGAGTTTGACCCAACCACTACCGAAGCAGTTAGTGTTGCAGGGCACAGAAATACAGGGACTTTCACAGGGCAGTTCAAGAGCACCATGGAAATAAGTAAGATATAAATGCTGCCTCCCACCATTCACCTGGAGCCTCAGCAGTGAATTCTCAGCACCGCATTGTGTGTGACGCTCTAAATAAGCTCGAGGTCCCAGTGGAAAAAGGGACAGATTTACTTACATTTTGACATGTCGCTGCTCAATGTCAACTCTGGTCAGCTCCTCCTCCTCCAGGTCGGAGTCCCCTCCAGAGCTACTCTCTGTCACATCGGAGTCAAAGGCGCTTTCTGCAGAATGGAGGTTAGCCGAGCCGCTCAGATACAGCCTCTCCAGCTCCAGGGGCATGGAGCCGCTTTTCAGGAAGCGACCGAGGCCGTCCCTGCTGTTGGAGGAAGAGTGACGCCCGGTCCTCCATGTAGCAGTAGGGGTTGCCGTCTCCGACTTGCGGTTGCTGACCAGAAGCCGGTTGAGAGCTGAGTCCAAGAAGCCCCCAAGCTGCTGTTGGATGTGCCGCTCCACCTGCTTGGCCTGCACAACCTGGAGGCGTTTGCGCAGGCGCCGAAGCCGGCTTTCGATCTCTGATTGGCGGCTGCTGTTAAGAAGGGTGCGCTCCTTTACGTGAGCGTCAAGGCTGTCCGAGGAAGAGGTACAGGGTACAGGAGGCTGCGGTGCAAGTGTGCAAGGCGGGGAGCCCTGCTGACTGCTACCGGGTCTCTCCCTATCAAAACCCTGTGGCTGACCGGTAGTCATGTGTGAATCAGCCTCCTCCAAATTCACTTGTTCGGTGGAGTTAGGGTTGTCGTGAGTGTAGGGGAAAAGTGCATTAGGCTGGAGCACTGGTAGTTCAAGGTTTTTACCGTCTGTATTTTGAGAAACCCCAGAAGAATGCTTCTGTTTAAGGGTCCCTTTCGCCGGGATATGCCCCGATAAGGTAGCCGCCAAGGTCCCAGAACCCAAGGGCAGGTTCTGAGACTGGGAGTCTGTGGACTGCTTGTCGCCATTCACCGCCACCACACAGCCGGGGCCGGACATGGTGGCGAGCTTCTTGGCCAGCCCGTTGACCGGTGCCATGGGCTGGTCACCTCCGTTAGTGCTGCCACTCATGAGGCCTTTGAGCTGACCACCAGACAGTTCGATAGCCTGCCTCTTCCTCAACAGGAAGTCTCCTCCGCCGTTGAGCACTGCGCTGGGCAGTATTCTGTGGTTCTTTAACACAGACTGTTTGATAAAGACTCCTTGCAACTTGAGTGACTCCTTAGTTGAGGGCACAGGTATCACATCAGAGTATCGGTAAGAGGCTACAAGTGGCTGGAGCTTTCCAAGGGCCGAGGCCTGAGCCACAGAGTCGGCTTGGGGCTGTTGTTGTTGCTGCTGCTGCTGCTGTTGTTGTTGTTGTTGTTCCTGGTCTACGACGCAGAAGTCAAGCGGGCAATCTTCGGGCGCGGTCTTGCACTTAGCTGGGCCGCTGCTGTGGATGAGGATGTTGCTGGCGTTACCGTTGTTCTCTGCACTGGCCGGTGAGAGACTTGAGGATGGGGGAGCCAGTTTGAAGCGGATGTGGTGAGCTTCGGCTGGGGCATCGGTGAGAGCGGGCGCCATCGCAGCCATGCAGTGCAGAGGGACGGGCACCGCGGCCTGCTCCACACCACCCGCTTACTGCCCCACCGGAGGACAGCCTGGACAGGGTGAAGACAAAATAAAGAAGGGCAGAGAGGGGAGACAACGAATCCAATTAAATGATTTACTTGCAGAAACTGATATACATACATATTTTTTTAAGAACACTATGTCAAAGTCTGATCCCTGATGGGGGAGAGGCTGTTGGGTGGAGATGTTTTCCCATCAACAATTTTCAGGCAACATTCAAAACCGTGAACCAAAACCACAGAGTGTAAACAACCATACGGACACCTACAACATGTTTAAATATTGATTCAATACTGAACGCGGCAGCTCTCCCAGAGTTTCATTTGTATTAGTGCACTCAGAATTATTTAAAAGGCCATGACGTCAAGTCAGTCAACTGCACAGCCTAAACAGTTATAGGAAATGCTGAAATGAGAGAGCTTTTAAGTCACGGGGTCACAAGTGTTGGTTTAATAGTGGGGGGAAACATTTTGTTTAAGCAGCAACTATGTTGTATGTATGTATGTGTATATATTCTATAATATGTATTAATAGAGATGCAACATGACAACTGGCTTCTATAATAAAACATACAAATGAAAATCCTGCACTACAGGTTCAGTAACCTTTAAGAGGGAGTGGAAATTTACTAACTGGCACCTAAAAAAAGAAAAAGAAAAAGTGTCATTTCTAAAATATTTGGCACCAGATACGATCAATGAAAAATGCTACCACTACAAGTCTTACAACTGCCTCAAAAACAAACGCTGCAGCTGCAGGTGGGAATTTTTGCTAAAAATGAAACATTTATAGGAATAATGTAAAAGGGATTTCAGAGAAACCCCTCAAATGAAGAGATGCAACCGATAAGTCACTTGCTTCTCACAAAATTTCCATAAATGTGGTGCAGTTTCTATTATAATAAGAATATTACATTTATCTACAGAGGCCCTGATCCAAGATCCAAAATAAAGCCCCAAAAATGAATGGTATGAACTGACCTTGGTACATGAAATGCTCAAGATATTTATGGAATAACACTAGACATCTGACCCGCTTCCCAGTAAGCTAATAAATAATTCCCACTGCACCCATACATGTGTGAACACGCCTTCATCCATTGTGTACTTGCATGGCTCCTCTTTAAAAAACATGCTTTGGAATTTCAATTCTGATGAGGGGAAGAAACCGGGGAAGCCAAAGCTCACCGCCCGGACCCCACTGCCACACATTTGCCGTGGTTAAGTCGCTGTGAAGCAGAAGTTCACAGAGGCGGTTTAAGGAGGTGGATTTAGGCGGTAGCATTAGACCACAGCACATGATGTCATCCTCACTCAGTTTCTGGTCAATTGGCTGCTGAACCAATTGAAACTGTCCAATTTCCCCCCAAAATAACTGCCAGGAAATTAATATGTGAAAGGTCGATTAAGGTGGACTACTTATTCACGGGTTAACGTTCCCTTCGTACGTTAGTATTAAACTTTAAAAATATTTTTTTTAAGCAGCCTCCCTTCAAATAAAGCAGGCGAGCTGCATCCCCCCCCCCCCCCCCCGGCTGCAGGGTCAGACAAACGGGGGCTCAGTATTTCACCGCAGTTTATAGTCAGCGCGCACTACGCCATGTTGGTATTTCCGAAGCGTATTATGCAATGCGATTCATCCGCCTACGAACCACCCCGTTCACCCAGAACACGCCGAGCGGCGACATGCGAGGAAACGGGTCGTTTACGGACGGATGTCGGTGGACGCGTCGGTACGCGAATCGACGTGCGCCGCAGCGACAGAACCTCTGGAAACCGTCTGGATACAGATGCGACAAAAACAATATGCCCACAGCCAACGTCAGCAGAGCATAACGTAATCACCCAAATGTCTTCCTGGGGTTTACAGAAACACATCTCGCCTCTCCACTAAATGCATTAGCGCCCGATAAAGGTTATTTCGTAATCCTAAAATACACATAGAGACACAGTTAGGACCAGCCGGGTGTGTGTGTGGCATCGAGCCGTGCGAGTAATGCATAAAATAATAAGTCCAGATAGCCACAGGAACCGAACAGATAAATATCTAAACTGTCACTTTACACACTGCGTGTATATTAATGCGCCTCGCTTCTGGCTAACGTTAGCTCCCGGGGGGGTGGGGGGGGCTGATGCAAGAAACACAACCTGCTCCTGGAGCTAGCGTGCGGACCCAATAAGACAACTGCAGTGGAACACTTCCGAACAGTCATCACATTATGGATTTTAAGATTTCGTTGTCTGTTTAAGGAAACCGACGTTGAACTTCAACGTAAAAAAAAAACCTCTGTGTAAAGTAAACATTTTAGCCACCGACCGCGTAACGTACGCTCCACGCCAGTGACAGTTTAAGCCC
This sequence comes from Gasterosteus aculeatus, assembly GCF_964276395.1. Taxonomy (NCBI): domain Eukaryota; kingdom Metazoa; phylum Chordata; class Actinopteri; order Perciformes; family Gasterosteidae; genus Gasterosteus; species Gasterosteus aculeatus. The sequence continues at coordinate 7,617,224 of NC_135692.1, read as the reverse complement.
CAAAACCCATCAAAGTAACGCATGTGGTACGTCCACAAAGGCCCGGTGGCCCATGCACGAACACCCGGGTTACATCCAGGTGCTGAAACGTCCACATTGACCGCAAAAACCCTCCCTCGTTACGGATCACAACTTATCCCCGGGACCGATGCAGAGCGGAGGCGGTGTGCATTGCAATAAGACTAGGGGAATAAACACCGCCGGGCCTGTTGTTGTACACGGTGGCCCGTCCATCGGAGGATACCGTTAATGCACAGAACGTCTGAAGTTGGGAGTAGACCCCTGCCTGTCTAGCTAGCTCGCTAACAAAGAAAAAGGAGGAACCTACCACGTGACGAGGTTGCACTATCCGAGGGAATTTCGGCAACAATCTCCCTGCAGTTTTTAGTGGAGAAAAGAAAAACAAGGGTGCTAACGCACACCAAAAAAACACGATTGTGGATCGATTAATCTGCCATTCGGTAATCCCCCCCCCGCCCCCCAAAAATAACAGCCAGACTTCCCCCGCCAGCAAAAAAAAAGGCCCCAGTCGAGGAGCCGCTCGGGTTCTCGTTCCGGATTCAGGGCGAATCAACGATCCACACCTCGCTAGTAGCTAGCTGCTAACAAGCAGCGGAATATACACCACAAGGCCGCGAAACGTTGTTTCTACCCCCCGAGTCGCTTCACACCGGGACGATTTCACGGTAATCCGCTACCGAAAAAAAGAGCGTCTCTAGCGAGCGAGGGGTAGTCCACACGGCGGGTTTTGACGCGAGTTATTTTTCTCTCGTTTTAGGGAGAGACGCTTAGAAAATGGCGGCTAGCTCCTCTCCCTCGGATCTGAGTCTGACAAACAGGAGGGCTGTGTGAGCGCGCGCGCGCGTGTGTGTGTGTGTGTGTTGGCTGTGTGCGTGTGGGCGTGCGTGTTGCTCGCTGGTAGGCGGGAGACATTTCTCATACTCGCCACTAGAGTAAAGGGCAGATAAGAAGCGGCATAAACGCTCAGAAGAAGCTACCAAAGCAGGGCATTGTCTCGCTAACAAACATGTCACTTTAGCGCGAGTTGGTGACGCACCGTGAGGACGGCGTGCCAACGTATCGCTCCTCCACCGTGCGCGAAATATCCTTCCGCTTTACTTTAAACACGTTTTTTTTAACATGCTGGTTTTCGGTGTTGTGGTTATAATACGAGTAGTTCCTCCTGTTTGTGACCCTTTGGGTGGAACTAAATAGTCGTCCAAGCCCGTCTCCGTCACTGCGAACAGGAACTGATCAGCAGCACTCTGTGGCCACTAGAGGGAGCTGCTCTGCAGCCACAGCCCAGCGTGATACACCACCACGAGGCCCGGAACAGCAGTAATACTGCACATACTGCCCATTATTTAAGTCCATACACTGGCCTTTGAGATTTAGTTTAGTCTGTGTGAGGTTGATCCTTTGAGGCTGTGGTTAATTGGTTGTGTTGTAGTTGTTGTTGTTAAGATGACACAGCAGAATAGTGTTACTCAAGAGTTATATAAAACTGATGACTGTCATCAAATAGGAATGGGTATTGTTTTATATTTATGACTAGTGCCCCCCCCCCCCAAAAAAAAAAAACCTATGCTATATTCTATATTATAAAGCAGCCACACTGTCATAATTACATAGGTTTACAGATTTGTAACTACCTGATCAAATACAGAGTAAATATAATCTCATGTCTCTATTCAATTTCTGATACTACCCTAAAAGTAATCTGGTTCAACATCCCTCTCCTGCTTTACACTGCAGTACATTCTGTAACTTTGACTTGGCAGTGTGTGTATGTAAAATTATTGTGGCTTGTCTGCATTGGTTAAGGCAAGGAGTCCCTCAATTTAACAGAATGTAGTTTGACATTAAGATTAAGAATCAGATACATTTTGGTGTCAAAGGACCAGCAAATTAAACATAACCATGATGTCATATCTGAGGAAATGTTACTTCATCCAGTTCAATTGCTCAGTGTCCTTTGGTGCTTGGCAGTGGTGGAGATATTGTATTATTAAACACATTTATAGATATCTCCTATTTTTTTATACCTATTATAAAGGGATAAGAACTTGTGTAGGTATATATAAGCATTAGTACCCATGTTTCTTATTTCCACTCATCCAAGATAACGTTTTTTCCTGTTTCTCACCTGTTAGAATATAAATAGTCATAAAATACCATGACATCTAAATAAATAGTATCACTTCCGGCGCACGTTGAGACAGACTTATTGGACATTAGACCTTTTGAATGTTGTGTCGCTTGCTTGTTTGGATTTTTTTCTTAATGCAAATTATTACATACTTATTTCCTACTGATCTTTCACGGCATCAAACTACCAGCGTGTCATTGATCACAAGCATAATAAAGATGAAATGATCAATTTGTGCTCACACATGTGCCAATGAGAGAGTACTACAATCAAAATCTACACAGCAGTCTCAGATGGCAGAACACAAATGTCTGCATTAAATAAGTGACGTCTTCACTTAGATATTCTGCGTTTATCCTCGTCATGGTTTAAAAAAAAATGTCCTGTTCCATGTCACCATAGCAACAGTCCCAAGCAAAAGTTGCCCATTCCAAGACTCCGATGGCATATGCAACATATCCAGCAGGTGTCGGTTTCCCTCCCAGTCTGAAATGCCTCCACAGGGATGCGCATGTCTCCCGGTGAGAAGCACCTCATTGTGCCTCCTCTCTGGGCGACAAGGTTAGCCAAGCGGTCCGAAATATGACGCTCATTTCGGGCCACAATCGGACCCCACAAACCTCCCGAGTCGAGAAGGAACATCAGTAAATAAAGAAAAATTAACCACTGCTATTAGGAAATACCTGTATCTCCATTGTGGACATCATCCATTCAATAATCCAAGGGGGCATATTTCCAGTTACCTCGGATGGAAATAAAGTGACACCTAAGAACAGAAAGTATAGATGAGGAACATTAGTTTCATCTTAGTAAAACTCTCCGGATGAGATTCAGATGCGGTCAATAAAGTTTTTTTCCTAATGTCCAGCTGGCAAGCTAACGCTAACTGGGCTAACGTTAACCTACGCGAACGTTATCGCTGCACATTCATAATGAAAAAGTTTTACATGTCGGACAATGTTCACACTGAGCTCGAGAACACGCACGTCGCGACGGGGCTGGTGCGTTGTTTACTAACCGACCGTGTAAAACAACGCGCTGTCCGTCATTTTAAGTGATATAATTAAACAGTACTTTCTCCCGACGCCAGATGAGAAGCTAACGCTATCCATGCTAACGTTTGACGTCGCCAGCTAACGGCCAATAACAGCCGAGTAAGCTAGCGGACTGCGCTAACGCTAGCTAGCTTGTTTGCTTCCCCCGATCCCCACACTGACTTCTCAATGACTGCCGTTTCTTTTTTTGAGCACGTTTGCCATAAAAGTGCCCCGAAAAATCCGACCGGCTGAAACAGGACAGCCAGTAGTTTAACTACGGTGACTCTTTTTTTTCAACAAGCGGCACGTTCGTTAATTTTGATGAAAAATAAGACAAAATCTTACTTACCTGCTTGTCCTGTTACTAACCGTTTACGACTTGATAACAACCCCTCCCACTGAGCTCCCATTGGCCGGCGCTTCCAGGCAACGCTTCCCATTGGCTGCGCACGCCTGTCTGTCACGCCAAATGCCCGTACAGCGGAAATGTGGGACGAAAGTTCATGCCACGAAACTTCATTATCCAAAAATATTCTTTTTTGATTTGAAAATGAATAAACAACCTCCATGTTATTAATACAATTTATGCTTTTGCTGCCCTGTTAGACGAGCCTTGTTTACACTTCACCGCATGCTAGCTACTCAGTCCATTCTGGTGAGGGGTTTCCACTCAACACAACTACAGTAACGATATATCACATCTTCACTGCCCTGTCGACGGGACTTTAGAAGCGAATACATCTCAGTACGTCCCGATACGTTGTAAACCACACGCAGATGGCTGCTATCGAGTTGGTTCAATATGTTTTATTTGATTTTTTTAATTGCTCGCTTCACATGCTAAAGAGGCTGTGCAGCTGGTGTTGTTGGGATGAGAGCAGTGTGGTCCGGTTCCCTCAGCCCTTCACCTCAAGAGGAGAGGAGATGTGAAGGAGGAGACGTTTCCTTAGTTAAAGCTGGAGCGGATGAGACGGGAGACACTATGGGGACTTGAGACAGGAGACACTCAGAGACAGAGGATGGGTGGAAATATGAAACGAGCCAGGCAGTAAAGTCACATTTGCTGTGTTCCACATTCACAAATATTACTGCAGATTAAAGGATGTTATTTTGAGAATAATTCAGATGTATGATTGTTATTGGCCCTTTTGTGAGAGTTGGTGTTACTTTGATTGCCTTTACTCACAGGATTTCTTGTCATGCAGCATGAGGCCAGAGATTTGTAACTGTGATCATCTATGAAAACCATTTTGTATGTAATCTAATGTATTGAATAGCTCAGCAGATAAAACATGACATTTAATATAACATGAGCATTATCAGTACATTTATCCTTGTGTTAAAATTTGCTTTGTATCCCACTTTGTTGTACTATATTACGTACGGTATTGTATTATGCTAGTCTGCTGATAATCCCAATTAATTTGAGACAGACCAGGCCGATGAGGACAGATGGAAATAAAAGAAGTGTGTTTGGTTTCAGATATTTTAGCCATCCTACTTGATAATACGCAATATGTGGCAATACATTTCACTGTAATTATCAAACAGCTGCTTGGATTTTAAATAGAAAAACATTGTGAAAAACAGATTTAAATGACTGATCTACAAGAGAGCTCCTGAAGTCCTGAACACGTTATTCTAAAGTTATTCTGTTGATAATGTGTGTAGAGATCATTATAGACATGACAATAAGAACAATTCAGGACTTTGAAGGCTCTAAACACTCTACAAGGACAGTCTTTGTTTTGTACGTAGTATTTATTTTGCTGCAAATACATTTGAATGCATTTATTTTGCTGCAAATACATTTGAATGCAGTATTTTTACTGAGTATTTCTACCCTGTGGTACTGCTACTTTAACTGAAGAAAAATTAGAGTACTTCATCCATAGTTTTTTTTATTCACTAGCACATCTTCGCTCACATCCACACTTAGGTATTGAATTAAAATCAGCAGGTGAGCAACAAACTTATGGATGAGAATACATTTATTTATCCGTAGAGCAAATATGTGTCAAATGAACGAGCAACAAAGCGTTGCTTTGTCATTTTTCAACACAGCGTTTCACAATCAAATGTGAGGTTTATCTCACATAATTAGAATAGAATGGGGATTAAGTATTTGATACACTGCAGATTTTCCCACTTACAAAGCATGTAGGAGTCTGACATTTTTAATCATGGGTACTGAACTGTGAGTGACTGAATCCAAAACCACTCCTCCATACAGACCTTCAGCTCTCGGGGTTGTCACTGGGCAACACAGACTTTTAGCTCCCCCAAAGATTTTCAATTAGGTTCAGGTCTAGAGACCGGCTATAGGCCTCCCCACGACCTTGAGATGCTTCTCACACAGTTGCCCTGGCTGTGTGTGTCGTTGTTATGCTGGAAGACCCATCTTCAATGCTCTCACTGAGGAAAGGAGGTTGCTGGCCCAGATCTCGCGTTACATGGCCTCGTCAATCCTCCCCTTAATACGGTGCAGTCTGGGGATGCTTTTCTGCAAAAGGGACAAAGAATGATGTTTTCACCTCCGTGCTTCACGGTGTTCTTGAGCTTGTACTCATCCTTCTTCCTCCAAACACGGCAAGTGGAGTTTAGACCGGAAAACTATTTTCCTCTCATCAGACCACATGACCTTCTCCCATTCCTCCTCTGGATCATCCAGATGGTCATTGGCAAACGTCAGACGGGCCTGGACATGCGCTGGCTTGACCCGGGGGACCTTGCTGCAGGATTTTAATCCATGACCCCGTAGCGTGTCAGCAATGGTTTTCTTTGAGACTGTGGTCCCAGCTCTCTTCAGCTCATTGACAACGTCCTGCCGTGTAGTTCTGGGCTGATCCCTCACCTACCTCATGATCATTGATGCCCCACGAGGTGAGATCTTGCATGGAGCCCCAGACCGAGGGAGATTGACCGTCATCTTGAACCTTTTCCATTTTCTAATAATTGTGCCAACAGTTGCTGCCTTCTCACCAAGCTGCTTGCCTGTTGTCCTGTAGTCCGTCTCAGCCCTGTGCAGGTCTACAATTCTATCCCTGCTGTCCTCACACAGCTCGCTGGTCTTGGCCATTGCGGAGCGGTTGGAGTCTGTTTGACTGAGTGTGTGGACAGGTGTCTTTTATACAGGTAATGAGTTCAAACAGGTGCAGTTAATACAGGTAATGAATGGAGAACACGAGGGCTTCCTAAAGACAAACTAACAGGTCTGCGAGAGCCGGAATTCTTACTGCTTGGTAGGTGATAAAATATTTATGTCATGCAATAAACTGCAAAATAATGTAAAAAAATATATACAATGTGATTTTCTGGATTTTTGTTTAAGATTCCGTCACTCGCAGTTGAAGAGCACCTATGATAAAAATGACAGACTCCTAGATGCTTTGTAAGTGGGAAAACCTGCTAAGTCGGCAGAGTGTCAAATACTTGTTCTCCCCACTGTGTATAAGAGACTTTGGTTTATAGTGAGAAGGTACGAATGCAACGTGAAAAGCCAGTAACACAGAATGTTCCATGTAATGTATTGATGGTGGAGTGAATAACTAAACAATATTCACCAAGCTTTATTGGCCCAAGAAGTAGCTGCATTAGTGTTCATATTTTTGTTACTCAGTCGGTGTTGTGGGTCTGTTGGACCTGCTGTATTTCGGGGTTATTAATTCAACACAATGTTAAACTACTCCACAGATATTTACTTCATCCCAATTAGAAGCAATATAAAAAGCAAATATGGTTAATATTGGGGAGCTCAGTGCTGTTTTTCCTCGTTGTTCCCGCCATGGTCAGCTTCCTCCTCAGGAGCTCCGAAAAAGGATTTTTTTGTTGTTGTTTTGATAAAAAAGATGAAAACGGGTCCCACAAACACAAACACCATGTTTGAAATACAATCAGTAATACAAGGACACCAACAGGTTACTACTAAATGTATGAAAAGAAAAATACGGTTCTCTCCACCATCTCTCTGGATCCTCGTTCTTTCTGCCAACTCTCAATTAGAAAGAATCATTAACTTTGTTAGCTTCCACAATGGCTTCTTATTTATTTATTAATTGCATCTCACCTTTTCTGTAGAGGTTTATTCCGCTAAATGTTTTTGAGGTGACATGCGGTTTTAGTGAAGCAGCACTAGGTGGTGCTGAGACATCACACTGAGCATCATCATCACCATCATCACCATCACCATCATCATCACCATCATCATCATCATCACCGTCATCATCATCACCGTCATCACTAGTAATTCAGCTGCTGGCCGGACGGAAGCTCCTCTGATACATAAAGAGAGAAATCCTTCAAACATTTAATTAAGTAAGTGGTTGAAGTCGTGTACATTTACTCAAGTGTATTGTAAGTATCAAGCAAATTTAAGATATTTGAGCTCTAATTTCTTTTTGTACTACTAAAGAACACTTTATTCTGTGAGATTCACAATGTGTATAAAGTAATTCAAATGAGCTAAACTTTAAAAGTGATGACAAATTAATACATTGATAATTATGATCTAGTATTATTTTCTCAACCCTCTTGGCACGAAGGAGAATCCCATTAGACTGGAAGTCACCTCGCCCTCCCAACTCCTCCTTGTGGCTAAAGGTCCCGGGGCCTCATTTATAAACGTTGCGTACGCACAAAAGAAGGCGTACGCCGCTCTTTACGCAATAATTGGTATTTATAAAAAGCAAACTTGACGGAAAAATGTGCGGTCCTTCACGCAAGCTCGGACCCATGCGTACGCACAAAAACGGGTGTAATGAGAACCGTCGGCAAATGCAAGAAACACGCAAACGTGTGTGAAAATGTGTAAAACTAGACTGTTGTGTAAAAGAAATGCCGATACTGCCTCTCATAAATAACACGAACACCCGTTTGATCGAACTGCATCGTAAAACAAACAAATACAAATTAACACATTTTCAAAAAGAAAAGTGAAATATGTTCTGCAATAATATTGGCATGTTATGCAAATCATCCTCAAAACACAGCTGTTGCTTGTCAGATGCAATCAAATGGACGGTAATAAAATGCCGTGATACCATCACAATGCGTAATGACGCTGATGGCAAGTTCGGATCATTTTACCGACTCGGTTCTTTGAATCTCGTTCAGTAAAATGAACGGAGATTTGCTGGACGCATGTAATGATGGTAAATGATGGTAAATGATGGTTGTAGCTGGTTGTCATCTACGGTCCACTACGATTACCGAAGGGGGGCGTTTGTCTATCTCAGTTTTATCTCATAATTTCGACTTTCTTTCTTCAGTGCGGAAATGAGCTTCTATAGTTGTGTGAATGCATCACTCCAGCCAATCCAAAGACGCGGTTTGTAACCAATCAGATGTAGAGACCATGGTGACTGGCTCCGCCCCCTTACTGTCAAAAAGAAAAACAGCGAGCGCGTAGAAAACACCTTCGAGCGCGAGCAGAGATTAACCTCGCTAGTGAGGAAGTTCACGTTTCGCGAGGGAGCAAATATCTCGCGCGAGATGAACTTTTGCTCGCGGATGTTTGATTTACGCGCGCGCATCAACCTGATTTGCGCTCTCGAATTTTGACAGTGATTTGCCGCCATAAGCGTTGCTCTGCAACCTTTTGCCACTCAAGTGCCCTTTTGGCATTAGTAATGCCCATACTGTGCCTCCAAAAAGTCTTAGACTTCTCCTTTCCACCTCGCCAATGATCATTTTGACTTCGAAGTTACGTTTCTTCGTTTTCCTCTCAGTGTTTGTAATGATTTCACAATCGATAAATATTCATTTGTGGGCGTTTCACAGACTGTATATGGGCAACTATGGGCGTGACATGAAGCCGCAAAAGCTGCGCTGCATTTAGAAGTGATTGTGATTTATTAAGGGAAAACTGCGTGTGTCTGTGGGGGGGGGGGGATGTGTAAAGGTGTAATGTGTAACTACACTCTGCTTTTGATAATAAACATAACTTACAAAAAACATTAAGATCTAGTATTATAATATAGATGTCAATATTAATCTACTCTACTTCTGCTTTTGGTGTGTACAACATGGTACTCAACTTGTAGCAGTGTTCTTACTGTTACAAGTGGCAGAAGTTGGTTCTACTTCTGTTTAAAGTAGATTATTATTATACAATTTATAATTTAACTATAACTATACATAGTGTGGCTATGTAGTGTTTATAAATTGGGGATTAATGCTACATCCTGTAAATGTCTCTTATGATATACTTAAAGCAACACGTTTAGTACTACTACTTGATTTATATTTTGTATTAATATTGTGAAGCTTGTAAGGCAATTCAATCTAAATGCAGTAAATGCAGTAAAGAGTGCAATAATAACAGCAATGGAAGGAGGAGTAAAAGTACCTCATAATGTACTTTGGTGCCTGATTAAATGCACTTGGTTTCCACTGATGCAGCTTTAACAAGTCAAATCATAGATTGTTCTCTTTTGGTTGTGAAATCAGCCGGAGCTCCGTAACGTTCCGAAGCATCGGAGAGAGAAACGGGAATGTTTCCCCTGGAGCATCTCGGGCGTCCGCACGCAAGTTGTCAGCCTCTGAAAAGAACATCACAGCCCCCCCTGCTCTGTGCATTAAGGTGACATCACAGATTAAAAAGTCCTCTTTCTTGATCATTGGAAAAATACAAAATATTTGTTCATCATTTAAGCTTCCTTAACTTCAGCTTTACACTTATTAAACTCAACTGCATCATCACGTTCTGACATCACCACGTTCAGTACCGGATTCTTTGCAGAAGAATTTAATCTTTAATGAATGAATTTAACAATAAATGAAATCAGTGGGTAGGTTCATTTATTATCTGTGGATTCTTCGGATACTAGAATTTAAGATAAAGTTTGTTACTCTTATCTAAAATCAAAGTTGTTGTTGGGCAGAGGATTAAGACTATTACTGATGCTCCTGAGATGTAAAAAAAACAAATTGGGAGGTAATGTATTGCTGGCAGCGGCTGAGCAGTGAACGATATTCACCTGGTGGAGACGGAATGGGTTGTCGCTAGGTTGCCACGGCGATGACGCCCAGTGGAGAAGCGTGCAGGTGTTGGAGGTGGGCGGCACTACGGCTCATCAGCAGGATGGAGACACCCGAGCTCATGAGCAACACTGGCATCAGGATTTTTCGGTTGACGGATTACGGGTTTTTTTTTAGCATGAACACCCTCTTGGTCCTGCACACTGCTGAACTCCTTAAATAGACACGAGATGAAAGATATTTGTCTTCTGTACAGAGACAGGATAATGCAAATGGAAAGTTAATCAGTCCTATTAGTGGTGGAATTAAATGCATCCACCGAACCAAACAACGGTCAAAGCACGTGACATAGTTTATAATATCCAGCCGAAATGTAACCGTTGGTTTATCTAAGTATTGGTTTAATATTTTAAATCTAACTGTTGGTTTAATATCCTAAACCCAACTATTGGTTAAGTAGGCTAAACATTACTTTTATCTCGACACATGTAACGTATAAACCCCCCCGTTGGAAGCAGATGCTCTGGTTCCCAGTGCGGAGAGGAGATGTTCGCCTGTGCAGAAGGATCTTATTTAATAGCTGAGTTCCCCTCTGAGTCGGACACGCAAGGCTTAAAAGGATCACACGATACTCAAGATGTATTTCTTTTTTCCTTTGTCTCAGGAGAGAGGAGGAGGGGGGGGGGGCAGCAGAGCGATGCTGAGCCATCCCATAATAACGCCAGCCGGAGGAGCATTTCTGTAATATAAGATGTGCTCTATAAATAAACTTCACATTGTTGCATTTTTCATTCGGTCGAATGAGACACACAGTTTATTATTTCTTCACATCTTTTCAAGTATGAAAATAACAATATTAAAAATAAATAATAATGTGAACTACATTGTGATTTGGTCGGCAAACGTACCGGATGCATTTCGCCGCGCTGGAATGACAACATGTCCCTCTGATACTTTCTTTTTCTTACATTGATTCTACATTGCAGAAGAGCGTTATCCATTTTCTTTCATTTGAGACGTACAAAGCGTTCAAAAGTCTGTAATCAGAGGACAAATGTTCTTTCATGCTTTTAATGTGTTGGAAAAGTTCTCTTCACAAACAGATGAACAGAACGTGTTCCACCAGGCTGAAGACTAAAAGAGACTAAAAGAGAATTCATCCAGAGACTCACTCTGGATTTAAAGTCCAATGATGATCGAGGCTCAGTGGAACGTTTCCAATAAATCGTACATTTGGTGTCCGGATTGTTTTTCTGTTAGTACAAAAAGAAAGCGAAATATCAATATAACAGTTGATTGCAAACTTTTGAACGGCGTCATTTTATCCCCCATAAACCTGCTTCCTGGATAAACACCAGGTGACACATGACACATCCTGTCATCAATCATCTAAACACAACTACAGCTCTCATGACATGACCAGGGTCTTTGTAGGTAAATAAAATACAGCTTGAGACGGGGGATAAGAAAACTTTGATCCAAGAGAATATTCCATTTCTTTGGAATTTGAATAGAGAGATTCTCTCAGAGGGGGTTTTGTTTTTGGAATTAATTTCTTTATAATCTAAGAGAATATTTTAGTTATACTTCCTCAAACAATAAAGGCCTCACTTCAATCTCTGGTTCCTCAAATTGTAAGTTTGCAACTTTAATATGGTGAACTTTAATATTTCCCCTCCCCCGGTGCTCCGTTATTACAATTCCTTTAACTGCAAAGGCCCAACTACGCCTGTCAATTCAAAGAGGGTGAAAATTAAACGGTCAACAAAAAGTTAGATTGAAACACAGCTTGACATTAACATAAAACAAGCAGTTAATAAAATGCACAGGTGCTAGGCAGACTGGTTCAGGGGGAATGTGGACTGCTAATGGATTAATATGCTGTTTCACAGTGTGTGGTTGGTGTTTTTTGGTTCATATTTGTGACTTTAACCCTGCTTATATATTTATATATATTTACAATTATAGATTTACATTTCATAAATCAGTAAACAGAGTTACTGCGTAGCTCAAGCTTCAGGTGACCGACACAGGAAGTCACCTGGACCCCGTTCCCCGTACGTGAAAAGTTAGACGGATCATTTTCAGGATAAGATTACATACGTCAGGCTTTTCGGTTCCACGAAGCAAGTTTGGCAAAATCACCATAGCAACACATTCATAAAGTCGACCCTGCAGGCTCATTTAAGTCCGCTGGGTAAGCTTACAAGGCTTCTTTTTATCTGCTTCTTTTGAAAGTTGAGATAATTATTTTCACTAGCAGGATCTCATTGGATGATGCAGACCCCGAAGCCTACTGCCAGCAGGCACATTCAAAAGAATATAATCTGGTGGATTGGGGAATTAGCCTCTACATTTTGCCAACACCTACGCATTTAACCCGTCTGCGATACTTTGCCGTGCTTCTTGTCTAGCCCTCGCAGTGGTGGCGGTGTTCGATTTTGCCTCAAATATTCAGTTCAATTCATTTCATTTCATTTTCTAAAGCCCAAATTTGCATCAGAGGGCTTTACAGTCGGTGTCCCGAAAACCCTCATCGGCCCGGGAAAAACTCTTTGACTCTTCCTCCTTCTGAAGTAGGACACACATGCGCGATTATCCTGGTGACTGACGTCTGGTTCATATTAACGAGACTGTTTGAGCCCGGATCAGCCTTTGAGGAGCCAGGTTAGCGTAATTTCCATCATCGGGTTAATTCAAACTGGCTAATGGGGCATTTTATCGTCTTAATTGAACCACGTACGAGGAACGGGGGCCCTGGTAAGATTCCAGAGTCGGATAAACTGTGTTCGTCTCCACTGATGGTGGAGAGGAAACAGTAAGTCGCTTAATTCAACTGAAGAGTTTTGTTCCAAATACAATAAAACAAATCCTTCACCTGGTTAATAAATGTTGGAGCAGATCCACTTGCTCACATTTTACGGAGTTCCCGAAGCAGTCCTCTCCAGTTAAAGTGCGAATACGACACTCTCCCTATGCTAAGCTAAGCTAAGCTAATTACCTCCTGGTTACCAGTGGTGTTGATCCTCTTGTCTGACTGAACTACTGCTAACTAACCACTCGTGTGCTCGGCTTTGAGCTCATTTCATGAAAGACGTGTTATTTTGGAGCAAAGCTCTTCAGGTAGAAAACGCTGGAATGTGCTTAAGCTTTCTGGATAGTCGATGGAAGTGGCCCGACTTCGCCAAGCTGGCTGAGAACAGAGGAAGGTAACACAACACACTACATCCAGAACACAACAAAACAACAAAAACATTAATCTTAATTTAGTTATTGGCTGCGTCCAGTGGATCCAGTTCAGTCCAGCTGTGCCCCAAAGTTCTCACTGATGTAAGATCATCCAAAAAAACAAACACAAAAAAGAAAGTTTGCAAGCAGGAAGTAAAACGGAGACGTGCCACGAACGTGGAGAGCTGTACATACGTCTTCTGACCCACTCACCTGCCGCAGTGTCCTTGACCTCCGTCCTCATCCAGCTTCTCCTCCTGAGGTTTGTGAGGCTGATGCAGCCTTGCAAAAGTGTTTCAGTGTACTCCAGTGATGTGGCGGAAAAGGATGAGGACAGCAAAAGGGAGGGACGGGGAGGGGTATCAAGGACAACGCCAGCCTCCTCCTCCTCCTCCTCCCTCCTTCATAGCGATGTGGACTGCTTGATGCTGTGAAAGCTGACCCGTGAGGGGGAGGTGGGGATGGACATGGCCTGGGTCATCCGGTTGCGGATGGAGTGCTGCTCCTGCCAGCGGTGGAACCGCTTCCTCACGGCCGACCGCACCTGGGAGAGAGGAAGAAAAGTAGCCCGTCAGCCGCGGTAACGGAAAGGCTCCACCGAGACGTCACCGCGTACAGGTCCGCGCGTTTATTTGCACGGTTTTCATAAAACCTGGTGAAGAGCAAGTAGAGGCACTTTAATGGCGGATCAGAACCTCTCAGCTCTTCCAGCTTTTAACGCTCTAATAATAAACAGTACTGAGGCTTCTCAGTAGGTAAGAAGTAACTAAGTACATTTACTCTAAGATAATAAGATAGAATTCCTATTTTCAAATACTTCCATAACAAGATAATTTAAGGCACAATGTCAAACTGTCGACATAACCCCATCATATGAGGTACAAGATAATAAAGATAATGAGATAGTTGTCACTGTTTTGACTAACTTATGTGAAGAATTTGAGGTACACCACATAAATCAGTCTCCTCCATTTCAAACCAAATCATATATTCCAAGCAGAATCTGAAGCGACAACATGCTAGTCCCGATCCAACGTCAATGACCTCGTGTGTCGACCCTCCTGGCAATCGCAAGCCGATCAGAACCATGATTCTAACACACTGTTTTTTTTACAATTCATCAGTGGGTTAAGGAGCACCGTGTCGGCCTGAAAATACCCGCTGATCCTCCACACACAAACACACACTGACACACACACACACACACTTTGTGTGTGGGGACCAGCAGCTCGGGTGGTGATGGTGAGCAGAAATAAAAACACCAGATTACAACTCAGCCGTGAAGAAGCTCCGTCTTGATTAAACCTAAAGATCTGGAGTAATCTGCATTACCGCGGTGGAAAGGTCAAGCGCCCTCGTGCCGGCTTCCTCAGATCCCAAAACCCGAGACGGGAAACAGGACGGAGCAGCGTCTTACATGAAACAAATTAAATGAGTTCCACGCGGGAAAAAAGAGAGTGGGATTACACGAGGATGCTGGTCACAAGTGATGGAGGACGGCTGCGAATTCTAGAATCCATGCATCTTTCTCTAACATTTCCTTTTCTCTAGCTTGTGAAATTCACTCTTTTCTCATAGCACCCCCTCCTACACTGCTACGTCGCCATGGAGACCACACCGTCACTAACTGATCTCCCTGAAGAAATAGTGGCTCATTATAATGTATCCAATGGAATTTCAGGGGAGAAGCCAAAGATATTAAAAAAGATAATAGAGATATTTTTCCAGGATGAAAAACACAGTTCCTGTGACATCACAGGTAGCAAAGAAGTGCTACCACTAGTTCCTGATGTGCTAACGAGCATCGCTATCAGCCCAAACGTCGATGACACACTACAGGGCAGAAAGATGCTCTGCTACGATCGGCCGGCCTGCGAGCGAGGGGCGACTTAATGAAACGTCAATCATGGCACTTTATATGTTTTCACCCCCCAAACGGGGTTCAAATGTAAAAAGCATGTCACAATAGATAAGTCTAATGTACATAATAAAAACACTACAGCTACTAGTCATATTAATAATAATAATAACACATCTGCACGCACAAATGTTCATGTTTCTGTGCTATTCTGAGAGGGTTTCACCTCCGATCTTCAGCGGGAGACCAGATTAAGGCTGACACTGTCATAAAGAGTAGAAAGTGATGTCACTTACGCATGGCGCGTCTTAATTGTGCCCTAAATACGGGAGCCTCGAGCTCCATCACTCACTAATAACACACCAAAAGGGAGAGCGCTGGCGCCCGGAAGACGGAGGAGTGTGGGGGTGCGAGGGGAGGACGGGCGGGCGGGTGGGGGGGGGGGGGGGTGTTGATCAAATGGGTGGATGTGGGAGTGCTTACCTCGCTGTTTAGGAAGCAGTAAAACACAGACACAAAGAAGCCCTGCGAGGAGACAAAGGGATGGAGATCAAGAGAGGAACGAAATGTCATCAGAAAACAAAAACAAACACATCCAAACTGATCTGCTTCTTAATCCGAACACAGCGGCTTATCGCACGCGTCACTTCCAATCACCTCTGGGGACGGGTGCGCTGTCCACTCATTCCAATTACTGGGTCTTTGTGTGGGGGAGCGCGCACACGCCAATACGACGCTAAAGGAATCAAACAGGTTCCACCTCATGTCCGGAGATAACGCCGCCTGAATCTAACGCTGTTTTAAGTTGGTGGTGTGTTGGTGTTGCCATGACGACCCGTGTCAGCGTTTAAGGAGTAGAGTGAGTAAAAAAAACAACAAAATAAATCAAATTTTATTCTCAATGTCGCCAATTAAGATAAAAGGTATTATTCGTCTGCCCCGAAGCCAAAGTGATGTCACCAAGGATTCAGGGACGACGAGTGGATTCCCTCGAGTGGACCTTTTTTGTGAATGTTTTTCTTGTAAAGGTTCAGATTTACAACGTTTTATATAGAAGGTGGCAGTTGAACACAAATTAATTACGGCTGGAGGAAAGTGGGGTAAGGGGAAGCGACACACCAAAAAAGACGCTAATAATAAGCCAGAGTCTAATCAAGGCTTTAGTGTGAGTGTTGTGTCTTAAAGCTGTATTCTCTCCAGTGACCACCAGGGGGCGACTCCTCTGGTCCTATAGAAGTCTATAAGAAAACTACTGCATGATGCTCATTTAATGAATTATGGTCCATTTAGTGTCAAATAAAACCATAAAAAAGGGGATGCTTTAGGGCGGGGCTACACTCTGATTGACAGGTCTCTACCGGAGACATTGACAGCGTTTCTCAGTCAGTTCAAACAACCGAAATTGATCTTGAGGCTTTCTTTACATCAGGCCTATTCAGTCTCTGTTCTAAACACGGCATTTTGTAGCATGAACGACTTTTTTAACCAATACAAAACAGCCTCGGCCTCATCGACGGTGTCGTTAGTCCCGCCCCTAGCGCTGATTGGCTAACCGTTCCAGACCCAAGCAAGGGTGAATCGTACCTGGAAGGACTCCAAAAAAGAGTTGAAATAAATGAAGACGATTTGAGAGATCTCGTCTTCTCCCGGGTTGACGAAGAAGAGCATGTAGGTGATCCCCAGGAGAGGAAGCAGAACCAGAGTGGCCTTCACGGCTTTCCTGCAGGGGTTCAGACAGACTGACGTCTACAAACACAACTGTGTGGCACTCAGAGGCAACTTGGCGGTTCAGCAGGGTGATGTATTCCAGGTGAGGTATATCTACTATTCCAGGTGAGCTATATCTACCTGTACTGGATCGTCTCCGATGTGGTAGAAGCGCGCAGTTTGGTCATCAGGATTCTCACAATGTTGAAGAGGAAAATGAAATTGATCTGTTGGGAGGACAGAAGGGCAGCGGATGAATGTGAGGCTCTTCCAAGTCAAATACTGGTTTTGTTTTTTACTTCAAATTCTCATTTTGCGTTGATCATGGCGCCTCCTGTGGACTAAAGCGGTAGTGCCTCTGCTCACCCGGTCTGCTACGAATTCAGTCAGGGCCGATAGATTGAGCGAGTTGTAACTGAAGCACATTTATTACGGTGTAATAAAACTCAATAATGATTATTTGGAAAGCAATCACGATTGTGAAACTTTTTATGGTTTATGATGAGGTTATTAAATACACAAATAATGTTAGCCATCTCCCTCCTTTCCTAAATTGGGCTTCAGCTTCCTCTCTCCTAATTGGCTTCAGATTTGGATTGAACAAGCATAAAGTCATTTTGAAAAACCTAAACTAATACAATCTGTACCCTTCAACATGGCCAAACCCTCGGCCCTCGTGATCTTAAGTGCTTCTAGAGACGCGCCGAGAGGCCGAATCGATAGCTGGTGCGAGTCGTGTGAGTGGTGCAACACTAGAGCGGGAATCACAGAATACTTCTCAGGGCCTCGGGTGACCCGACCTTGGCCACCTGAGCAGATGCAGGGAGATCACTGACTACCCCTCCTGACTGGCCCTGCGTATCGGGTTTAATGACACCCTGCGGTCATCATATGAAGGGGGAGGGGCCTCCCAACGGGAGACAGCGCCGACGTCCCGGTGACCCCACAAAACTTGTCGAGGAGATGAAAAGCCGAAAAAAAGAAGCTTTCATTGTGAGCAGGAGGTTTTTTTTTTTCTTGAGGGGAAGCAGCAGCAGCGATATCGGAGGAGGCAGATGTGTGCTTTCGGGGAGAGTCAGAGGCAGCAGTCACAACCACAAAGAGCCTCCAGGGTGGAATCACTCGCTTTTCGATTGAGGAGATGAGGGGACAAGGAGATGAGGGGACGAGGAGATGAGGGGACAGGCTGCTCCTCTGTTTCGGGATGGATGAAGGTCAGGCCCCCAGCAGGGGGGGAAACCACCCTCACGTCAGAGGAGTGGCTCCAAGTCCCCACAGAGATGAAGGCTGGCGGTCGGGGACCAGGAGCAAGTACTCAGAGTAAAAGTAAATAATTACAAGAAGTACTCTGAAGTATTCATGAATTGACCTTTGGTATTTATTTGTCTTATTTTGGGTCCATTGGCTCTGCATAGCTTGTCACTTTTAAATAGACAGTAATGGAGTTGTAATATCAACTGTGTGTTTATTTATCTGTGTGTTCATCCTTTGATTTGTGTTCATGCTTTTGGGCATAAACCCTGATACTTAATACACACACAGTTCATTAAGGGGGCGAGTTTCAAGCTCGGCTCCAGTCTGTGGCGCCTTGATTAACAACTCCATGAAAGCCTCAACAGCACGTATTTATTATTTGATATTTAAAGGGATTACGAACAAGCAGCAGGTTGTTATTATTCAAACTGCTAATTCAGTAAAATGAACAGTGAGTGTGACATCCTCCTGTTTGTGGATCGAGATCGACTCCCTTGGGTCAAATTTAGGAACGGCCGGACGAGATCCTCCCCCTCCCACTGCCACGGGGTTTCCCACACACCTCCAATAATAAGTCCATAACTAACTATAAATAGCAGGTACTCAGACCTTTAAAGACAACAATGTCCTCAAGTCATATCCACAGACATTAAAAAAAGGATTAATACCCTGCAGTTGTGATTGGGACTAATCGGGTCGTTTTCCTCCTCTCGGGAAATCAGAGACTGTTCTTTAAAGTGTTGCAAAAGAGTGAAGATGTTATTCCGCTGTGGTTAAACGTTTAGCTGCCGGTGCAGACAGTTGAGATTTAGTGATGAAGTAGAAGCCAGGAAAAGACCCCCGGGGGACGGATATAACCCAATATTAATTTATCAGAGGGACTAACAGGACCGAACGCATGGCTGGATTTCTCTCCTCTCGCTAGCTGCAGAGATTAAACGTCACGCCCGACAGGTAGCGAGTCAGAACTCCACATTGATCATCTCCAACGCAAAGAATGTGCTGCGGCACTCAAAACATTTCACGCCTGTCAGGCGGTTTAAAGATGTAATAAAGACAAACTGGATCGGCGATGCTATGTAAAGGAGGAGAGCCTCACCACTAAGACGAGGATCATAGGACCCTGGTAGATGTAGTCGGTGTAGACGCCGGCTCGCTTCCCAAACCAGCACCTGAAATGAAAAGAGAAGCCGGTCATGCTTTTAGTTTTATTACATCGATTTGTGTTCAGGTGTAAAAACGCACACTTTGTCAGTCAGGGATTCGGTCAAGATATGACACATAAAAGATTGCGTTGCTCAAAAGTGAATTTTCCGATTTTCCTAAATTAAATGGAATCTGGAAAGCTGCTTCAAATAAAATAAATGGTAATATATATATAATAAATAAATAATCAGCCACAAAAAGAAAGTGTGTATCAGATTATACTTGGATAAATATTAAAAGAGCTAATATATAACAGGATTTACTCACCTTCTGTATTTTTTTTCGTATTTTCAACAAATTCCATCAATGCTTCAAAAATGGGACACATCTAGTGTTATTTATTATTTAAAAGAAAAAAGGCTCAGTAATTTCCTAAAACAGCTGCTCATTGCAGAGTCAAACATAACTCACAACATTTTCAGCAGCGCTTTGATCCACATTTGGTACTAGTGTGTGTGTGTGTGTGTGTGTGTGTGTGTTGCTGTTTTAATGGAGCTCTGTAGCTCGGAGGAAGGAGAGATTTTATCAGACTGTGACCCTTTACTCACAGTCGATGGAGTTTAGAGACAAACAGGAGAGCAACGTGGCGCTGAGGACAGACCGTAGATTGTAAGATAATCAATGTCTGTCTAATTATAGACTATATTTAGAACATCATCATTTGATCATCACCTCATAACAAAAGTAATCTCCCCCGAGGGACACAGGAGTCGCCGCTCTAATTTATGTTGTTGTGTTTAGGGTTTCAAAGGGTTAGTTGACATTCATCAGTCACACAAAAATGACTGAGAGGTGAAATCACTGCTTGGCTCAAAAGAGCCGAAAATATTTTAACTAAATAACAGATTTGTACACCGACTAGAGAAGAACCTCACACATTTTAAGGAATCAAACAAACACCAAATGGTGAACGCACTTATGTAAGTCGCTTTGGATAAAAGCGTCAGCTAAATGACATGTAATAATGTAATAATAAAAATTAAAATATTTTTGGTGCAGACTTCCATCGCCACCTGTCTTCCAGGTAAAGAACGAGACCACTTCCCATCGATCACTGAGGACTCTCAAAGGGAAAATGGCCACAGGGCATAACACACCTTTAACTACCAACATTGCACAATGCAAATGTGATTATCAGAGCTTATTAATAGGCATTCATCTCCTCCTGTCTCTGCATTTCTTACTTCTCGTTGTCGTAGTACAGCTTCCCAATCGCCCAGGCCACAATTATGGGGAACGGTATACCTGTGAGAAAATGTAAAAAAAACAACAGACAAATTACATTATTTTTTCATCTATTTCTGCTTTCATTCTTGTTTTTTCTGCTTCTGCTTATAAAAATACCCCCGCAGGGATTTCAAGCTCCTCGTCAGAAGCTTTTCTTTGCTCGTGCTCTGCGATCCGAGGATTGGAGCCGGGACGTGTCACCGGCCGACCGCTTTTCCGCGTGGACGAACGTGAAGCCGGGCGGCGCGGAGCGAGCGTTTGATTGACTGACTCGAGGGAGCGAAACGGAGACCTCGGGAGACTTTCCACTTTGTTGGCGACACGCCGCCACCGGCGCGTTGCTGCACCTCAGGAGAAGGCCTCAGACTACCTGAGAAATGTCATTTTTTTCCTTTTTGTTTACATCTCCTATGCTTCAGTAACACGTCTGCTGCGCAAAGCCTGTGCTAAAGGCAAAGTGAGGCGTTTAGTCAACGGAGAACCCAGGGATCTCCATCAAGTCCAAGGCTCCAGCTGCTGGGCGGATTTCTGTGGCAGGTTTTTTGTCAAAACGCTCTTCAGTCTAACTGACTGGCGTTAAATCAGGAGTTCAACGTTTGAGAAAATCCCAAAACCCTGTTTTCTTGCTGGCTCTTATGACGTTACGCTATGGAGTGAGCTAGAGCCAGAGGCGTTTAGCCTAGCTTAGCACAACGACTGAAAGTAGCTACCCTGCTACGTGTTCAAGATCAACTTTCAGGTTCACTTTCGTTTTGCTTAAAACCTTCGGCCTGGATTTGGCTCCGTACGCGCCGTGTATTGAGTGGGCCGGTCTGACAGTAACTCCCGGGTCACTTTTTTCCCCACAGTCCGCCCCTGGTGGCGGTGGCCATTTTGTTTTGCTTTGAAGGAAGCAAAGTTTGCCAATTTGCCTGTGTTGCCGTTCTTTATGCTAGGCTAAGCTAACTCCTTCTCACCCTAGTTCCTGACCTGACACACAGAAGAGGAAAGTGACATCAATCTACTTGTTGAAACAAGTGTATTTCCCACAATACCTCAGCGTCGTAAGGCTTTAGCGGTTTGTGTACTCACACCAGCCGATGCAGATGAACATCCACTTGCGCAGCTTGTCGGTGGAGTAGGTGAGGACGATGGCCGTGTGGAGGTAACAGCCCTCGCCGAACATCCAGAAGAAGTTGGTGGAGTGAAAGTAGTTGAAGGAGGCGGTGACGAGGCGGCACCAAACCTGCAAGAACGAGTCCTTCTGTTAAAGATGTGAAACATCATCGGACGGTTCCACATTTCATGACCTATTTGAAAAGATGGCACTGCTGACATTCCATGTTTACTTATTGCCAATAACCTCAGTAATTTCCTAAAGCTGTAGTTTTTATCTAACGAGCAGTAGTGCATTTGTTGGGGACTACATTTATTGTTCTGGTGCGTATTTAACCTCTTTTGCATCCAGATCCCTGTCATCTGGATGATCATAATCTCACCTCTAACAGGGCTGATGATGAAATACGTCTAGGAAAACAGAATCATGCAAGTGGAAGCTGAGTCTGCATGGTGAGAGGGAGCGATGCGTACCACGTTGCTTTCGTGCACCTCGGGACTCATGGTCATCTGGACGATGAACCAGGTGGCGTTCCTCAGGATGAAGGCGGTGATGAGGTTCCAGTGGATGATGTTCCTCAGGCAGCGAATGCTCCTGTGAGACCAACAAAAGGAGAATAATCTCCATGATCCCAGATGCTCATGCCTCATTCTCAACATTGATTAATAAAGTATGACCTGTGACACGTGATCAAACCAGAAAGAAATATCTGGATTAAATACGTTTTGAGTTCAAGTTTTCTTGTTTATTCTAAACAAGCTTTAATTGAAATAAAGTAAACTGAGTTGAATTAATTATTTAAACATTTTGGGAAATACAATAATTGGATTTCTTGCCGAGAGTTTGAGGATAAAAGCGCTCTCATGTCTGTGTGACAATACTTCAGCTGGAACTAGAAGGGATTAGCTTAGCTTAGCATTAAGACTGGAAAAATCATTCATGTTTTATTGTATTTTAAACAATAAAACAAACTCACAATGAAATGTACCTAAACTGACTGCTTAAATTCCTTTTTCAATTATTAAATGCGAAAGATTTATACGGCTTTCATGTTCAGGTTGAGTGGGGGGATTAGCTTAGCTTAGCATGAAGGCTGTAAATAGGGGGAAACAACTAGCCTGGAACATAAAATCACATTGTGTCCTTCTCAAATATCTGTTTGTTGATTAAACCTACAAAGTAAAGCTTTAGTGGTATTTGTAGATGTATTTCTACATTTATGCTTAGTTAAGCACACTCATACTCACAGGCAAAGGAAATAGATGAATTAAATATCTCCCCCTGCTTTAAACAAAGACATGAAGCTCAGAGCAGTGATCTCCTCCATTAAGACACAACCCTTAAGTAGATGAATATGAATAATGAGGAGAGAGAAAGTAACATTTTCCCCCTTAAAGCAACACAAAGTAAAGCCTCATTTCCACTAATTTAAATTTTCATTTTGCGTCTGCCCTACAACGCCTGATGTTGTTTTTTTTCATGCCGTAAATAAATTGACCCTAGGACACAATTAAGAAATCCGCCTCAGAGCGAGAGCTCGAAAATAGAAACACTCGACCGAACGGACGTATGGAGCCGACCTCTGTCACAGCGGTGACATGCTCACCAGCTGACGGCATCATTAGCCAGCCACCGCAGAATTATTATTTAATTATATCCCAGCATGCATCATTTCTTAATAGGTGTCTCTTGCAGTGGCTTTGTGCGGACCGAGAAGACAGCGTTTGGACCGCTGACGTTTCATTGTTGTGTCCTATTTGTTACTGTCATTGTATAATAACCATGGAGCTCTTTCCTTAATTAAATGCAATAACATGCTCAACTAAAGAACATAATTATGATATTGCTACACAAGAGTAAAAGAACAGCAGCCCTGAGTATTGAAAAATAATACAAAGTTAGGTATTGTCCAACAGACAAGCAGCTGATTTCCTCCCAGTATTACTGTGACTCCAAAGGCAGCCGAGAGCATTTCCTTTCTTCTTCTTTCAATGAGTCGTACTCATTACGCTGCGTGACCTCACTTCCTGCGGAGCCTTGCCCGTGGGGATTGCTCAGCCTGATGGGTAATAATTAAGAGGAAACAGACCTGCAGTCTTTGTCAATGAATAAAAACAATATTAAAAAAACATGAGTTCTCATCCTTCGTCTCTTCTGCTATTTCCCTTTATGGTATAAATATAGTATTGTTATTAGTTAATAACAATACTATATTTCTGCAATAGTGATTCTTTTTATATCATAACATATACTATATTGTGGTATTATCTTATCATTTCAATTATATTTCTATATGTCTATAACACTATATAGTGTGTACAGTGTTTTAACTATTATATAATGAAACTTGTATATTCATCCCCAAGGGGAAAGTCTGAAAGCCAATGTAGAATTTAAATGAAAGAAATAAAACACTAAATTAGACAGTAAATAAATTAAAGAGATGTTACATGAAAAACACCACATATTAGATCATTAAAATGAGAAGAAATTGGTGAAAATATTTGTGTAGAAGAAGCTACATAGTGCACATCCGGCCGCCATGATTTGTGAACTACGTTTACATTTATTGGTATAAGTAAATTATAAGTACATCGTACTCTATACACAGTATACAGAAAAGCTGTTTTCATTCAAACACTATAGAAAGTATATGTTTCAAATAAAGTTTAGAGTTTAATTTGTAGGTTAATGTTGAAGTTACACTCAGAGAGGAGAACGTAAAACAGAGCTTTGTGTATTTTCATGCATATTAAATAAATAGTTCTGGTTGAGTCATGTGAGTGTGAATGGTTGTTTGTCTCTTTGTCAGCCCTGCGATTGGCTGGAGTCAATCCAGGGTGGATTGACTCCAGCCCCCCGCGACCCCGTATGACGGATACGAGGTTTGAAGATGGATGGATGGTTGAATCATCTGAGAATAACAGACAAAGTCTCGTTCTCGAAGTCTCAAGAGCGGTGGAGACGTGAGTGAGATTTGGCTGAGCGATGCTTAGCCAAAGAATTGCTAACGTGTAATAAATGTCGGGATGTATTTCACAATGTGGATGAGAATAAAGATTTCAGAATTTAAAAAGTCACAGAGATGCAAACAAATATGGAAAGATAAAGACAAAAAAAGTCTTTCCCTTTAAAACAGTAACAAGTCAAACCTGAAACCTTGCCCGGCATTTGCAAACATATCACTGTCACAGTCGGGATCATTTTTGGGAGAATTTGGCGACATCATTCTTCGTGACATAATTCTTCATGACATAATTCGCAGTGGTTAGGGTCACGAGGCGAAGCGGGTCGTTTTCTTATCTCAGGGTTGATGGTTCAATCCCTGACAGCTTGTGTCAAAGTGCCTTTGCTTTTTAACCTTGACACATTCCTGCAAAACAACTGCCTAAAGGCTGCAGCCTGTGATTTTACAGTATTTTTCTTTTATCTCGTCCAAAACACCAAGTTAAATTTGTAACACGGGATAACCTATTTAATAAAATGAAACCTAATTATCGTGTAAAATGTCTGTTCTTCTGTCAACAGAAGTAATCTAATAACGCTCCAACTGCCAGTCAGGGTTTTACAGCCCTCGAAAAACCCCTCTCTCTCTTTCTCTCTCTCCCCCCCTCCCCCTTCTGCTGTAATCCCTTCCACTCGTTCCACCACACTGAACAGGAGTATCAACCTTTTCTCTCCATCTCCCCGGCGGAGACAACCTTCCCTTAAATGTCTTCTGGATCTCATTAAAAAGTGAAGAAGGTGAGTAATAAACGGCCAACTCCTCCTCTGCCCCGATGCCATTTTTAGCTGGCCGACCCCCCCACCCTCCCCCGCTCCCCTCCCTCCCCACCGACACTTGCCGACCTCCCCACCAACGCCTCCTCCCTGTTAGAGCCAAACAAACATGGGTTGTGCATACAGGGCGCCCTGCAGGGCTTCCATTTATGACGTTGAAGTGGCCTTTCATGCTTTTCTCACCCGCCCCCGGAGGGATGGAGGGGGGGGGTTTCGGGGATCGATAACGGTTCCGGCTGTTGAGGGCGCTAAGACCTTTTCTGTCCTTAACGCTCGGTTTATTTCGGTTTGTCAGAGAAGCCGATTCCACCTCCAGGGGTCCCAGCAGGCCCCTGCAAGACGGTTTGGCTTATTTTCTTCCAGAGATGGGTTTATGGGTTCCCATTTGTTTGTGGGGGGGAGGGCGGAACATGTGCAAATTTTTTTCATCATCTGTGGGATTGAGATAGAGACGGTTTCATCCCATTACCAAATGTTTTTTTTATACGATGAGAGGAGCTTTAAGACAACAGGGATCTGGAGAACAACAACGTCTCTCATCATCAAAAGTCAATTGTCGTCATGGAGACTCACCTCTCATCATCAACAGTCATCATCGAGACTCACCTCAGACACAGGAAGAGGAAGAAGGCGACGAGCAGTGCCACCAAGGAGATGAAGTGACCCAGGAAGTTGATGATGAAGGCGATCTGGTAGTGCATCTTGCCCTTCTTCTGCGGGGAGAGAGAGAGAGGGAATCACTGGATGAGTCTTGGGGGGGTTTCTCCTTCTGATTTAAACAAACAATATTCTCAGTATAAGAAAAGCGACTTCAAAGACTGAAAACCCTCTTCTGTCTTTTTTTCCTTCTTTCTCTTTTCACAGAGACTTAAACTTTTAAAATTAAAACTGAGTAAAAGTGTGTTGAGACTCTCTCGTCTTATTATGTTCTTCTTGTTTTTAAACCATACCCGAAAAAAAATCTATAACTCAATACCCGTCACACTGACGAGTGTATTCTGACGTGGTGAGCGTTGCATTACGGACTTCATTTCTGGAGGAATGGGGGCCCTGATGTTTCCATAGCAACGGTCCTGGGTGCATGAGGGCGTCTTCAGTGATCACGTCAACCTTTATGTCTTTATGCGCATCTTAGATCTCGTTGAGGTTATTTTTTGTCTCTTCGTGGTTATTTGTCTCCGTGTCGTCATATGTTATGTTTTGTATCTTTTTTTTTTTCCTTCCTGGGTGGAAATGATGAACAGGGGTTCGGGCCCTCGCATGATACTAATCAGCCACCTGCCCATCACTGTGGGTGCTATCACATTCCCCCCCTTGGTTGTTTTAATCTGAATAGTGGGAGGCAGGCGAACATTTGAACTCAAGGTTTAACGTGGAACACGGACACATCTTCCATCTGAATCGTGTCTGTAACTCACAAATATCCATTGTGATCAGATTTTCCCCACAATACCGATAGTAATCTATGCTGTAAGTGGATTTATGTAACCTACTGGTGTCTACGCTGAGATTAAATGTGGACTGGTTTAATCCCTGCGCCCCCGCCCCCCTTCCTGAAAGACGTAATCTCGTTCCCTTTATTCTGGTGCAGCAGCTCAAATCTTTAACTCTTTTTAGAGTCTGCAGGAGGCTTCGTAAATACATACACAGGCAGACTTAATGAAAACTGAGTCTTCGTAGAAAATAGCTCATTTATTATCAAAGACTTCTGAGAGAGACTCACACGACCAATTCAAGCGTTCTACAGCTCCTTCAAACAGCTGTATTAATTCACGTTAGTGAAAACTTTGTCCAATACTCATTTTTACTGAATGTGGCTTCAATGTATCATGAAGCAGCACGCTGCTGCCCACCCGTTGCTAACAGCCAGCTGGCCCCCTTCCTGCTGTTGTTCACAATGCAGCTTTACCGGGGGAAATAAACGATGTGCGGGAGAGTGTTTGAACACAGGTGTGTAGCACTTGTGTGCAGTACGGGGGGTTGTTGTTGTTGTTGTTCCTGTTCAAATGAGCTCATAAAGCATTTGATGACTTGATATCATTTTATTTTCTGATAGCGCTGTCGGTATTTGGACGACTCATTTCTTCACCCATTTGAAAGTGAATAAACACCACGTCTCGTACCTTCACGTCGAGGTCCTGATGTAATGCAACGCATACGCTGGTAGTTTCTGTTGTGTCTTCTGGCTAAATGTAATCTATGCAACGCTGTGTTGTGCAGAGGAACCTGACAAGTGGAATCAAGTCAAACAAGAGAAAGTGTTTGTTTTTTAAAAAGCACACAGAGGCTTCAGCTGTCTTAACGAGAGAAATCACGTGGTTTTATTTTGTCCCGGCCGTTGCATTGTTTCATTGAAGACTGTAAAAACACTAACTGTAGCCATCAGGACATTTCTCTCTGCGCCAGCATAATGTATTCTTCCAGCAAACGAGGAATGTAGATTTCACCCTCCATCTTTTCCATCAGAGAACCGCTATAAAAGGATCATTCCAAGGGTAGTGCGACAGGGGGGGATGATTACAATGATTAGTGGCTACACAATGGACGATTCATCTTTCAATGTATGTATGAGTGCAGTAATATAGATGTGTGGAAGGAACGTGAATCAGGGCTTTAACAGACACTGAAAGGCCCCGCGGCCCAACACCCGACATAAATCAAGGGAACAGGAGGTTTTTAAAATGGATAGCGGGGCTCAGAGGAGGGGGCGGACGGCGAGAGGATAATATAAGACCCGCCCACCACTCGCCTTGGGTCTCTGTGAAAATGTGTGAAGCACAAGAGTCATACCCAAACCTGACTCACTCTCCTTCTGTGAGAAACAACAGACACTTCTTGTTTATTGGAGAATATAAACTCCAGGAAAAGAGGACCCCCCCCCCCCCCCTCAAACAAACGCTCCAATAAGCCTTTGATCCACACAGTTTCTCTCCCCAGCGGGGCCGCTGAATATCCGGTTCAATACGGGCTGAACTTTAGAATGGAAGCCACTCGAACTGGCCCTCCTTGTTTACCGCGATATCAATCACGCCCCCGCGGCCACCTGGTGATTTATATTTCACGGCTATAAAAAGGAAAGGAAATCAAATACTTTTTAAAAGGTTGGACATTCTGCATCCATCTTACGCTGGGACGGATCAGACGTGAGACGTCGACTTGCTCACGGGTGCGTCTGGTGACCTCGTCGGGAGGCGAACGCGACCTCACAGGTGAGACAAAACACACATGTGTCCGTCTCGCCTATTTGTGTGGCAGATTCTAAAACACACATCACTTACAAAAAAACATCCATTTCACAACAATTTAAAAAAAAATGGAATAAAAAGATGAACCGGCGCGAGGAGAGAAACACAAAGAGACAACACCAGCAGAGACAACATAAGATATTCTGTCCTGTGAAGCGCCCGCCTGCTGCCAGCGACGGGCCGATGTTATTCATCATGTTCAGAAAGGCGTCTAAGACTAAATTAGATCCTTCCAAGAGTGTCACACATACGTCCACATCATAGTTTATTTTTCATCTTCACTGGGTGTTCACATCATAGTCTATTCATCTCCACTGCATGTTCACTAACTCTCCTGTCATTTCAGATCCTCCCACCTCGTCACCTGATTTCCTGCACCTGGTTCTCCTCACCCTCACCTGTGGTGCCTTCCCTCGTCAGTCACTCACTATTTAAGCCAGTCACATTCTGTTGCTCACTGCCAGATTGTCTTGTGTGTTCTACCAAGTTTTCCAGCGTTTCCCGAAGCCATCCTGTTTTTCTCGATTCCGACCTCGTCTGTTCCTCGACCCCGATTTACCTGCCTGCCCCGTTTTGGATTTGTCTGCCTGTCTGTGTGCCCTCCTGATTCTGACCCTGCCTGTCCTCGTCTACGGATTACCTGCCTGCCCCTCTGGACTTGTTTGCCTCCTGACGGATCTCCCGGTTTTGACCCTGCCTGAACCTTGATTAAAACCCTCCTGTCTTGTCCATCGTGTACGAGTCGTGCATTTGGGTTCTCCCGTACTCCGGTATCAGTAACCGTGACAGTACAATCTGGCCAAACATGAACCCAGCCGACCAAGAACGTACCGAGCCCGAAACCCCGAATCCAAGCAACATGTTGCAGCGCCATGAGCAGCAGCTCCACTTCATGGCTGAGGCCATGCAGTCTATGTCGGCCCGCCATGAGAGCAGCATGGAGTCCCTCCGCGACCACCTGCGGAACCTCGCCGTGGTGACGCGTACTCCGGACGTCACCCCCGCTGCTGCCCAAGCACCCACCTCCGCTCCAATGTCCGACGCACGTCTTCCTCCACCCGAGCGTTGTTCCGGCGCTCCCGGTTCCTGTCGACCGTTCCTGGTACAGTGTTCGCTCGCCTTCGAGCTCCAGCCGTCCGCGTTTCCCACCGAGAGGTCCCGGGTAGCGTACATTGTTTCCTTGCTCACAGGGAGAGCAAGGGATTGGGGAACGGCCGAATGGGCTAAACAGACTTCTATCTGTTCCTCCGTCGCGTCGTTTTCCGAGGCGATGCAGAGGGTTTTTGACCATGCCACTCCCGGACGAGAGGCGGCCCGGGGACTGTTTGGTCTGCAGCAGGGAATACGATCCGTTTCCGACTATTCCATTGACTTTCACACCATGGCAGCGGAGAGTGACTGGAACCAAGCCTCGCTTCGCGATGCCTTCTACCACGGATTATCCAGCCGCGTAAAGGACGAATTGGCAGCTCGGGATCTCCCTGCTGGTTTAGACGAGCTGGTCGCCCTCGCCATTCGGATCGACGGCCGTCTGCGGGAGCGGAGAAGAGAGAGGGTCGCTTGCGCAGCTTCAGGATCACCGCCGCGCCAGTGGCCGGAACCGCGACGGGCACCAACCGAGGGTGGACCTTCTGAGTCTATCGCGGGGCCAGAGGCAATGCAGCTGGGACGGGCTCGACTCGCTCCGGCTGAAAGGCACCGCCGCCTGCAGGCCAACCAATGCATGTACTGCGGTCAAAGCGGTCATTATGTGAACGCTTGTCCAGTAAAAGACAGGGCTCACCAGTCAACCAGAGGGCGCTGGTGAGCCGGGAAGTTAGATTAGAAATGCCCTCTCGACCCCAAATCCATGCCCAGTTGTTTTTCCAGGATAAGAGCTACACTGTTCCGGTTCTGATTGACTCGGGTGCAGACGCCAATCTCCTCGACCAAGACCTGGCCTTCAAGATGGGGATTGAGCAAATCGCTTTGGAAAGACCCATCCGGGCCACGGCGTTGGACGGTCGGCTACTCTGCAGGGTGACTCATCAAACCACCCCGCTGCGCTTGGAGATGTCAGGTAACCACAGTGAAGCACTCACCTTTCATGTACTTCATGCACCTCAACAACCAGTCATTTTGGGGTTTCCATGGCTTAGGAGGCATAATCCGCACATTGACTGGGCTACTGGGACTATATTTGGGTGGAGTCCTCACTGTCACGCGGTTTGTTTAAAGCCGGCGTCTGCCATTAGCCGCTCCGTGTCTCCTGAGTCCCCAGATCTCACGGGCGTACCCGAGGATTACCACGATGTAAAGGAGGTGTTCAACAAGGCTCGGGCCACCTCACTACCGCCTCACCGCCCGTACGATTGTGCTATAGACCTCCTTCCGGGCACCTCGCCCCCAAGAGGGCGACTATTCTCTCTGTCGGCCCCTGAGACTAGGACTATGGAGAAGTACATCAGCGACTCCTTGGCTGCCGGTCTCATTAGACCGTCGTCATCCCCGGCCGGCGCGGGGTTCTTTTTTGTGAGCAAGAAGGACGGATCCCTGCGACCTTGTATTGATTACCGGGGACTCAATAACATCACCATCAAAAACAGGTATCCACTTCCACTCATCTCATCTGCTTTTGAGTTGCTACAAGGGGCAACCGTATTTTCCAAACTAGATCTACGCAACGCTTATCATTTGGTCAGGATCAGAGAGGGGGATGAGTGGAAGACGGCCTTCAACACTCCCAGTGGACATTATGAATATTTGGTCATGCCATTTGGCCTCACTAATGCCCCAGCTGTTTTCCAGGGGCTGGTAAACGACGTTCTCCGCGATCTGCTCAATGTCTGTGTTTTTGTCTATCTGGACGATATTTTGATTTTTTCCAAGTCTACACAGGAGCATGTGATACATGTACGGCAAGTCCTCAAGAGACTCCTTGAGAATCACCTCTTCGTTAAGGCAGAGAAATGCAGTTTCCACACCTCGGAAGTATCTTTTCTGGGCTTCGTCATCAAAGCCGGCAATATTCAGATGGACCCTGCGAAGACCAGGGCGGTGGCAGACTGGCCCCAACCCTCCACCCGCAAAGAACTGCAGCGTTTTTTGGGCTTCGCCAATTTCTATCGGCGGTTCATTCGGAACTACAGTGCTGTGGCTGCTCCTCTCACCGCTCTAACCTCCCCACAAGTGCCCTTTCAGTGGACCTCGGTAGCGGCCAGGGCATTCGGGGAATTGAAAACACGTTTTACCTCTGCCCCTATCCTTGTTTTCCCAGACCCTGCTCGCCAGTTTGTGGTGGAGGTGGATGCGTCGGACACCGGTGTAGGAGCAGTTCTCTCGCAGCGGTCGTCTACAGATCAGAAGGTTCATCCATGCGCCTTCTTCTCCCGGAAACTGTCTGCCACGGAGAGGAACTATGACATCGGGGATCGGGAGTTTTTGGCGGTAAAGCTTGCACTGGAGGAGTGGAGACACTGGCTGGAGGGAGCTGACCAGCCGTTTATGGTATGGACTGACCACAAAAACTTAGAGTACATTCGCTCTGCCAAGCGGTTGAACTCCAGACAGGCAAGGTGGGCTCTATTTTTTAACCGTTTCGAGTTTACTCTGACTTACCGGCCGGGCACGAAGAATGCCAAACCTGATGCCCTGTCCCGTCAGTACCAGTCCAGGATCTGCGTTCAGAGTCCGGAGAACATTCTCCCCCCTGAATGTGTTGTTGGGGCAGTGGCCTGGGAGGTGGAAGAGGAAGTAAAACAGTCTCATACAGCGCAACCGGCACCGAGTGCCTGCCCCGATAACCTTCTGTTTGTCCCAGCGAATCTGCGCTCAAAGGTCCTGCAGTGGGGTCACTCTTCCCGCCTGGCTTGTCACCCGGGAGTGATCCGCACGCTAGCTCTGCTGAAACAACGGTTTTGGTGGCCCACCATGGAGAAGGACGCTAGAGAATTCGTCAGTGCCTGCATTATCTGCGCTCAGCATAAGCCCTCTCACAAGGCTCCATCCGGCCTTCTTCACCCCCTGCCCATCCCTCATCGTCCCTGGTCCCACATTGCCTTGGATTTTGTAACCGGCCTACCCCCATCTGACGGTAACACAGTTATTCTAACGGTAATTGATCGCTTCTCCAAGTCTGCTCAACTCATCCCTCTACCTAAGCTGCCTTCTGCTAAAGAGACAGCAGAATTGCTATTACAGAAGGTGTTCCGCCTGCATGGTCTGCCCGTCGATGTGGTCTCCGATCGGGGGCCACAATTCACTTCTCATTTTTGGTCTGAGTTTTGCAGGCTACTGGGGGCCACAGTCAGCTTATCGTCTGGATTTCACCCACAGTCCAACGGTCAGGCAGAGCGGATGAACCAGGAGATGGAGACTTCTCTACGCTGCATCTCTTCCCGCAACCCCCGCTCTTGGTCCCAGCAACTCCTATGGGTCGAGTATGCCCACAACACACTCCCCAGTTCGGCTACCGGGCTCTCACCTTTCCAATGTTCTAGAGGATACCAACCTCCGCTGTTTCCGGAGCAGGAACTGGAGGCAAGCGTCCCTTCTGTCCAGGCGTTCATTCAGCGGTGTCGGCGCACCTGGAAGCAAGCCCGCTCCACGCTCCTGCGTACCTCGGACCGGTATCAACGGTCGGCTAATAGACGTCGCACCCCGGCACCCTGCTACGTCCCGGGACAACGTGTCTGGTTGTCCGCCCGGGACCTTCCACTCAGAGTGGAGTCCAAGAAGTTGGCGGCTCGATTTGTGGGTCCCTTTCCAGTCTCCAGGGTCGTCAACCCTGCAGCAGTCAGACTCCAGTTGCCGCGGGCCATGAAGGTCCACCCCACCTTTCATGTCTCCAGGCTAAAACCTGTCCTGGAGAGTCCACTTCAACCCTCCTCCAGACCCCCTCCGCCCCCCCAGCTCATTGACGGGGGCCCAACTTACACGGTCCGGCGCCTACTCAAGTCTCGTCGACGGGGTAGGGGGCTGCAGTATCTGGTGGATTGGGAGGGATACGGCCCAGAGGAGCGCTTGTGGGTCCCGTCACGCCACATACTAGACCCTTCCCTGATCAGGGACTTCCACAGAGCACACCCGGACCAGCCCAGTGGGACGTCGAGAGCCGTCCCTAGAGGGGGGAGTTCTGTCACACATACGTCCACATCATAGTTTATTTTTCATCTTCACTGGGTGTTCACATCATAGTCTATTCATCTCCACTGCATGTTCACTAACTCTCCTGTCATTTCAGATCCTCCCACCTCGTCACCTGATTTCCTGCACCTGGTTCTCCTCACCCTCACCTGTGGTGCCTTCCCTCGTCAGTCACTCACTATTTAAGCCAGTCACATTCTGTTGCTCACTGCCAGATTGTCTTGTGTGTTCTACCAAGTTTTCCAGCGTTTCCCGAAGCCATCCTGTTTTTCTCGATTCCGACCTCGTCTGTTCCTCGACCCCGATTTACCTGCCTGCCCCGTTTTGGATTTGTCTGCCTGTCTGTGTGCCCTCCTGATTCTGACCCTGCCTGTCCTCGTCTACGGATTACCTGCCTGCCCCTCTGGACTTGTTTGCCTCCTGACGGATCTCCCGGTTTTGACCCTGCCTGAACCTTGATTAAAACCCTCCTGTCTTGTCCATCGTGTACGAGTCGTGCATTTGGGTTCTCCCGTACTCCGGTATCAGTAACCGTGACAAAGAGAAATACAACTGTTTATTTTTAAAGACCATCTATCAACGAGGAGGAGGGATTCACATCTACATGCCACACATACACATTTCCTTGTGACTTGTAACATCATATCAGACCCCCATATGTGTCCTCGTCCTACTTCATTCATCGAGAGGTCTGCCTACTCAAACATTTATGTCAAAAGGGAATTATTGTAGCCTACACGTTTTTTGTTTAGTAAGGAGAGAAATTGCACTTTTTAATGATCCCTAGCAGAGTTTTGGGGGGTAAGGGATGAAAATCACAGCCAGAACGACTCCTTTATGACACTATCTTCAATTCCTGCTCTGGCTGTGTGTTAAAGAGCCAAAGGCAGAAGAACAGGATATCCTAGCTTAGCATAAATACTGGAAGCAGGTGCACACATTTCTCATTTTATATGAAGGATGTTCTGATAAAGCAATTATGAATCATAAAAAGTCCCATGGATTTACTCTTTACTCTACTAAAAATGTTAATGAGTCTGGCGAGCGACCCAGAAAGCACTGAGAGACTAATATTGTAGTTTTAGTCTTTTCGTGATACATCGGGTAAAGGAGATTGATGGCTTTGCTTTAAAACCCGGGAAAAAGAAAATGCAACCGAGATAATTGAAGCAGCGCCGAGTAAACAACAATGTTTACGGAAACTACAGTGTTTGCATATTCAGCTGCGTTTGGGCAGATGGTCGGGTCGGGCTAAACAAACACATCACGTACTTTTACATTTCACATGAAATACTTTAAGTGTCCCCTCGTCACGGCCTGGTTTAGATCCTCGTGTCCCCTCGGAGAGCTTTGTCGCTCCTAATTAAAATGAGTGCTCATCGCCGTCACATCTGCACGTCACAACGCGCCATGCAGGTGGCAGCTGAAAGCGTGCACGCAGCAAAGCAAAAGCGCCCGCGTGCAGCATGTGACGAAATAAATAAAAGAAGTGGAGCACAGCGGGACCTTAACAGCAGCGGTCTGCCGGCTCTCCTCGCTCGCTTCGCCGGAGGCCGGCGGCGCTCGGATAAATCACTGTTGCTGGCTGCTATCTCTTTTGACAAATCAACTAAATGAGGCGCCCTTTTTTTTTTTCTTCCTCCCTTTCGTTTAGCATTGGAAGGCTAAAAGGCTGCGGGGTTGATTAGCGGATTTCAGGGTCCCGCCTCAATTTTGAAAAAAAAAAAAAAAACGGAAACCAAGATGGCGTGAAAGCCGCGGCCGGCGCCGGCGCTCGTCACGCAGCAGATCCCCGACACTTCCTTTTGTCTGCGGCGTCAGCTTGAGGCTCCGAGGGGAACAAACCCTGAATCCATATTTACTATAAATAAACTCTCTGAGTGAACCCGTCCCACTCGTCTTCCACCGCTGACCTCGCTTTTGCTGTTGGTTTTTTGATTATGTTTCACGCTTGGTAGAGCCTCCTTAATCAGGATACATGTGTCTCACCTCTGCGTGAAGAATGGCCTTACACATGGTGTAGTTCCCCTTCAGCGCCCACGTCCCGTTGCCAAGACATTTCCTGTACACGTTATCTGGAGAAGAGAGTAAGAGATGGAAAAAAAGGAGACAGCTGTTAAACAAAGAACATTTTTCTCATTCTTTCTTGACTTTACAATACTTCCTCGGAAAAATAGAAAAAAAGGGCCTTTCTGCTTTTGAGCCTAATAGGGAGCGATATCATTAGAGGTGGGCCAGCGAGCTGTGAGTTCTCACACGCTTGCTGTCAGGACATTTTGCCACCCTCTTCTCCTTCTTTACATTCAGACCGGAGCTTTTCTCTCCAGTGATTGTGTTTAACCTGCAATTTTGTGTGATTTTACCCTAAAACAAGACGACCCACTCTTAAACACGAGGGTTCTTCACGGAGGCCTTTAGCTTCTGCACAGAACTATTTGCTTCTGGAGAATATGTTTTTAAAAGCTTCTTTGTAGGACTACGCGTACCATTAAAAATAGTTCCTTAAGGGTTGGTAAAAGCTGATTCAGCCCTTCAGGAAAGCACACGAGGAAACTTGTAGTATAAATACTAATCATACTGTTTAAATATTAATAGAAATATAGAATATAAAAGGGTTCTTGGTACAAACCCTTTGGATGGGTTCTTGCCAATCCCTATTGCCTCCTTTTAAATAAAAAAATAGAAGACAGAGGGACAGTGAAGCGGTGATTATTTTAAACTAAATCTAAAATAAACCCATCACTTCTGCACATTGCTGGATAACGGAGCGGCGGTAGCGAGGGGGCGGCTCGGAGGCTCTGACAGATGATGAGTCAAATCATGTTTTTCCATTCGGGCACACCACACATTTCTTGCCACATTATCAGGGCGGATGTGAAATCATACTGCAACAAATTTCACATTTGTCATTTCACATTTATTATTCCTTACGATGAAGGCCAAAGAAATCATCAAACAGGACACAGAGGGTTTGAAACGCTGCAAATGAGGCAATTTAAAGATGAAAGGCGACATGTCAGAGCTATTCTCAAAGATATCCGTTCTCACATCGCCGGCTGTCTGCAGGTGAGCCGGTTCAGGGACCACGAATGATATGAGCGAGGGAAAAATTAAGTTTGCCCCGGATGAAAACAGTTGAAACAAACATGCCGTCTCATCAGCAGCGAGGCCGCGTCCAAACGCATTTGCTTGGCTCTGCTCTCCTGGACAAGCTAAACCCTTCTCACTGAGTCATGAGACCATGAGACCATGTGACCCCGATCCAGAAGGTCGACTCGGGTGGACGGAGACGTTGGAAACATTCCCTGCAGCAGGCGAGAGGAAAGCTGCGGACGTCCATCAGTGGCAGGGCATTTTTTTAAAAAGGAGCTGCTTGTTTCGGGTGGGGGGTGGGTTGGGGGGGGGGGGGTTCTTCTCCGCTGGTGTTTGAAGAGGGAACATTGTGGGAAAAGCCTCAGATGTTTCCTGAGTGAGATTTCAACCACTCCAATGCGCACTAATGTAAGAACACGTGACAGCCATGGTCGATAAGCTGCCAGGAAGGTTGAACATTTCAAAAAAGTTTTCATGGGATTCCAAACTTGAATTATCCCAAAGATGTGGAACACTTTAAGTTTGAATGGAGTTCAGCTTAAAGTGTGAATGAGTGAATGCAGGTTGAAGCTGCATGCAACGTGAGGAAATATCTATTCCTTTCTTCTTCTTTTTTTTTTGAACGATTTTTCTTATCCGTAAACGTGGAATATTTCTGGAACCACAGAAGGATATGAATAATAAACGCAGGCCACTTTAACGGGCCAGATGATGTTATTCCAAAACTGGAACACATCTGGATGGTTTACGTTCTAAACTGGGAAACAATCTACAGCCGATAATCCGCTGGTGGAGCATGAAGATGAAATGACAAATAAGAGATAATAAAGATTTACTTCACCCGGGGCCGAAGCGTCTGCCGTTCATACGACACTTCATAACCATCCAATGAGCCAACAGCGTATTTATGCGAGAAAATGTGTGTGTGAAAGAAGGACAGATTCTCAAATCAATAATGAGTCATTTGTTCTTGTTTACTGGAGAACATTTGATCCAAAGAGGAACATTTCCAAAGTTCCCCTCTGTTTTAGCTGAAGACAGCGAAAGACACCGCGGCCTGAGATGTAGGCTCTTTTTCTTAAATAAATGATTTAATAATGAGATGTTTTGGGGAGGGGAAGAGCTGAGATGGGAATGGGTTTTCCTTGGGGCACTAATGTGTAAAAATAGCTTGTTGACAGTGTAAAGGGACTGTCATCCCAAATCAAGATTACCTAGCTTGTGATAGTCCCTAAATCCCAAACGCAATATCCCAGAGAGCTTTAAAATCTGTCTGAGGAGAACGATGTCAAAGTCAAAGGCTCTGCAGTGGACGGACGGAGGACACCGGCAATCCGGAGGCTCGTTTAACCATTCGCATTCATAAAAAAAGAGACTAAAGAGATTAAAGAATACATTTTCAATTCCACTCTGTGGGCGGCAGAATATCAGTAGCTTGGAGATCAAACTGCTTTATTTCTTTTGAGGAAAATCTATTTTCCACCATCGGGCTGGTGCCTGACTGAATTTAACGTGCAATGGCTCAATAAGAATTCACAAGTTTTTCAAAGAGCTCCCATAATTCTCTCCTTCAAATTTACATGGCACGGCATGACCGGGCGACTTTCCTCCGGGTTCACGCTCACAAATAATCCCAACGGATTAATGTCAGAGCGATAAAGCAACTTTTAGTTAGAAGGCAGCATATTTACAAACCAAAGTGCGGCGCGAATGTTTAAAGGAATGTGTGAAAAGCAGACAAAGAGGGCCGGCGAGAGGGCGCAGATCTCCACGGTACCAGCGGCCTTCAAATACGGCAGCAGGACCTTGAGATGAATTCTCTTTGGCACAAGACCACACGGTGAATTATGGCTGCTAAATCTCTTTATTAAAAAAAAAAACATATATAAAGAGATATATACATATCAAACATTTCGCAGGAAAGACCGGATGTCACTGAAGCTGTTACGTAAATAACCAAAAAAAGCCTTTTCATATTGTTTGCTGGATGGAGTTTTGCAGCCAGTTTTTGTGAGGATGCAGAGTGACGTCTCTCTGAGAAGAGCACAAAGTCGGCCTGCTTCTGTGATTGTCTCTATTAATGTTATTATATCTCCTGAAGACGATTACAAGAAAGGAGAAATACAGTCTGAGAGCTTCTCTTCAAAGAATCAACTGAAATGAGAGGAGTATTTCACACAAAAGTTGGTTGAAACTTATTTCTAAAATACAGAATAAAAACTTCTAGAGAGATGCAGATACAACATGCTACTAAACTAGCAAATAGAAACAGACTGTCATTTCAGCTGATGTCGTTCTGCTGTCTGAATGTATGGGGGAAATTCACAGCTACAGCAAATGAAATTCACACAGCGGCTGTGTTATGATCGCTGTCGGTTATTTCCATCACTGTTGGAATGAAAGTAAGAAGCCTATTCCCACCTCTGAGTAACCGGAACCACGGGAGGAGCTGCAGAGGACTTTTAATGCCTCTTTTTATTTCCCTCCGTCTGTTAGAAGGGATTTATTGACATCAAGGAACAGCTCCGAGGTCAGTTTGAAGAGAGGCATGATGGCAGCCAAAGTTTAAAAACACACAATCAAACCCGGTAACTCTCTTTGTGCTGTAACTCTCCACCAACAATCCGACCACAGACCTCAGGACCTCCTGTGTTGTAGCTTGTGCTTCACCCGGTGTCTCCACCCACGCGTTTCACCTTAACCAGCCTCAGACGGGGGGAGAAGTCTCAGCAACACGCTGACGAGGAAGGAAACAAGTTGTGGTGTGCGCTGAAAATACGTCCTGGCTAACAACCAAACAACTGCTGTGCAGACACCAACGTCCATCCAAGAATCCGCCCAAACTCAGAATGAGTTTTACAAATCGTTATTGGTGAGCTTCACCATTAACCATTTAAGTTTTTCACTTAGAAGGAGCCGAGCTAGATGTTTCCATTTGCTTCAAGTCTCTATGCTAAGCTAGGCTAATCACCTCCTTACTCCAGCTTCGTTCTTAAGGCTGACTTCAGTCCTCTCGCCCAGTCGGCGAAATAAAGCCAAATCCTCTTATAATCTTAGTAACTTGAGATGCTTGGATCAGTGTTTCTGTGGTTCAGTTGAGACGAGGCCATTTTCAGAGGGTTTCTTCTCTCCCTTCATCAGCATGTTCAGGTAGCCTCCTCGGTAGCACGCGTCCCTCGTACATTTGTCACATGGTGAAACCATCTCCATCACTGCTCTATTAACATTCTCCAGCGGTCTTCGCGCAGGCAGCAAAGGGATGGAGCCTCTGGCAGCGCCGTACAGCGCTGTTAACATCTGTCACTCTCTCAAGGTCTCCTATCGTCTGCAGCCAAACCGCCGGTCCGCCTGCCAGGAGCCCAGTGTGAGCGGCAGCCAGGTTGCTCTTCAGAAGGATCTCATCGTTGTAGGCTACATGCTACATATTAGCTTTAATCCCTGCCCAGCTACGGGCCATTGTTGTTTTCCGAGTAGGATGTTAAAAACAGCCGCAAGCTTGCGCCAGGTGCTAAACCCCCCGCCCTCCTCCGCCCTCCTCCGCCCCCCCGTGGTAACCGGAGCTCTGGGTGCAAGCGGATAGAACGGGGCCGGCAGCCCTCCAAGCCCTCCAAGGATGCTCTTTTCATTTCATTTCCAAACACGCACACAGATCACAGGATCCCCTCTGTGGCAATGGAAACAAGGAAAAAGCACACAGCACAGCAGAAATGGTGCTATGATTTTAGGCCTGACGCGAGCAAATACGCTGACCCAAATTTAGTCACACTTACTTAGCGCTTTGACACAACGGATCAATGGCTCCAGCTCAGAAGCATCCTCCACCTCCTCTGTGCATTCTGAGCACCGGTCTAATTAAAACCCGGATCAGCAGGGAGGAGAAAAACATATTATTTCCACTAAATCAGGGTTTTCTCTCTCTTTTGGCAGAGCAGCACCGACTGTAAAGATCTGAGCTGCAACTCGATGCGTCTGCTGTTTTTTGAAGGTCAGCCATTGATTAGAGGTCACGGAGACTCGTTACTCTAGAATGTCGTAACACTTCAATCCCTGCAATCCAACAAAAGATAAATAATGTGTTAAAACTGGTGAAGCAGCGATGAAGGTTACAGTGCACACGGATCTGATGTTTCAAGGTCCTTTCCATGGACATTTAAGTCGTTATGTTACTTGGACCCTTTCTACTTAACTGAAAATAAAATCAATTTAACACGAATGTTTATGTATGGATTTAACGGACGAGAAGCAGGGAGCTGGAAGCTGGATCTGTTTGACCTTGAAAGAGCCAGGCTAGCTGTTTCCCTCTGCTTCCAGTCTTTATGCTAAGCTAGGCTAACCACCTCCGCGCTCCAACTTTGATCGCGCCGCTGAAATCAGTCCTCCCGCCTCGGTGCGGGAGAGAAGGCCAGTAACCGTATCTGAATAAACGTGTAACTATTCCTTTAATGACTTCAGTAAACCTCAGTAAAGAGAGAAGCGTTGGCTCAGTGTTTGTTTGGTTCAGTCGGGACGGAGGCCAGTTTCTGAAGGTGTCTTGGAATACTCTGTTTCTCTCTCACTTCATTAAAATATACAGCGAGCCCTCTCAGTAGTGGTTGTCAACATCCACACACAACATAAGAGAGTGGGAGTCACATTAAACAATCTGCTTTTCCTCCCTCGGTGGAAAGTTCCTCACTGAGGCGCATCGTATTGACCACGATTAAGGATCCGATGTTTTCGTACAGAGCCCTTTTCATGACTGTGTTAAAAACAAGACATGTATTCTCATTAACACACATTTTAGATTCTTGTACTTGTAACATTTTTACTCAGGAAAAAAATATTCTACTTTTTAATTATGATTTGGGAATAGTAAAACTACAACTGAAAACAGTTTGTATATATATATTATTATAAATACTAACTTTTTAACAATGTGAGGACTGTTGGTTAGGCATTGTTAGTTTTTGTGTGGTATACCGTTCTGTTTTTATGCAAACGGTGTTTGTAGAGGCTAAGCCTACGCTTTAAGCCACTGAGGCATTTCGTCCGACAGCCCTAATTGACGCGCCGCTGTTCGTCCCGGATGAACGACAGTCCTGTAGCCTTTGTGCTGTTTAGTCCCTTTATTTTTCCAACTTTTTTACCATACCGTTACAACCATCCACCCAGCGTGTGTAACGTAGCACTACCCAGCATGTGCGGTCAAAAACTGTTTGGCTATTCTGATTCTGGCTCTTACAATGTTAAAGCACACACTGTAATACTTCATTAAAGTGGCGCTAAACCTGCCGTGAATGAGACAAATCTCGTGAAACACAAATCTGTGAAACAACTCTTAAATCCCGAGTATTTCTGAAATGACGCAGGCAACGCCTTACTGAAACTTTCCACGCCCCTCCATCGCTTCCTCCCGGGAATAAACGCCTATTCAGGTGAGGAGTCGTACCTGTATTCTGAAAACATGGAACGGTTTCTCTGCCACTTTATTTTCCTTCAAGAGTGCTTTAAATTCATCCCAAAAGTGGAAACTGGAGCAGTTCTTGAGACATGGCAGGGTGGGGAGGGGGGCTGGATGCCTTCACGCCGGGTGTGTGTGTTCTGGCTCGCTACTGCACGAGACACCTCCAGGGCTCCTCGCATCACTTTCACATCTTCCTCCTTTGTCTCTTCTGTCTTTGATGTTCCCCCGACCCTCACCGCCCCCCCTTCACATGCACTTACATGGCACTCATGAATTAATATTCAACGAATATGCTGGAGCTCATTCAACAAAAGGAGGAGCGTTACATTCCTTGAGAGCGAGCGGGAGGGCGAGCCGGGGTGACTGGCGGTGAGCAGTACTCTAAATAAAG
Organism: Gasterosteus aculeatus; assembly: GCF_964276395.1. Lineage (NCBI taxonomy): Eukaryota > Metazoa > Chordata > Actinopteri > Perciformes > Gasterosteidae > Gasterosteus > Gasterosteus aculeatus. The sequence continues at coordinate 7,574,408 of NC_135692.1, read as the reverse complement.
AGTACCCCCTCCCCTTCCGCATCCTATATCCAGTCTGACTGACGCAAGACCAGACAACTCGCAGCCAGTCAGTGACATGTGCACACACACACACACACACACACAAGCACTGGCCCCCCTGTGGGGGCCATCAGGGGAAAGTCAAGTTCGGTGAGGAGGGTTTCCGGGCGGGGCGAGTAGACGTGCAACAACAGGAGCCGAGTCACGAGCCCAGAGGAGGGCGTGCAGCACCAGGGGCGCCTGTCACGACTCACTAGCTGAGTGGTCTGGACGACGCCCCCTGGTCGTCTCTCACACCACTCGCAACCCGCGAACCACCCACCCCGCCCTCTCTGCGCATATGCTTGGCAACATGGTGATCACTTGGGAAAAAACACACAAATCAAGTTTTATCATAGTGCAACATTATCTTTCCTCTCAAACCTTTAATCGCATAGATTAACGCGATTAATGTGGCCGAGATTAATGTGATAAAATATTTTAACACAATTAAGTCTGTTTAACTTCTCGTGTAGAAAACCGCCGCTAGCTGCAGTCAGTTAGACAGAAGAGAGCAAGATGGTAGCTGAAGATGGAGAGAGCTTGCATTGGGAGTAAAACAAACAGACTCCTCGTGTCAAATAGAAGGGGGGGTGAGCGGAAAACAGACCACTTTACACACCGCTAGGCTAAGCTAGCTGCTAGGCTACTTCCATCTCAACATCTACCCTGCACAGGACCACCACTGTGTCCCTAAAAGACAGTGATTTGGAAAACGTTCTGGCTAAATGTGGGGAGATTCAAACACAGCCGTCAAATAATAGAGAGTTGAGAGCAAAGTGGACAGGTGGAAGAGTCGCTTGTTCAACGCCTTTCACCCAGTCTGCATTATTATACTGCAATGACACGCTTATCTTGGCTTGACATGAAGGCGTTAAAATCATTTTAAGCATCTACCCCAATACAACCAGTTCCATTCATTAAGAGTGAAGCCACACTTCTACTGCTCTTGACTTAAAGGGCCAGTATGCAGCATTTGAGTAACTCCGTTGGCAGAAATGTAATATAGTGTTCAAAACAACATTTGATTAGTTCACCTGAAACTATGTATCGTTGCTTTGTCTTTAGAGTGAGCTCTGCGTATCGGTAGAGGGAGCGGCAGGCTTCTTGCTACGGTGGCCCAGAGAGGACAAACCAAACTACAAACTATTACATTGACTCTAAAGACAGACTTCCACGTTTAAACGTTCATTTACGGTCTAAACTTTTTTGTATATACATGTGTACTTTATGGGATGGATTAACGGGTTTGGAATCAAATGAGCGGACTGCGGGTTCACATCCTCAGCCAGAAGCCATCGAACACTATGCACGGCCCCTTTAATCTGGGATTTGTCTCGGGATTTGTCTCGCTCGCTTTTTGAAGCACTGCCTGGTTGGCTACCTACTAACCCGATTCGTGGAAGTGCTGTTTCATAGTACTGCTATTCAGGGAGGGACACGCGTACACACACACACACACAAACACACAATGGCTGTCATCTTTACTTCTGTTCAGCAGCAGGTTGTATTTTAAGAGAACATGTTGGCTGTAACTTCTTCAGTCACAAAGACTGAGGCTCAAAGCCGCAGCGCTGGAGTTTAACTCCACATTTACATTTACTTGTGCACTTTACGAGAGTGTTCCTTCCCCGACGCTCTGTAGCTACATCGATCCGACAGCTTTAGCTGCTTAACAAATCAACAAATTAAGACTGATGCACACAAATCAAGACGACTACTTAGTAATTAGACCCCTCCAATTATACAAGTACAGGTGAAACGATTATCAGATTAAAATAGTAAAATATCATGTAAAATGATCATGTAAAATAGAATAATTATAATTAGAAAAAGTAATCATTAACTAATTGTTAACATGAGTTAAAAATCAGTTTGTACATTAATGCATGAGTCATATTAATCATCTAATATATAATATATGCCCACACGTAGTGTGGTATTAGCACTTTTACTGCACTGAAGGATCTGAATTGTGGAAAAATAATCTGTTAATGACCTACAGTAATACACGTTGTCATTTGAAGAGTCAACATTTCTTGGTCCAGTTTATGACTAATTTTCGTCCTCTTCTCGGAATCCACTTCATTTGTAATTTGCGGTACTTGTCTCTGAATCATCTCCCAGTTTTGTCTCTTTGTCTCTCGGCTTAAGAGCTGATCATCGCGGACCTTCTTTCTGCACCAACGCACAGTGACTTTTGAACTCTGCGATAATCTCCCTGTGGATCCGCGGAGCGGTTACATCCACTCAGGCTTCTAAGTGCCCTCTGCTCGCCCCGCTCTGCCCAAAGCCCCTTAATATTGTCCTGCTACTACTCACACTACTACCGCTACTGCTACTTCCTCCTCCTCAGTCTTCTCACACGCTTCCTTTTCACTTCAGACCTAAAATATATTTCTTTCCTGTTTATGTACTGACAGTGATCTGTTAAAGCTGAGTCGTCTAATAAAAGAAAGGTTTGTGGAATGAAACTGGTTTAAAAATAGATGAAGTGGATCAGCTGTTTACACCAGAGCCACATAGAAACAGGGGAATTGATGGCAGCCTCGTCTCCTGGTGGCAGTGAATCAGTCACCAGCGAAGTGGAGCGGAAACTAATTGGTCACACATTGTACATTTGGCATCTCCTCATTCTGTTTGTCTTGTGAAGCACTTTTGGATTTTACAGACTGTAAAAGGTGTTTCCTGTAAAGACGAATAATACCAAACATGTGCTGGTGGTCCAAACAGAAGCAGACCGTTGTGGAAAACACATTTATCTTTAAGTTCTGTACTTAAGTCTAATTCCGACCTGGCTTAATCCACAATTTCCACCACACCTTGTTATTTTCATTTTTCCCTCCTTTGTACCAGATTTCAAAGGGAATGATTGTTCAATCTACTGCACTACATGTATTCAACTATTTAAATAGCAGATAAAAACACACATGTGTCACATCAGCTGCTCCACTGCTGCTCCCCGAGCTCCGCCGGACTCATTTCTGCCGTTAAGTGTTTTTTGAATAACAACATTATTCATTACGGGTCCTCAGCAAAACAGGCCACAAACAAACTGATGATTTCAGCTCCGATTTGTGAAGAACAAATCCCTGAAACTCCAGAAGGTCACTGTGTTTTTAAAAACTTTCAAAATAAAGCTTTTTAGGTAACAAAGTGACAGCAAATAGCTTCATTAAATGTTTTGCCTTTAGCCTCTTGTGACCTCATCAGTGAAAAATATAAATTATTTAAAAAGGATAAATAATACATTCAGGCTAAGAATACAGCTTCAGGTTGAAGCCTCATTTGAGTGACTTCCCGGGTGATACGATGGAGGATTGTAACGTTCAGTAAGTGATTCGGCCCTAAATCTCCATAAAGTAAACACCTTTTTCCACTATTTACCTTCCCTGGTGGAGTCAGCTGATGGGAGGTCTTTTTTAAGGATTTTAGTCTGTGCTTGAATGGAGATTATGTTAATCCGGAAGGTGAAATGAACGTCCCAGTGTCAAATTGCTGGTGAGCTGAATTATAACCCGTCTCTCCTTCTCTCCTCGCGGTCCTGAAGGGTTTTACACTCTTAAATGTTCAAGAAACTCTGATTTTATCACCTAAATATACCAAAATGTCTTTACTGTGTTGCGTTTGTTCTACCTTCAGCGCCACAGTGCCATGAATTAAAACAAGTTATAGATCACAAGAAGAACAGATCCATATCTGAATAATTGCCTCTTTAAATTCAATCTTTGTCCCTGATATCAATACCTGGGCTTTTGGGTACCTGCTTCCAAAAAGTCAATCAACCAATTCCAAACAATGGTGTCAATCTAACCCTGCAGTTACTGGCGCATCCTCTCTACTCCATACGCCACGGTCGCTCCTAAAGTGACCTTATTAGGAATGTGGAGGAGTGACGTAGAGCCGCCAACAGAGACCTGCCAATGACAGTAAGCCCCGCCCTAAAGCGCCCCGCTATAGAGTCTGTTTGACTGTAAATGGACCATGATTTACTAACTTAACATCATGTATTGAAGAAGACTTGAAAATGTAGATTGAGACCATAAACTCATGTTTACTGAAAGAATAAACCAAGAGAGAAGTAGTCATTTTCTCATAGACTTCTATAGGACCGGAGGAGTCGCCCCCTGGTGGTCACTGGAGAGAATGCAGCTTTAACACATGAAGCTTTAGTTTAAGTAGCTGCCTATATCAAAGTTTGCTGTAGCAATGAACTTTTTACACCAGAACAGTTTGACACCAGAGCAGAAATCGAAACTTCTTTAGTTACTTTAGAAATAAGAGAAAAAGAAATCAGTTCACTAAGACACTTTTTACGTGGATTATATTTGGTTCTATGGCCGCAGATCAAGTACTCAGAAGTGTTCGACTTATAGGGAATAATTAAGAATTAACACCAGTTAATTTATCGTTTTAACAGGCTTAAGCATCTCAGACAGCTGCGATTTAAACCTCATTTTGTAACATTATCCCATATTTCCGCCTCGTTTTTCAGCGCCTTGGCTCCTTTCCGTCTGCCGATGTATGTCGAGCATCAGTCCTACTTTGTGAGCACATTTGGTTTGCCAACACTTCTTTTCTCACTAATTTGTATGCTCATGCTAATTTTCTGTGTACGCAATTACGTAAACAGGATTCACCCACGGGGAAGACGAATAAGAGCGGAGAGAAGGGGGTTGGAGGGGGGGTGTCGGTGTCTGAAATCAAAACAAATCTGGCTTTTGTATCTATTGTTTCTCGTTTAGCTGCAGTAGCTTGAGGAGGGAGGGACTTACTGGTGGTGTTGTATCTGACGCCGTAGAACATCTCCGGACAGGGTCGTGACACCATGTGGCCGGCGCCGCTCTTGGGCCAGCAGGTCCCGATGCCATCGACGGAGGTGTCGCAGTACGGACCCGAGCCTGCAGGGCAGGGACAGAAATGTCAAGACAAGGAGGTCCGTTTCCCCCGCCACGCGGTGGCAAACCTGACAGCGCTCCAACGGTGAATTGTGGCAGTGGAACAACGTGTTTGAGCACGGGATCTAATCATTACTGTTCTCTCCAATTCTATTTCCAGCATTGTCTTTGATGTTCTTACGTCCATAATCTGAGTTCAGATCAAACATATTTCCCTCCCGGGGGAGTTTCTCAACAATCACTGCACTGAACCAGTTTCTCACATTGTGAAAAGAGGGGAAACGTGTTTAACTCACCGCTCCACTGACCTGTGGCGTTGCTCAAGGTCTGGTTCCAGGAGGAGGCCAGCAACTGTACTGCAAATCCAGGGGCGAAGAGATTCATCAATAACCTCAATCTGTATTTGCACACCTCAGCAGAGGGCAATGAAAAATCTCATTACATTCAGCTTAGCGGTAACAAAGGATGCGCATTAAAGGGTAAACACTGGTGAGAGACTTCTACCCCGGCAATAACGGGACGGTAGCAGCGAATATGACTGTAGACGTGCCTGGAGGCTGAGGCGATTTCTGCAATAACTAAAAAAAATGAGAATGTTTGGCTGGGTCAAAGTTGACGGTTCAGTCTAACAGATTTCTTTTTAACACACTCGCATGTAGTCATAAAATAAAGTAATGAAAGTAATGAAATGAAATATGATTAATTAAAAATTGAAGACTGGGATTGGGCATGTGAACTTTAACTTTTATCCCAAACCAGGAGCCACTTACCAGGTTAACTCAGTTTTAACCATGTGGACCGTGGCAAGTCTGCCACCATCGGCTGATCAAATGTGTTTGAAAATGGACAAATGGCAGTCTGTATGGAAAAGTCCTTTTATGAATGCAGTCCATTTAATATTCATTAATATTAAGTAGCTTGAGAGCTCGTAGGGCTTTACGTCCTCGCGACTCGTTTGAAGTCTCTGACAAGAAAACGTTTGGTCCATTTTTTACTCCCATAAGACCTCATTCATCACTTGGTGTCAGTGCAGAATTTGCAGTATAGTTTGCAAACCTGAGCTTCAGTACTGAGCTTCATATGAAGACAATACATTTTTATTTATCTGCACAATGTTTCGAACTGCTGGAAGCAACTGAGTTATATAAACAAATAGATACTCTGTCTCGTCTCTTCTCTCTCTTCCTAAAACATCTGCAGAAAGAAGAAGTAAACCAGCCAAAGAATCTAATTCTCATTCATACATTCTTACATCACATTGTTACGTCACATTGTTACGTCACATTTCTAAACTTATCTGTTACATTTGTTGTCATGTGGCATTGATGGGCGGTATTGTTACATTGGGTTGTCACCTTAAGTTGGTATGTTAAATTATTCCGTTGTTTTGTGACATAGCGTTGTTACGTTGTTATGTTGAGTTGTTATGTTGAGTTGTTATGTTACGTTTACTTTGCATTGTGACATTGACTTGTTGAATTGTCACGTTGAATTGTTACACGACGTTGTTACATGACGTTGTTACATTGCGTTGTTACGTTGTTACGTTACATTGTTACGTTACGTTGTTTTGTTACGTTGTTTTGTTACGTTGTTTTGTTGCGTTGTTACGTTATGTTATTACGTTACATTGTTACGTTACATTGTTACGTTACGTTGGTCAGTTACGTTGTTCAGTTACATTGTTGTGTTACATTGTTTTGTTACATTATTTTGTTAATTTATTATTACAATGTTGTTTTCTCCCCTTAACCAAGTAAGACGAGGATCATCATCATACTTATGAAAGTTTCATAATTCTGAAACGTCTGCTCCTTACATTGCTGTTGATTTATCGGCCTTTTAACAATTTGCTGCTTTTCTCCCAGTCATATATTATTGTAAAAAGAATGTTTTGGAGTTTGGGGCATTTTCTAAAAACTTTATTTTTGACGTTTCATCACCACAGACACAAGTTCAACATTGCCATCTGGGACAAATGTGACAGCATAAGCACACAACACTATTATAGTCATGAGTAAAAATTCCGGAGGCAAATAACAAGATCATTCCTGTTTGCGTGTGCACATGTGTGTATGCGTGTGTGGGTATGCTCTCTGGGTGATTGCAGTGTTTTATAACCAGCTATTACTGTCCTTGTGAGTCCTGCTTGGAGACGCGCTAATAAGAAAATACATTTTGCCGATTAAGACAAGGACATAGTTTTGAGTATCTTGATGATTTATTATTATGTTAAAGCTGTTTAAGCCGTAGTCACTTACAGGAGACGTTTCCCGACAGCATGAGCAAGGCTTCACACGTCAGATCTGCCAGGGAGCCGGAGGGCAGGAGGCTCATGATGGCAAACACCTGCAGAAAGAGAAGAGCCACCAATCAGCAGATCAAACAACAACACCATTTGTGACAGACATAGAATTGAATAACCCGCCGTGCAGTGGGTAAAGTGGAATCCAAATGAAAGACCCGCGGCGCCGTTGAGCAGAGGATGGTGTGTTAACAACTCATCTTTGTTCATTTTGAGTGCTTTGTAGTTTGAGTGATTATTGCCCACCTCAACGCTTTCATGTTTACAGGTACAAGGTCTCAGGAGAATATAAAGGCCAGGCAGTTATTTAGCCTCTCAGAGGGCTGCAGTGCATAAATTCATATTCATCTGTGTGCATGATTTGCATGATTTGCAGCGACTTCACATGTGTGCAAAGGGTGGTTGGGGGAGCGGACATGAAACAATGTTACATAATTCTATGCATCCGTGTGAAGGAACAAACAGCTTGTTTACTGACCATAACGTTGATGTAATAAAGCATCTGCTGCGTTTACACAACCCCCCCCCGACTAAAGGTGAGAACCTGCTTTTTGCACATGACATATGGTGCATCCATTTAGCACCTCACACCGGATCTCTCGTGACCGGTGAAAATGTGCGTTGGGGTATACGTTGCCCCGGTGACGTCTGTGGGTCTTTTGTTGGCCCTTTTACCCAGTTGACCCCCGCACGTCGCTGCAAATGTACTTGAGCGCGGACCGGCGGGACACCAGGGGAGGCTGCTGTTACCCCTGGCAACCGATCTCCTCGCTCCTCCCCCTTTTCGCGCCGTGGCAACGCGAGCTGCCGAGTGCGAAACCTGCGCCAGCTCGCGGGTCATTCTCAACGTGATAACAGAGGTCACTGAGGTCAGACGGCGGCGGGCGTAAAAACACAAAAGGCTCAGAGTCAGAGTTCGGTTTGTCCGATGTGAGCTGCTGTAGAAAGATAGCGGTGCAAGCCGGGGGAGAAGGGGGTGATGTACCGTTGGAGACCGACATGGATTCCGATGTGTTTCGAAAAAGAGTTGCACACGTTTGAGTGTTTTTATTGAGTACAAAAAAACGTAGGATGTAAAATGTTATGTCAGCGTTAATTATTATTAAGTATAATGTATTTGCCGGTTTGAGTGTGGTTGAAAAACAAAACGTTATTCTTTACTTTACATTACTGAGATCAGGTTGCTCAGCGACACAGTTCAACATCAACCAAAAAACTATATTATGGGGCAGAAGACAAAGGGGACTCCTTATTTTATTTTTTTTACAGTATTTATCTTAAGATATGTCCCCTTACATTAGAGAATCTAGTAGTATTTGGTAGAATCATGTTTTAAGGGGAGTTAGATAATACCTCACGGTGAAAAACACTTGATTGATTGACACTTGATTTGAGGTCATATTCACACCCCATGGCAATGCGGCATAAAGAAATCTCTGAAGAAGAAACTATGTAGATATGAACTAATGAAAACACATGGTTTCAGGTTATTATACAACAATGAAACATGGGAATATTATAAAATAAACATCTGCCAGTAGATACCCCAGAGGTCTCAACACGGGCCCTTTGAATAAAACATACTTCACAGTATTGCAACATCTTTTTGGAAGAACATAAAGTAAAACGTTATTTTGGAAGAATTAAGCTTTCCAACTGTTTTCCTCACGTCATTAAACCTGAGACTTGAAAGCGCGTCGTTGCGGCAGCGTGAAGTGGGACAGACCGGTGGTCTTTGTGTGGGGAATACAGACTTGATTGAAATAGAATTATATGGATTAGATTAGATTGTCGCGTCTATAGGATTACTGTCAGCAATAAGAAAGCAAAGCTTGTAGAGGTATGTGAGTATTAAAGGATTATTTTGAGCAAAGCATCAGTGTTTTAGCGGGACTCTTTCTTTATTACATGTTGGGACGGATGCTTTCATTATAATGACGTCATAACAATAAAAAGATTGTGATGCAATCGTCTTCTTCCACTCTTGTATTTTCACAACAACAGTCCCATATGTTTTAATCCACTCCAGTTGGCCTAATGTGACCCGTAGATTAACGACACTCTTTAACCATTGCAGGGTTCAATGAAGTTTTACTGCTGATCGTTGTCTTAAGATAATCAGTGAAAATATCCGCTCTGGAAATACGCCGCTCGCTAAGTCTGTGGCCAAACGGACAGGAAGAGAGTTTGAAACATAGAAGTGAAACGCTGCGCCTTTTCCCAAGGTCATGTGACTATAGTACAATATAGTACGCAGTGGAGCGGAGGGACAACCAGACGCTGGCACCCTGTTCGGTTCATTTTCTATAAGCAGCGTTAACATTAAAGCACAACGGTCGCTGGCCTGCTAAATCCGCCATGATGATTCAAAGGAAAACGTCCATTGTGTCTGTCTATGTCCCACCTGGAGCGCCCTCCATGAGACTTGTGTAAGAAAAGATAATATTCAATTATAAAAAATGCTAAATGTGTTCATGTGCGTTCTAGCTGCGATAGCGACAAACTCAGGATTGCCCGCAGAAGGCGGGTCTGAGAAGCACTTCTACTTCACACAATTTAGCCAATCAGCGTCCTTAAAAGCGACTCAGCCCGGGGCAACATTGGTTTTGCACCAATCGTGCGCCTTCTCGTCAAGGCTGGTATCTGCAGGCGTGTGACATTCTGGAGGAAGTAAAGAGCACGGATTTTATCGCCATTTAAGCGGACTGGAATTTATTTGATTTCCCTGCCTGTAACATTTTCCACCAGCCGCTACTATAACTATAACACTTGGAAAATGTGATGGTTTGCACTTAACTTCAGTTTAGATGATTTTTTGGAGTGTGGTGAAAAAAGGAAGAGAGCCGTACCAGGAATCCGTATCAGCCGCAACAAATGTGACGTGACCTCTAAAGATTGTGATGTGATCTGAACTTTGAGTTTTTGTGATGTTTGCACAATTATAAACAACAGCAGATAATATCACTGTACGGTTCTGAGATTATCACAGTCTATTTGGTTCCTCCAGCCTGAGCAGTTTATACTTTGACCTTCAGACGTCCTTCAGGATACAACTTACGGAGCACTTTCTAGACACTCGTTCGAATAAGCTGCTTAATAATAATAATAATAATTGCAGCAAAATGTTGTTGCCTTTAATATTTGCCTCTGATGCTCAAGGTGTCCGGAGGTGTGTGTTCAGCACAACAGAGAGTCTGAATCAAGAGACAACAAACCAGAAAATCATATTGAGAAAGGAACAACTTATTTTGAATTTATTTAATCTGCATATTTAATTTCCATTTTAAAATTACTTGAGGACGATGTGTTGACTGTGAGAGATGCAATAATATATGAAAAGCTGATCATATTCTGGATGAAAAAAATAAAAATAATAATAATAATCAGTCAAATGTGCAACACAAGTAGTGAAGTCGACACATCTCCCTCTTCAATGTCTTTAGTCATTGTTTCAGCATTAAAGCAGTTTCAAGGCACTTTGGTGTCTTTTACCTCTATTTGCACACTGTGGCTCCGGTTGCTTGGGATAGATGGATCGGAGGACTTGCACTTTTTCTCTCTAACTATGAAGACATGCAAAATAGTCATTTAGGTCTTATTTTTCTACTTTGTCTGTAAATGTATCGTAAATTGACTAAAATTAACCATTACATAATGCATAAATTGCATATTTAAACATAATATTTCAGAAAATTTGTAATTCAATGAAAGCTATGAGGTGGTGAAGTTTCATACCCATTCATTCTTTGACTATCTTCACCTGTCGTGTCTTCAACATGTCATGTGACTAAACTTCTCTTTAAAATACATTTATTCTCCCACTCTGATCCACAAATCTTATTGGGGAGCCCTTACACCCACCACACCACAGACTAGTTCTATACGGAGGGGGTTGTTCCCACCTCATTCAGAGACTCATCTATACAATATTTTAACAAAAACATTGAGGACATTCATTTTTAACGGCTAAGACTATTTTCTCATTTATGTAGCGAAACAGAGAGAGATCCAACATACCCTTTGTCAAAAACTTGGACTCAACAAAATAAAAGAAGAACCTGGTTTTATGTTCAGATTGATGTTCAGGATGTTTGTGAAAATTTGCAGATATTTCATAATGTAATGATTTAACATTTTTATAAAATTATTAAAAAAATATATATATTAATGTAATATTTTGAATGGAGAGGTTTAGGTTAATAATGTAAGTAACGGGTAAAGGGAAGCGTGCAGTACTACCTTTTTGCAGACACATCGGTTGCAGTAATTGGGGGGTGGGGGAGGAGAGGTGGACAGGGGACAGGGGGGGGGGGGGGGGTCCCGGTCTTAAATCACTAAAATAGAAAGCAGGAGGGATGTTGGAGGAAAAAGAGGAGTCTTATTCTTATGGATTCTCCTCCGGCATCTGCAGCATCACCAAGCTCCCATAAGCCTCACATGAGTCACCGCGCAGAGCTTCAACAGTTGAAGATGTTAATTGGACTTCTCATTTCTGGGATTCCACACACTGAGAACACCAAGTGAGAGGAGTGCATTAGCACTTTTAATCTCCATGTGTCCCAAATCCGCTTCTTTTTTGTCAGCACGAGCTTCAGTCGCACCAATAAAAAAACCAACCCATGGAGGAATGGTGTCACTTGGGAGGGTTTCCTCACCCAAACTCCTGTTTCAGTGGGTGCAAGTAAACACGCACAGCGCTAATGTGACAATATGATGCAGATCGTTGTTAAATGAACAAGTCTAGTTTACTGCCAAAGATTTCAGCTCAGAGAAAGATTTTCCTGTAGTAGATGGTGAAATCCGTATTTTTAAATAGCTTTGAGATGGAGAAAAGATCCGCATCTGACACCTCGGATCCTAGTGTGGACTCGCATTAAGATCCTGCTTAATTAAACAATTGAAGGAAATGTCCAAAGCCGTTTTAGGCAAACGAACGAGCGGAACCGAGCCGAACTTACCCCGAGCAGACAGAAGCGTTTGCGACGCATTTCCACGCCTTTATTCTTCACATAATGTTCACTTGCGTCAATAGACGTCTTCCTGTGACTCCGTCTTTATCCACCGACACTCGGGCGCTTCAGTTTAATTATTTATTTTTTTTAAAGAGGAAAAAAGTCCCACAGTTTTCTTGATGGTGCCCCCTCCAAAAAAATTGAAAGCCCGAGAAGATGAAGAAGATGCTAAAAGAGGAGAAGACCCGTGGCCGCGGAGGAGGGCGCCTCCAGGTGTCCTTTCCCGCGGGGAATTGAAGCCGCTGCGTCAGTTGCTGTTCCGCGGACCGGAGACCGACTCCACCTTGGAGAGACGTCGGACTCTACGGCGCCAGCTCCGCTCCTGGCCCCGGACCGGAGGACACCTCCCTTCGCTGGCACGCTCCCCCCCGCCCCCCTCCGCAGGTTGCACGGTCGTGTTCCTCCTCCTCCTCCTCCTCCTCTCTCTACCCACAACTCCCCCGCCCCGCCCCGCCCCGGCTTCACTTCCAGCCTCGGAGTCCTGCGCGCAGATGCCGCGGTGGTTCTGCCGCGACCCCTCACACCGGAAGAACGCCTCGGTTCTCCGGACGAGAGAAGGGAGCCGTTTGTCACGTGTCCCCGTCCACAGCTGATACGGAGCCAAACTCCGAGGTGACAGATCGGGCGGTGAGGGACAGATGGCCCCACAGTGCGATGGAAAAAAAGAAAGTTACAGCATCTCCCCGGGGTTCTTTGTAAATAAAACCCAAAGCAAACTAACATGCTCTTAAAAAGATACTAATAAATGTGTTAAGGTCAGTGCTCAGTCCATCGACCGGTGACCATTTGGGATCCTCAGTAATCAAATCTTTAAAACAATTAGGTTTATTAGGTTGTCTTTTCTTTACTTTTGGATTATTTCAATTAGCAATAATGGTCTCGGCCACCTGGGGGCAGCAGTAAGAAGTGGCATGAGCATTTCTTCAGAGACTGTTGAGCTCCGTTTTTGGTCTCCACCACCTCCTGATATGACTCTAGATACTCCACTATCTTCATCAGTGTGACTGCTACTGGGCAAGTAGACAACGTTGGCGTTTTCACTCATATTTTATCTCTCATGAAGATACTCATAATTTTTGGTGCATTTTGAAACAAAATTCCAACAAGTGTGTGTCGCATAAACAAGATTTTTCAAAATAAACATCTGTCTTTGCAAGTAAAAACTGAGATAGGTTTAATGTAAGTTTAAACTTAGGTTTAACTAAAGATTGTTGTTTGTGTTTAAATAACCACAGAAGCTCTGTAACTACGTAACTGACATCTCAAATAAATCAACATTGACTCCTTGTTTCAAAAGAGCAACAAAGTGATGTCTCCTGTGTAATATATTGTTGGTTGTTGAACACATCCTGCCGGAATGTTCACTTTTATGTTCCCTACTTCTTCCTTCTCCACAATATTCATCATTTAGTCTCTGATTGTGTCAGTCTGCTGCTTGCTGCAGAGCAGAGAGGGAGAAGTTTTACAGCTTTTTCTCTGAAACCATGAGAGAGAAACAAAACAGTGACCTTTCTTTGCCAAGAAACCGAAACCATGAGCTGAGAGAGGCTTAAAAGCTCCATAGAGCTGGTAGAAATGATTAGGATTACTTATGGAGCAACACATGCAACGTTAGACTTTGATGGTATTGATTGGTATTGATTATGGTCGCGAGGGGAAAGATGGCGTCACAGGTGCAGTTCATTTATTAGGTTAATGAAGCAAATATTCTCTTCTCACAACTTCTCAAATCAAAATGATGATTGGTTTGAATCTTTCTTACTTAATATCCTCGAGACTTCTCCCCTTTCCCTTTTCACGTTAACACATAGGTTAGATTGAAAACTGGAGACCAGATTTAACTTGAAAAAAGGTGATTCTTTACTGGGGAACAAAAAGAGACTCAAAACAACTCCAACCGGGAGCGAGGAAAATCCACAAGTAGGGGCAGTCACAGACACTACACAGAGCCTTGTCACGAGGGGAAGAATTACGACAATCGGAAAACTGGAGTGGGGAACACAGGGGAGTATGTATGAGTGAGGCTAACAAGACGTTACACTTCTCTTCCTGCCAGTTTCTATCAAAACCCACATTTCACACGACGCCTCATTTGATGAGGCGAGAGTTATTCTGTTTACATTCAGGAGGAGCCACGGTTGTTTTGCAATTATTCAGACCATCAAGCCTTCGAGTGCAAGGAATGCTTCATGCACACTGTGCTAAAGCTTTCTTTAGACCCAGTGACGTGCAAGGGGGCATTATTCAGAGGATGCTTTAATACAGGGTGACAGTGCCCCCCCCCCCCCCCTCTTACCCACTTCCCACAAGTGTGCCATCTTGTCACTCGTGGCGAAAAGCAGGAGGCCGAGGCCCGGTGGCGTGTTAGCGTGCTGCTATACGGCACACAGTGTACCTGAGCTGCTGAGCACACACCTGTCCGCCACTCAGGTGCCAATATCAGTTTAATCAAGCCGGCGGGCTCCTGCACGCTTTACTGTAATTCATTTTGGTCTCGATGTGGATTTTCGGTGAAGCTGGTTTCTAATCCCTTTTTTTTTTCCTGCAGCTGGCGGAGTTCACCATGAAGCAGACTGTCGTTGGCTCCCCCCCCCCCTCCTTCCCCCCCGTTCCTCCTCCATCTAATCTGAAACGCAATTTATCTCCAATCTAGACATGTCACACCCGCGTCGTCGAGTCATGTGTGTGTGTGTGTGTGTGTGTGTGTGTGTGTGTGCGTCATTCCAGATGCACAGTCAATGACAAAGCTGCAAGCGGGGTGGGTCACGCTCTCGGACCCCGGGTTCGGATGAACGTCTTCTCCTCACATGAGCGCGCTCGCCGATGAAGACGTTTCCCCTACAGGGGGGAGGTTGCTGCCCTGTGATGGGTCTAAATAACAAAAAAGAGAAAAATATCCTCTGCATGTGGTTTCTCATATGTGAGGATTTGCAAAAAACATCCATTTCAATAAAATATTGTAGTTTAAAATGTAACTGTTGCTGCTGATCTTTTATTTTCAACAGAAAAAAACAGATAAGGAGGCAGTTCCTTTGATTTATAAATAAATCAACAAACAAACCAACAAACCAACCAACCTCCACCCAGAGAGCATTTATATGTGTGGTTGTAGAAGGAGGTTTGTTGGAGAAGACTAAGCCCTTTGACGGCCATGCTGAGGGTTAATCCCCTTCAAAGAAGCACGTACAATAGCATATGCATCTGATACCAAACATAGATCAAGTAAGGAGTAAGTATGGAGCTGCAACAAGGGACGGGTTATAATGTCTCCTCTGCGGCATTGTAATTTTATGTCCCTGGTCAGCTGCTGTAGCAACGGCTGCTGGACAGTCCATTAATCATGAAACTTGACCTCTCATAGATGACAGCAAAAGACACTTTACTTGGATGGTACACTGAAGGCATCCTGTGTAACCTAAACCTTCAATGTTTCAGTCACTTTTGTTCAAAATAGTATTACATTTGAGATCTTGGTAGAACAGGACCCGATTTGAGTAGAATAGCACCAGATCAGGATAGAAAATGAGATCCGGGTGGAACCAGACCAGATCTGGATAGAAAATGAGGAGATCTGGGTGGAACCAGACCAGACCTGGGTGGAATAGGTTCCATTCTTGGTTAAACCAGGCTATATGTGGGTAGACATGTGTCAACGTCACTGAAACATGGCAGGAACCTTTTTCGTTGGATTCATTTTCGTTTTGAGGACAAATAATGCATTGAGTTGGTTTTTCTTGCTCTGGTGTGAGGTTGACTCACATTTAGGTGACAAGTGATCAAGGAGCATGAAGGGGAAAAGTCTGACGCCATTTAGCTAATGATGATTGAATAAACATGTAACATTTCTGCAGCTGTTGGTTGTGTCACAAAATCAGCAGCTTGAATTTACTCAATTGGTTGTCGGATTGAAGGTTTAAACTATTCAATGCTTTTGTATCGTTGCTGCAACCAAGCGTTCCCTTTTACTAGGATCTTCATATTAGACGATTCTGCATATCACTGAAATTGCATTCAGAAACAAAGTTTTAGACATACACAATATTTTGTGTTTCAGGTTTCAGTGTTCAAAATTAAAAAATGGACTTAAATATTCTCTCCATATGCATAAAGTCTTTCTTCTGCTGCAGCGTTTCAGATTACAGATCAAATCTTTGGAAGCTGCAGAACAAGCGAGTGAATTGACAGTTGATGAGTTGTCAAGTCATGAATTTTTAAGCCAACACAGGAAAAACAATCATGTATCCTTGATGTTGTTTGAGCATCTTCATTTTCACGACAACTAAGCCAACTCAATGTGCTGATGAAGACCATGTGATGTGGCAGAAAGCTCCAGATACATGAGTGAACGAACGTGGAGTTCATATTGGGTTGGTGAACTACTTATTCAAAGCATTACAGCAAACACGTGCAAGGTGATCACTGAGAGTTTTAACATCTTCATTTAGGCAATAACAGAGGAGAACGTCTTTGCAGTTAAAGACAGTTTGACACAGTGGAAAGCTCCAGAAATAGTGAGAACAACCTGAGGTTGTTTCCAAATCGTAAAAAAGCCGACGTACAGCAAAATCACATTTGTCCTAGAGGTTGTTAACACATACATTTCTAACTGAAGAGCATGTGATGAGGTTGAAAGCTTGAGATAAATAAGTGAGTGGGAGCTATTGTAAATTTGTTTTAGGAAGTTTTTTTTTTTAAATGCAAGAATTTAAAAAGAAGAGAGAAAAAGTTGCATAATCATAAATTCATTCATCCAATTACTGGAAATAACTTCAAACGTTTTTTACCAAGATCGGAAAACTTGTCAATTCACTCGGCGCGACGGTGACCTAGAAAACAGCATCGGCTTCATGTCGAGGCAGTTGGCGCGTGTGTGTGCCTGTGTGTGTGTGTTTGTGTGTGCGTGTGTGTGCGTGTGTGTGCGTGTGTGTGTGTGTGCGTGTGTGTGCGTGTGCGTGCGTGTGCGTGTGTGTGCGCGTGTGTGTGTGTGTGTGTGTGTGTGCGTGCTGAGGCGTGTGCTCTCATGCTGATCCTTGTTTTGATTTTTCAACACATCTGTGCACTGTGTCTTACCGGCATATTCAGGGCTCCACTTGAAGAACCAACCTAACAATAACAAACACACACACACACACACACACACACACACACACACACACATAAAGAAAGGAAGAAACAAAGACGGCGTGCCACAGAGAACAAATAACACCGGTTCTGCTCGAGTACCGAGGGAAGATATTTACGATGTGCGTGTTTTTTCTTTTAACCAAATCGCCACATCTGCTCTCCCTCTCGCTCTTGAAACCGTTTTTTAAGAGTCGGCCCTCTAACGGGTTTGTGACAAAGCCAGTATGAGTTATTTATTGGTGGAGCCTTCGGAGGATGGTGTATTGATTTTATGACAGGGGTGGATGTAGTAGCACCTCAACGACATAACACAACTCTGCGTTTGCTAATGAGCTGGACCAACAGAGTGCCTGAACGCACCGCTGACCTTTTAAACGACACAAGTAGGTTTGTTTCTAAAAAGCATTGTGCTGCTTTTATTTGTTCTATTTGAAGTGGCTTTGTTCTCATGTCCATGAAAAACAGCCGTGACATTAACGCTCCATTCTGAGAGGGCGGCTCAATCTGATCACATACAAAAAGTCTAGAGTTCTCATCTCGTTTCCGATGCTCCTCAACGGGGCCCACTTGCTGAACATTGTGTTTAAAATATATTACAATAAATTAAATAGAGTTACAGTGAGTTACAAAGTTAGAGCGAGACAATAAAGTAAAAATAAATAAAAACAAATGCAAACCTAATGCAGAAAACTACTTAGTGACGTATATGAGTATTATATTTTATATTATATTTTGGTATTCAATCTTTTTCTGTTTACAAGAATGAATAAAAAGTCACATTATATCTATTTTGAAACAAATAAACAAAAGTAACTGCAGCCTTGTGGAAGGACTAATGTGCCCTCTGGTAATCAAAGGGACGCTTTGTTTTCTCTGAACTTCCAAAAACACATTCATCCATTTCGGCAATAAAGGCCCCAACAAGGTGCAGCAAGTCAGACTGATTTTTTTCCAGCCAATCTACCTCATTTTTTCATCCATCCATTGTCTGTCATTTACTCTTTCCAGCTCCGATCGATATTTCCATCCGCTCGTCCATCTAGCATCCGCCACTTCGTGTCTCACGGCCTCCTCTGATGCCCCAAATCCTTCACCGCTCCTCGTACAGTATAATAGATTCCCACTAGCTCACTGCACAGGGAAGTTCACCACAGATACTGAGCAACACAGCAGCACCACGAGGTGGATTCCACTAAAACCCAAACCCACCGGAGCGTGAACCCAGTGCGCAACATCGTGAATAGAATACAGGACGCGTTTGTGTCTAAGACATTTGTCTCCTCGGGGCTAATTATGAATGGAAGAGAGTGAGTTATTACATTTTTTTTATCACGGTGTGCCGTTTTTGGAGCGGAGGCCAAAAAGACAGACTAGTGAGTTAATAATAACGGACAGCGCTGTTTGTTGTGTGTTTCTGCGGCGCTGTCCGTGGTGCTGAAACACGTTACACAGACGTGTAAGACTCCCCCTCCACCCCCGTCATTTACCTCTGTTAGCACTGTGAGCACAGTTAGCACTGTTAGCTGCAAGCGGTTCAGTCTGTCCATGTGATTATTCCACAGTTATGTGGTTAAAGTTGTGAATCCAAACCACAACCTACAACCGTGCGTATGAGTTTGGGAAAAACACAAAAATTGTGCATACTAAGTCAAATGTAAATGAGCTAACATGATATTGTCACACGTCAATGACAATGAGTGAAATTGTTTAGCTTTCCAAAGTCCAAATGTAATATTGTCTTTTTAACAAACATATTTTTAGTCATTGCACAGTTCAAACGTGGTTCAAATGTGTCGAAGAGACATTTCTCCCTCTCTGGTCCACCTGAATTGGCGGGACTTTGTGTCTCTGGGGACCACAAACATTTATACTAAATGTCGAACACACCCATCCGATCTTTCCAGCCGGCGCCGAAGGACCGACCAAGCTGGTTACACACACAAGCCATTACGTAAAATGGAGAAACATTGGCAGGGAAGGATGGGTCCCTTCCCCCCTAGCAGCGCTCACGGGGACCAGGGGAAGGGCCCCAGCACGGGGAGAATTGATTGTGTCTTGTCAGCGGTTCCGGTGACAGCTCTTTATTTATCAAGTGCTCGTGTTGCAGTGGACTTGGCAGCGCTGCGGCAGGTGTGAAGGTCAACAAGAGAGTCATATTTTAATCAAAGACCAAGGAGCTAAAAATAAAACTCCCCCGGCGGGCACATAACCGAGAGACCGAAGGAGCCGCGGAGAGGCTCCGCGGAGCCCGCGTCCTAATTATCACGCACATGCGCCGCTGCTTGTTGCTCTGCATAAATGTCAGTGGGACAGGAGCTTTTCTCTTTTTTTACGCTCAAGGAGCCATTAGTGGCGGGAGAATGTGTCGCAATGCACCTGGAGTTCTGAGCCGGAGCCAAGAATCACATGCCTCCCCCACCGGGGTGGCGGAAAGAAGACACTGTCGGTCGGGTGTTGGGGGGGGGATGGGTGTGCGCTCCCCGCCGGTGTGAAGTCGGAAGTGGGGGCCCATGTGTGTGCGGACGCGTTGTCACGAAATAGCGGCCCAATTACAGAGGTGCGTGGTGATGTGCTTCACGAGGGCCTTTCGTTTCCAGTGGACTTGCATCAAGTGTGGGTGGGGGGGCGTTTACAGCCTGGCCGTGAGTCAAAACGCCGCCCCCCCACCCTTCTGGATAATAAGAACTTGTGTGAATGCGTGCTGCGGGGAGGGACAGCAGAGACAGTGGAAAGTGAAACCCACTGGCTGACATTTGTCTTTGCATGCAGCTGCTTTCTCGCCATGAATAAGTTATAATAAACAGTTCCGCCTCATTGCGCTCTGCAGATTCATATCTATAACAAAATAAAGAAACACTCAACTACACCGTAATGCTCATTATGGCATTATTGTGCCACCTGTTGTATTGTGAAAAAACACCTTTCATTGTACTGGGATATATATATATATATATATATACCATACAGATATAGAGATGGCTGCTGAACACTGCGTCTTGATTATTAATTATCAGTAAACCTTTAAATGTCGTCACTGGCCTGGTCTGAACTCAGGTATATCGAGAAGCACATGTGTTGCTGGTGGCCTTTATCGGAGACCAGTTTGAGCCGGATACACCCCTTGGAGTCAATGATGACTGGCTTGGCTTCAATAATTACCGGTTCTTTTTTTAAACTTCCTGCCCTCCGTTTTAATCTTTTAATCTGACGCAGGCCAACTCGTCAGCCCTGTGCTGATTTTGTTTTCCACATCCATCTATTCATTTATTTGTCTTACCTGTGAGGTAAATGTATCTTACTCCTTCATACAGCCTCTGCTGTGTACTTTCTAAACATCAGCAGACTTTCTTCTCTGCTCCTGTTTCCAATTTCAGCTGGAAACAGAAATATCACCACAGTCGACGCTTCCTCTGACTTGGACTTCTGTGGCTCGCTGCTGACTTGAACCCTACGGGTTTGTTTGAGAACCTCAGATTTTGTTACAGTTAAATAAATAGTCTACATGTGAGAACCAGGTGAAGATAAAGGTTCCTCTGACCCTCCGAACCATAGCAGGTTGTGCTTTTACCTCTTCAGCTTTTACAGACCACAGTCTGACAGTCTCACGGTCATGTCCACTGAGGGGTGGTCATGTGATCCCATGAGGTGAAGTCATGTGATCCCATGAGGGCTGGGTTGCTTAGGTTTCTAAATGACTCTGCTGTAGTGTCACTGGCCGGATTCTATTCAGAATATCTATTCGTTCCAGATTATTATTTCTGAACATTTGACCGTTCACGAGAAATAATAATCATGACGAGAAACGCAGATCATGTGAGTAACTGTTAGCACAACTCATTGATATTGCGACACTGTCTATCGACTCTCGCCCTGCTCAGTGGACCCAGGGCCGTCCGGGAGGATTTAAGGGGCTGCGCCTCCTGTCACATGTTCCCCGCGGCTCTCCTCCACCCTCTGCTGGGCAAGAAGGAGGAGGGACAGGTGGTGCACCCACAACGGGCTAGCCAAACTTTTGGTGTTCAATGACACGTTTTGGTATGCTGCAGATTCTCATGATATTAATCTCCCTTAATGAGCTCATTTATTTCTGTGTTGACACCCGAGGGTGGTCTCAAAAAGTTGAAAGAAAATGCCTTACTAAAAAAACATCTTAAATTTACATTTTCAGGTGAAGTGAGGGTATCGTTCCAAGTAAATAACGGTCAAAAGCAGAAATTTATTTATACTCAACTACCAGCACCAGAACGTGCAACTGAACAGCAGAATCATGCAGGTGCACCGCGGCGGGTAAGAGGAGCTCTGTTCGGTATGATGTTACACTAATGAGGACATACATAGCTGTGAATATAATCCTCTCTACTGCTAATGGATTCCATGAAATGCTGCACGCTGAAAGGGCAACCTAATGATTAACCTGGAAAGTCATTAAATTCAACTCAGGCCAGTAACGCCTGAATTTGAATTAGTTACCACACCTCCCATGTGATTAAGTACCTGACTTTGACAAGAGTAAATCCATTCAATGTGAATTCAAGCCTGTTTTTTTACCATAATTAGTTTGGGTTCAACTTATGTTTAAATGAAATAAACCGAACATCTTTTTTTAATTTTCACTTATTAGCACTTTTTATGTTGCCCAGTCCACGTTATTGCTGTTTTAATTGATTTGAACGAGATGTTTTCACAGTCTGGTGCTCCTCCTCCTCGAGGGCCCGTCTCTTCATCCTCACGCTCACGCGCTGACTGTCAGACATCTGAAAGGAGACGCTTGTGTTGTGTGAACTTGACAGAGCGCCTGACCCTGCAACTTTGATCAGTGACCCGTCGACTGTGATGGACTCGGTCCTGCAAACGCACCCGTCAGCTGCTCGCTGATGAGCTCCTGTTGTTGATTCAACAGAGCGGGTTGCTGTGATCTGCTGATGCTACTTTGAGTAATTAAATAACATGAAAAAATATTTCAGTGCCACTTCTTTTAAAGGATCCTAAAGGTCAACATGAATTATTAGGTTGCTCATATAAATGTGAATCATTTTGGCCTTCTCCTTCTGTCTCTTTGGATTAACCCTTGTCATTTCCGAACCAACAACCTGCTTTTGATGAATTGTATGTATTCTTTGTAATGCCAGTAGTTAGAACTCCTTACTACAAGAGTAAGTACTTTCCTTACATGACCTTCGACTCGTTCGTGCTTTCCTCGAGATGTTCGTGCATAATGTATGACATATTCCAGCCGTCCGTTGCTCAACATAATGAGTTTTCTGGAGCATCAAATGAGGTCATCTCCAACATTGGTGTGAGGGGCTCTTTGTTTTGGGGGGGACGCATCTCAAACGTACGTCCTCGCCTGCTGGTTCGAGGTCTTTGGTTTTAGCAAACTCATTGTTGACTAACAGTTTGAAGAGCTGCCTCTCAGGCAGGAGATCCATTTTTTTGTTTTGATAATAAAAATTCCAGTGAGGTTCGGGCACAACTTTCTTTCAGAACGATAAATCTGCAAACACCTTTCCACGAGGGGAGACGTCTTCCTGCTGCCAGCACAACAGCAGGCCGCACAAACAAACAACTGATACACATCCAAGAAACATCTACACTTCACTTTGCTAAGATCCTACTATGGATAAATACATGAAAATATTCCAAAAGGTATGAGTCTGGCCTTTATTTGACTTTTCTTTCTTTCACAATCATTGTTTCTTGGCTTAGAGTTGTAAAACCATTGTGTAACCTTTGTTCTACAAGTAGTGCTATATGCATAAATAAAAAATGACGAGGGAGAAAGAATTTAGCCCATGAAGATACATCCAGTCATGGATATTCAGTTACACATAAAAAGAAAAAGGATAAAAAAATATATTTATTAAAGTAACAGAGATAATAATACAATTAAACAAAGTATTATTGTTGTTATTGTAGTTATTGCAAATATAAAATATGATTTGTATTATTATGGCTGTCATAATAATAAAAATAATATTTCTTAAAGACGTTAAACAAATGTAGATTTTATCTGTGATGTCAAATATTTTAGTCTAATCTATATGTGAAAAATATTTTTTATATATATATATATATATATAGAGAGAGAGAGAGATAGATGAATAGATATCAAAATAGCTGTCATATTAAAGTTAATACATTACAATTAATACAATAATAATACAATTCATCAATAATCATAATGCAATAGTAATAGTGAAATATAGCATTCTAAATTTCTAAATAATGAATAATAAATGATTAATTAATAATACACTAAACCTTACTGCCATACACTGTATGTGTATACATGCATTTTTTAAACACATTAAATGTCTCGGTAAACTGCTCATCGTTAAACCGCGGCCTCCGGTGGCTGTTCCTCTGCAGGCCGGCAGAGGGAGCCCTCGCTCCTCCTTCTCCTCCTCCTCCTCCTCCCCTCCAGCCCCGACAACAACAACAAGGAGAAGCCCGCGCACACGCACACGCACTCGCAGTGGAAGCTGGGAGCGCGCGAGGACTCATGGCCGCCGAGCTGCCGCTGGAGATGTAGTTTTCTCGCCAGGATGCCGGCCAGCTTCATCTGTCGCGCGCTGCTCTTCGTCTCGATCTGCGCGGCCAAATCTCTTCCAGACCCGAAAGCAGTCGGTAAGCGGGAGGGAGGATGGGGGGGTCTGTGGGGTTTATTGGGGGGAGGGGGGCAGCACGATCAGAGGAGATGGGAGTGGTTGAGATTTTTTTTTTTTATGTCTTTTGTCCGCTCAAAGCAACCGCCCGCCCGGCTGGTGGAGGCCACGCGGGGGGGTCAGATGGTGCAGATCCTCCATGTCAGTGAGGCCTTCACAGATATGAAGGTCCGCTGCACAACAATGGATGCGCGAACGTGTCAAACCTGCGGACACACACACACACACACACGCGCGCGCGCGTGCACGCAAATACACAGGCCCGCGCATTGTGTGTCCGCGTAGAGCCCCATGCGACGTGAACATTCATGTCCATGGTGTGTTCGGAGGGACATTATGTAATGACTTCATCATTCACGCTTCAAGCTGCTGGACAAAGTGCGTGTACCTTAGTGTGTACTTCTACTAGCACAGTAGTCTAGAGACACAATAGGCAGCTGTGGGTCCTTCAGGTTTATATTAGACATCAACCGCATTATTAACTCAATAAATATGACACAATACGAAGTAGTTCAGCTTTGATGTACTGTTACTTGTGATGGAGTATCTCTACATGCCAGTACTTCTAAAATGATCTACGTTCATGTGAGAGCCGTAGTTTTTGTAGATTCCACAAACTAAGCATGTGATCATCTTTGAAAATGTTAAATATTAAACTGCAGAGCGTGTATGACGTTCCTAACTAGCCGATGAACACTGATACCGATGAAGAACGGGGCGCGTACTCTTAATCTCACTACTTCCAGCACACTTTTACCTGAGAATCCTTCAGAGCGGCGCTCTCATTCTGCTGCTGCAGCACGTCCGGCCTTTCTTTGTTTATCAGAACATAATTCACATTCAATCGAAATCGGTTTTTCGCTCCCCAGCCGCGGTTTGACTCGTTCAGTCGTCAGTTAATTGATGCCTCGGAGGTGTTTTTTGACAGCTCGGCACTTCTTCTCTCCATCATCGTCTGAAGAAATGTGCAGCTCTGGACCATCAGCCAATCCTTGCAGAATCAATGAGCATCTATGCAGACAATCAATCGATGCAGCTTTCCTTGTTTATTTCTGCCTACAAACCTCTCATGCAGTGTTGGGTTGCATTTGGCTACGAGGGGGCGTAGACCTCCCGGTTGCCTAGAAAAACCAAGATGGCCACCGCGAAAATAGCAAAGTCGTGGCTTTAAACCAACGGGTGACGTCACTTCTACATCAACTTCTTATTCACACTCTACAGGAATTAAATCCTTCTGTATGAAAAAAATGAGTGATGGACTGAAGACATCTCTGAAACTGAAACGGCCGGACCAGAGGCGAGTTATAAACTGCGTTTCAACTCCACTAGATCCACATGAAAGCTCTGAAGCTCTGCATGGAGGGGTTTGTCACGAGAGGCCCGGAGGGGTTAAGATGGCGACGGCTCGCCTGAGCCCGCTTTTTAGAGAGTCAGCTGGTATCCATGGAAACCCCCTCGCCCTCCCCAAGTGTGACCCACATCCACGACTTCTCCACAGATGGGAGACAAAATGTTCTCGGGCCGAATGCGCGTGAAGAGGGAGCAGCGATGGGTTTGTGACGGGGTCGTCTCTGAGATGACACACACGTCATCGTCGTGACAACCCACCACTTCTGGGAGTCATCAGTGCGCAGTGGAGGGTCGCCACGAGGTGAACCTCCACACAAAGCACGATGCACGTACATTCCGAAAGGTGTCACTTTCTCACCCGTCCATCTCAAAGAAAAGTTCAGGAACTTTTAGGACAAGATGACTCCTGCACAGCTGTTTTCCAGTGGTGGTCCAGATGAAGGGAGCTGAGAGCATGATTGTCCTGCAGAGATGAATAAGACAAAGAACTATAACAAAGAAAAACTGTGTTTCATGCACTATTTGTCCTGTGTTGAAAACTCACCGACATATATATATATTTATTTGTATATGTTTTGTATATTTATATAGACAGAGTCTACATGTGCTCTGGTCTTCATTGTGTTTCATGCTGAAATCTTCTTCACTTTGAAGGTCTTTTAGTGGAAATCATTGCATTGCTGCATATTGAGTTTCTCCCCATAAGACACTTGAGGGTGACTTGATATATTGAGTCATATTTGAGGGCAATTACTGCTTTATACCATATTACCTGATTTTAGTCTATTATTTTATAACAAACAGTGTTCCACATTGGAGACTTTGCAGATGGGTGGTCTCACTGGTGTGGAGACTTTGCAGATGGGTGGTCTCACTGGTGTGGAGACTTTGCAGATGGGTGGTCTCACTGGTGACCCATTGATTGGTTGATCCCTAATTTTTACATCTCTATGTGAATTAACCGGACCACTCTGTCTTCATGTCTTTTCTTTTTTTAACCAGAGGTGCAAATCAAAGTCCAGGTGTTCGATAACAGCGACCTGTCTCCGCTAGCCGACGCGGAGGTGGTAGTTCACGGCAACCAAACTGTCCTGGCCTCCAGCCGGGCCGGCGGCGATGGCGTCCTGAGGGTCAGCTTCCCGTACCGCACCGGAACATGGGTCATCATCACGGCCTCCAAACAAGACTACGTAACCAACTCTGTGCCTTGGCACTCCAGCCGCATCCCCCGTACGATTGATATTATACCACATCAATTTATAACTATACTATGACCGTGTATGGAGCTGTTTTCATCCTGAAGCTCTCTTCCTCTTCTCTTCTCTTCTTTAAGTGTATGCATCGGTCAGCCTGTACCTGCTGGTCCAGAGGCCAGGAACCCTCATTTTGTACGATGACATCCTGCAGGTGCTCTCCGGGTCGCCAGGTAGAGAAAAAGAACCCATTTCCTCCTGGCAGTGAAACCGCAATATTTGAACACAACATCATGCTCAAATTCTTTTGAAAAACGGTGAATCACAAGAGCAGTCACTCAGGATTCAGACCGGTCTGGGCACCGGTGGTCCTATTCTTGGATCTTGTGAGAGTCGGTTTGACCCGTCAACTGTTATCCTGTCATCCCGTCTTAAATTAGTTTGTCTCCAGCTCTCAGAGGAGGGTAGATTCCCTCCCCTCTCCTCCCCCCGGTGTCTACTCAGGCCTCCACGGACGCCGCTGCTTAACATTTAGATCGCCCCCGTGTTAACGGCTTCCGCCGTCACCGTGGCAACGCAGGCATTAATTAAGATTCCGGGCCGCGGTCTCTCTCTCTCTCTTCAGGAGCTCGGGACCAGCCGCTGGTGCAGCTTCAGAGGAAGTCCCTCCAGCTGCCGTCCGACTCCAACTACACGGCGCTGTCCGCCACGCTGACCACGGCCCGGACGCAGTACGAGGTCGGCGGCTTCCCCTTCCTCCTGGGCCAAGAGACCAACAGCTCGGGTGGGGAGGCTTTTCTATTTTACAGGGAAAAGGTTGTTTATTTGGTTTATCTGAGAGGGACGGTGCACGATGGTAAAACATTCCCGTAAAGAGTCAGCCGAGAGGTTAATCATCCGTAGCCTCAGATGTTACGCTTCAGCATACAAATGAGATGATTCTTTTTTTCTCCCTGAAAAGGTTTTAACAAAATCACTATGACCTTCATCACGGATGAATTTATTGCATATTGGTATTGGTATATTGGTATATATTATAATCAAGTTTTCCTTTGTCATGTTTTTTGTTGTTAACTATATCTGTATGTATAAGTGTTAAATGAAGGGATCCTTGCCAAAAGAAAGAAATGATGCTGATCTGAGCGTCTTCCTCTCTGCAGGGGCCGAAACGGGGTGGACGGACCTGACGGCGTTGGCCGTGGTCAGCGTTCAGCTCTTCGACAAAAACGGCGTCGCGATCGAGGTCTCCGACCCGATCCAGATCTCCGTGCCGCTGCCGTCCGATACCCGCAACCGGATGGCCACCAGTGTGCCGGCCTGGCTGTATCAGCCTAAGACGGGTGAGGGAAGCGTGACGTCAGAGGCCCTCGTGGTGGCGTTCCTCTGGTTTGTGTAATAACGTACATTTCTGCAGGACTGTGGGTTCGCAACGGGACGGGCTACATCAAAACGGACGGCCAGCAGTTTGTGTGGAACGTCGTGGTCCCTCAGATGGGGTACTGGCTGGCTGCGTTCCCTTCGTCCTCAGGTACCTTCTACGACACACAAAAGACAACTAGTGCTCTAGTGTTTATGTTTAGTCGTCTAATTTGGACTCTTTAAGATTTACTGAACAGCAAACCATAGAGGTGAGGCTGAATTATTTGTCCATTTTTGTTGTCTTTAACATTTTCCCGTAACAAGACCAAAAGCCAACAGTGTGCTTGTCATATCGAAGCATAATAAATCGTTTTCCTCTGTGCGTTGAAGTTCCATTTATATCCATGAACACATCAAAGATTTAGAGTTCGACTGCCACAAATTCTCACAGGAGCTGCAAATGCTGATTAATCCGCCGCAGAAAATAGTCCCCAACAAAGGCACTAGTTCCTCTTGTCTGGTCCAGCTGTCCTGGAAAAATGTTTAAAAAGTCTTTCTTAAAGATCAGTGGCCGACACGATGGCCAATCCTTAGACATCCATGCGTTGTGTTGCAGGATTGGGTCTGTCTCATCCCGGCCTGAGGGACATCACCACCTACCACACGCTGTTCCTGCTCTCCATCCTGGGCTCGCTGGCCCTGCTGGTGCTCATCCTGCTCTGTGTGCTGCTCTACTACTGCAGGTGTGGGGAGCGTAGGCGCAGGTCTCAGATTTAGGCTTCTTTAATATAGCAAAAATGACAACGGTGATGTTGGTTGTGGTAATTAATCAACCAAATACTATTTGTTTAATTTTAGGTTAGACTCCTCTTTTAATCCCCAGAGGATCACAGGTGCTTCTTTCATTCCTGACATCCCTTTACCTGTTTTAGGCGGAAGTGTTTGAAACCCCGTCGCCAACAAGGGAAAGCTCACGCGGCCAATCTAAACGGCGCCAAGAGGGACCAGGGTACGTCCACCTCGCGGCTGAATCTGATCTGTGGAGGCCACGCCGAGTCCGGCCCCTCCAATGAAAAATCCGACATGTCCCCATCCCGAGACTACCAGAGTTCAAGGGAGGACCTGACCAAGCACGTTCCGGCCCACATGCTGCGACATGGCAAGGGAAAGAATGCCTCCGGTCCGCAGCGTGGCGAGAGCTTCCAGATGAAGGTTACCCGAGCCACCGAGACCAACAACCTGGACAACCCCCTGCTGCACGAGGACTACAACCGGAGCTACAGCCCCATGGAGGGCAAAGAGTCCGAATACCACCGACACCACAGCGCCAACGAC
Organism: Gasterosteus aculeatus; assembly: GCF_964276395.1. Taxonomy (NCBI): domain Eukaryota; kingdom Metazoa; phylum Chordata; class Actinopteri; order Perciformes; family Gasterosteidae; genus Gasterosteus; species Gasterosteus aculeatus. Next base: position 7,545,128 of record NC_135692.1, on the reverse strand, counting down.
AACCGAGGGTACTCCTCTGATCCCCCGTCCCCGCCTCGCTTCCAAGGGTACGTGCCGAGCCAGAGCGACAAGCCCCCCGAATACTCGGCGGCGGCCTCGGACGGCCTGGCCAGGCCCACCTCCCTCAACACCCAGGCAGGTCAGATCATCTTCTGTAGCTCCATCGACCAGATGAAGGAGAACATGTACCGGAGCATGGTGCCAACGCTGGTCATCCCGGCCCACTACATGCGCCTGCCCTCCGAGTTCTCTAAAGACGGCAAGGACCACAAAGACCAAGACAAAGACGGCGCGCAGATGGGAGGAGGCCAGCAACACCATCACCACCACCAGAAACAAGGCCAACAAGGAGGATCCCAAGGCGGGTCCCAAGGGGACGACTCTGAGGACCCGAGCTGGGCGTCCGACTCCTCCGGTGGACCGATGACCATCCCGGTGCTCTTCAACGACTCCACCATGGCTCAGATGAACGGAGAACTGCAGGCCCTGACGGAGAAGAAGCTCATGGAGCTGGGTGTTAAGCAGCACCCGAGGGCGTGGTTCATCTCCCTGGACGGACGCAACAACGCTCACGTGCGCCACTCCTACATAGATGCTGGGAACGACCTCAGCGGAGGGGGCGGCGGTTTGTTCATCGGCGGCCCCGGCAGCGCTGGCCGAGACGTCAACCTCGAGCCGCCTCTGGAGGCCCAAGAGCGCAAGTCGGCGATCAACAGGAAGGGGAAAGAAGAGCGCTGGGGGACGGGAGGACGGAAGGGCCTCAGCGCCGGCAGCGGCGGAGGGGGGAAGTGCTACTCCAAGCTGGCGTACCCCGACCGCGGCGAGCCCGGCAGCGCCGGCGAGGGTCGCCCTGTCTCTCCCGAAGAGAACTCCCTCACCCCGCTCCTGGACGAAGGTCCTTCCTCTCGAGGGTCCACCATCCCCAGGAAGGGACGCGGCCGCGTCAACAGCAGCCGCAGCAGCAACAACAGCGAGAACCGCCGCGACTCCATGACCAGCCCCGAGGACGACGCCGACGACAAGGACGAGAACAAGAAGAGCCCCTGGCAGAAGATCGAAGACCGGCCTCTCATGGTCTTCCACCCCAGGAAGTGAGACTTCTGGACTCACTGAAAAACACTTTCAACGGTCTTTTCAAAGAAAGAGATGTGGGGATCTTTCCACGACGAGGATTGAAGAAGAGGTTTTTCACCCGTAGAGAAATCACAATTAGCACAAACACGCTCTGCTGGTCCACTGGTCGGGTTGTTGTGTTGACCTTGTGTGTTGACCTTGTGTGTTTCGCACTTTCCGATTTCTCTCGTGGTCTCACCGTTCGTTACTCGCCCCGAGATGATCTATCGTATCCGGTTTATTGTGAACTCTATCACCCATCACACCACCGAGCCGTCGTCCGAGCCATTACACTGACTGTGGAAATAGCCATTTTATAGAGCAGAATATGAGAACAAAGCACTTACAAAAAATGTGATTTATACAAAGTATTTGGAAGTGGATGACCTTTCTATGGGACTGAAGGGTGAACCCGTAAACCGACGCTCACATAGATGGTAGAAGACGCGCGCCAGTGTGACAACTCCACTGCCCCGAAGCTTTAACCACAATAAGTTTTCTTAAAGGAAACGGCTTCTCGAGGCTTGAATACGTGATTATTCCTCCTCTGCCCCCATAGACTGATCGCAATCCACAAAATCAGCGTGCGACCTGCGACTTGCTCCTTCTGGGACGCTCTTCCTCCCGTGCTGTGTTCATGTGTTCCGATTACTTAATCACAGTGCTGATTTGTTTTTAGGAGTCGCTCCGTCATCATCCCCTCTGTCACCGACTTGTTGCCAAAACGTAGACTTCTCTGCCTTTTCATTCTCCTCTCGGCCGTTTTAGTCGACTTCTGTCGTGTAAATAGATCTCCTGGACGTTTGAAGGATTGTTCTGGTTTAGAAAATGGTTTTGCATGCATTTGAATGTATGAAAGAAACAGAAGGCATCTAACCTCCCACACATATATACACAGAGTCCTCCCCTAATTGCCAAGAAATCGTGAGTGAGCCTCTACAGCCAAAACACCACTTTACTTGAAGACCTGTTTGATATTCCACTGAGATCCACGGGGGGGTTGGAGGGGGGGAGTTCTCACAAGGCCTGCACCACTACTCTCCTGTAAGTGCCTTCTTTCACATAGGATCGAGTGATAGGCATGCAGGTCCCTCTTTAAGATGCGGCCCGGCATCACCAGTAAGCACACTGCATTGTGGGAGCAACAACACGCGACACTCTGGGGGGGGGGCACCTGTAAAAAAAAATACCTGTTTTCCTTGCAGCTGTTACGTCCTTTAATACCTACGTTTTATTGTATCTATCCTCTTTTTTCACCAGACTTGTAAATGGAACGATGAACTATATGAGATTTTACGGTGTAAACAACGTGCATGTAACATGTAGAATAGCGTGTTTTTACTGATTTTCTTTTCTTTTTTTATTGATCCAGGATGCTTGGTCACAAAAAAAAACAATAGAACTAAAAATGTGACGCACTGACGCGTTAAATCGTGTTGCCAAAAAGAACTCTGAAGATACACTGAATTTTTCCCTTCATCCAGCTCTGACAAAATTCACTTCCGGTCGTAAATGTTTACAACGACAACCACACTGACCAACGTGCTCTTTCCATAGATTCTAGCAACTGTGAACCCCACCGTGTCATCACGCAGACGAAAGCAGTTTTTTCTGTTTTTGTTTAAGGCTGTATAAACGTCACGCTGGCTTGTTGGTCTTTTTCCTCCATTGCTATTCATAAGCCTCTGTCAGCTGCCTACAAATGTGATGTGAAGTCTGAAGAATAAACCACGATCAAACGATTCCTGCTGAATTGTCGCGTCCACTGCTGTAAATGTAAGTTTTTTCGGGGATCAGATATTTAATTATTATTATAATGAGTTGTGCAATTGCAGCTTTTCCTGTTTTTGTTTGACATGAGAGAACGTGTTTTCTCACTATATTTGTTTTGTGAACTGACAAGAGATTTTACACAAGAAGTAAACCACATCGTTGGGAGTTTTGATGGTACAAATAGACCCGAGGGCGAGGAGGAGAGAACTGTGCTGTAGGCCTTCACCCTGTGCGGTAAATCATTTGCTTCATAAACCTGGTTAGTTGTTTGTAAACTGTAAATTGACTTTCTGTACACGAAATAGAAATAAATGTGTTTCAATGGTCATTCGGTGTTTGATGATTTATTTTTAGTCAGAAGTTATGATGATTTTTTTTAAATAAAAATGAGCAAAACTGCTGAGACTCCGGTCTATTAATTATATTACCTGAATAAAGACTCCGATCTTTTCCTGAGACAAAAATAAATATTTCTTTGTAGAAATAATCTGTTCATATTAAACATAAACATACACGTTCGTATTAAACTACAGAAGTATTAGCATCAGAACGTACTTAAAACCCCCAAAAGTAAGAGCATGCATTATACTGAATTTTTGGGGGTTATTGTATTAGATTTATTGATACGTTCACGTGTTCATCATTTTAACATGGCAACTAGTTAATTTTACTTTTATATACCTCTGGCAAAGCTGTGAATAGACGAAGTTGTGTGTGGAAATGTGGAAATAAATGTAGTAAAAAGTACAAAATGTTTTCCTGAGTTTGAGTACAGAAGAAATAGAATTAGTCAGAAAAGAGAAATAAAAATTAAATAAAATCTAAAAGTCCTGAGTAAATCTAGTTTCCCTTTAATTACGTATTCCGGTCACGTGACGGCCCGCAGTGTAATATCCCTTTAAGGGCAGAGTCACGTGAGAGCGTGTCACGTGATTGTTGAAGTGCAAATTTATTTTAAAAAAATAGAAAGCTTCGTTTCTTTGTACTCTGAATGTTCGTGAAGCAGCTCAAATATCCGTCACGCGTCGAATTAGACGGTTTTCCCATTTGCGGCGAACCCATCAGGTGAGAAAAACACAAGTCATTCAAACCGGTTAGCTTTACTGTTAGCCACCTAGCATGCTACACGCTATGCTATCCTGGTGTTTTCTGCTGGGTTACCGTTATCTTGTTTGTAGAAACCCGTCCGACGTTAGCCAGGTCCCTGCTTTCTGTTTGTGTAAGTGAAAAGTACCTGATGGCGAGTTGTTTATATCTTATAAAAGTGCTGTATTTTGTCAGAGTTTAATGGTGGTGTTGTTGTTCAGGTTGCAAGAGGAGAATGCAGCATAGACCTGTTCATTAATAACACCTGAACTGAAGCTGACTGCAAAGCCTCTGCTATGACGTTAAAGGTAAGCTACACTGTTCTATGTTAAATGATACGTTAACGTTAGCTACAGTAGTGGAAACCTAATGCGTTGAGGGAAACTCTTACTTTTAGTAGTATTACCATTTTCTGCTACTTTAAACTTCTATATTAGGGACAAATTCTGTATATTATATTGGATTTATCCTGGTCCTCCTTTTTTCTATTTCATTACTTTTTTAAGAACAAACTACAGTGCAATTAACTGATCTAATGAATCATCTTTAATATACGTGGAGCAGCTTATGGTGGTGTAGAGCCTCCTTTCACTTTTAATTTAGGTGTGTTTCTGATTCCTGATTATCCGGAGCCAGAACAATTATATATTAATGTTACATATTAATAAACCTTTTTTTTTTAAGGCTCAGAAACCTTTTTTGTCTTCTTACATTGTATAATTTTCTGTTTACCAGATAATTTTACTCCATACATTTATTCAATGAAGATACTAGTCTATTTGACATCTTGCAGATTGTTGATTAAATTCAATATTCTTTTCCTTGTGTATATAATGTGAATTTTCCACTCATTAATTATTTATGTTCGTACTGATGATTGTAGTAAAATATAGTAAGTATAAATCTTGAACAGACTCACTAGAGCAGCAGTGAGAAAGTGACAAATAAACACAAAAAACATTAGCAGTTTAACGCATTTGATATGTAAAAATGTCCAAACGTCTAGTTCCAGCTTTTAAAACCGGTTGCTATTTTTTTTTTGAATTATGTATATTTTATTATCTTTAGGCTTCTCTTTACATCTTTACAACTGTTGATGAAATAGTCCATCCAATAACCTTTTTTTATTTAGCTGAACAATTAATGGAGAAACAATTTACCGGTTTAATTCACTGGAACAGAAAATGTACAGAAGAAGTTCTTTCGAACAAGAAGCAATACTAAATATTAAATAAATATTTGATTGTGATTTTTCTCTCTTTGTATCAGTTCTTGAGGGTTATGAAATGTCCAAAATACGTGTGATATCAGCACAATAAAAGGTCACAAACTCCACAACCCCAGTTTATCTGAAAGAATTCCTGCTGAGCTGCTGTGCTGTTCTTTGTTATCTGTCTCCACTGTGATTTTAACTCTCAAAAAGAAAGAAACACAAAGGGAAAAAACAAACAAAAGATTAGCTGAAATGAGCTCACAGGGGTTGAGGATCTTTGCGTATCGTCGGTACACATTACGTCATCGTCTCCGCTGCTTGTGTGCAGATGTTGCCGATGGGGGTCGTGTTCCTGGCTCTGCTGGGCCTGAGCTGCACCAGGGTCTGTCCGGATGGAGGCATCTGCCGGCACCAGAACACCTGCTGCAAGAACGCCGTTGGAGGCTACGGGTGCTGTCCGCTACCATATGTGAGTCCCGTTAGTTAGATTTAAATCAAAGCAGAAATACTACACCGAGTAAAAGTCCTGCATTGAAAACACAATTTAAAATGACCCGCGAGGAACTTTCATCTGCTCTTGATCCAGTCTCCGTTTAATCCTGATCCTCTACATGAACCAGTTGTACTTCAGTAAAGAGGTGGACCCAGAGTCCGACTTGTAACAAAACACAGTTGAAGTCTTTTAAATGTTTCATCTGAAACGGGAGGACCTGAACCACCTTTACTTTCTTCTTCACGTCGTTGCTGGTTTTTAAAGCCTTTTTTATTCCTACCCCCCCTGCAGGCGGAGTGTTGCTCAGACCACCTGCACTGCTGCTACGAGAGGACGGTGTGTGATCTGGTCCACAGCCGATGTGTGAATAAGACCGTTTCCCTTCCCATGATGAGACGCGTCCCTCAGGTAAACCCGACAAAGGACTCGCGGTTTTCTCCTTGTGTTTTTCCGCTGCTCGCTGTTTCTTCTGAGCTCGTTAAACTTATTTTGTAGATTTTTAAGTCTGAGGGATAACACTCTGGCAGTCATGGATTTTTTTCCTTCATCGTTTAGATATGTATGTAAATATTTGAAAATTCCAGGTCAAACTGCAAGCTGCAGCATTTTTGGGGTTTTATTCTTATCTCTTTATGATACAAAAAGCACGCACAGTAAAAATTGGTGCAAATGAAACATAAGTGACGCATGAAAGTAAAGGGCTACAGAATTGAGAGAGAAAATGGCAAAAGACAACATATTGTTGCTTCTGGAAAATAAAATTATTCCAGTTGAACTTTTCTTAACACATTGTTTCTTTATAAATCCCTGATATAAAACACCCCTGACCTTCCCTCTACTGCTGCTGTAGAACAAGAGTAGTCCTGTACACAGGGTGCACTATTCATGACGCCCTTCGAAGAGGACATATGTAAATGTGTAGTGTCCTGATGTTAATGTCTTCTATACACTTTACATTCTTGTATTTAAGGCTCAAATGACGTATGCTTTGTGCACATTTCTTTTCAGAACTTTCACTATCGGGAGGATCCGAAATGATTGAATGACTGGAACACTGTCTCTCTTCATAGGATTGCGTGTGCGTGCGTGCGCATATTTATACACACTTATTTATACACTACTCTTTCTCGTGGGCTGTGGTGTGTGACGTGTGTGACTGGTGCAGCTTCAAGAGACGCTGAGAGCCATCATCTGTCCAGACCAAGAGTCCGAGTGTCCGAACGATGCCACCTGCTGCCAGCTTCTGGACGGCTCGTGGGGCTGCTGCCCATTAACTAAGGTGAGATAGATAAAGGTATATCGATGGAGAGATCTATGTATCTTGAATGTTGTCTTGAAAATGTCTCTCGCAACATATCTTGGTCACAAATAAGTTATGTTTTGGATTCTTGTTTTTGGTATTAGTAAGATATTTGATGGTGCTTAAGCGAATATATCAGCTCATGTATGATTTTAATTGGATTTTCATGGAGGACATTTCTCTCCTACAGGCGGTGTGTTGTGAGGATAAACTCCACTGCTGCCCCGAGGCGACAAAGTGCGACCTCGCTCATTCAAAGTGTGTTTCCTCCTCGGTGGAGTCCTTCCCCATGCTGGAGAAGCTGCCTGCAAAGAGGAGGGACAATCACTCAGGTAGAAAGATTTACGAAGTGACATGTTGATGTACCAATTAATGAAGACTAATGACTTTTATTCTTTTGTTTATTTCTAGTCGGCTCGGTGTCGTGTCCCGGGGGCAAAAGCAGCTGCCCAGACAGTTATACGTGTTGCCTTCTGGCCAGTGGAGAGTACGGCTGCTGTCCTTACTCACAGGTACATGCGTCTGATATACATGAGCTGATTTATTGATCAACACTTGCTGCTTTTCTTTGATTCATTTGTATTATAAATTTAATATCTTTAGGTTTTAATAAAGGCAATTTGAAGAGATCACATCTCTACCTGAGAGACATAATTTTACATAATAATCTGACAAATAAAGTGTCATATGATTAATCTGTTAATCAGGAAAATAAGTTTGTTGCAAATCTTGTGCAGGCCATGTGCTGCAGCGACCATCTCCACTGTTGCCCCAGCAACACGATATGTGACCTGGCCCACGGGGTCTGCAAAGACGGGGAGGCGATATTTCCGCTGCTGAAGAAGATCGCCGCTGTGCCCAATGACGGTAAGCAGGCCGACCCAAAGAGAGGCCGGATGCATCGAGATTAATAATTTAATAGCTTCTCGTCCTCTCAGTTACGTGTCCAGACGAGACGTCGTCGTGTCCAGACGAGACGACGTGCTGCAAGATGGTGGACGGCTCGTACGGCTGCTGTCCGATGCCCGACGTGAGTGCACCGAACTAACGCGTTCAAACGGATCCACATTGAGTCCGTGGCAAAGTAACTACGCCTGCCCTTTGGCTCGATTTCATCAGTTGCACAACTCCATTTTATTTAATAAATATCTTCGCCTATTCATTAATGCATCATTTTGACATATTTCTGAGACAAGCCTCTGTCTTTCCAGGCCGTCTGTTGCTCAGATCACATCCACTGTTGTCCTGAAGGAACCCAGTGTGACGTCGCCCACAGCGCATGTTTATCCGCCCGTGGAGCGGCTGCCTTAACGGTCGTCGCCGTGGCAACGCCGACGGAAGTACAGAAAAAAGGTGGGACGGTTATGTTCACCAGGGGAAATCTGGTTTTATTTTTAATAAAATAAAGCTGTTTAATAAAATTGTTTTAGGGATATATATATATATATATCATTTTTTTAAAATAATGTTTGATAATATAATAAATAATAATGATCGTTTCTCTTTCAGTCAGCGTCCTTCCCTGCAACGACTCTGTTGCGTGTGCTGAGGGGAGCACCTGCTGCGGGTTGGTGGAGGGAGGATGGGCCTGTTGTCCACTACCCAAGGTACCATCATTCAGATGTGCATGCGTATGACACAGAGGACGTTGTGTATAGATATTGTTCAGATACCACAGCTTGTTCGCTGCCACCCCTCCAGGCCGTATGCTGCGAGGACCACCAGCACTGCTGTCCACACGGCACTGTTTGTGACCTCGAGGCCTCCACCTGCGTCGACTCCTCTGCCGGCACGTCCACGCCGTGGTTCGACAAATCGCCCGCCTTCTCTCTACCGACCGGCAACAGCCAGTGTGACAAGACCACCTCATGTCCCGGGACGTCCACCTGCTGCAGAGCGGTGGGCGGCGGCTGGGCCTGCTGTCCTCTGCCTCAGGTAATGAGGAGCGGATAGTGTAGCGTATGGGGGCGGAGGTAGCGCATGGCACAGTGTAGGGAGTGGGGGGGAGGCTTGTGAAAACTTCTGAACCCTTCAGAAAGTTGAAAAGGATCATTGTTTTAATTTATTGTTAACTTTTTGAACATCAACTTCAGCAACTACATAAGTGAATCAATACTGCGATTTGTGTGTCACTTTTTTTTGTTCTGCTTCCCTTCCAGGCCGTGTGCTGCGAGGACCACCTCCACTGCTGCCCTCACGACACCGTCTGCAACCTGCAGGCCGAGACCTGCGACGACCCCTCGGGTGTCCTGCCGTCCCTCCGCTGGGTGGAGAAAGCGAGCGCCACTCGGGCCGTTGCCATGCCGACTCTTCCGGCCAGGAACATGTGCGACGCCCAGACCAGCTGCCCCAGAGACACAACCTGCTGCTTCATGGACCAGACACGCAAATGGGGGTGTTGCCCTTTGCCGAAGGTACTTGGCCCGTGACGCACACACACACACACACAGAAACCCACATGATGGCTGAGGCTTGTTTTTGCTGCCCCAAAGGCTGTGTGCTGCCACGACGGAGACCACTGCTGCCCCAGCGGCCACACCTGTGAGCCCCACCGCTCCTCCTGCTCGAAGGGACCCCTTGTCCTTGTGCCCTGGTTCTCCAAGCTGAGCGCCCGCAGCGAGGCGGCGGGGAACGCCTCCGCGACGGACGTCAAGTGCGACAACAAGAGCAGCTGCGCCTCGGGGACGACGTGCTGCAAGCTGAAGACGGAGGGGTGGGGCTGCTGCCCGCTGGTGAAGGTCCGTGCATTGCCGTCTATACGCGTGTTAGATTATTGTGATAAGTGGTGGTCTGTCTGAGGGGGCAATACGCTTTTAATCCATTCAGAAAAGGCCATTTAAGTTTAAAAATCAACTGCAATTCACAGGTTGAAAAACAGGCTTTTGTGTTCTTATTACATTTTTCTCTGACTTAAATGACACCAAATAAACTCTTTCCTCCCCAAGTTCTACAAGTAAAGAGACTTAGTAATTTGTCCAGATGAGGTCAGCAGAAATGAGGGACATTTAATCAAAAAGTATTCTTTAACTCATTAAGCAATAAGTTAAATTGCCTAAATTGAATCACCTAAATCAATGTATTACCTCTTCATATTTTTACTTATATATTTATTATTACAAAAATCCCTCGTCAATATTGCAGTAATTTATTTTTGTTTTCATTCATTGGGAACCTCCCAAAATGTCTTCTACAGAATATTCTGCTTTAATTATACATTTATATTAATATATTTAAAGCACTACGACTAATTTAATCCAAGGAATCACTTTATTCAACTTTATTAAATATGTTTTTGGGGTGATACATTCTTAATAGTCCAAGGACGTTGATGTGAAAATTTAAAGACCTTGCTAGTGGGACACAACTGTTGCCCTTCGTTGTACTATGTGTTCTTCATATTTAATAAAAGCCCCTTGTTCCGTCTCCTCAGGCCGTTTGCTGTGCCGACCGCGAGCACTGCTGTCCTCAGGGTTACACCTGCAACATGCAGACGAGCACCTGCGAGAAGACCGCCGACGCCCTCCTCCCCCCCCTCCCTCAGGTCAGAGTGGTACGGCCCGAGCCCGTAGACCACGAGGACGTGGCGTGTGACGTCGGGGGGGAGTTCCGCTGCCCCGGACGGGCCACGTGCTGCAGGGTCTCTGCATCGGAGTGGGGTTGCTGCCCCTCCCCGCAGGTACGTTCACGCCTCACCCACACGGGACACTTGTGACCACTACGTCTGATCCGAAGGCTCCTGACTTTTGATTTAATTTGATCTGAACCCTTAATAACCTAAATAATCGATAAATAACTTACTGGGCCACTGATAATTGGCTTATTATAAATTACTTGCATCATAAAGGATACATCTGGCTCATGAAATAGTTCAGCCTTCATCTGTGTTAACGACATTAAAGTCTTCATCCTGACTTACGCTGCATCTCCTCCCACAGGCCGTCTGCTGCCCTGACTCAAAGCACTGCTGCCCCGCCGGCTACTCATGTGACCCGAAGGCCGGCGGTTGCTCCCGCCCCCAGCTGACCTGGGACGGAAAGGGTGACTTTGTCCCGCATGGACTTTGATCCCACCTAAAGGTGCACCAGTCCTTTTCATCCATAACACCCACTTTAGTCTGTGACAGCACTTCCTCTTTTTGTCCTTCATATGAGGGGGGGGCTGATGAAACGTGGTGGCAATGAAGACATGATAATGAAGTAGAAGCACTTTGACCAGGTGACATCGCTGTTTATTCTTTATTATCATGATCTCAGTTTGCTGCAGATGATGAGTGACTATGTGGGTGTTGCGTCATGGCTTTCTTCATTTTAACAAATGTAGAGATAAAAACATCAATGCGTTCCTTTGTCATGTTGGTTTCATGTATTTTTTGTAACTGTTTCAAACCGCTGGAGGAGCAAGTTGGACAATGAGCAAAGGAATTACTTTTTAGTGTGTTACATTGGGTTTTATGAACAGATGAATAAGTTGTTAAACTGGTCACCTTCATGGTCTTAATGGACACGATGTTAAATAAAGTTGTATAATTATTATTTTGCTTTTTCTGTCATTTGTTTTATAAAGCAGGGATTTTAAACCTTGCTTATTTTATTTGATGTGGCACTAGCTTATAGTACTCTAGGATCTTATCAGTCCTCTATAAACTGGACAAATAAAGTCTCGAATATTTACTAAAACCATCTGCTGGCTGTTAAGTTAAGATAAGTTTTTATCATTGAGGAGGAAATGATGCCATTTATTGGGACCCAGTTTCAGCGGCGGATGCATCGAGTGTCTGAGAAACAGGAATTAATGGAGGAATAACGGTGAACTTCAGCAGCATCACCAGACTTCATCTGCACGTTTTAGAAGATCATATTTGACTGGAGGTGTTTCTCCAGTTCACTTTGTGAGGAAGGAGCCTTCCCGGTCACAAGTTGTTGACCGTTAAAAGGATTTATTTGCATGGGGGAAGTCCGTTTGGTTGGTGTGGTAATTAAATGCACAAGGTCATACTTGAATTATTATCAGCTGGCAGGATGTGCAGAGCTCACTCCCCTCCCTTGATGTTATGACAACCACAGTAAACGCAGTGGACACAAGTGCATCGTGTGCCCTCTGGTGGGAAGAAACAAACAATTGGGGATTTGAAATGCCTTTATCACTCCATACATTTAGAAAATAGTGTCATAGACAAATCCATACAATTTTGTATGAACGAGGCAGTGGATGATTTATAGATGGAAAAACTAAACTAAAATAACAACAAAAAAAGATCATTTTAAATGTTTCATTCATAAACCAACTAAAGCTGTCAGATAAATGTAATGTACAAGTAGAATGTGGCATGAAAGTACTTCTACTAAAGGTACTAAAAGAGCACAAGGGTCACAGAAGGAAGGAATGTGTGCGTGCGTGTGTGTGTGTGTGCGCAGGGGGCGGGGCGGCTTGTCACTCACACACATGGTCATCGACACACAGCACAGAGCGGCACACAGTCCTTTACTTCTTCTGCTGCTTCTTCTGCAGCGGAGACCCGATCTCTCCTCGTCTCTCACTGAGGTAAGCGCTTCTGTGGACGCAGTTTCTCTTGACTTTGAAGACCTCTGGTTAGGTCTGAGGCTCAGCAGAGCAGCCAGTGGTGCTTCCAGGTGACAGGAAGTGAGAGTGAGTGGTGCATCATGGGAGGTTGTGATTGAGATGTTGAGCTTTAAAGAAAAAATTAGGTGTCATTTTAGTAATTTTGTTTTTAATGGTTATTTATTACATATTCTGTCATTCACGTCTCTAAAGGACCGCCAATTCTTCTAAATGTACTATATCTGTATTTTAGTTTGATACAAGACTCTATTTTTCTTTTCTATTGATATTCTTGCTTTGCTGCTGCAACAACCCGTTTAATCCGTTTCTTTGTTCAAGATTTTAATTATCTTTTTTAAAAACTTGTATATCAATATCTTGTCTTAGTATATTTGTATTGTCTTATGTCCCTACTGACAATGTCCACAACAGGTAATTATTCAATATTGCCTGAATGTCTCCTCATCAAAAACCAGACTTTGTTGAAAGTCATTTAGTAATTATCTTTAGTTTCAGGTCCACACACGTGTTGACGCCACTTTAAAGTCTCCAGTAACAGAACGTCTCCTCGTGTGTGAGGACTTCAGGAGCCTCCTTATTCATGGGAAACGCCTGTGTGTTCGCATCCCCTCCAGTATTTGCTGTCAACATGGCGAGCATTTGAGCAAGAGCGACCCGGACAGCTGGCCCGGCGCAGTGGAAGGCATGCGCCCCCCATCCACCCGCGCGCCAAAGCCCTGCGTGCTATTTATACTCCGCTGGCCAGGATCTCTGCTGGTGTCCGTTCATTCACGCCCGGACGCCGCAAAGGCCACCGCGTCCGGATCAAAGCCGGCTACAAATCTGCTGGTTCTGCTATTCCATTCGCGTAGGGGAGCCTCTGGTGTTACCAGCTGACCCTTTTTTACCGACGGCATCGAGGGAAAGCGAGCTGTCATAGAGACAAAGACGAAACAGTCAGTCAACTACAATTTAAACAGAACTGAGTCCTCATCATTTAAGAGATCCTCTTTCCCCCCCAAGCTCGTGACATTAGGGCAGAGGTTTCTCAGTAATCCTGCTTGCCAAAAAAGTAAACAAACCCAGATCTGGTTGAGACCTCCATATCCAAAGGTTCAAACTGTCCCTGTTAAGGTGATTCCTGGGGAGCAGCTCTGCATGTTCTGATTGGGCCTCTGATTCGCTTCTCTTCCAGTCGTCACAGCGTAGATGCTCCATGGCCATCCCGCGAATGTTTAACTCCAACACCCCGTTCGTCGTCATGACCGGAGGATCAGAGCTCTCTTTTCTCGGCAAAGAGGACGCCAGCCGAGGATGCGGGGAGGAGAAGGAGGAGGAGATGGAGGAGATGGAGGAGAAGGAGGAGAAGGAGGAGGAGGGCTCGCTGGTCCAGGCCATCGGCAGCCGCCTGAGCCGGGTGATGCAGCGCGGCACGGCCAACCACGTGGTCGCCGAGGGGCGCCACGCCGCTGAGGAGAACGTCTCGATAGTCGCACAGGCCGAGAGTACGTGGATCTATGTGGATTCTCTGTGTGTGTCTGAATCCGTTAGGGATGTCTATGATAAGTATGCATGCTGAATTCATTTTTAGGGTTAGGGCAATTCCTCTCTACTGGATGTGTTTCTACTTTTAGCACGGTATGCTAGCACTCAAATGTCTGGCTTGAGTGCACATAGAACAGTTCAAAGGCATCACAAGTTACCAATACCTCTAAATCTCATGAGCATTAATCTCTACTTCATCTAGAATGTTAACTCTTGAGATTAGCTCCTTTGCTTCCTCCTTCGTCTTGATGCCAAGCTAATTTAGCTGAATGCTAGCCATTTATTCAAGACGTGCATGGGTTGTATCGATCGTCCCACACTGTTTTATTTGACTGAATGTATTTATATTTTTTTGGAAAGCACTTTTTGCAAAGTTACAGATCAATTTTTCTCCGTTCCAGGAGAAGACTTTCAGGAGTTCAGCCCCACAAAGACACAGCGCCCTTATTCAAGATCTCAGCTGCTCAAAAAACACAGGTACTTCATAATAAACCATCCACATCAACATGTCTCAAAATGAATTATACACCTGTAAGAACACAAACCTTTTGACGGCTCCATGTTTAGGATTTAGGGAGAGCTTCAGTTATTTTACTGTTCGTAAGAAGTGGAAATAGTTGCTGTGATGTCACATATCAGTTTTTGGACGGAGGTTTTGAAGCCTTAAGTTAAAAAATTTGGAAGCCACCATCTTGGCTTTTTTGTGAGAGATAAACAGTGACCATATTTGTAATGAGGAGGACGTAGAGAACTGTCAATCATCGTGTTGCCCCGCCCTAAAGCATCCCCTACTTTATGGTCTGTTTGACTCTAAATGGATCATAATTCACCAAATTAACTTCATATTGTATTGAAGAAGACTTGAAACTAGGGATTGAGACCATTAAACTCTCATTCTCTTAGACTTCTATCCAGGGTCAAGGGTCGCCCTCTTGTGGTCACTAGAGAGAATGCATCTTTAAAAGACTCACTTCAGAGGTTGCTGCCAAGTGACCTGAACCTCTATCGACTACATTCCAGATCTGTTAGTGTGAAAGCTGCGCTCCTGAGTGACACAGAGGACGAGGACTTCAACGTGGCGGCCAAACTCCCACTGCATCACCTCCGGAGGAAACCACGCCGGAAAACCGGAAGGCAGAGCCAAGCGGACGGGGAGCGACCTCCAATCATCCGGGGTCTGTGGGTGCAGGAGATCGATTGGCTGAACTCGGCGAGCAAAGAGACCACGTCCTTCGCCGCCGCCGAGATAATCCCGCCTCCTCCGCAGTTCACCGACTGCGCGGGCCCAGGCGGTGCGGATGTGTGCGTTGGAGGCGGAGAGGATGCGGCAGAGGACCGGCCCGCGGCAACGGACGCTAGAGGAGGCTCAGACTCTGACTGCAGTTTGCACCGGGACTCCGAGTCCCTTTACACTCACGAGAGCGAGTCGGACTCCTCCTGTGCCGCAGAGGACTGCGCGCCCGGCGGTTTGGAAGTCGAAGCCAGAGTGTCAAATTTGGCCTTGGACCTGATGCAGGTGTCTGGTTGTACGTCTTCCTCTCATGCAGAGTTGGATTCAGACTTTGAAGGGTGTGTTCGGAGCCCTGTGGGAGCCTCTGAATCCAGCCCAGAGAATGCGTCCCAGCACGCCTTTGGTGTGGTGGACACGTGGGATGTTGACGCGGTTTTGGGCGGCCTGAGAGGACGAGTCACACAGCTGCCGAAGCTCTTTGTTTCACCTTTCTTTAGAGATATGATCAACCAGACTCTGAACTGGGAGAGCAGCCCGCCTGTCAATGAAGGACTCATATTTCATCACGTGAGACAATTACATTCACCCATTGTAACGTACAAACACCAGACACTGCACACACTGTGCACACTGTGCACTTTTATTTTATTTGCTAGACGATTACATGGGGAGTTGTATTTCTGGTCTCGACCACCCACTGAGGGCGATATCCATCTCCTTGCTAAATGCTCCACTGTGTTCACCAGCAGAGAATGAGCAGAAACAAAAATAAAAATGTGGGTCTTAGAAACCAAAACAAAGCCCTCAAATATGCTAAAATGCTTCATAACTTTGATAGAACAACCTCTTCTCTATGCACAGTGAGTTGGTCAAATGTTTAATGCATTTTAATGCACTGACCGCTTCAGTTGCAGCAGTTATTTCTGCTTTGACTACTGAAACATCACCAAGCCAAAGGCTTTGTGTTGATTTGCTCTTCTTTTACCCTTTTGCATTCTTCAGCTTCTTCAGCCCAGCAGCTGTGAGTACAGGGAGGGAGAGGAGTACTGCGTCCTTCGCCGCATACAGAGCGGGTCCTACGGGGACGTCTTCTGTGTCAGGGACAAAAGGACAAGATTCAAATGTGCTGCCAAGAGGGTGAGCCAAGAAAGAGTCATTCATTTATATTAAAAAGAATAAACACAGAATCCAGATGTGCCCCTCCCAAAGTCTCCTGCTCCCCAAAGTCACATCGCTGTCCGCTGATCTCAGATCCCGGCGAGTCACTTCAGCAGTGAGGAGGTGAGCACGTGGAGCGCTCTCAACTCTCCTCGCGTGGTGGAGCTCTTTGGGGCTGTGAGGGAGGGACCCAACATTGTGCTCTTCATGGACTTGAAGCCTGGTAAACGCCTCTTCGGTCTCCACAACAAATAAAACAAATGCTCTATATGTTGTGGACAGTATTGTATTGTCAGTATTGACTTCGACTTAAAAATAATGGTTTTGTCCAAAACTTCTACAGCATGTTTGGCCCAGCTCCTGAAAGACATGAGCTCCCTTCCTGAGGACTTGGCCCTGCACTACTTCCACCAGTCACTGGGGGCCCTGGAGCACCTGCACCACAGAAAGGTCCTGCACCTGGATGTCAAAGGTATGTTCCTGACCCTAAGCCTCCAAAAAAGCAACAACTCACCCTTTCAACAGAACAGCACCTCTCTGACCTTCTAGTTACCATCCTGAAATTGTATAAAAGGAGAGACGGCGCTTTTCTGCAGGTTCCCAATAGGAGGCGGTGGGTCAAATGTATCCAATTGGGACCAGACCCCCGTCTTTGTCATTTAATCCAGGAAGTCGTCTCATCTTTGTTATTTTGCTGTGTGAATATGACAACTGTGACACATAAGTAGGATTTCAGTGAAAACTCCAAGTTTTCTCCAAAATGTTTTACTCACTTTGGGCAGAGACCAAAACCCAAAAGAGCGAGAATATTGGATGTATATTTGTGAGAAACGCATCTACGAGCGAATGAAACTTTTGCTCCGCATTTGCTGGACAGAAGAATGTTGCAAACTTTATTAGATGGGAATATGTAATTCTGAGTTATAGTTGTCCAGTTTGTTAATCCGACTGCTGTGTAGTCATGAAAACATGTTCTACACATTCAGCTGTTCTGTAAAACTAGATGGTAGTTTTATTGTGAGACCGGCAGTAGCAGTGTTTGATAATTCAGCAGCGGTAAAAGGATGGAGCCCAGTAAAGCCGATGGCTCCACTGTCACCCCCCCACACCCCCTTTCCCTCGGTGTCAACATTGAATCCTGGAGTGACTCACCCCTAAACCCTCGGTAATCCCCGGCTGAGAGGATTAAAGGGGAAGGGGCTCACTATGACATCCCATCGACCCGTCTCACTGAATCCGAGTCAGAGCTCCATGAAGAAGACAACGTTCCTTACACCCCCCCCCCCCCCTCCTCCGCCTTCCCACCGGCCTCCAGATTCCTCCACCGAGTGTGTCCCGGTTGAGCATGTGATGATATCAAGCTGCTTCCCACTGAAACTTGCCTGTTGACTTTATTCCAGTTGACAACATGCTGCTGTCGGCAGACTGCCGGGACACGTTCCTCTGTGACTTTGGTCTCTCGGAGACGTTGGACGACAGCGGAAGGAGCTTCAGCGCCTTCAGAGGTGAGTGCGACGGATTGGAAATACTAAATAGACACGTCCTTCAACAGCACTTTCCCCTACGGTCGCGATAACAATGTATGACGTGATCTCAATGACGATTATCGATCGATCCAGGAGCCGCCTTCCCCGGCACGGAGAGCCACATGGCCCCCGAGGTGGCCCGGGGGGATCCACTGTCCGCCAAGGCGGACGTGTGGAGCAGCTGCTGCATGCTGCTGCACATGCTCAACGGATGCCCCCCGTGGACACGATACTACTCCCCCCCACTTTGTCTGCAGGTGAGAGTCTTCTCCCCCTCCCCACTCCGAAGAAGTGACGCTGTCGCCCTCGGACCCGCACTGATGTTTTCTCTCCCCTGTGTCGGTCAGATCGTCAACCAGCCGGCTCCTCTGTGGGAGGTGCCGTCCAACTGCAACAACTTCACGGCCAAAGTGTTCCGGGCCGGACTCCAGAAGGACCCCGACAGACGGGCATCGGCCAAGGAGCTCCGGAGGAAAAGCACCAAAGCCCTCCGAGCCGGTCGGTGTGGCTACATCTACATCTGACCACCAAATGGTTGTTTGCCCGTCCTTCTCCTGACAACCAGAAAAACCGACTGTGCAGAAAAACAAAACAAAGCCTCTTAGAGGAGGAACCAATATTCAGGAATACAGGAACATACTGCAAAATTCTTGAAAAGGGCTTTACGACCGGAACAGAAAACCCAGACAACTATATAACCGCAGTGTTCATGGCATCATATTAAATACATGGACTATCATCAACATCATAAAAGTCCTTAAAAGAGCAGGGAAATGAATGAGTGAGGCCGGTAAAATATAGAAAATAAAAGCATTATTTTCCAACACATTATACAAATAGGTGGAGCCATTGCAATGTGCCGCACTTGTTAAAAAATAGACTGCACAAATTTAGTAACAGGATAATTAGAAATACCCCGAAAAGACACAGCGAGAAAGTCTGGATTTTACATCAGCCCCAAATTAAAGTGAAGCACACATAGCTGTGTGTCCTCAACAGGAAAACTGAAAGACGCCCCAGTGCAGTAAATGACATGGTACAGGGAAAGTACCGTGTACACTGTGACAGCCAAAAATGATCAATTGCAAGTTCCTTACTGTTGTTGTAACATTATCTAAATCATTGAGGTCCGTACGTTTCCTCCACAGTTGGGGGTCTGAGCGCCTGGTCCGTCAAAAGCGCCCGCAATAATCTGCGGAATGACGGGAGCCAGGATGAGGACAGCGTCTGTCCTTCTACACCCGGGATCAACCCGACCACAACCCCGGCCCCAATGTACTGGGTGAGTCCCTGGAGGACCACAGCGGTGGAAGAGGACGGCAGCGACCGGAGAGACGGTGACTCGGTCCAAGACTCTGAGGCGGAGATGGACTTCTTAACCGGGGAATGGGAGTCCTGGCCAAAACCGCTGCAGGACGATTACAGAGAGGACTGGCACTCCGACTCCGATTCAGAGGTGGATATCTACATGGCAGAGGAGGAACACCTGCAGAGAAAGTGGTTGAAAAGTGAAAGGGACTACGAGGGCGATTGGGAGGAGGAAAGAGCGGAGGAGGAGGAAGAAGAAGAGGAGGAGGAGGAGTGGGACTCCTTCATGTCCACAGAGTATCTTCGTGCTCTCAGAGGCATTTTCCCTCTGCTGCAGAAAGGCCAGCAGACAAATGAAGACTCGTGGGGATCAGAGCCAGAGCTGGAAAACCTCCGAGAAGGTGAGTCACATTCTGGTAGCGGCTGAGTGGGTCATGTTACTACATTGCATATTCAAACATAACATTTAATAAAACATAAATAATAATGTGAGTGGTGATATCTACTCTTTCACTTGGGTCCTCTACTGTGGTGTCTTCAACATGTCGGTCATGTGACTAAACTTCTCACACTCTGAACCAGAAAAATCCTTCAGGGCTTCTTACATCCTTCAAACGTTACAGCTTCATTCCTCTCTAGATTCTGGAGGTTCTAAAGAAAAGTTTTTTCAAATATTATTCAGACTCCGTTATACAACTCTCAAAAGTCAACTACAATGTTCACAGTTGTGGGAATCATTCATCCTGGGTTTTTATGGGTTTGTGGGTATGGAGATCCACATATTGAGCCTTCAAAACAAAAATAGTTGTTTGTTTTAAGGAAGTTTCCCCTGAAATCGGACTCTTAGCCCGACATGAGGAGAACCCAAGGAGGACGCGTCTGTGTCTCCAGAGCATGGCTGGATTGAAAGCACACCTGAGACCGGTCAGACACCTGCTGCCGTCCCTCAGCAGGATGGACAGAGCGAGACAACTAACATGTTGTCTCTGACTAGAGGCCGAGATCGGCACCGCCATCCAGACCCCGTCCCCCGAGCCCCGAGACGACCCCCCCTCCTGCTTCAGCTGCTCGGACACATCGCAGATGGACGCCTCAGACAAGGTGTGTGTGTGCGCGCCCCATGGAGGTGTGGGTTTGTCTATACTTTGAAGGTGTGTGTGTATATGGAGGTGTGTTTTTATGGGTTGAATACAAAGAAGAAGTGAACGTCTCCTCTCCTTTCGAAGGAGTCCGATCGCTCCTCTGATGATCTGAGCTCTGGAGTCTTCTCCTCCTGCAACAGCCGGACAGAAGGACATCTGGAGTGGTCGGCCTCGGCCAATCAGCCGTCTTCCTACTGCTTTGAAGGTGAGGAGGCCGGACTGTCACCGCTCGGATACAAACCCCCGTGGACCTCCGTGTTTTATTATTGTCACTCGCTGCTCCAGGTGTTGACATCTGGATCGAGAACGTCCAAGGCGAGTGTCTGAGGATCCGGGAGCGTCGGCAGGTCAAAGTGGGGCACGTCGCCATTGGGATCAGCGAGCAGGTGAGAGGCAGCGCAGGTCTGAGTGATGGTCTGAGTGATGGTCTGAGGAGGAGAGCCTCCCTGATCCTGAGGCATGTCCGTGTGTGTTGATAAACAGTCACAAACATGCAGCCCGAAGATTGTTGTTCTAGTTCATAAAGTACGTCTTGTATGATGTCAAGAGTTGATTTAAATTATTAAAAAGCATTGGATGCATTTGTTTTTATTTGTAATATTAACATATAAGTACAAATACTTTCAAAGTACTAGAAAGAAGCCAACATCTGACCCGTTTGGGCTCGGAGGTTCGATTCCCAAAGTGTCCTCTGTCATCGTCAGGTCTCGGGGAAGGCCTTCACCCTGGAGACTCTGGACAGGAAGGCCGTGTCCTTCGAGCTGGAGATCAGGGAGTCCTGCCTGTGGCTGCGCTGCGTCCCCGCTCCGGACCGCTGTCAGAGCTGGAGGTGGAGGGTCACGGACGGCAAGCTGGAACTCCGGGAATGAGACTTCGTTGACCTGTTTATTGTCTCCGCACTGATTTAGTCATCGATCACAACAACACGTGTAGATGCGCTGCTGATGTGACCGACAGTGTAAACATAAGTATTCATGGGTCATTTAATGTCCTTCTGTAACCGCCTGATCCGGCACCACGATGCATCGGGTCTCTGTGAAGACTCAGGTGCATGCTGGGTAGGGGACTCTCCTCCCTGTTTATGTGTGTTTGCGTGTTTGTGTGTATATACATAATTTGTATTTATATTTATATAAAGTAGGACAGCTGGTGCTTCTTGTTGAGTTTATGAGTTGGGATTTAATCAGTCAGATTTTTTTTTTTAATTTAAAGCCGACTTTCTGCCATTTTCAAAGGATATCTTTCCTCTTTGTTACTTTCCCTTCTGTTTCCTTTGTAATCTGGAAAAGTCTGTCATGTTGCCCTTTTATAACGAGTGAAGCTGCTTAACTCTGAGTTACTGTAGTGACACATGAGCCCTTCAGACATTAATAACTTAAATGTTCTAGTTTTTATTAAGTATAACTTATTAAAAACTATGACCTCAGCGGTTTGTTCTTCGGCCTTTGACCTCCAAGCTGATGAAACCAGCGTAGAACGAAGATCAGGCCGACCGACGTTAACGACGCCAATAAGCACAGTTCATGTGACCGCATCACGTGTGAAAGATCATAGGATTCAGGCGTCTGAACGCTTAGTACGGAGGCAATTACTGTAATAATTTGGAGTTATTTCCATGTCTGGAGTTTGTTTAGTTAATTTAGGAAACTGAAGATTGCTTATAGTCAACAGTTAAAAACATTTAATAGGTATTTAATCTGCTGATTCCATTGATTTTGTATTTAAACTCTGCCATGTTTGGACTGAACTTTAAAACAACGCTCACAGGAAATACTGTTAATAAAATGCTTAAGTGTCTTTTTTTGATACAGATTTGATTACCAGGAAACCTTTTTGACCAGACACTGTCAAAGTATTTCTGAAACTCAAACTTGTTTTTTCCTTTGAGGAATGTGGAGGTCAAACCTCTGCACCTAGTTAATATTTGAACGGGGCCCGCCTTCTTTTAACAACACCCACTGACGTGTTTTATTCTCATTTCCTCCTCATGGCCTCAACATTTGTCCAGCTCGCAATGCTAATTATTCATGTGAGGGTTAGAACCCTTCTGACCCGACACCACGAACCCACAGAAGCCTGATGGACGGATCCGGTGTCTCCGACCAGCTGGTTTGTCTTTGCCTCTCGGCAGGTGTTCAGTAGCTCAAATATTGCAATGTGTCAACACAAAACACAATGGAGGGCTCACTCCTACTTTGAAACGGCTCACTGGACAAGAAGAAAGAAAGGGCTCCTTTTAGTTGTTCGATAAGCGTTTAAAGTCAAGTTAATTTTAATTATGCAGCCAAATGTCACAAATTAGCAGCTTCCAGGTCACCCTTTAAGTGAGGAATGGGAGATTTAGTAGTGTAAAACAAACAAAATTTACTTTTGGTATGTAATACAGCAAAAAGTACATTATGTACCACTGAGATGTATACAGTAACAAGTACTTTGGAGATGTAGTGGAAGTAAATAGTAGCATAAAAGCACTTAAGTAACATCCTTGGTTACATCACACCGCTGTCGTAAAGGAGTTAGACAAGCAAAACCTTAAACTAAGGAATATACTAAACAGTGAAAACCATTTCTTTACAGCGCTGCGTGGCTTCTTGCAGGGACACATTGTCCCCTTGAGGGAAAAAATTAACTATTGACCTATGGGGCCTCAGATTACCTGTGTACACATACCTATAGATCAGGATGTTTCTCAGTTAAATTCAACACAGCGAGGCACACTACGATGTATTTGCTGTATTGTTGACACGAGGACACAAAGAAAACCGACTCAGTCTCGCCGATAGCCCTTGAATATTGCATCTTGTTGTCCACCGTATCTGAAACTGGAGAGCATTTGAGTGCGGACTACTTCCTCGACATTTTGTGCAGCGAGACCAACCAACGTCGTGATTGGACAGCGGGACAACAGTGGGCGGGTCTTCAGCCGCACCATCTGCGCTGTGATTGGAGCGGGGTTAGATAGTGGGAAGTGCCCCGTACGCCGGTGTCTCCCTGGCTGCGCAAGACGCCATTTTGGAGTGACAGTGAAAGATAACGGAAAGATCGAGAAGCTGTCTTTCTAAAGGTAATAACCCGCACAAACGCGCCGTTTCTCGGCCAAAAATGCTATGCTGTGTGGACCAAATGTCGCGCGGTGCGAAGGGCCCGCTTTCGCTGGCGATTAACCCTGACATCCCGACGCTCCATCGTAACTGTGACGCGGCACTTAGCTAACGACAGGTACTTGTTAGCCACCGCGCTAAAGCAGCTCCAGTTACCCGACGAATCAAAGAGGTTGTCATTGACGCTTTTAACGAAACACCGGACCTAAAACCCCCCTCACGGGCTTCCCCAACGTGTCGACGGTAGATGTGTCGGGAACGTTTCGCCTTGCGGTTTTAAACGGCGGTGCTCTGTCGACCGATAGCCTACGCGGAATTTGTGTCGCTGGCGTGAGATGCAAGCGCACACAAGCTAGTGAGCTAACGAGCCGAAGCATCCGCCCTTCGGCGAGCTCGCGTTGACCTGCTCCCGGTGTTCGTAACCACTGTACGCTACCTAACTGATATAATAAACGCACACTCCCACACTCATTTTACTCTACATTCTCCCCGCGATGTCTCGTACATAGCTGGACTGTCGGCCTTTCGTTAAGGTCGAGGTGTTGTTAGCGAGCTAGCGCCTAGCAACGGCTAACGCCATCCCTACACAGGGAGAGTCCGCCAGCTGGAACAGGCCTTTCTTATCTGGTGATCAGCCAGCTAGCTATCCGGTTTATCCGGGTTGACAACGTAGCCGCTCCTGGACGTGTGATTTTTATTTTAGCGTGTACGCAGTGTGGAAATGTGCGACGTTTGAAGCCATGCAGGGGGATGTTAGTTAGCGCTAAGGCTAGCGTAACATGTTGTAAGCGTATAACGTTATCCGTAAGGTTGAACCTTCAGTAAACATCTCGTTTGTGTTCCTACCATGTTGGATTCCGTGTGTCCTTCTTTAGATTCAACGAAAAGGCCTTCTATTCTACCGGACATATTGCTGTCATCAACCAGTAGTATTCAGATGCTCGCGTGAACGTAACACCACTACAGTTACAATAAATACGTAGTTCGGAGGCCTGCATTCAATATCTTCCTTGTCCAGAGGCATAGAAACATCCCGCGAGCAACAGGAGTTAAATAACTCGCTGTAGACGACTTAAACATATTTATACAACGTTACTACTTGATGTAACCTATTGATCAGTGAGTGCAAATACTAATAGTCGATTACTTAATTACGTTGTAACTGAAGTACTTATTGCACCACTGTCATCTTGTTTTGACATTGGTGTAATGTTGACTAAGTGTATTTGTGCCATTTAATAACTATCAATGAGGAAGAAAAAGAATTTCGTACCTCTCAACAGTATTCGTATCTGCTGTGCAATTTTAAATTTTTTCTCTATTGCGTTTGTGTGTGTTGGTGTATATATAAATGCTGCTGTAGGGAATACATGTTCCCATTCCAAATGAGTAAATAATCTATCCACCCTCGTGTCTGTCATTGATCTTGATGGTAACGTTTCCGCTTTGCCTCGTCGACCCTGAGACGCTGCAGACGCTCCTCTCCTAACCCTGTTTCCTTCTCTACTTTGACAGCTTCGTCACCATGGGGAATGTATTCACAAGCTTATTCAAAGGCCTGTTTGGCAAAAAAGAGATGAGGATTCTCATGGTTGGGCTCGATGCTGCTGGAAAAACCACCATCCTATATAAACTGAAGCTTGGAGAGATAGTCACTACCATTCCCACCATTGGTACGGATATCTTATTATTGTTTAAATCCAGTTTGTTCACTGTCGAGTGGCTTTTTTGTTGAGTTGTCAGCTGGTTGTGAATAGTGCTTGCTACTCTCTGATTAATTTGGATACCATTTTCAGTATGGTATTCTAGATTTGGACTCTTACTAAGACATCCCTATTTACAACACTTCACTAAGAAAATGTAAAGATGTTTTTACACAATCAGCTCAACAAGAAATAAGCATGAATGAAACCCATTGAAACATGATCATTGATACAGCCTTGTCGAACTAGAGGTCTAAATCATCCTATTTTCTATTTAATTTATATGAATTTCATATTTGGCCACTCATCTGTGTTTCTCCTTTTGTCCAGGTTTTAATGTTGAAACTGTAGAATACAAGAACATCAGCTTCACAGTGTGGGATGTGGGCGGTCAGGACAAAATCAGGCCGCTGTGGCGCCACTACTTCCAGAACACTCAAGGTGAGTTTGTGTGTATGGGTGTGGGTGGGAGGGGGGCTGCTGTGTTTGAGCCTGCAGCAGTGTCAGTGAACATAACTGCCTATAGGTGGCCTCATCGGTGCATAAACAATGATCTCAAAATTAGTCAACCGGTGACTCAGGCACCATTGTTCAAATTGCAAAGGGCTTCTTGTGTGACTCCTCTCCAGTTTCCTGAAATTGAATTCATCAGATTGTGTGAAGACACTGTCGGGTGTTTCCTGCTAATGATGCAACACGCGGCTAAATCCCCAGCCAAACTAGTCTTCTGTGCTAGTATTTAAAATAATTTGTCCGTTGTGGTTTCAGCCTCTCCCCTTAGACGCTTTTTAGCTTCAGCTTTTCGTTTTTATTCCCTCACCAAACATCCAGCTGCGGCAAACACCCCCATCCACACGTTGAGCATCCAAGTGTGAAATTGAACGTGTGAATCCATCTCTTTGGTGTTGACAATTGGGTACAGCTCCATTTAAGCACAGTGCATGCGGTACTTGAATATATTGGTTTCCTCCGCATGTAAAAATGTCAACGCTTGGCTTCCAGGATATTTAAGCAGACTCAGTGAAATATCACATGGTCTACTTTAGATTTCACAACAATGTCAGCGGTTACTTATATCTTCAATAAAAGAATCGAAAGTGAAAAATCCCTTTGTTTGAACTGCTAAATCATAATTATCTGGGATTGGGGTTGTTTTAGCGGCTCGAGCTAAAAGGAAAAATTAATCCTATACAAACCACCAGCAGATACCAGGCTCCTTCCAGAAGCAGCTGGACTTCTGACACTCGCAGAATAATTCTGATGCTTGTTGTTCACTTGCAGTTTTGAGAATAAAGACCTTAAATAGTATTGTACTACTGTTTGTTAGTCTGATACCGCACAGATCGTGATGCTCTCTGTGGGGATCGGCCTGTTTTGAACTCAACACACAGTAATCCTGCCTTGATGCTGGTGTTGACTTTACACCGGCTGCTCCTGGTCATGTGACAACATTTGCTTTAACAATAGCTCGTCCATCTAGTAAACCAGCAGGAAAGAGGAAACACTCACAAACTAGTTAGCGTGATCTGGATTCAGCAGATCTTCTTCACCTTACTAACTGCTAACACTAACTACCAACAGTATCTCCCAACATCTAAGAAAAGTGTCCCTACAAAGCATAAAGTGTGTCTGCTTGTGTCTTACATCGTCTATAAGAGTTTAGAGTTTCTGGCAGACCCGTAGTTACCATGTGACTTTATTTTGAATTGACTGTTTTCTGCACTCGATACCTCAAAAGAGTTTTGGCAGTGAAAATATTCAAATATTGTCAGGATGTACCTCAAATGATTTTTGGTTAATGAGGTAATTTCTACAACAGTATCCTCCAGTTTCTGGTTGCACTTCCATATTTCTTTTATTTTTTACTTGTTACTTAGCAGGAACAATTTGTTCAGAATAAAATAAATCAAGGGAATAAAGCGACGCCATGTTTTAATCGGCAAGAACAAAAAAAAACACTTTAGAGCCACAAAGAAAATGTATTACTCAAATACAGAAATATATATCCACATATTTATTGTTTTTTTTGCATGCAGGGCTCATCTTTGTGGTGGACAGCAATGACAGGGAGCGAGTGAACGAGGCGAGGGAGGAGTTGTCCAGAATGCTTGCTGAGGACGAACTCAGAGACGCCGTGCTGCTCGTTTTTGCAAATAAACAGGTGAGGTCCACTTTTGTCTAACGTCTATACAATCACTGAGAATCTGTTGTGCCTCACGTGGAGAGATCGATGTTCAGGTAGGTCTGTACAAGAGTTGTTCCGGTTTCGGAAGTGACTCTTATAACAGCCAAATTCGCCGGATCACATATCGGCAAGTATGCGAGTCTGATGTCATGTTGTATAATTCATCAGCTCATTCATGCTACCCGATCTCTACTGAGCATGTGCAGCCCAGCACTATACACTATTATATGCGCCATCTTCTAACTACAAAACTGTTCAAATCGAGATTGAGCTAACATTTGCTGCACTCTGATGCGTTCAAGCTCCACTCAGCAAAACCGAGTGTCGGATATACTACGTCATTATGTGTTCAAATGGAACCTAGTGAAATGTAGTTTACGGATCGTTTCAAGATGTTCACACGGCAACGTGAAATAAATATCAAAGATAAATTCTGAGCTTGATCAGTCTATGCGGGCAACATCGTGACCCCCCCGTCTTCTCCTCCTCCCAGGATCTCCCCAACGCTATGAACGCTGCAGAGATCACAGATAAGCTCGGCCTGCACGCCCTCCGCCAGCGCAACTGGTACATCCAGGCCACCTGCGCCACCAGCGGGGACGGCCTGTACGAGGGCCTCGACTGGCTCTCCAACCAGCTGAAGAACCAGAAATGATCCATTCCAACTTTTTTTTTTTTTTTTTTTTTTGAAGTATCTTTTTGTTTTGTTTGTTGTTTATTTTTTTCTGTTTCAATACAACGGCAGCACCGGACCCAGGCCCCCCCACCACCACCCCCCATCTAACCCCTGCCTCATCTTCATCTCCAGGTCTTTCTTTCAAGAACTTCCTTCATGCCCCCCCTCCTCCCTCTGCGCCCTCTCTCCCTCCTGCTTTCTGCCCTCGTTAGTACCCTGGGGGCTGTAGCCTGTGCTGCTTGTGTGTGTGTTTGTGGGCGCGCGTGTGTGTGTGTACCCTGTGTGTTCAGCGTGCGTGCGTGCGTGCGTGCGTGTGTGTGTGTGTGTGTGAAAAGGCGTCTCTGTGTATGTTGGCTGGGATTGGGAGTAACCTGGCGTGCCTTTTACACACCTCCTGTGGAATCAGCAGTCTGGTTTTTGAGCCCCTATCTCCATCCACCAAACTCAGCCTCTGCCTCACGCAGAACCCCCGTCTCCCTCCCCAAGTCTTGCACGCCCACCCCACCCCGCACCTCCTCCACCCTTACTCTCCAGGGGAAGCATGGTTTTCATACGGCAAAGAAAGAGCAAGGGTGCAAGCTCCCTCCCCGCCTCCCTCCCTGTAGTATAAATATATCTACCTTAACTAGACAATGTTCACCTGATGTAGACTGAATGCTAAATGTTCATTTTAAACCTCCTTTTTTTTATTTTGAAACCTCAAATCCACCAGTAAGAGATTCAGCAAATTGCATCTTAACCTGTATCAGGTCGAAGCAAATAAAAAAAAAAAAAGGACAAATAACCCTCCACAACAACGACAACTACAACAACAACAACAACCTGCCCATCCTCGATCATTCTGGTGTCATTTGAAAATCATGCTGTTTGTTTTATTATTATTATTATTATTATTATATTGGAATATAACAGATTATTCTTAGCAATGGCTCTCCATTGAACGCTACCTTTATCTCTCTCTCCTCCCCCCCCTCCCCGACCCCCCAGCAGGTGAGACTGTGAAGCACAAAGCAAGCCAACTATTAAAAATTAATGAAACTAGAATCATAGAGTACATACGTAATTCTTTTGGGGTAGTTAACATTGAATTCTCTGGATTCAATTTTTCAAGTCAACCATCTGTACAATGAATCGGGAAATCAGGCGTGGGTTATTTCACAAAGCTTCACATGCTATTCCTTTAAGACATGTTACATGTGGTTGTTTTTTTTTCTTCTTTTCTCTGTAACTAGTTTTAGCGTTTCTACTCGTACTTATCACTGCTGAACCAAATTCATTTCGAGCAGTAAGACAAATCCTGTACAAGAAGTAGTGAATCCCGGACGGGCCCGAGGAGGCCGCTCTTCTCACAAACGGTTTGGCAGTTTAACTTTTTCGAGATCTGGGGAAAAAAAGCATTCAGTTGTCGTGATGTTTTGGGGGTGAAAGTGAAGGAATTGGCACCAAATATGAAGGTTCTCTAACTGTGAACAACCCGGACCCGAGGGGGGGGGACTCGCTGCGGGGCACCGGGCGCTGACCGGCTACAACGCAGCGCTGCGTAACTTCGCGACTGAAAGAATCAAGGCGACGGGTCACCACCGACCCGGCGGTCTGAGGTGCGTGTCGAGGGCCTCGGCGGGCGTTCTCGGTGTCGGAGACCGAGGGGTGTGAAGATGGCACTTGTGTCGAGAATGATTGTAAATCTGTAACGTTCCCCTGTAAACTGTTTCTGTGGGGATTTCCTGAACACATTAATAAACATGATTTGATCCAACACTTCACCATCAAACGTGTGTTTTTACTCACTTAAGTTACCAGTAACTTTCACAATGAATTGTTCTTTCCATTAGTGTGCTAACCCTTAGTTTATAAAAAGCTTTTTATTTATTAGGAGTCCCAAACTCCAAATATATTTACACTAAAATGCAAAAAAGTCTATTGCATATTAACATAAGTTAATAAACGTGTGGATGTGGAGTATCCAAGGGTGGTGGAAAAAATACTAAGTTAAAATGTAAAAGACAATTATTCAAAATAGTTATTTGAAAAACAAAGCAACATGAAAAGTGCAGTATTTCACACTAATCTTTTATTCGGTCATTGCATAAATGTATTATTGTCTGTCTGTCACATTTTGTTTTAATAATCTGTATCTAGATGTAAATATGTTGTAGATGAATTTTAATGACAGGGTAATACATTTACCCCAGGTTTGAAGTACAGCAATAAGTAGGAAAAAATGAATACTCAAGTACCTCCAAAAATAGTTTGTTCTGGTAAGTTTCTAAATAAACTTTGAAAATAACTCATTGCAGGAATTGGTTCTAGATTCCCACTAGATTACCAGCAGGTTAATCATTATTATTATTATTATTAATGTTGACTCAATAAAAGCGTATTCACAGGTCTGTAAATATTTAACTGGCTCAACATAAACATGAAACTAATTACCGAACTCATTTTTTGACCGGATTGAACCAACTCAGCAACAAATATCTAAATATCTCTCTATAAACATAGTTCAGTAGTAGTATGTACCATATTTCTATATAGTTTAATACTAAGTCAAAGTCCTGCAGTCAAAATCTCACTTTAAGTATAAGCAAAGTATTGTACTATACTATAGTATAGTAAGCCCAAAAAATAAAGTGAACGCTTAAATGTATTAATAAATATTAATTAAATTAATTAGTATTAATATTCTTGCATTTGTTGATTTGCTTTGTATTGTTCCTCCTAAACAAATACCGTGAGTCTAATATATGCATGGAGTAAAAAGTACAACAAACTTATTAATATACACTGAGTACAGTACTTTTGAACATTTACTGAGTACACAAAAATAACATGTAGCCGGAAAGTGTACGCACGCACGCACGCACGCTCATAATTCTGAACCCATTAACCCCCACACACACACACAGGAGGAGGAGGAGGAGGGGTTTAGAGCGCACACCTGATAGACAGTCCCCGCCCACTTCTCCACTCAGGTAATAATAGTTGGCACGTCGGTAAGCGCGCGCACCCCGTTCTCGTTCACCACGCGTTTAAAACGGCAGAACCTCTCCCGGAATCATACGTCGAGGTCCCAGCTGAAAGCCGCCGACGGAGCACACCGACATCACAGGTACGTTTGCTCGTCTCCCCCGGATGCCAGCGAAGTAGTTCCGGTAGACAGGTGCGGGCGCCGGTTTAACAGCGAAAACAAAGTTCGTAGCGCGAGACGGTGCAGCCGATGGCGACCGAATTTGTTTTTTTGTGTTCGTGTCAACCTGATATACGCGGTTTAATGTCGACGGAGCTTTATTGAGCAAATGAGAGTGAAGTTCATTCATTCTCTCTATGAGGTTTTGACGCTGCAACCAAGCGAAGGGTTTTAAGTTGTTTTTAAACAAGTGGGAGTTTACAGATATAACTTGGCCCAAGAGAGAGATGATAAACCAAAGTAATAACGTTTAACACGACGTGTCAGGTTACTGTGGGTTAACTGTGATTTGAGCACAGATTGTATTAATCCTTCTGACGTGTCTGATAACAGGTGTCTGCTCAGCACGTGTAATATTTTGTCTCCTGCAGGAAGTTCCTTATCATTGGTCTACTAACAAACCCCATCCCTTGGTACAGATGGATGTTAACACCAAGTCAGATCACTCCGTTATTATTATTATTATGATTCTGATAATAAGTTGTCGGACAACTTGCAGGTTAATGATAATTGTCAGAAAAATAAAAATAAAATCTCTCTTCACGTCGATCATTCCCGACATTCCCGATTTGCTGCTTGTGTTTTTCTACGTGACCTTACACTAAATGTTTTTGGGCTACGGGTTTACAAAAAACAAACTATCTTGTTTGCAATGGATGGTAGTTTTTCCACAAATTTCTGACATTTGATAGACCTAATAACCAGAATACAAACTAATCAATAAGAATGCATTTATTTGGTCTCAATCAGGCAGAAATCACTTACGGCCGCGTCTCATAACAGATCGCCAGACATCGCTATGACAACAACACGGTTGAGTCATACTTTCGTCTCTGAAAATAGACTTTGGATCACTGCCAGGAAGATATTACTAAACTGGAGACAGACACAAGGTGTGTCTGAATATTTAACATGATTGAAGGCTGTGACGGATAAACATGTATTTTAAATATTAAGGTATTTCTTTTATTGTGCTTGACCTGAAAAGATAATTTGTTGTTTTGTTTGTTAAACTTTGAAAGCCAAGTTTCTGGGACTCAAACCAAACGCTAGAAAAAAGTCTCTTACTCCCCCGCTTCTGCAGATAAATAATTTCAAACTTGTGTATTTACAAAATTTGATTCAGTAAAAAACGTTGTTTCTCTAGTCTCTGATCATGCAAAATTGTAAGCCACCAATCTGTTTAGATCCGCAGGACGAGCTAACTGCTCGCCAGCCTCATTGTAACTGTATTTCATCTGTAATATTTAGTTTTAGTGAGAAACTCTAATCCAGATGCTTTCAAATGGATACTGGAGATTAATTAATGCTGTAATCAAACAGTGCCGATCTGCTTTTGGAGGCTGCTGAAACCCGGACTCCCTCTCGCCACAATGGAGGTGGAAGACTCCTGGAAGGAAGCATTGGACGGCTCTGAGGAGACGTCCTGTGACGCTGAGGTGCTGCTGGGTAGCTCCGCCCAGAATCTCTCTCTGCTGCCACCATCTCCACCGGAGCCTGACGCTCCGCCCATCCGGCGCTCGCAGCCAATCGTCATCACCGTCAACAGGTATGTACGTACGTACGGCCTTTTATTGTCCGACTCCCATAATAACACCCTCTAACGTCATGTTTGTATAGCGCCAAGTCTTCCAGTGCTTTTGCATACGAAAAGGAAAAGGGCTGAAGTACTGAAATAGAACTATTTTCAGCGAGGGCTGAATCCTTTTTGTGTGATTAAGAACAAACAAACAATCAATGTTGGTAGATAAATTCACTGACGGCCTTTCTGTCTTTTCCTCCAGGGCGAAGGGCGTGGATTCCCTCTCTTCCTCCGTACCGAATCCTTTCCCCGAGCTGTGCAGCCCCTCAAAGTCTCCGGTGCTCGTTGGTTCCTTTCCCCCCCCGACCAGCAACAAACACGTGAGCCTCAAAGTCTCAGTCTTGGTGTAAACAAATCGCACGCAAACAACAATTAATTCATCCTGTTGTCTGAGGAGCAAAATGCATATTCATCCGCCACTGAGAATAGTTACCTATAATGTGCTTTTTTAGTTTTATCGTCTCAAAGCGTGTTTTGTTGACTGTTCACGCCTGCCGTGTTAATCCCATCAGGCCCTCGGATAGCCGCTGGGCCTGATGTGTGAGAACCGGCAATCCCGTAAAGGAGACTCGACCTGTTTACCAACCTGTGGGGTGGAGTCGGGTGCTGACGGACGGGGAGGCTGCGTTGCCATGGCAACCCAACATGTCCGTAATTGCAGAAAAAGAATGTCTGTTGGTGTGACTCCGGCGGCGCTGTGCCGCGGCATTCCACAAGCCAGCATGGATCTTTAAAGACTCGCAGGTTTCCACTGAAGCTGTTCAGACTGTAGTTCTCTAAAAGGAGAACATCAATCTGCAACCATAGTGATGATGAAAGGAGTCGGATCAACGAGACAGGATCACCGACATCGTGGATTAGAGAAGTTTAAAGAGTTCCTAACTTATTTTACAGCTGCTCAAGAAACTTTGTTTACACACCAGAATTGTACTTTAATTGCCCCCCCCCCCCGCCCCCCGCCGGTCGATACTTGCCTGGTGTCTTTGTCCCGATGACGTTTCTCATCCGACCGGTCGGTTACTCGCTGACTCACCGGTTTACTTTCTCTCTGAGGTGCCGTCATGATGCTAGATGACCTGAACCCGCCTAACCCCTTTAATCTCTCTCTGCAACAGACTGTGGAGCTTGGGCATGAGAGTGGGGGCATGAGAGTGGGGGCATGAGAGTGGGGGCATGAGAGTGGGGGCATGAGAGTGGGGGCATGAGAGTGGGGGCATGAGAGTGGGGGCATGAGAGTGGGGGCATGAGAGTGGGGGCATGAGAGTGGGGGCATGAGAGTGGGGGCTGGATGGGGGCTGGATGGGGGCTGGATGGGGGCATGAGAGTGGGGGCATGAGAGTGGGGGCATGAGAGTGGGGGCATGAGAGTGGGGGCATGAGAGTGGGGGCTGGATGGGGGCTGGATGGGGGCTGGATGGTGGCTGGTGGGTTAACAAGCGTCTCTTTTAGCAGCGGAATCTTGGCGTCGCTCCTTGATTGCAGCTGTGAAGCACTCGCTGTGCATTCAGTTACTCAGATAACAAACCTTTTAACTTTTATTTATTAGAAAATACTTTTTGTGTCACAAAACTTTTTGTTCATTTTAATGACACAAACTACTGAATGTACTTTCATTAATACTAAACTTTTAGAGCCGATTAGGGATTATAAATAAGACAAAACCCCATTTTTAATTTTTTTTAAATTTTTTTATTTTGCGGTAAGCTATTAGTTGTAGAAATATTTTTACGTACTTGTATAGTTTGCTACAGAAGCGTTCTAATCTGTCCTGTGGACCTTCACATCAGAGGAGGAAGAACTTTAACACAAAGAATGAACCATTTATGAAGAGCATCAGAGGAAGAAGCTCGTATAAAAAAAGATGTGTACAAAATGATCTACAATCCAGCATTCCTAAATACAATTGCAAGTGCCTTCATTATGCCGCATGTGGTTTATAAATTCCCCTCCCATCAGCTGATCAAGGTGTTCGGCGAGGACAGCCACAGCCGGTCGGTGTGGGTGTCTCGAGGCGCTACGACCAGGGAGGTTTGTCACATGCTGGTCCAGTCGGCTCACTGCAGCGATCAGGAGAGCTGGGCCCTCCTAGAGGTCCACCCCACGCTGGGTCTAGGTAAGACTTTAGGACCAACAGAGAATCCTTTGCTATGTGCTGCTGCTGCTGCTGCTGCAAAAAAAAAAACGACTCCTGAAATATTCGGCTGTCCCTTTTTTTTTTTTTTCTAGAGCGCTGTCTGGAGGACCACGAGGTCGTGCTGGAGGTTCAGGCCACCTGGGCACTCAAAAGTGACACCAGGTTCGTTTTCTGCAAAAACTACGCCAAGTACGAGTTCTTCAGGAAGCCGATGGTAGGCGGTCCGACTACACTACAGTCTTGCACACTTCTGCCTTTAAGGGGTTCCTCATGTCACAAACCTTTTTGGGAAAGCCACGATTCTTGTGATTCAACATGTGCAAACTATTTGAGAATGCAATCACACAAGCTGCTAAAATGAAAAAACAACAAGAAATAACAAACCAATCCAATCAAATGTAGACAACTCTGAAGTTGCAGGAAGAAGTCTTAAGGCTGCATTTGCCCAAGTGACCATTAGGGGCAACTCCTCTTGTCTTAGAAAATTACTCCTCTCTTGATTTACTCCCTCAGTCAACATGCGTTTATGGTCTTGATCTCTAGTTCTACGTCTTTGTCAATACAGCATGATGTTGATTTAGTAAGCTGTGGTCCAATTCGAGTCAAACAGGCCATAAAGCAGGAGATGCTTTAGGGCGGGGCTACATGCTGATTGACAAGTCTCTTCAATGCTGCCCTACTCTGCTCCTTTAGCATAGGAACCACTGGACAATCTATTACAAAAGGAAGGTAGAGAAGTCTGTCCCACAATTCCTTGCAGCATTATTTAAATGGTGACTTATCATTTGTCTGTTCACGAGAGAACGAAGATCATGTAAGTAACCGAACTCCGACGTTGACATAGTTAATAAAGTGATTATTTGAACCCGGTTTTATGTCGTTGTCACGAACCAGGCCGCAAGGCCGTGACAACAAACGGGGATACTACAAGTAGTCAAAGGGGTTTTATACCACTTTGGTGGTATGTGGAGTCAGTGGTGCGTGCGTGGAAGGTGTTTGTGTGTAATATTGTATAGTGTCAGGACAACCCATGCTCTTTACCGACAGTGTCTCAGGGCAGAGGGGGAGAGAGAGAGAGAGACACATCACCTGAGACCAGAGGGCCTTTTTTTAACAGCGTGCACTTGCACACAAAGCCCATGTGTTGCTAGTGCTGCTGATGTCCCTCTGCCACGCGCCCCTACAGGGACACCAGCCATGGCTCGGCCTGTAACAACACATGGACTAAGGCTACAATCTGAATGTGCTTCTTGTTGTTCATCTTCGGAGAATTTGTAGTTTTCCGGCTGCACACTGACGTCACTAACACGCCTCTCCAGTCGCCTCATAATTACATGGCGTAGTGAAAACAAAGTTGGATTCCCTAAAATCAGCTGCGTCTTTTCCTAAATCCTCATGCATTGTCCTACCCATCTGTCCTTAACCCCAATGACGTTATGATTATGACGTAATCCTAAGTAAATTCACCCGTCATTCATTTACATGCAAATGGCTTCAGCCAACACCTGTCTACCTGTTTCATAAGCGGGTGAGTTGATTGGCAGGTTGCGTGCTGCGGCGGATTACTCGACGCCTCCGGGTCTTTCTCGGTCGCGTCTGGTGCCTGACAGGACGTGATGGATTGCACAGAGAACCGGTTTTGATGCTCCGCCAACCGCTGTGTCTGTACAGTCGGTATCTAATAATATATATATATTTTTTCAACAATTTGTTCTACAGGTTGAGGAACTCACTGAAACTTGTACACGCTCTCAAATCTGTTTGGTGGAAATTACCAATGAAATTCACCGTTATCAAGCAACCAACTGTGCTAAGAGGCTGGAAGAAGAGAATATTTGGCCTTTTCTTTTTTCCAGTAATGACAATTAATTAATTAAACCTCTGAATCCAGATTCTCTGGCTTGATTTTCACGGTTCCATAAATGTGTTTGGCACAATCATGTCTATAGGCAATAAGAAATCATAAATGTCATTTGTGCAGAATATTGTGTGTATGGGTGCAAACGTTTAATTTCTTTAGCATATTTTACAAAGTGGCCAAAAGTTAAACATAATTATATTCCACCTCCCCTCCCAGGCCTTCTTCCCAGAGAGCATGATCTCCGACAGCGCTGACGACCGTAAAGGGATGACATCATCAGACCTCATCCAGGTGAGTCTCACTTGTAGCACGTGGACTCATCAGCAGATGTTATTGTTCCTTTGAAAACGTATTTTAAACAATTATTTTTTTAGATTCCAACCTGAATATTTGATTTAAGGGCGGCACGGTGGCGTGGTGGTTAGCACTGTCGCCTCACAGCAAGAAGGTCCTGGGTTCGATTCCGCCCAGTGGCCTTTCTGTGTGGAGTCTGCATGTTCTCCCCGTGTCTGCGTGGGTTCTCTCCGGGTTCTCCGGCTTCCTCCCACAGTCCAAAGACATGCTCTGGGGATCAGGTTAATTGGGGACTTTAAATTGCCCGTAGATGTGTGAATGTGAGTGTGAATGGTTGTATGTCTCTGTGTGGCCCTGCGATTGGCTGGCGACCAATCCAGGATGTACCCTGTCTATCGCCCGAAGTTGGCTGGGATGGACTCCAGCCCCCCCGCGACCCTGTGTGCAGGATAAGCGGTTTGACGATGGATGGATGGATGGATGGATATTTGATTTAGTTTTGTCTGGCAAATCCTCACACTTGATACAAGAATATATGACCGAATACTGCATTGCATCAACAATTTTAATTCATGTTTCTATAGTTGGGACTTAACTACTGTAATTTTGTAAAGTAAAGTAGTTTAAAAATAAATGTTTTTATATAAGCTTGAGTTAGTAAAATTTATTTGAACAAACTAAACTTTCAAATGATGAAACAAACCGTTGTTACCTCACTTCCAAATAAACTAGCAGCATTGTTTATTATCAGAATCTTAAGAGAATTTTAACAAAAAAATCCTTAAATGCACTGCTCCAAAAATTAAACCAACACATTGAAAATGCATCAGATCTCAATGCGAAAAAAATGATATGAACAGTTCTATTCCTTGGGCGCAAAGTATGCCACATCTTTTGCTGGAAATAATGTTTTCAGTCTACAGAGGGCTTAATTTTATAGATGTCGCGAACCAGTGAAACAAGGCCGTGGCAGGCCAGTCCATTTTGCCAAAATTCAGTTCGCAACTCAAAATGCTTCTCAATATCTGAGTGGCCCCCACGTGCTCGTATGGATGCTTGACCACGTCGCGGCCCTCTTCTAATGAGGCAACGGCTGGTGTCCTGTGGGATGTCCTCCCCAGATCAGTCTAAGTGAGCTCCTGAGTCTGAAGAGCAACCTGGTGGATCGAACAAAGTCCCCGAGGGTTGTTGTGGTCTGGTTTGGCCAAGTGATCGTGAGGGCCGTTCGGTTGTATCCGTTCCTTCATCTACCAGGTTCTGCCTGCGTACCCTTGCCACATGAGGCCTGTCATTGTCGTGCATCAAGAGGAACTGCGGTTGCAACGGAGCGGAACATTTCCGGAAATTTTCCATTGCAAGTTAAGCTTGGGGAATTGTGGACATTTTGAGCCATGTTATTACGGGGAACTTAAATGTAGTCTGAGAACAAGACTATGACGGCCTGGCTCTGCACAACCCCGAATGCAGCTAGTTGGGAACATTTCTGCCGATTCGCTAGCATATTGATCACTTGGTCAACTGTCGTGTTCATTTTGATGCCATGTTTATTTGTATACGGAAGGCTAGTTTATTATAGGGGCGTGAGTAGGGTGTCCACAAGCACACCACCATCAAAGTAATTACTGGAAATGAAAGGCTGGGCATTAAAGTAATTCTAAACTATATTTAAAGATTTATGCAATGCAGCCGTTTCTTTGCAAAGGATGTCGCTGGCTATTGTAAACCAACTCTTTTCTTTCAACGCGACGTGATCAAATTCGTCAAATGAAAGTATTCCTCCATCACGTGTACTCTATAGCAAGGCTATTGAGGCCACACTATGAGCAAGGTAAATACAAAGAAATTACTAAAATGTTCAGTTGATTCCCAAGGTGGAATATTCCTGGAGGTTTTGCATCCCAAGGAGGAACCCAGGACCTGCCGCACCAGCGTACAGTCTGACCATCAGTTCAAGGATTTCATCCCGATACCTAATGGCAGTCAGACTGCCGTTCTCTAGCCTGTACAGGTCTGTGCGTCCCTCCATGGATACTCCTCCTCAGACCTTCACTGACACGCCACCAAACCGCTCATGCTGGACCACGTTGCAAGCAGCATAGCGTTTGCACGTCCATGGCTTCTCAAGACCCCTTCACGTCTATATCACAGCCGCTCGGGGTGAACTTGCTCTCCTCTGTGTAAAGCACAGGGCACCAGTGAGGAACATGCAAATCCTGGTTTGCGATGCAAACGGCGATGGAGCTCTGCCGTGATGAGCAGTGAGCACAGGGAACACTACAGGAGGACGTCCCCTGAGGACAGGCTCTTTAAGGCTTGGGCAGTGCTCAAATGGTTCCTCCATGCACAAAGCAGTGTATATATTGGTCCTGTTGATGGGTTGAGGACTTTCAACGGACCCATCCAGCTCTCCTACAGTAACCGCTTATCTCCTCCATGTTCTGGAGATTGAGCTGGGAGACCGATCAAATCTCCTTGCAACGGCACACGTAGAGGTGCCCTCCCGGAGGAGTTGGACAATCTAACTTCTGAAGGGTTAAGCAATCACCTCATGCTCACAGTGGTGACAATGACCAACACTGATGGAAAAACAGTTAGAGATCAAGAGGGAGAAACTTGACATGGCCTCCGCATGCAAAACCAGTCCCATTTTCAGGGTCGTCTCATAGTTGCCCCGCTGGTGCACCTGTTTATTCAACACCAATGGCGCTGAAACTGATTAAAACCACCTCTGCTGCATTCCTGACCAGATCATTATCAGAAGTGCAATTGAATTCGTGCCGTACCCTGATAAAAGATTGTTACTTTCATTTTTTTGAGCAGTGCATGTCACATGTAGCTTTATTATGCCATATCTCAGAAATGCAAAGCTCTGTATTTAAAAAAATAACTTGTTCTTCTGATTCCGCAGAACCTGCTTGTGTCTGGGACCTGTCCAGAGATCCAGGGCTTCCTGCAGGTCAAAGAGCCCAGCCGTAAATCCTGGAAGAAGGTCTATTTCTTCCTCCGCCGCTCCGGACTCTACTGCTCCAACAAGGGCTCCTCCAAGGTCGGTGGGTGGAGTCCCGCTTTGAGGTCGCACTGCGTTCTTTAAGCGTGATGTGAACGGCTGCGTGTTTCTCTTCCCACCAGGAGCCTCGACACCTGCAGTACGTCGCCGATCTGGACGACCTGAACGTTTTCACGGTGGTGAACGGCCGAAAACTGTACGGAGCGCCATCTGACTTCACCTTCAGCATCAAGGTAACGTCCCCGAGCACCAGTCTCTTATTCTCACAACTATCTAAAAACCTTTTTCAGAATATACATTTATTTCTGTGAAGAGTCTTTCATGTGTTTGTCCTCCTCACAATAAACTGAACCCTTGGGTTCTGTGTTTGTGCAGCCTACCAAAAATCCCCCCCGACTTCAGGACCTGAAGATCTTGAGTGCCGACAGCGAACAGACTCGAACGTGTTGGACATCGGCTTTCAGGCTCTTCAAGGTCTTTTTATTCTCCGGGTTCTCTCCTCAGCTTTAACGAGTGGGCCGATCAGCTATAATGTTTAAAAGGCCTCTTTGTCGTTATCAGTACGGGAAGCAGCTCCAGTCCAATTACCAGCTGTCAAAGGTGCCTCCGCAAAAGCCGGAAGGAGCCAAGGATGTGAAAGTGAGCTTTTCCTTCAGGTGACGTTAGTTCTGAAGCGACAAGCCACATTTGAACTCTCGTTTGTCTCTGAACGCAGGCAAAGTCGGAGGCCAGTCTGGTGGCCATGGACTTCTCTGGGAAGACCGGAGGACGGGTCATCCAGAACCCTGCGGAGGCCCAGAGCGCTGAGAGGGAGGAGGGACAAGCCTGGAGGGTGAGGATGGATGGATGGATGGATGGATCTGGCTAAATTAATGCTCATGAGAATAGAGACATGGGTCCTCCTTAAAGTGAAGGACTAAACCTTCGTGACGTTTGTGCTTCTCTTCCAGAGAAGAGAAGCTCTGAGGAGCAGTCTGCCTAACCTAAACTCTGCAGCCAAACCCTCCAGTAAGTCCATCAATGAGGAAACGGGAAGTCCTCCTGGACTATATCCGTGCGCTCCTCACGTCCTGAGACGAGGAGCTGCTCTTATTTATGTTTGAGGTGGAATTTGTTCATGAAGGATCTTTCATCCCTTTAATGCTCCTCGAGGAGGCCTAAGAGAGGGAAACACTGCGTCCTTTTGAAGTTTTCTGGCACTTTAGATAAATAAAAGGCACTGCTTCTACCACGGCATCCAACCGCCAGTTCTAAAAAATTACGCTTCGTGTGTGTGAAAGCTGCCTTCTCTCTCGTTTTAGAGACTGCAGCTTTGACACGTCCTCTTTCAAACGTCACGGGTCCCC
Organism: Gasterosteus aculeatus; assembly: GCF_964276395.1. Classification (NCBI taxonomy): domain Eukaryota; kingdom Metazoa; phylum Chordata; class Actinopteri; order Perciformes; family Gasterosteidae; genus Gasterosteus; species Gasterosteus aculeatus. The sequence goes on along the minus strand of NC_135692.1, from coordinate 7,503,606 downwards.
AAAAAAAAGCCTTCCTCAAAGCATGAGCCTCCTCGATATGCATTTAGGGAATTGAGACTTCCTTAACAACTGAGTAAGCAGAAAAAGAGAGGCGCGTGGTGTCCTAGCCGGCCTCCTCACACTCGCCCTCTTGTGTTTGTTCGTTAGCGGCCATCCACAAGTCCCAGCCCTGGTTTCATGGTCGCGTGTCCCGGAAGGAGACTCAGAGGCTCATAGAGAAGCAGGGTCTCGTGGACGGGTGAGTGGAAGGCTGACTGAAGCGTCAGTTTTCATCAACCGTTCAGTTCCTTGTTCCTAGTGTGGGTTTGGTGTTTAGGATGTTCCTGATCCGCGAGAGCCAGCAGCACGCCAAGTGCTTTGTCCTCTCGCTGTGCTACAAGCTGAAGACCAAACATTACCTGGTGATCCCTGTGAGTTAAAATGCAGAAATAGAAATGAGGAGAAATAAGCCCCTCCCATTTTACCGTGCGTGCTAATGGTGATTGTGTGTCGCAGTGCGAGGACGACGGCCGGAGGTACTACACCATGGACGACGGCGTGACCCTCTTCATCGACCTGCTGCAGCTGGTGGAGTTCCACCAAATTAACAAGGGCATCCTGCCCGTCTGCCTCAAGCACCCCTGCGTCTGTGTGGCGCTGTGATCCCCTCCACCAATCGGTCACCCTCATCCCGAACATGTGATCGAAGAAGCTGAGCTGATTAAGGACTGTGAGGAAGATGTTGAGGCTTTGTGAGACGTGGCTGCGGGCGGGGGAGGGTTTACCTCCTCCTCCCCTCTTAAGTATTTTAATTTTTAATGTTTTAACCAGCGACGCCTCATTGGCCTGTCTCCGTGGCAACTGCTGAATCAAGCGCATGAGTAGTGCCCTTTGATCCGGATCCACTTTGATCTAAATGTTCTTTTCACTGAGCGACTGAGGCCACCAGAGGGCGCTCGGACCCAATCTCCTCCTCCATCCCCCTCCCCCCCCCCCCCCCTCCCTGGAGAAGACTTGAACACATGTGCTTTTGATATTTTCCATGGATGTTATAACTGTGAACCCATGATGCGATCATGTAGCGGAGCTCCTTGACCTTTCTCGTTTGTAACTGGAGTGGATTCAGGACGCTCTCATCGCTGTATTTGCACAACGATCTGCGTTTTGTAATGTTTAATCAACCGAATGTATTAATGCAGACAGGCTTTTTATGAGGATCTATTTTTACTTTTGTTTTATTGAGGAAGACCTAGGATCTGGTTAAACTTTTTGGTAACACTATTTTACAGGCCTGTTTTCCTGCTGATTTACAAAGGGAAAGTCAACAATTACAAATATTAATTAAAACCAAATGACGCATTTAATTCTTTGGAACTTTATAATTGTGTTTCTGACATTTTTGTTAATGTTTTTTTTCTTTTACTTTGATTACTTGCACTGTTTGCCTTTTATCATGAGATGGTATGAGTATGTCTTTTATTTTTTTTATTTGGGTTTGTTAGTGTAATACATTTGAAATTATTTTGTGGGCATTTCCTGACCCGCTTTTATATTTTTGAATAAACCGTTTCATATTAAACCCTGTCTGTGTGAAGTCTAAACCAAAAAAGCGCTGTGACTAGGAAGTCTATAAAGTATACAAAATAAATTTATTTTGGAACATTTTGTTTCTTCCAAATTAATCCCCGCTCGGATTCACCTGGTGACTCCTTGAAGGGTCCCGACCCATAGATTGAGGAAAGACTAAACCGTAAAAATAGTAGCTGTGGTTTCTTTATTTCTACACTTGGGTATTAATTAAACTTTTACCTCTGAACTATTTTTACACTTCCTCTGTAAACATTCGTTGGCAAATTAATAACCGCTTCTTCCCCAGAGTCTTGGTGATTTCTTGCCACAAGGATTTCAATGGGACTGTATACAAACGGTAGCCTTGCCCTAAAGCATCCCCTGCTTTATGGTTGGTTTGTCTCTAAATGGACCATCATTTACTAGAGGAACATCATGCTGCATTGAAGACTTGACACTTGATATTGAGACCATAAACGCATGATTACAATTTTTTTCCGGGGGAATGGATAAATAATCATTTACAGACTTTAATTGGGTCAGAGGTGGACATGGGGGTGGTATGATTTGACGCTGTATAAATAAAATAGAATTTGCCAAGGAAACGTAAACTCTGCTTATATTTTAACCCTTTTTGTGGAGGCTACTCAACAAGGATAGTGCTGCCCTTCCTGATTTAAAGTGGGGTGATTATAAAACCATTATCAGCCCATAACCAGACTAACTTAGAAAAAAAGAAAAACCTGGACTAAGTCCTGACAGAGTTGATTGGTGGAGCCACATGAAAGGCAGCCTGGAGGTTATTGTGGAGCAATGGCAGCCTTCACTGATCCCAGATCCTCAACTGTGGTTTCAGAAGCCGCTGACCTACTCTCTCTCTGTGTGTGTGTGTGTGTGTGTGTGTGTGTGTGTGTGTGAATACCAGTGTGTCTGGGTAACTGTTCCTCTCTGCCGCAGCCCCTTTCTCTGTGGATGGGGTTGCTATGGCAACGTTTTGAGGATTTTATTTGCGCTTTTCTGGCCAGGTAAATTAAAGAGTGAAAAGAATACAGATGGAGGAGATTTGGGTCAAAGGGGAGCATAATGAAAGTGCAGCACATTTTAAAATCGATGTATCTGATCAATTGCAGATTGTTTATTAGATTTAATTTAATTCTTTGATTCGTTTTTCGTCATCTTTTTAAAATACTTAAAAGTACACTTTAAATAATGCTTTTTTCTTTTTCTTTTATTCTGCTCCATCACGGAGGCAAATATTCTTTCAACTCCACTTTGGTTTAATAACCTTTGTAACATTGCAGAACCAACTAATACATATATTGTCACATATAACATCTTATGATATACAGTAATTTAATCTGCATTCACTGGCTGCAACATTAAAGTTATGAATACATGCGTCAAGTTATAATCGTAAAAAAAGAACACATTTAAATGCTAAATGGGTCATTCTCCTTCTCCTTCTTTAATGATCCTCCTAACTTTAAACTCTCCTATTACTTAAATACGATTCTAGATGTGGTAGGCATAAATATTTCCAAGAATAATTCTTTGATGTTTTTATGTAAATAAATATTTATTTAGGCAAGTAGGTGTCATCGTGCTTACATTTTGTTACATTTTCTTACAGTTTGTACAACGTACCATTGGTTGGAGAGAACAAAAGAAATCTTGTCACTAATTTGGAACACCGCCCGACCAGGACGTGAAGTGAAGCAAATCAAACACCATCGGAGGTCTCCTCAACGCGTCAAGTGCACAAAAATAAAAAAATGCCTTTTTTGCCGTTTTTTTATTTTAAAATGCCTATTGAAAGACGAAACAAGACAAAAGTGGAGCGAATATGTTTTCAACCCTACAAGTTTTTAATTTTTTTTAGCGTCGTTGTCTGGCTGAGCGAGCTAGCAGGCTAACGGTAAGCTGTGTTTCTAGCTAACGTTACGGTGTTGTTAACGTTAGCCCAGTTTGTGTCTTTAGCGATAATATCAGTAGTGTGTGTTTAGCTAACTTTAGACACCTACTGTGTTTAGCTAACTTTAACACAGTTGTTGTAGTTAGCTAACGTTAGAGAAGTTGTTGTGGTTAGCGGATGTTAGCACAGCTGATGTGGTTTGCTAACGTTAGTACATATGGCACCTGTTGCCGTCAAAGATGTTTTTTTAGTTAATTTTGTAATTGTTTAACGTTGCTATAAATGTAGAAGGGTTGTGACCACCTCCAACTCTTCTTTTCATTATCGAGTAATTTTTAACGTTAAATATTCCGCGGTGGAATACATTTAATGGCCTACTTTTCCCTCCGACTCAAGGATATTTAATCGTAAAAATATCAGAATCACCCTTTTGAAACTCGAACTGTATAAAGAATGTGTGTTTTTAGGTCATAAAACCCCATCAATCCTCACTCACTCGCATAACTACTTTATGTATTACTGCTTAGAAGCCATTAATCAATGTAACGAATAGGTTATCTAATAACTAACGTTAAATAGACATTTTAAAAGTGTACCAGAAAACAAAGTCCAGGTATCTTAACATTGTATTTAAGGGGTACTTGATTGATTTGAGTTAGTCACCATACTGATTAATTGTATCGCTAAAATGTTGATTAATTTTGTGTTCTATGGAAAAAGAGCTCAGCAAATTAACAACAGCTTGATTGCCAAATATGTTGAGGATCATTTTTGTTTTGAATTTTGAACGTTTAATGGCTGTCCCAGCGTTTACAGTTTAAATATCAGCCGCTGGTCGTTTACAAGCTTACAAGCTGCATGTGATTAATAGTCCTCTTGTACGTCCTGATTTGAGACCCTGGTATTTTCTGTCAGAAGCTGGTGTATTTCTCACCTGGTCGCCATGGATTCCTTCACTTTCCTTTCACAGCATGGAGACGCGTCAGTGAATTTCAAGCACATCCAAACCACACGTTATCGTTCAACAAACCTCCTGCAATATTGAGTATCCACGTGTCTTTAAACAATACAATTATCCCACACTATAATGTTCCATATTCAGTGCAGTGATGGGATGTTGTAAAAAAAGGCACATTTGGTTGTATCCTGTTTTTCCTGGAGCGGTCGGGCGATATAGGTACGAGGATGTAGCGTACAGCTCGGGGGAATCTACACACACAGCTAATGTTGCTATTCATTTATCCTCGATTTTTTTTTTTCGGCAACTGTCAACATCTCAACGCTGAGAGGCAATCGCGCCGCGGCGTCACGCTATTTTGCCGGCAAATTTGAACAATTTCAACTTTCGTTTTAGTGCGTTGGGCCGTGACGCATGTTCGATTTGTGCGAATTCGCGCTGCAGCTCTTTTAATGAATTAAAAGCAGGCGCTAGCTCATAATTAAGTGATTTGTGTGTTTTTAGGGCTGCAGGGAGGAAAACAGCCAAAACGCTGGGACCTACTGCGTAGCTTGTATATAGATTCATTAATTATACAATAAAAGGATCATTCCTCTCATCCAAATTCACAGTTTTACCCCAATTTATACTGCCGCTGGCGGCAAATAATGTACATTAGGTAAAGGAGACGTTGTGTCATTGATCATTTGTGACAGTGTAGTCGAGCTCCAGGAACCAAAACTGCAGAGCAGCATTTTTAAAAACATTTATAGGTCAACAAGCTCAGGTAAGTGAAGAGGGCATGATGCCCATTCAGCCATGATTTACTAATCATGTTGTATTGAAGAAGACTTGAAACCAGAGATTGAGACCATAAACTCATGTTTGCGATGTTTACTGGGGGAATGAATCGAGTGAGAAGTAGAGTGATTTTCTCAAATATTTCACTAGGGACAGAGTCGTCGCCCCCCGCTGGTCACTAGAGAGGATGCAAGTTTGCCGGATGAAACCAATAATTATTTTATTATCGATTATTGTATATATATTGTGGTAAAAGCTTCCCCGTTCCCCGTCCCCTCTCTGAGTCGGGGAACGTCCGCCATCTCCTGACTTTGACATCTGGCTGTCTCCACGAGCCGCACATCTGTTTGTTTGAAGTCATCTCTGTGCTTTGCTAACCACATCTGCTGCTTTGTGCGTGTGTGCGAGTGTGTGATGTATTCAGCGTCACCAACGGCGTCGGGCCGCATTCCTCGGTTCATTACTCTGCAGGACTCTGCCAGGCATCCATGAACTTCTAATCCCCTGTCATTTGTCATGTGTCTTCACCTGCTCCGTATTCATTCGCCGGTCTTCTTTGCTTTGTCCGTCGTTCACTCGTCCACTCGTTCATCTGTCACCTCTCCGACTTAAAAAGGCTTTTCTCTTCCTCTCTGCCGGTATCCCGGTATATGACGGTATTGTTTTTTTCAAGTAAGCTCATCAACCCTGAAAAGGACACAGGCGATCCCAGAGGCTCCACAGACTTTGCAACAAATTGTTTTCTGATCTAACGTAACTTCCGTCAGATTTTCCAAAACCAAGAACCCTCCAAACAGACACGGCTCCTCTCTTGGGCACAAGTTGTGTTGGTGCATCGCTGGTTTCTCGTTGTTCCTTCTGTATCGCTCTTTTGCGTGTTTTCATGTAGCATGTCGGTTGTGACGGCGTAACACCGGTATGAACGGCACTTGAGCAATTCATACCGTACGGAAATCTTATACCGTTTGAATCGGTACACCGTGCCGCCCTACAACCAACCGATTCAAAATAGTCCCCCCCCTCCTCTCCCCCCTCCTCCGCACACACATTCATTTGTCTCACCTGTGTCCCTTTTACACCCCCCTCTCTTCTCCTCTTGGGGCCACTTTTCTCTCGCTGAACTGTGACTTAATGTGTCGTTACCTCGCCACCGACATGCAACGCTGCTGAGGAATGTCGCCTCGCAAAAGAAAACTTTGGAAAACGATATCCTTGATGAGATTCCTGGAGAGAAAAACCGAGGCCGAGGAAATACATCATACTGATGTGTGTTTTCTATTACCTACCTGTAGCAAGGAGACAGAGTGTGTGTGTGTGTCCCTCAAGGGCAACAGAGAAGAGCCTCTGGAGCGTTATCGACTCTCAAGGCCCAGCAAAACGTTATCTCTAATCCATCGACATGTTTTATTTACCAGCAAGTCGATTCCGGTCACCGGCTTTGCGTGTACTCCGTGTGCGACTTCCTGTCCGCTTTTCATTTATTGGCGTGCAGAGATGAACTCGCGTTCGGTCGGTTCTCGTTTATTTTACCAGTTTGTTTGGATTGGGGTCGCACTCCTTTTCTCCCCCTCTTTGTGACGGCCAATCATTTCCTAACCTCCCTCATCGGAGATCCCATTATCAGGTGTCGTGGTGTTCATATAGCCCGACCCTGAACTCTCTGTCTCATTAATTCATGGCCTTCACCTCAGGATTGAATTACATCTGGTGCAGGATTCACTTTGACAATATCTTCTTGTGTACACTCTAGCTGCACACACACACACACCTACACGCACCCACACACCATACTGATGGCAGTGTTGGTCATTCCACGCTTTGCCCGCTGGCTTTCATAACTCATCGCTGCTTTTTGGTTTCTCTGCTACAGTGTCAGAGAAACCGCTGCATTTTCATCCTTCCTTGTTCATCCCTCCATCAATCGCTTCCTCTCTACTGCTGAGTGGGGGTGTGGGGAGGGGGTTGGGGGGGGGGGGGGGTATATTCCCACGGACGCGTAATTAAAATGCAATGCTTCTAACGACAGCGCGGAGATCAAAGGGAGCCGGGCGGTGTGGCGTGGTGTGGCGCTGGCCCTTTAAGAGCGGCAGAGGGGGGGCTCTTCAGCATCCATAAAACATGAGTTTACTCAGTGGCCATGCTAAGACTCTGTGAGGAGCGCCTGTGCTCCCGGTACCCGGCGTGCGAAGCATGGAGGCGGCACAGAGCGGCGGGATGAACCGGGAGAAGCGGCCACAGTAGCGGAGGACGAAGGACAGAGAAGAGAAGAGAGAAAGTGACGTAGACCAGGCGCTTCCAGGCGAAGAATGGGCAATTCCTCCTTCCCAGGCATGTCCCCCCCCTCTCCGTCCCGTCTGTAGTTGCAGGTATTTGTAACTTGCCGGGGGAAGCCGCCACTGGCGTCCTCCCTGTGTGATGCTGCTGTCTGTGTTCGCCGCACATCTGTCCGTGGTTGCTGCACATCTGTCTGTCTCTCTGATAGAGCCACACAGTGCCAGACCAAAACATATATTTTTGGGCACTTTTTATTTATATATTTATTTGAATCAAGCAGCACTGCAGTGTGTGAATATTTAAAATCGAGGACGTACCTGAAGTTTTTTTGTTGTTGTTTTGCTTTGATTTGAGAAGAAGCCTCCGACTGAGTTACGCTGCTGGAATAATTCTTTTGCGTAAGAAGTGCGTTTTGAGCATTTTAGTGCAGATGTTGGAAGGGGGGGGGTCTGCCGCTGTTGTTTACCGGCTGTGTGGACGGGAGGCGGTGGATGTTCCGGCTCTGGCAGCTTTGCATCTGGAGCGGCGTGAAAGGAAGCTATTGAAGGACATTGGCTGCTGTGGGATGGGGTGACGGTGTAGCGGATGTGATGGAGCGGTTTATAAATATAGAAGCACTGATGTCGGAAGACAAGCGGACAGCTGTGCTACTCAAAATGGGTCTTCAATTGGGTGATCAGTGGCGGTTTGTGCGTATCATTGATAATATTTGATGTGATTAATGAGCCTTTCTGTTAACTCAGGTGTGTTCACGGGTTGCAGCTCACGCAGGTGAAGTCCCTAAAACGATAACAGCACAAATAATTCTCACAATATAATGAAATAAAAACATCAGTTAAGGAAAAAAAAGATGTTCAATAGTTGGTCAACGGGTCTGGTTTCAAGAATTAAAGTTCTTTTTTTAATTAATCAACAAAAATACAGCGTGGGAGACGGGTTAAACAGCTGCCTGATAGGCAGCGGATGATCTCCTCATTCCTTAGTGAATAGTGCTTATTTGTTCTATAAATAAAGACTTTTATCTCACGAGAGGCTCATGCTGCTGCAGAAAGAACCAACTGCAGGCTGGTAGAGGGCAAAATGGAGGGTTCGCCATCTCTAATCTGTATCGATCTACATGATGCCCTCCTCTCTGCACAAATCTGTGCCGGGGCACCCACAAGACTCGCTGGGAGATTTAAAAAAGAAAAGGAAGAAATAAAAAATATCTCGAGCGCGCCTCGAAGAGGATGAGATTTGATTTAGAAAATACAGAATACTCCAACTTATCTCTTTTGTGCCGCATGACTGTGAGACTTGTGTTGCCTCAATGACACGCCAGAAGCCCTTCCTCTGCACCCCAGGAGGAGGGTGGAGGAGGAGGAGGAGGAGGTGCAGCAGCAGATCAAACACGCTGGAATCACTAGTGGAGCAGAAGGAGAAGAGACGGATGCGTCAGACAGCAACAGTCAAACGGCAGTTTTCCCATGTCAGCCCGATCAAACTTGTTGACATGTGGAGGGAGATGTAAGAGAGACAGAAGAGGGGGGAGGAGGAGAGGAGAGGGAGTAATGGGGATGAGGGAGCTGTCGACATCACAGGGCCGACTGATGCCGCCAGGTGAGGGCGCGCCGGCGGTAACGCTGACTCGGGGAAGCGTTCAGAGACACAGTCTAAACTCTGTTGATTTAAATCCTGCAGAAATACTTCATCTCTTCACAATGTGCCAGGAAGCAGATTCACAGCCAAGTAGACGTTTTAATATAGAAATGTCTCTGGTTATTGATGTATTATTTCTTTAGTATCACTAACGTATGCACGGCCCGAGCTGAGAGGACGTGCACGGCCCGAGCTGAGAGGACGTGCACGTCGTCTCCTTTCTTAAAATGTGTATTAAGAGCCCTGTTGATATTTTAAACCTCTCTTCCGAGGGAGGAAAACATTTCACATGAAAGCCAAAATAACTTACGAAATAAGGAAAAAGTTAAAAACAACATTAATATTTCACATTAAACAGACGAGTAACAGACTCAAAATGAAACCGAATATTAAATAAACTTTAAGTGCTTTTTTCCCCCGAAGATGTTTCAAGTAGTTTCACATCAGCTGTTTTCGGGTCCCACGAGGTCTTGACGAGGTCTTGACTGTGACGGGATCATCGGCCTGTGAGTGGGGGGGGCGGGGGGGGCACCACCTGGAAGTTCAGTTTGTAGTTTGAGGACAACTGCTTTTTTTTCTGATTGAAAAGCACCTAAAACCATATTCCTTTTCTTTCTGGGACACGTCTTCCCAGCCACTTTAAATGTTATGGACTTGACCTGCTTCGGCCCTGGAGTGCTGCTTGATGTGTCTCTGACACGCAGCAGGACATGAGGGGCTTTTAAAGGAACAAATGTTTCAAGGAAAACACATTTCCTCCCGGATTGCAGTTGTAGTTTGAGTCTCAAACGGAAAAATGGAAATTTAAACGAAAAAAGACGGCCACAAAACTACTTGATTAGGTTTAGACAAAGATTGCAAAAAGACCAATTCGTGTGTCCAAATTTCATACTATTTAAAAATCAGAGAGAGAACGTGGGGACTTGAAGATATTGCACGTTGTTGTTTTTGTTTTGGGACAGATGTTCATGACTGATATGAAATGGCTGCATAGAGACTTTCCACCAGGCCGAAGCCTCAGTCTGAAGACGAACAATATGATGTGAGAAGCCAGAGAGAAGAAAGCCGAGCTGCCTTTTATGCTTCCGTCGGCAGTATTTTGGTGTGAATCTGTGCAAGTGGAGGAGACGACGCTGCTCTGCTTCTTCTTCTCCGTTGTAAATCAGCTTAATTGCGAACCACTGCGTCACATTTATCCTCCTCCTCCTCCTCCGCAGCTCCCGCTCCCTCCTCCAATGTCAATAATGACCTCAGGCCGACAGAGTTCCCCTTTGACCCCTGTTTATGATGAGGCGTATGACGGATTGACATTGCTTACAGAGCTCGTGTTTGGATGAAGGAGGGCAGATCTCTGATCAGAGGAGGCGTTTCCTCTTTGTTACATTAGATAAACAGGTACTTTTTGAAAGTTAACATAGATTTCCCTCTAGAGAGCCGCCGATTGGCGATTCTTTTTAAGGTCAGATTCAGTCACGTTTCCCTAAACCGTTCCAATTATCTACAAATTTAACGGTTGTTTTTTTAACATGTTATTATCTAGTGTAGCGGCCTGGTTGGAAGCAAATTTGACAATAATCGTCTAACACAGATGTTAATACTGTTTAATATTATGCTATTGACTTGTACCGCTTACTTTATTAGATGAGATGAGAATTTTATTTGTGTAAATAAGTACACAAAAGAAGAATAACCATTGACAGATGCAGTTTATTCTAAAAACAAATAAACAAATACACGTTTAATCCAATCCAACAGTTAGTTGATGTACATCACAAATAATCAGCTTAATAAATTAAACAAAAGTGAAATAAAAGCGTGAGCTTTCAAACATATTTATTCAAATTGATTCATATTTATATATTGTTTTGCTTCACTTTTCCTGTTGTGAGTTTGTGTCCACTTAAAATCTGCCAGATGCATGTGACTTTAAAACATCTCGTTGGTGTTTGATGTCAGAGCTCAGCGTCCTCATGGACCATGTTTGACATCGCGTTGTTGATGTGATTAGTTACACTTGTGCTTTTCCTGCTTTTTAAGGTCAAAATGTCGGCCGCAAGTAGAGGTTTGTTAACGGAGTTGAAGACTCTTCTCTCAGGTCAGTGGATTGAAATACATATGTTTTATTGTGTGTGTGTGTGTGTGTGTGTGTGTGTGAGGTTACTTTAAGGTCTTCCTGCTTATATCACACACTCAACAACATTCTCTTCAAAGAGCGTGAGATGGTCATCAGCAGATGTTTTGCTCTGTCAAATCTCGGATGATGGTTTTATTCTACCGCCCACGGCTCTGGGGGGGAAATTGTCTCTGTGTGTTTTCACTATTCACGATGATGGTCTTATCTGCTCAAACCACCGAGACGACTTTGCTGCATATGGAGGCCTCCGCTTTTGTAAACTTGAATCACATACAAATCAACTCCAGTCATGATGTTGAGTTCTGGACCATTTTCCTGTCGCTCTCCACATCTACTTCTGCCAAACGACATCACTGAAACGAACAAAATGAACATGAGACATGGATACAAACATTCAGGCTTCCTCTTGCGGCTCAAACGTGAACTGCAGGTTCAACTAAAAATGAAATGACAGTCAGTGGGAGAAACTGCTGCAGAGGAACCTGAGTGGGATTATAGTGGAGGAAGTTGTGTGTGTGAGAGAGAGAGCTGGTGGTTCCTCTGCATGCTCTGCGTGTCGTCTCTGATCCGTCGTCTTGTAATCCGGCGAGACGAAAAGCAAACGGAACAAATGAAGCGACGCTCCACCTCAAAGACGAGTAGATCCCAGAGAGCGACATCCACCATTATTCTTTTTATTATTATACAGACGGGTCCTTCTGAAAGCTTCAGCACACTCTGAGGACAAGCTTCTGTCTAATAGAGAAATGAAGGCAGACATGTCTCTGAAGTCTATTCTGGATCAGTAAGTCATGTTTTATGCAAAGGTGCCAGCCTTTTTCTCATTAAACATTCCTTTAAAGTCTTATGGAAAGTTACTACTTATTTTTAATTTACACATGTTACATACATACAGTTCATATGCACAGAAAACAATTTTTATGAAAGGATGGTGAAATACTTAGTTGGTTGTAGTGGTAGTTCATGATATTTGTCTGACAGCTTTAGTTTATTTGATTAGAAGTTGGAAGCTATCCATGAAATACGTTGCATTGGATTGATAACTCACTTAATTAATCAATAAAAAGAAAATATCAAAGAAAAAGTACTAAGTCTTCCGAGATATTGATTATCCGAATAGTTTCTGCTTTATTTTCGACTCCAGAGGCCACTGATGTCAAACCTCAGTGAGCAAACGGAGTGGGAGAGCCCGCACAGATTCCACTGCAGACCCGGTTGATTCACGGATCACCGGCGTGATTCATCTTGTTTTGTTTGTGGATTGGAGAGAAACCGATTTAAGAGGAAGATAAAAAATCTGCAGGCGCCCGAAGCAAAAAACAACAAAACCCCCCCTGATAGAATCAGATAACACTTTTGGTTGGTCGTACTTTTTTTATCGTCTTTGAAAAGCACACGCACACCTCTCCCTCCATATTTCAACCGCCCGGGCCTCCAACAAATACACCGCTTTATTCATTTGTTTTATTTTCCTCCACCTTCTTCATCTACTCGATCTGATTTCAGCTGAGCTAAAAGTAGTGTTCTGTTTCTAGTGCGACATCCCTAACGCTTTACTTTGTCCCCCTCCCTCCCCTCTGTCCACTAAGCAGAAAACGGGCCCGGTCTCTGTCGCTGTGGTAACTATCTGAGCCAGCGATCTGTCTTGATAATTGACCATCGGTGGTTGGTTGGAGGCGGTAAATGTGACGATCGACCTGACGCAAATACTTTCTTCTACATCCTTGTCCACACACACACACACGGTAAAGGCCTTTGTGTGTGTGTGTGTGTGTGTGTGTGTGTGTGTGTGTGTGTGTGTGTGTGTGTGGGGGGGGGGTGGAGGGGAGTTGAGGGGGTCGGAAGGAGAAACACTCAAGCTAAATTAGGAAGCGGAAGCGTTTGAGTGAGCGAGAAGGAGGAAATTGTTCTAAACAAGGCAGACGTCGCAGTGTGGACGTTTAAGCCGAGCCGGAGGAAATAAACACGTCCTAACATCACACACAATTCGTTCTGTGTGCAGCTGACGAGGAGGAAGAGGAGGCAGATGAAGTCAAAATGATTTTCTAAAGTGTGTGCGAAACCTGAGGACCTTTTTTAAGCCGCAGCTTTCAGACCTTCGATGGAAGTCAACGCAAATTAGTTTGATAACCGTTGTTTCTCATTCGTCTGATTCTATTATGCCGATATTGGTTTGGTTTTGTTGTCTTTTGTGTATGTCGTAAAATTCTTTGAATCTGTTTTTGTAGCCTTTTTTAAAAAAAAGGTCAATGTTGGAAGGTGTTGGTCAGACATATTTTGCCGGGGGGGGGGGCAGACAAATGTTCCTGCAGATCCATCCTGCTGTTTAGAAGAAGTGGACGTAGTCGCGGTGATGTCATACGCACTGATGTGACGATATTTGGACTCATGAGGAGCGGCGTAGATACTGGAATAAACCAAAATAAATGTTAACATTTAAGTTTAGATATTCGCGATGAATGTTGATTTATTCGATCAATCCCTGCCGCTCCAGCAGATGCCAGGAAAAGCATGAAAGCACCGGAAGTATGTCTGCATACATCACACAACCTGAGCAGATGAACCCAAAACGTGAGCGGCGTTTTCTAACTGAGGCGAACGCGCAAACGTAGAACAAATCAGCAGTTGGAATCCGATAATATGTGTTTTAAATCTCCCGGGGAGCGCGCAGGAGCTCTTGTTATTCCATAGACAGACATTTCCAGATGGAGTAGAGATCCTCTGAGTCGCTCATAAGCCATTTTAAACGAGTCGCTTCAGAAACCAACACACAGAAGCCCGACTGTAAACTACCAACGGAGAAATAGCAGCCGGAGACACTGCGACACAAACCAGCGCTTTGGCTTGAGCAGAAAAAGAGAGGGGGGACGGGTGGGGGAGGGAGGGGGGGTGGATGATGGAGTTGTGGCAGTCATTAAGGGCAAGACTGCTCTCCGCATGGTGGCTTATCTTCTGCAAGGTGGAGGGTGATTCTGCTCGGGGCTCATGTGCAAAGCCGAGATATACAGAACAAGAGGGAAGGGGAGAGAGCCGGTTCATTTACAGCTCGTCCCTGTAGACTGTGGGAAGGATTATACCCAGAGAGAGAGAGGGGGGGGCGAGGGGGGGGGGGGGGGGGGTGCAGACACTCTCTGTCTTAGCACACAGTGGCTCCAATCTTCTACACTGCACTCTTACCAGCTCTCTCTATCTCCATCCTCCTCACACACACGCCAGCGGCAAGTAGCCTGGCAGCCCGGCGGGCGTGGGGGGGGGGACGGGGGAGGGGGCACAGCAACATGCACAGGACCGTGATCCAGGTACGCTCTATTTGTCTGTTTCCTTTCTGCTCACATTATGCTGCTTATCGTCCCTCGCTCTCTCTTGTGCAGGCTGCATGCACCAAGCTTATCCGGCCTCTTTTGCAGAGCCCCCCCCCCCCCAAAAGAGATAGCAGGGTGGCAGCCGGAGAGGAGGGGCGGGGGGGGGGGTGAAGGACGGCAAAGACAAAAACCAAACTAAGCCATGTTTGCTCATGTAGGGCAGAGAAAAGTACGGCTAACCTGGGCCGAGCTTCACGAGGACTCCCTGGACCCGACGTTCCGTTTCTTTAGTCCTCCTTCCGAAAAACACTGCTCATGATAACGAGTGCTCCAGCAACGCGTCCTCAGATCACCGCGGTACCACCCGCGCCTCGTCCCACGGCGACGCCTCCATTTGGTCCTATTGAATCAGGTTCTTTCGGCTTCATCGTCACCGCGGTGAAGCCATCACAAGGAGCGCTCGTCACCGAGATGGCGGCATCGGCCAAGTGAATTATTGAGCCTTTGTTTCTTTGTAATGCGTTTGATATTTGACTTCTTCTGCTATAAAGGTGACGATGTAGTCTGTGAATAGAAGTTTACAGCTGATTAATATCCCTCCTCATCATTGTTTACTTGCTTCCAGCCTTTTACACCTCCACAAACATCAGATACACTTCTCGTCTTTGGGATTCTTCACAGTTCATTCAGTTGGTCGCCCCGTGGTCTTTGTTAGGATAACACAGGGACTTCATGTAGTGTTTTATGGAGTATTAAAGTCTTAGGTGCCATGTGCAGGGGCTTGTTTATATCCTTAAAATATGCAATATGGAACGCTGCTTTGCGCCAGTGGTCGAGTACTCGTTGGATTCTATTCTATATTCTAAGATATATTTGTTTCTATCTAAGAACCTTGTTTGTGTTTGTCTTTCCCTCCATAAACGTGAGCTTTTCTTCTGCAGCTTTCTAATCAACATGCTGGCTGGTTTGGGTTTGGGCTCGGCGCTGGTTGCAAAGGAAGTGAGGTCACTGTACACCTACGAATAATGCACCTAAAACCTGAAAAACCTTGTCCTCTCTCACATGCTTTAATGGGAAAAATTCCCATTGTTAAAGAAAAAAACAGTTAATTCAAAAAGGTTTACATGAGGAACATGAACATGAGTGAGCATCTAAACGTCTTCATTCAAACACTCCGATATCTTAATATAATATTAATGTTCACACATACTGAAGGTGCTCTGGGGGACAGATGGATGGATGTAAATGTGAGCTAAAGACTTCTTCTGGAAACGAGTCTGTCGATGCTTTTCATTGTCAGGCTTCATCTGAGGGAGTTTTTAATTTATTTATTCATGGCGTATCAGGTTTGTGCACCAAACCTTGTGAGAGCGTCACCGCTGACTCCCAATCAGTTTCCTGCTTTTTGAAGTGGAGGATGTGGTGACTCAGAGTCTGCAGGCTTCAAAATTCACTTTGATGGCGGTTTGATATTAGTTTGTTCGTCTCCAGGCTGCTGAGGCCTTCCTCCTTTCTGGGAGACGTAGGAACCGAGCGGCGCCGGCCCAGAGAGAAGGAATGAATAAAAATAAAACACCCGCTCAAAATGATGTTGTTTAATCCAGGTCCTGGCTGGTCTCTTTTTTTTTTTTTCTTCTTCTTCGGTCTTTGAAGTTGAGAGCTGAGGCCGTCTTGCAGAACGGCTCCAAGACGACAGACCGATTGTGTGAGTCCTGATGGAGCCTTTAGATATTATTCTGTGTTTATTACGTAAGTCACTGCCCTGGTTTCCATCGTATTCCTGCCAGAAATCTGTTGTGTGATTCTCCTCAAAGCTGTCAACCGTCTTCACTGATGGTGGCTCCTGTGTAAATGCAAAGTTCTCTGTCCAGACCGAAGCGGTGCTGACGAGCACACGATCCCCTTAGTTGCTAGGAAACCATCTAAATTGGGCCACTTTCATATAAAAATATTTGTGCACCTTCTTCACGTCCACATTCTTTCTTTTTATGAATCATATCCGCTTTGATGGAATTTGGCAAAGTGGGGGAGAAGCAATGAAATGTAAAGGTCCCAAACTACAGCGGTGATCTCGTACCGGACTTCGACCCTGCAACGCCAGGGTTAGCTGCTTTTGCCGTTTGACGATGGATGGATGGATGGATGGAATTCCGGGAATATAAAGTTGGAAACTCCATAGGAATCAACGGGAATATATGGGAATAAACTAGAAATGCTGGTAAATTAACTGTATTTACCTTGTCACGTACAACAAAACATTTTGTTTTGGCACATTTATGACTTTTTATAGTAAAACTTTATTCTACTACAAAATGGACAAAAACAATACGGCAGCGGTTCCCTCAAGAATGCCGCGGCCCACTTTGAAATCTGAAAATCTGAAAAAGACGATGCTTACAGGGTCCGATCGATGCTGCGAGGTGCGTCCGCTCCCGCCGCCCCCCCTCGCCATCCACGCCTTAAATCTTCGGCTGCTCTCCAGCCACGCCGCCTGCCAAGCTCCTTTTAGAATAACTTATTTTCCCGGTTATGATGGTTCAGCTACTGTAGAGAAAAGGGCGCCGTCTCTCGCTCTTTAATCTCATTATGTGCTCGGCAAGAAAGACCGCTTTGTTTCTCCGACGCGCCCTGAAACAAGCTCCATATCTCACGCGCTTGAGCGCCGCTCAGCATCTCGCCGTCGTAGACGAGCTTTGGCATGTTTGGCAGAGCGCCGTGTGCAACCAGTATGGATCAACCGATTAACCAATCTGTTCGTTTAAATTGTTTGTGCTTCATCAATTCATGTTTCACATAGCTAATGTGCCGCATCATACATATTATATTAATTTCAAACTTTTCAAAATTGAAAATTAAAAACATTTTATTTATTTATTGTAAATGACCTCTCGCGGCCCACCTGCACGCGGCCCACACTTTGGGAATCGCTGCAATACGGTATTCCCTATGATCACGCGTGCTGTGCTGCGTTCCTCTCCTCAGTCTGTCTGCTGGTGTTTGCTGCAAGCGCCACGTGCGCACATACATGAACATATGCGCGCACGTGTCGGGGCGGAACTGCCTGACTGGGAAAAAAATAATATTTTATTCCAGTCTCAAATAATGGTGAGGGAAACACTGAGTTCACAGGAATTCTCACCAGAGACATCTTGTTTTTTACCTGCTATTATCTAAATATCGTAATTCTTTCCTCGTCGGGGGCAACCACACACTCACATTTAAATGATCGTCCCAAAGCCACTTTAAGCAAACGGAAATCAAGGAATCTCCAGAAGTTTGTTAGGAAAGAAACGGTGGTCATTGTTACCTGTCCAACGAGACGTTTACGTCGAAATCCTCGACCAGAGAGGCTCGATGAGATTTGAATCTTCCCATAACTGGGATTACACCACTATAGTATAATATGAATAAGATAGCGCACACTGGAGACCACCAGCGCTGCAGCAACGTATTTAATCTTCTCCAGGTTGAAGAACATCATGAGGTCCTTTGAGCCATAAATACTAGATACGCAGTGACCTCACTAATATGTCGGGTTTAAACACATTCCCATGTGGCCTGGAAGATGAAAGGTTTTTGAAAGCCAGGTAGAAGAGAGGAAAAGTCGGCGCAAGTTTGTTTATTGGGGGTCGGAGGCTTGTGGTTATTTCTGGCTTTGCATGTTTATTTGTCTAAGCGGCGGCGGTGGAATTTCATAATCAGCGAGGGAACTTGAGCCTTTGAAATGCAGAAATATGAATATAGAAACAGAGAGGCGCAGATTCCTCTGACACTTCTTTCCTCAGCTGATGGATTTCCCTCCAACTCCCCCTCCTCTCAAAGCACAACGTGGCATTAATTGCCTGTTTCTATATAAGAAGTGGATGCTCACTCATATATGGACTGAGGTGGACGTAAAGACGCCGTATACCTCGCTGATATGTTATTCATTCATTAACTAATGTAGCTTCTGAAGTGAGATCCCTTCATTATAACTCTGAGCATCAGATTCTCTTCTTTTCCAATGTTCTGTCCGTCCAGTTGTCCCGTATTCCTGAACATCTCATCGCACTAAATGCCTGAAGCAAATTCCTTAAAACTTGGCAACAAAACTCCTCTCGAACTAAAGAACCAACCGATTTAGAGTTTAGTGGTGAATTTTCAATAACACCTCCAAACAAGTTTTGTGGCCAAAACTGCAGAATTCATCTGCTATGTATGACTATTCGACAGAAATGTCTAATAAAATGTGATCTCTGTTCTAGTCGTGGGAGATTTTCCTCCGAGAGCCGGTGATTGTTGTTGTACTTTCATGCTCGTAGTTTCTACCACTTGAGGCGATTTATCAGATACCACAGAACTCCAGAGACACACACACACAAGCTTACCCCCGCATGCACACCTGTAAACAGACTTTGATGTGTGAAACAGGTGGATTTCCCAAAACACACGCCAGCAAAATAGTCTGTGTTGGCACAAAACGCCTTCACACCCCCTTTAGCTGTTGTCTTATTCCGTTGCATTACAATCCTGAATTCAGATCTATTTATTTGAATTGTATGTGCTGTTCTCACGCAAACTAGTTCTAGGTGTTGCCTTTGTGTTCCCCTCTTTCAGCTCTGAGCTGTAAAGCAGAAACAAAAAGAGATTCAAATCACACAAACGCAGTTTTTATTATTCTCACTAAATCTATATGAACAATCGGACCTTCATCATTCGTTAAATCCGTTGAGACTGAGATGTTTTATTTTGAATCATTTCGGTGCCCGGCTGACGTTGGTGAGCGAATTACACCCTGTTTACAGGCCAACGCAGTTAACTGGTTACACAAAAATATATAGTCAATGTCACAGCGAGTTAAGTGAAGCACAAGGAAAATACATAAGACTGATTATTGTTTAAATACATTATCATATTTAAATGCAATCCTTTTCTTGTGTGGTCTGATAAACCGCAAATGATCGGGGCAGGAGGTAATATATCTGAGCAAATCAATATATCACGTCCTGCAGAAAAAGCTCTGCAAAGAGGCATAAGGGATATTCTCTCCTTTTTCTCACGGTGGTTGATATTTATTCTGTCCCAGTATTTATTTCATGAATGAATCATGCTCGTTACATTTCAAAGGCTCCCAGTCGCCCTATTTGCAACTCAGAACGTTTGTGTGTTGTGTTGTGTGCGTATTTTAAGACTCAAGAGTTTCCTCTTTTTAAAATTGAGATTTATACAATTTGAGGAGTGACCGACAGTCGGATTAAAAGTAAGGAGGAGAAACCATTTCTCCAGAAACCACCGTGTATAAATACCTGCATTTAAGTATTGGTATGAAATTATAGTAAAATCAACAAAAGTAAAGTTTGAAAGTCTGTGCGTGTATATCTATCAACAATGCAAGAACCAATGCAGCTTGCATTTCAACACAATAACAGATTCATTTTTCTTTTAAATTATTAAAGAAAAAGATGCTCTTAGTCAATGATAAGAAGAAGACTTCAAACACAAAATGCCCCTTTTATTATGGGTAATAAGCAGCATATCCCTGAGACAGAAAATAAGTTATGCTACACAATAATACGCTACTTTATGGCGTTTGCATTTCAACACATTGTACAGCGTTGGTATAGCTGTGTCGGTGAAGTATCGCCGAGAAGGTATTTTGTACTTCGGCTCCAGTGTATTCACCATTCCCCGAAAACCCACGTTCTCCACAACTGAATATGGCCTTAAATCCACTGCAATAAATCTGGCAAAGGATTTAGTAATCCGTTTACCAGTGCCTGTTCAATCGTCACCTGGCTGCCATCAGGAACAGGTGCCTTTTTTCCTCCCAACTCTGAGTGGTGTCGGGAAATGTGGCTCTGCAGATTTGTTGTATTTGCGAAGTATTTTATTTTACTTCTACAGACCTTACAAATGGTGCAAGTCTTGTCCATCTTGCCGTCAATCTCATAAAATCCCAAATGCTGCCATACGGCAGCTTTTAAAGAAGCCGGTGCAGGTCGTATACGTCTCTCCGTTGCAGCCATTTTGGTGCCGCTTCAACTTTGTTTATAAACATTCGCGCATGTGCGTTCGGTGCGTTTAGTGCGCATGCGCGCTGGGCGCACTAGACGCGAATGCGTGCATAGCGGGCAAACTAATTTCATTTTTATAATTCCGATTATTGACTTATCTGAATCGATTCCGAATCGTTCTGGAGAGAATCGAGAGAAATCGAAAAATCAATTTTCCCCCCACCCCTACATGCTACTGTGTAAAGGGGATACTGCTCTTATAAAGCAACTTTTGTTTGCATAAATAAAAGTTTGCAATACACTACTTTTAAATTATTTATTTATTTTCAAAAAAATAAAAATCATGCAAATAATCAAGATAAAAAAATTCGATAGACTATCTAACCTCTGGATGAGTTTCCTCCTTAGTCTGTGGCCATAATTAGCGCCGTGTTGAAATCCAAACCAGGCTACGTAGTTGAGAGTTCAGAGTCGTGTAGAATCTTTGAACTTTGTGGCAGAATTCCACATTTGAGCTGAAACCATTTGTTAACTGGTCGATTTGAATCAAATATCTATTTGACCTTAAAGCAAACTGCTTACTCTAGAAAGTCACTCTGGTATTTTGAGACAGACGTGACTTCTTTTGTATCAACGTTACGGCTGTAAATGAAGATACGATTATGAGAAACACTGTCTGAACCGAAGGTTGGAAGCTCGTCCGGTCTCGGTGATGTGGTAACCTTGGTAACGTGGTGACAAACGTTTCATAGACTTAGAATTAATAAATGAAGCTAAGGCCCGGTTGGCTCCTCGGGGGTCACACCTCTTCTGAAGCATAGCAGCTGGTTCCCTCTGGTCCAGGGACCCGGGACCCGGGGGTCCGGCTCCTACCCGCCGGCAACAGTCCAGAGACTCTTTTAATATTCATGGAAGGCAGATGTCGTTCCAAATTTAGTCCGCTTGCTGTTGAAATTCAGGCGTTGTTTGGTTTTGGATATTCTAATTTGTGGACGGAGGAGTCGTTTTTATTCTTCCCCTCATTCCAGCCACGGTGCCTCTCTCCGTAACTAAGACTCCCTGCTGAGAGGAGGATCTGTGATGGAGCGAGAGGAGAAGACCGAGTGAAGGACGTCACTGGACCGGACTTGGGATGTGATTGAGAAAAATGAATATTCAAATGAATGGAGGGAAAGCAGACGGGTCAAAGGTGGACAAGGAGGAAGTTCTCCCTGTTTTGTGTGTGACGAGTTCTAACGTCGACAGCAGAATGCTGATTTGTGTCACTGTGTCTACACTCTGATTATAATTATATTGGACTACCGAGGGACTCTTGATTAATGCAGTCCCCCCACTACATAGATATATCTATAGACATATCTATCTATAGATATATACTGTAGTATACGTTTGCTGTGTACACAGTCGGCCACACAATAACAAATCACAGCCAAAACTCTCGGGAGGAAAAATAATTTGAAGTAAATTTGTGTGAAGCGCACAGACGAGCAGAAATTATGAGACCTCAGCCTGATGAAACCGTAAAACTAACAAATAGGTTCTGTCAGAGGCCGGCCAACAGCGGCCAAGGTTGTACTAACAGCACACACACACACACACTCACACACACCGCCGCCTTGTAATGAGAAATGTTCTGACGTGGCATTGGAATTTGTCCCAGACAGATGAAATATGTTTTCACATCGAGAGTCACTCGCTTTGGTCTCCGTAAAGGAGAGCTGCAGGAACCAGACTAGGAACCAGAGAGGAGGCCAGATTTCTGCCCCTCCTGCTCCCTCGTCTGGGAAGAGAGGAGTTTACTGATTGTGTGTCTGAACTAATGTGTTTGACGTGAGATTGACATTTTGTAACATCTGCAATAGAAAATAAGTCTGTGAACGCCCCTGTGGTGAATCTTGGAGTCCAAAAGTTCCTTGTTCAGCTTAGTGGAGGAGACGTGAAGTCATGTGACCGGGGTGGACTTTCTTTATAGCACATATGTCAACTCAACTCAAGGTATTTTCTTTGGCCCAGTGATATATATATATTCTTAATAGAGCTGGTATATATATCCACACACAAATGCAAATGCAGAAATATGTTGGTAATTTATTCATTGTGCATTGAAATATATTTGTGAATCGCTCTGCCTACATTTATGATTCAAATTGATTTTCTGCATTGTCACGGTAAATTCCAGCATCAGCATCAAAATATTAAAAGTAAAATAACTGACAGTGCCGTTTTTTTCTATACAAATGTTTTTTTCCTGATGTATTTTTCCAGTTTACACATATTACTCATATGTTTTGTATTCCATCTGGACACATGCCATTTATAGAAAACTATTTGAAACCAGAGGTAGTTTGTTTCTACTCCTTAAATAATAAATATTATGCTGCTGAATTCTAGATTCTTTACACTCTTTTTTTTGTTGTTGCATTTATTGCAGTAGAGCTGTTTCTGCCCCTCAGTCACATCAAGAAGTCCGTCAGCTTTTTGGGGACATCTCGTTCCACTACTTTTCACTTTCGTTCTCACCTGTTGAGCCGATCACCCGCTCCCGGTCCTTTGGTGCTTTGTGTGTCTCCAGTCACCAGAGGGCAGTTGTGTGTGTGTGTGCATCCGTGTGTGTGTGTGCGTGCGAATTCCTTAATGACTGTGACTGCCCCTTTTGTGGATTTTGCTTGCTCCCGGTTGGAGTTTATTTTTTATCACTAAAGAACCACCTTTTGTTTGAAGTGTAATCCGGTCTTCAGTGTCTCTGCGTTTGAGTCCTCAACCAGCCGTGAACCGTGACAACGAGTTTGTTCTCATACCCCGATCCATAAATCTTACATCACCAAACATTTCTAGATTCTGAAGGGTTCCACAGAGGGTTAGTTCACAAATTCATTCAGAGACTCATTAATACAGCATTCATTAATGGTAACTGATTTTTCTAATGTCTGTCTGCAGTATTTTCTGATTATTAGAGCGATGCAACAACATTTTCCGAGAACTGATATTTTTGGTTATTTTATCTACTCTGTTGTGTCTCTGCTCGTTCATTTTCATTGGCCACTGGCTCCCTTTAAGGAAAGAAGTTGGTTTAAAAATGATGTATTTTTATTCTTTTACAGATTCCATCTTAATCTTACGACGAAGTGACACATTTAGTTCTCTCACTTCTCTCTTCTCCCAAAATCCCCTCCACAGGTCGAGAGAAGAGAAAGAGTCCCATGATCTCTGCCGGCGATGCCGAGTTCTCGCGGGATTACCACACGCTGGCCGGTGGCCGTGGCCGTGGCGGGGCCCGGCGTTTCCCCGACAACGCCAATGGGGGTTTCACCTCGTCCTCGCTGGATCGCCGGCACAACTCTGTGGCCGCCAAGAGCCTGGAGGCCCTGAACAGCATCCACAAGGCGGACATCGAGCGGCAGAGGGACGCCCTCATGGATCTCCAAAAGAACAAGATCTCCAACAGTCCCGGGGGCGGGTCGCAGGACGCCCCCGCCAGACGTCAGGTACAGAGACGATAGGGACACACCTGGGTAACTGCAGGGTATGTGATTGGGACACACCTCGGTAAGTGAAGGTGAGGTCACGACGGGGACACACCTTGGTAACAGAAGGGTGAGGTCACGACGGGGACACACCGTGGTACCTGAAGGGTGATGTCATGACGGGGACACACCTTGGTAACAGAAGGGTGAGGTCACGACGGGGACACACCTTGGTACCTGAAGGGTGATGTCATGACGGGGACACACCTTGGTAACAGAAGGGTGAGGTCACGACGGGGACACACCGTGGTACCTGAAGGGTGATGTCATGACGGGGACACACCTTGGTAACAGAAGGGTGAGGTCACGACGGGGACACACCTTGGTACCTGAAGGGTGATGTCACGACGGGGACACACCTTGGTACCTGAAGGGTGAGGTCACGACAGGGACACATCTTGGTACCTGAAGGGTGAGGTCACGACGGGGACACACCTTGGTACCTGAAGGGTGAGGTCACGACGGGGACACACCTTGGTACCTGAAGGGTGAGGTCACGACAGGGACACATCTTGGTACCTGAAGGGTGAGGTCACGACGGGGACACACCTTGGTACCTGAAGGGTGAGGTCACAATGGAGACACAGACAATAAGTTATATCAAAAAGTAGAGCACCGAACATGTCTACATGTCCATATTATTTACCAGAATAATTAGTATCTTTGGAGAAATACATATATATTTATCCAGCACAATAGAAGGTTTTATCTGTATTGTCAACCTCTGCTTTAATTGAAGGGCACACGCAGGTCAGAGGAGCAGGAATAATTAATTCATAACAAATAAAAATAAACGCATCAACAATGAAGTTCAATTCATTTTTTTCACGTCCTCTGGAATAAATATTTTAGTGATTTTGAAAGGAAAATAAAGGATAAAGTTACAGCCAGAGTAAAATATACATATTTATATATATGTGTATATATTTCTTGCTATTGTCTCCTGACCTGCTGAACCACTCCGATAATCTAACCGCTGCACGTCTTTAATGCAGTGGAGGAGAGTGCAGCCTTCCGGGGGGGAGAGGGAGAGTGTCCCCCCGCAGCTCTCACGGGTCATGGGGTGTTCACATTGTGTGCGTTGAGCACGGAGCTGGAGTCGGGGGCGAAGGGGGGGGTGGCTATCACATTTCTCTGCTACTCAGTGGAAGCGGCTTGGCGAGAAGGTGAAAGATTTATGGCAATAAAACAGCTAAAATGCAGATAACTAACACGTTTAGAACCTCTCATCAGCAGCTGAGAGCTGAGTCACAGCTTCAGGTTTATTGTGTTTTATTATTATTAGAAGTTAAAACGAGACCGGTGAATGAAGGAAATCAATTTTGAGGAAATATTTGGATTTCATTGGTGTGTTCTTCTGATTTGAAGCGAAATTTGCCAACCTTTTCAAACCGACCACCGGGTATTTTGGGGTTCAGAGAGTTAACCTAGCTGAGCATAAAGACAGAATAAACCAATCTCTAGCCTCTCTGCTTTGTGAGAGAGCACATTGTGAAGTTTATTCACCTGCTTTTTGTAGTTCATTAACCTCTGATGGCAGGAATACATAAAGGAGGTTTAGGAAAAGAACAACTTGTTTTGTTTTAGGGAAAAATCCCTGGAAACAGGAAAACTTCTTGCATCTTCCATTTGTTAAGCTAATCCCGCTCCGTATTTAAACACACTGCTCTTCACATCCGACTCTCTACATTCCTAGGAAGATGAGTGTTGCTTTAAGTCTGCCCTCTCCCTCTCCAAAGCCTCCGTCAGCTCCTGTTCATCACGTCTCCTCCTCCCTCGTCTATTCCTCCCTCATCTCCTCCTCCCTCTCGTGTGCTGCGACCATTCCCTCGAACCACATCATCCATCTCCTGACAAAAAAAGGTAGACTGACACACCGACAGAGAGAGAGGGGGACAGAGAAACAGGTGTAGTCTGCCGTCGTCATGGCAACCCACCATTTTTCTTCCATATAAGGCAACCGGGTGATATCATATGGTTGGCAATGCCTGGGCTTTGGAAGGATGCACACGCTGTTCTGAGTGAGAGGTAACGGCAGCAGAGAGAGAGAGAGAGCGAGAGAGATGCTAACAGCCTCTAAGGCGCTACTACGGTTACCAGCGAGGGAGGACTGTGGCGGATCCTTGGGGCGCGGGAAAGACGCCGAGCCGCAGTAAAAAGGAGAAGAGGAGGATGGAGAGGAAGAGGGGAGGCGGAGGAAGAAGAAGAGGGAGGCGTGTGGAGCAGGAGGATGCGCCTGGTGGCCGACCTGCTCATTAGGAGACAACGGTAACTCTCCCTCACCCCGTCTCTGCATCCGTGACGCTGCTGCATGAATGATGACGGAGGGATGTGGACGTGCATGTGTGTGTGTGTCTTTGTAATGTGTGAGTGTGTGTGTGGTGACATGTTTGTGACAGACCGCTGCAACTCCCCCCTCTTGACTCAATGTGTGTGTGTGTGTGTGTGTGTGCCTGAAGCAGGCAGGTGTGCCAGGTGTGTCCGAGTGGCCGCTGCAGCGACGTTTGCTTGTGTGTTAGTGTGTGTCTGTGTCAGAAGAAGAAAGTGTGTGTGTGTGTGTGTGTGTGTATGTATGAACAGATGTATAAGGGTCCATGCACATGTGTTGGCGTATTTTGGGGCTGGAGAGAAGATGTAAAAAAAGGAGGGTGGGTACAAAAATGGCTACTTGTCATGCAGGTCATGCTCGTCTCTCTCTGTCTCTCTCTCGGCTTCGTTATGTGCGCTTTGGGATTTCAGCCCAAGTGATTGAGAAATATTGTTGAGCCCCGTGGGCAGAGGGGTTCCTTTGTAGGAGGCAGGGTTTATGCTTTTAGAAAATGGTGCATTAAATCATTTGTGGGGTGACTCGGCCGTAGATTTCGCCCGTTATTTTTCTCCGATTTTCAGGTGAATAAATGAAGCCGGCGGGTTACACGAGGGATCATAACCCAACCGGTACGGTCGGAATTTTTGTTTCCGTCTCTGTGATCCCGCTAGGTGATTGTGTCTCGGTTTTAGTCGACCTGTAATTATAAAGGAGGAGGCTCCCTCAGAGCCGTAGGTCAGGCGGGGATGGGGCTCCTGTGTCAAGGGGGCATCGATGGCGATGATGTTCTTTGACAACAAAAGCAGAAAATAAAGCGGTGAGAAGTGTTAGTACTTCATCGATTAAAAATCAAAGGGCCGATCTGGAGATGAGAAGCTTGGTCGCAGGAATCTCAATGTTCTTTCTTGGTTCTCCATGTATTTCCCGACTAATGCACTCTTTTTCCATAGTTCCATAGTCTTTTTCCACTCGTTGAAGTTTACCTCCAGTTACTCTATAGGCTTCTCTGCTTTTGTGGACCTCGCTCGCCACATTCGGCTCTGAACCACATCTGAGTTACAAATCCAGTCCAGATCTATTCATCCTGCTGGTACCTTTCACAACAAATTGTCTGGAAGTGTATTTGTGCAAGGTGAGTATTTAGCCCGATCTACGATTTGGTCCATCACTTGTGGTCACATAAGTCAAACTGATTCTCTAAATGGAAATCAGACAATTAACAAAAGTGTTTAATTAAACTCTCAAACTGGTTTTCAAAGATCTTCCGGGAGTGGCCTGACTAATATTTGGTTGAATAAGCTCAGTGGCGCAAGATCAGGTGTGGTTGCTGTGTTGGTTGGCGGACCAGACAGAGCTCTAAAATTTGGGTCACAGGCGCTTCTCTCACGAACCCTCTTTGCTTCCCTTCCTTCAGCTCCGTTTTTTGAAAGGGAGTTTGAATTATAAAAGTTCTAGCTGAGAAAAAGTGTCTGGGGATCCATGCAGCTCCCCGAACAGCTGCTCAAACACAAAGTTAAGTTCCATCTACACGGGAGATGAATTACTCAGGGACTCCTTTTTTCACAGCATATGTGATGCAATTTAGATTCAAAGTCAGTCATCTGCGCTTTTAATTTGAAGCAGCATTTGAGTTACTTGTATTTGAATGAATGCAGCGGTAGTGCAATAGCTGCACATCATCTGTTGACTTTGACTTGAGCTGTGCTTTAAACGTTCTTCAAGGAACAGCGTGTATTTACACTGTATGCGTACATAAAGCACTAATACAGCACAGGGATAACCCCGGACTCCCTTGTATATTAAATATTTTCCACAACACACTGTTGTTTGGAAACGTGGTTCTGGACCAAATAACTGAGACATTTGTCTGGCTCTGCAAAGAAAGTGTAATTATTTGATCTACTTTTAATGAGTCAGCGTCAGAAGTGTCTTTTGTGATTATGTTGTTGAGAAAACATGCTTCTGTTTTTCCCTATGGAAACATTATGCCGCGTCAATGCTTGTTTGTTTTTACCTCAAAATGTTGCAAACTCGCTAAAAGGCATGAACTCCCGGTTGGATTAGCACAGTAGCTAGTGGACGGCTACTCCGCTAGCTGCACTTTCTGCCAGGCTTTCATGCAACACTGGTTACAGAAAGGGACCCAAACTAACTTGTCTCCTGCTCGGCGTTCGCAATGTGCTTCCATACGCTGTGACAACAACAGTTTGTGGAGAAGGCAGTAAGTAGTTTAATTTCACGGAAGCAGCAGCCGGCTGGTAAGCGAGCTTGTCTGCTTATTTCCATTTATTTTTCTGCCATGCTGGGTCCAACTATCCCTCTGCCTCTTTGTCGACTCTGGGAGAGCAGCTAACCAGCTAACTAGCAGGCCAGAGCTTCTGTCTGACCCCCCCCATGTGAAGCAGGGAGAGTGAATGACTAAACATATTTAGAGAAGCTCATAATTTCTTCATCCGGTATGAAAACAGTGCAGTATTTGCATAATAATAATAATAACCATTCATCAACAGAATGTCGGGCAAACAAAACAATCAGGAGAAAGTTGACCCGAACGTCGGCCTTTTCCCGGATAAAGTAAAAGTGGCAGCTCCCTAATCCAGTGTGTGCATCGCTTTAATCCTCCTGCTGGGTCCATGCCAGCCAGCTCTGCACCACGGGGGGGAGCTACATTGTTGGTGTGTGTGTGTGTGTGTGTGTGTGTGTGTGTGTGTGTGTGTGTGGGTGTGTGTGTGTGTGTGAAGTCACCGTAAACATTTGATTAATTGCCAAGAAGCAATTACAAGCAATTAAAGTCCTATTACGATGGCAGTGAAGGACAACGCAAGTTAATCTGGCCATCATCACTATAATTAGCCCGTCATTTTCCCACCAAGCCCAGAAAGAAACTATCTATTGCTTCATTTGCTTCACCAATTGTGGTCTTTTTTTCAGCAAGGTGCTTAAGACGTTTGGGAGGCGTTCCCCCCACCAGTCAACCTTTATCCGTCACACTGTGTCCTCACGTCAGAGCCCAGTGATGAAGCTTTTTCTCTGCTTGATGTTCCGTTTTGTCAACTGAACGTCTCACACTGGCTCCTTTTTTTCCCCTCCTTCTTCCTCCCGTCTCCTGACCCCCCCCCCCCCCCCCCCCCCCTCTTAGCAACAACCAAACTACTGGAGCTTCAAGGTCAGTGCCAACATTGTGTGTTTGTGTTTCAGCGTAAATCTGTCCCTCTGTGTGTGGATTTGTGTCTTTAAGGGATCGCTTCTCATTGTGACTTGCATGCCTGCTCGCCTATTTCTCAGACGCATTCAAAGTCGGCTCACACTTGTGTTTAACTCTCTTCTGCACTGCATGCTGGGAGATTTTTGTCTCATCAGGTAAACATAATAATTTACTTTTGAATGGATAATTGATTGTTGTCTCATAGGTGCTTAAATTGAGACCTCCAGCGTGAGCTCATATTTATGCTCCCAAACCTTCTCTTGTGACGGTGACATTGATCCAGGTTTGGTGTGCTGCTCGTTGACGGCTCCATTTTAAAGCTGCATTCTCTCCAATGTCCACCAGAGGGCGACTCCTTTCATCCTATAGAAGTCTATGAAAAAATGAATGTTGAATATTTCTCTCTTAATTTATCCCCTCATTAAAATGTAAATGTAAACATGGGTTTATGGATAAAATGTTTGCCTTAATAAAATGTATTGTAATGTTGCTAAAAATTAAAATGTAAATGTAAATGTATGTAACTAGGGCTGTCAATTGGCTGAAAAAATAACTAAGTTTAACTAACTAATGAAATTCATTGCGATTAAAAGGTTTACAAGTAATGAGTTTTACAAAGTGTTAATTTTAGACACTGTTGATTAATTAATGTTATTTTAAACAGAAAACTCCACACATGTGATCACCTGTAAGTCAGAATTCCACTGGGTGGAACATGTTGAACTAGCGACTCTTCCTGCTCTCCTCGTGCACTTTGTTCTCCACTCTCCATCATCTGATGGTCGTGTTTGAAGCGCCAACAATCTCCCCACGTTTAGTCAGAACCTTTTCCAAATCACGGTCTTTTAGGGACACAGTGGTGTTCCCCTGCAGACTGCGTGCCGCGCAGGGTAGATGTGGAAGTAGCCTAGCAGCTAGCTTAGCCTAGCAGTGCGTAACGTGGTTCGTTTGTCACTCACCCCTCTTCTGTATGACACGTGGGGGAATTCCTCTGCAGAGTTCCCCGCTGTATGTCGTGCTGATCTAACTGACTGCAGCGCGGTTTCGTTTCCATTGTCAACTTCACAATCACATACATTAACACGTTCATTTTGACAGCCCTTATTGTAACATGTTGCCTCCTGAAACGTCTGATCAGATGTGCTCCACCCTCTTGTGTGAGTTCTGGTTGCAAAGAAAACTGTCAAAAAAGCAAAGATAATAATCGGATATTTCGTCTGGCGCCACCATGAGTTTAAAATTGATTGAAAATTGGTGATTTTGATTTAAAAGCATCAATAATGTTGGATTGGTTGCTATTACAACTCAAAAGACTTGTGCTCCCTGAATTTTGCATGCTGCTTCTTTTTCATTACAATTCCAGCACAGTAGGTGTGAAATTTCACTTAATTTGCCTCACTGCTAATCAGGTGATAGCAGGTTTAACTGCCTGACAGCGTCTTGAGCGCCCAGCACTAAAATAAAAGCTAATTTCGCACACTGCTGGCCATCGGGGTGTAAAAAGCGAGTGAGCTGAAGATGGAGTCGCTTCCAGATTCTCTCCCTCCCAATAATCCGCAGCTGCAGCTGAAACACTTCACACTGGTTTCCAGTTGCCAAACTGGGAAAACTGGACTCCCATCGCCTGGAAATATTAATGTAAAGATGAATTATAGATTTTATGAACTCAAAAAGCACTTTCCTACTCAACTCTTGACTCTTTATTTGGTAGTTTTTCATATTTTAATTGTAAATATTGAATTTGACTTCATTATCTCAAAATAATCAACCAACTTCCTTGTGTGCAAAGATACTCCTAAAATTAGATGATAAAAAAAACTTCATCTAGATGATAATTAAGTTCTAACTTGTCACCATAAAAGCTTTTATATAAATATGCCTACTTATTATAATAATAACAGTGTAAACGGTGTAACCTGTTTAAATAAAACGTACACTGATGTATTTAAAATGAAGTAACGTTATACACATTAAAGCACAAAATCCTTTATAAAAGCTTTTCTAAGAATATTTTTTTAAAAGCAAAATGTGTATAACTCCTGTTTAATAAAAACTTATAAATTACAAAGTGTCTTAATAGAAAATACAAACATAAAGATGAACATATTTTGTAACATTTTATGGGTTTAGTTGTGTGTTGACGGATGAACCAAATTTAATTTCGCCGTGAGGCGTTTGCACTCAAACATATTTTAGCAGGTGTACAGTTACAAGAAGGATTTTAATCTAATTGCTTTCCTTTCATTGAGATGCTAAAAAGTGGGCGGGCTCAGAATGCAGCCGGACATGTGACTCTCTGAAGGTTGAGGTTGTTCTGTGGGTGCAGATTGATTGGTTGATTGATGGATGGATGTCGTGATGCCACAGGTCAGCACCAGCTTATTTGAGCATGTCATATTTAGTTTTAAAGGGAGAAAAGATTATTGAATTATGCTAATATTATGTTAAATAGTTTTTCTAATTGAAGAATAACACTAGCTTCTTTATTGACCCTGACACATGATACAGGATTCACATGAACGTATCGACACCGGCACTATAACACGATTCGTATGCATTTAACTGCATTGGTTATCATGCCCCCCCCCCCACCCGCCCCTTGTTATGTCATCGTTCTTATAATCCTCCCATGTTGTGTGTGCGCCGTGTGTTCTTCTCACTCGGTACATTTCCCTTTGTCTGCTCATGAAAAAAACACATGCCTTTTATCTATTTATTTATTTTATTTTTTCCAATCTCCCCACATTTGTTGTTGGCGAGCAGCTCGTACACGATTGGTTATTGCTCCCCTTTTTCCTCTAGGGGGATTCTAGGGAGGGGGGGGGGTCTTGTGTCCTCCTTCTCCTCCGATGCAAGACAAACCCCTGCAGCAGTGTGCCCGCTGTGTGTGTGTGTGTGTGTGTGTGTGTTTAATAGACCCCCTCTGGTCCCCTTTGATGTTCAGTGGTTTGCCAGCTCACAAAGTAAACACACAGATACTCCCACTGAGAGAAACGCATGGTACACTAGCAAAGCATGTTGTACTGGATGAACCACACGCGTGTTCCTGCTCACCAGGACATGCCTGTGCAGAGTGGTACTAACTGCACATTGTCTCCTCCATCCCCTCCGTCTGCTCCCACGGGGGGGCGGTGGTCTCTGGGAATTAACGTGAAGCTAATGTTTTCTTCTGCTTGTTAGAGCAGAAGCAAAGAGGGGACATAGTTCATTTAGAAGAAGTATCATTGCTCTGTCTCCCCAACGTTGTATAACACCACACTTTAATACCTCATTAGCATATATATTACCCATCCGCCTGCCTATATGTGCTGGAGTAGAGCGGATGCAGCTGTTGTTTCCGTTCTGAAATTTTGGGAGTTGTTGGAACCACGATGGCTCGTCCTTGTCGGGCGTTTCCCATGAAAGCGGTGCAGTAGTGAGGCGGCGTTGCTAGGAGACCTGTTGTCGTCCTCTGGCTGCGTTACTGATTTGGTTCTACCCTTCGGTCTCATTTGCCTTGCAGAGTTTCCCATCATGTTTTTTTAGAGGCGTGCATCTGCAGTAGTGCCCCCGAGGAAGGAAACCCGAAAAAGAGACTGATCTCAATCGAGAAAAAGCCCCAGCAGAAATGACTAAACTTCAATTTCTCTCAGCGGCTGAGCTCAGATTCAGAGAGGATCATACATCCAATCAGA
The DNA here is from genome assembly GCF_964276395.1 of Gasterosteus aculeatus. Taxonomy (NCBI): domain Eukaryota; kingdom Metazoa; phylum Chordata; class Actinopteri; order Perciformes; family Gasterosteidae; genus Gasterosteus; species Gasterosteus aculeatus. The sequence continues at coordinate 7,470,356 of NC_135692.1, read as the reverse complement.
TAAGCTTTGTCGTTTTTTTGTCGTTTTTTTGCTCCATGCATTGATTTCATATATTTTCAGTGATTTTTCAAACTGCCCTGTAAAAAAGCATTTAACAAGACGAAAGACGACGTCCTCCAGAACCTCGTCCTTCAGGGATGCCGAGATCTCGGGATGAGGCCCGGAGCCTTTTGAGCACGGAGCGTCCCAGCGAGCTAGCTCAGCGCTAACCCCTTTCAGTCGGAGGCTTTGGGCGGCCCGGTGCTGCCTTGCTGTTGATACGACGCTTGGTGGAAAAACCGCTATTCCCCCATCTGCCTCGGAGAATGCCGCGGTCTGCTTCTAAAAGGCTTAGGAGTCCGACCGCTGCATCGCTCCCTCCCCTCCTCCCGCCGGCACGCTTATTGACACTTCACTGCCATCTGCCAAGACTCAGACAGACTGCACGTTATTCAAGCTGGAGGAACGCAAGAACGTTATGAGGGGTTCCCACTCGGTTCATACGTGAAAGACGATTATCTTCGGCCCCGTTATAATATCTGAAGTGACGTAGAGACGAAGCGCGAGTGAATGGAGCGTTAAGCCGCAGACTTGGACGGATGTGCGGCCCGACAGATAACTTAATGTGTTTGCATTAAACAGGGAGTTTGGATGTTCAGAAGTATGCCCGTAGAAACCGATAGGAGAAGCAGCAAAAGGGAAGTTTGAATGTGGATGTATTCTATATTTAGAATATTTTCCCCTCTTTACTTTGCTGTGGGGAATTGAAGCTGTAGTTGATTCTCCCTGCAGAGACACCAGGCTCCTAAAAGCGGTCTTTCACCTCACAGAACACAGGAGTTCATCTGACATCAATGAGCACTTTTTGTGTTCAGATGGTGTACTTGTATTTGTACACAGTACTATTGTAAATACCTCCTCTACTTCTGCACGGCGGCGTTTGTTCTATAATCCAGTAACAGAGTAACAGGCTGTTCTAAGGCATCAGGGACCCGAAGTATCAGGGGCCCTGTGGCCTCCAACTTCAAAATGTCCACAGAAACACAAGATGTCTTCAATGAGACACTAAGTGACGGAAAGAGAATCACAGAGTGCCTCCCTCCGGTGAGGAGTGTCTCTTGTCTCCCTCCTGTGAGGAGTGTCTCTTGTCTCCCTCCTGTGAGGAGTGTCTCTTGTCTCTCTCCTGTGAGGAGTGTCTCTTGTCTCTCTCCTGTGAGGAGTGTCTCTTGTCTCTCTCCTGTGAGGAGTGTCTCTTGTCTCTCTCCTGTGAGGAGTGTCTCTTGTCTCCCTCCTGTGAGGAGTGTCTCTTGTCTCCCTCCTGTGAGGAGTGTCTCTTGTCTCCCTCCTGTGAGGAGTGTCTCTTGTCTCCCTCCTGTGAGGATTGTCCTGTCCTGCGAGAAGTGTCCTCTCCCCCTCAGTTATCAGTCTCACTGGAAAGGAATGTCACGGTCCGCAGCAGCGATGCCCGTGAAATCTTGAGGTTTGGGGTGTGCGTGTTACAGCTGCCTCGTCAATCAAGCCCGGCGCGTGTGTGTGTGTGTGTGTGTGTGTGTGTGTGTGTGTGAGCTGGTGAAATCCGTCTCTGACCAGCCAGTCTGGCTTTTTTAACAGCAGGTTCAGCAGCAATCTTGAGTGAAGGAATTGCAGCTAATGAAGCACTAACGACTCAGCCAGGAGGCTCCTCCCACTCTGCACCAGGTGAGGGTCAGAAGAAAGGGCTTGGGTGGTCAGAGGTCACTGTGACCTCACAAATTATTTTATCAACTAGGCCTCAACTCATTTCAAACCATAAGACTATGAGCCGTGTGTAAATGAATGCCATCGTGCAGCAGATCTCTGTCTCTGTCGGTCCCTCCTCGATTAGACGTGAAAACTGTGAGAGCTCTGCTTCAGTATACAGACTGTACGACACAGGTTGTGTGTGCTTGTTTGGAAGCCTTCAACATTTTGTCCTGCACCATCTCGGTTTCTGACGGTTTGGCCTTCATCATGTTGAGTTTTGGCGTTTGCCATCTGGATCTTTGGTCGGAGGCTTCTTCACAACTAGAGGATTTGCCCCCCCGACGGGCAGTAGAGCGAATGCACCTTTAAGACATTGAACTCTTCAGAACTGGAGGTTTCCTTCTGATGGCGAGCTGATCTCTGGTAAACGGTAACGTAGCTGTGGAGCCACAAACGGATTGTGATAACGAAAAGGAATAAAAAAGGAGGGGAAATCGACCATAAATCTGGGGGGGACACAGTAAGGTGGGTAGGAAACCGTGAGAGGACGTTACAGACGGGAGGTATGTCGAGCATCGGATTCTCATCCGCCATCTTTTTCCCGTCATAACTCATCTCTGCAACAGAAGCCACTTAAATACCACAACTGAGTCCTGTGGGTGTTTATCTGGGGGGGAGGGGGGGCAGCGAGGGGGCGCTGAGACGTCCTGTTTGGATTCTATTGACTGTTTACGTGTAAAATAAAACACCGGCGTGATAAAGTGTTGTTTCTCTCTTCCTCCTTGACATTTATTTCATCTTTTAGAAACAGTTCACACCTCTCTGTGAGGGTGACTGAAGGTTTCTCTCCGTGGTTGGTAATTCGGGTGCGTCGGTCCGAGGTCAGACTGGGGAAATGTTTGGCCTTCCAAGGTGGTCTGATTGTATCTTCCTCTCTGTTGTTGGCACACATAAAGTGTAAACGCAGCTCCTCCATCCCCAGAGGCCATTTTGTCTGTCTCTGTCTGCGTCGTAGTGTTTCTCATCCTCGCCCATCGATGACTGCAGCCTCCATCACAGCAGAATGAGAAGGTTAATCCCCCCCCTCCTGACCTCTTGTCTCCTGTCTTTTGCAGACTCGCACGCCACGCGTGACCCGACTCAGCCCCACGCAGCCGGCTCTCGCCGACCAGGCCAGCCGGGTCTCCTTTGCCTCAGCAGAGAACCTCGGCACCATGTCGGAGCCCGACATGCCGATCGGCTTCAACCGGATGAACCGGCTGCGCCAGAGCCTGCCGCTGGCGCGCTCCTCCAGCCAGGCCAAGCTGAGGGCGCCAGGTCAGTACGACGACACGCACCTGTTGTGAAGCTGGTGAGCTTTCCACTCTGCTGCAACTGTAGCAGGAGGAAAGCACTTTCAAAGATCTGATCTGGCTTGACTGACTCGAGTCTTCAAACGCTGCGTAATATTTGCAAATAATGAATTTGGCTGCTCAGGAGGGAGCCTGATGTGCTCACAGGAGTTGGGAAAAGGTGGGATGAATCACATTCATTGCTAAAACGGTTCTACCAGCAGGGTGTCCAAGTGTTGGTAACACGTCCTTCTTATGAAGGAGAATGTTCCTTTTCTACACAACACTGTGATAATTACGTGTTGTTTCGTGGGACTTTATCTGTCGCTGTGTGTGTGACGCTTGTGATGATCCGTGAAGCTACTTCAGGAATGATGTTGGTTAGTAGAAGTAACGAGAAACATTAACATTCCATTTGCTGAAGAATGAAGCTTAGATACAAATATGCAACTATTTCTTTGCTTTATTGAGTGAGAAATTTTAGGTTTGACTGATCAATTGATTATATTTATATTTATCTTTTTATAATAGAAGAATTAACGCCTAACTAACGCGGTGGTAATAAGGTTCCATGAATTCATCACGAGCGCCGCATGTATTTAGGGAGTCAAAGGACCTTTCACCTCTTAGCTCCTTACACTCTTGAGTGGGCTTAATACATGTCCCTCCCCCCCCTCACCCCCTACCCCTTCAACCATGGTGGATCTCCCTCATTGCTCCTCCCCATCCATGAATGCAGGGATATTGTTCCTGCAGCTTGGGGAGGAGACTCGCAGGGTTCACCTGACCCACGAGCTGACCAGCCTGGATACGCTGAGGGCCCTCATCGTGCACATGTTCCCCCAGAGGCTCACCATGGCCATGCTCAGGTACTAGCATGGCATTGATCAAAGTATGAGCTAAGTATGTCATTGAGCGTCCACATGACTGCTTTTTAATCATCCCACTTTTATCAAATCAATCGCCAGGTGATCATCCTCATCCTCAAACACACTTAAGGAAATAACAACGTTTTGTAAACTGAAGCAGAATGAAAACAGGAAAGGGAGGAATCAAACAAATACTACATACTCTGTATAGTTTGAGGTACGAGAGAATTCCCCTCCTATCTATTTGTTGTTGAATCTGTCTCTACCTAGTTAGATAGTTAGCTTACCGTTAGCATGGATTCTCTCCTTAGACGTGACTATTTTGTCGTATAATCTTAAAACCAGCTAAGTCATTGAAGTCCTCCCGTATAAAGCAAATTTTCTATATATATATATATTCATAAAGCAGCTTCAAAGTGCTTATGATAATTAAAAAACTTCTTCAAGACATAAATTACAACAATAAAATAAAATAATCTAAATAAGCATAAAAGCAAAAGTTGCCTTTAAGAAACATTGAAAAGAGAATCATAAAACATAAAATCATTCTTACGTAGGGAGATGAAAGGTGAATATCATATTAATATAATATCATATTAAAAATGAGAAAAATGCTTTAAGTCAGTACTCATGTTACAGTATGTGATAACACAGGACAACAATTGGTAAAAGAATCAATAGGTGTTTCCATCAAGGTGTTTACTTATAGATCATCTGCTCTGAGGCTGCTGGTTGATGTATAAATTCAGACTCTGAACTGAAATGACTGCGGTGATTTGATATGAGTCTGGTTGATTCTCTCATCGCGGCGCCTCGTTCACTCAAGTTCCTCGCCTCCAATTCACTTTATCAGTCGTCAATAGATGCTGAAATCGCCTTTGCGTCGACTATTTATCAGCGTTTTGATATTGTGTCGCGATGATTATTGACGACCAGGTCTCCGAACACGGCTCTCCTGATCAAAGATGAGACCCGAAACGTCTTCTACGAGCTAGAGGACCCACGGGATGTTCAGGACCGCTGCGTGATCAAGATCTACTGCAAGGAGCCCATCTACGGCACCTACCCGGGACACCCACACCTGGCCAACGGAGACCTGCGGGTAAGGACTCGCATCCTTTGTGTGGGTGCAAGAATCTTTTTTGACCTCATGACTTTCGCCTCTGGACGGCTGTTTTGAAGCCTGAAGTTATTTGGTTTGGGGGTCGCCGTCTTGGGTATTTGTCATGTAGAGGTACTGTATACGCCTCCGGTGCAGACCTGTCAATCAGCGGATAGCACCACCCTAAAGCAGAGAGCGAGGCTGTTTGTGTCGACATCATCAGATTTGCCTCTCAGCCTTCTGCTTTAATCTGCGTTTGCATTATCAGAGCAAGTTGTGGCCCCCGTGAAACGTATCCATGTATTTGAGTGAGAGAAACACATCACATGTCCTTGCTTGTGTAAGGACCGACGTATAAAGGCAAGCAGCTTTAGCCGCAGCCACCTTTTCCTTCGTTGACTGTTAATTTCCTGCGCAGCTGGTTGATGACTCAGAGATTAGGAAGCCAGACAAACTTGTCTCCTTCTGGCGGGCAGCTGCCAAATTATCCCACGAATAAAGAGGCTCCCCGCACATACCACCAATATCGCTTTCTCTTGTGTTTACGTGTTAGTCTCTTCCGCTATGTGAGGTTTTGATTGTTGTGTGTGAAGAATCAGGCGCTTTCTGCGCACATACAAAGCCTGTTAGCTTGCGGTGCTAGCAGTAGCATGTGCAGGCGCTAGTAGCAATGCTTAGGAATGTATAATTGGGTGATTTAAGTTTGTTTCTTTGAAACCAAACGAACCAAGCAGAAGATTCCACGAGAGCAGACCGGTGATTTCTGCATGTTTCCATGGTGAAACATAAATACATACACACGTGTTTTAACACACTTACCTGGTATCTGTTTAGATTGATTTAATGTTGCTTGTATATTTTATCTTATTTTATATCGCACCAATCATCAGAACATATTCCTCTATGTGTAACATGTGGAAATAAATGGCTTCCTATTCTGATTTCAGGCCAGACTGATGTGGAATCTGTTCATGACGTGGTGATTGATCCGTACATGCGCGCGTTTCCCCACAAAGACGCACACCAAATCACCACTTTAAATCTGGTGTTTAGCAGAAATGTGCACGTATGTTTCTAATAGGTAATTCGGCATGAAAATACATCTGTTTGACTAAATACATTTGGGCTAATGTTTCAGAGGTCAAATGTTTGCCTCTCCTGTGAGCTCCGAAGGATCCAACCACAGCGCTCACCTTTACTTTTATGTGTGAGTGAGTTAGAGCAAAGCTCCTGGCTTTACCAAGGTGAGGGACGAGGACCTTTCTGTGTGTGTGTGTGTGTGTGTGTGTGTGTGTGTCTGTGAGAGAGAGAGATGGCTTATTGAACCCCAGCCAGCAGGATTACTGGGGCCTTCCTGGTTCTGGAGGTCGGCGGTGAGATTTAAAAAAAAGCCTTCGGGGACGAAACCCTCGATGGATCTTGCTTCTCAGGGGGGAATCTATGAGTGGGGATTGAAACGTCTTAGTGTCAAAAGGACGATGTCCGTTGCTAAGATACAAGATGGAAGGCGATGGCACCGGAGTTGTTAGTTGGGCTGCTGTGAGAGGCCGAAGGGTTTGCTACGTGGAAATATTGGTTTTTCACTTTGCATCGATTCGCTTCCTCGTCTTCTTTTGTACTTTCCCGGCTGAAATTGCTCCCGGCTGCTCACCTCCCATCACTCTCCTTTCTCTCTGACATTTTGGGACGGTTGCCAAAAGATAACCCATCAATGCTCAGTCGCTCGATAGGCGCACTTAACATGCTGTAACATGTTGCAGTGAAACTGCACATTACTGATTTTTTTAAATTTTTTACTGATTATCTTAAAATAATTGATTTTTTTTAAGTGCTGCTGGACATATTTTTGGGGAGTTTCTTCCAACCCACAAACTGTTGAATAAGACGACCTAGAGAGTTTTTATAGACTGCTTGGATCAGAAAACGTGTGATTTAACAAGCCAATCAGCGCAGGCTCAAACAGTTATTTTAGAAATAAGGTCCTATGGTGGTCACACTAAAGAGGCCGGCCATCACATTCTCTCTGTATCTTTTGAGAATATATTTGAAAATTTGCCCCATTCTTTTTTTTTTCTGTAGGCTGAGCTTTTTAGGGCGGAGAGCTCTTAACGAGACTGAAGGATGGAAGTGTTAAAGCGCTTTGAGTGGTCAGAAGGCTAGAAGCGCTCTACAAATACAGTCCATTTACCATTAACAATAAACAATATCAATTAGTTGTCGTAGAAACCCCGAATACAAGTTTTCACCTGAAAAATAGCAGCATATGTTTTCTCTGAATTTGAAATGGTAAAGCAGAACTACAAATATCTTTTATTTATTAATTGAATTTCTTGTTTCAAAATATGTAGATGTGACTAAGAAAGCCAATTCTATATTACATGATGCGTATGTCAAATTGAATGAATAAATTAAATCCTAATAATCCATTCACACTAATTCCAGATGATAATAATCCCGCATCTTGCTTGTATTGTAGATCTATGGAGAAGGGACAGCCTGAGCGTGGCGTGAGCCTCATGTGTTGTTGTTGTTGTTGTTCTCGCAGAGGGAGATGGTGTATGCGCCTCAGGACTCCTCACCCAACCGCCGCCTCAGCAACCCGCACATGTCTTCCCAGCACTCGTCTTCCTCCGCCTCCCCTCAGGGCTCGCCGTCACGCGCCCGCCTCCTCTACAGCGGAGGCAGACCCTCGTCTTACGCCGGGCCACCACACCACACCCACTCCCTGCCGCACCCCCACTCCCAGTCCCACCACTCCTCCCCCCACCACCACCAGCAGCAGCAGCAGCAGCAGCAGCTCCAACAGCTCCAGCAGCTCCAGCAGCAGCACCACCAGCAGCTCCAGCAGCAGCAGCAGCAGCAGCAGCAGCAGCTCCACCAGCCCCATCGCCCCCAGCAGGCCTTCTGCGCCTCCTCCAGCGCCATCCTGGAGCGCAGGGACGTGAAGCCCGACGATGAGGTGGGGGGGTCCAGAAGCATGGTGTTGCTGCGGGGAGACGACCGTGGAATCTACGCAGACCCCTACTCTCTGGGACCGGACCCCAGCCGGCTGAGTCTGGCGGGAGGTCCTCACTCCCCCCTGCCAGCCCGAGCTGACCCCTACGGCTCCTTATATCGCCGAGGGGGAGGGGGAGGAGGTGCTGGATCAATGCGTTCGCTCACCTCCTACACAGCGGCCGCTCTGCAAGGAGAGCTGATGGAGACCGGCGCTCTGTACCGACCGGGAGGACCGCTTTACAACGACGCCTACGCCGCCTCCATGTTGGCCATGGGGCTGCGGGTTCCTCCCCCCTCCTCCCCGCAGAAGATGCCCGACATGAGGGAGTCCTACGGGGGCACCTTGCCCGGTCGGGGCTCGCCCGGGAGGCAGAGTTTGAGGAGGGACTCCGTGATCTCCTCCGTGTTCGGGGACAGTCCAAAAGCCCGGGGGGGCCAGGGCCCGGGGCTGGGCCTCACCTCGGAGCAGCTCTGCCTGATGGCCGGTCCCGGGGGAGAAGGGGGGGGCGGCGCCGGGGGCTTCGGAACGCCTCTCGCGAGAAACGAAAGCGAGACCCGGTAGGACGCATTTCTCTACTCTAAATACTTCTGATGTACAGTCCGTGTTGCAGTATCACACTACACTGTACTTTGTTTTTGTTTAGACAATACCTGGTTTCAATGTCTCATGAATGAAAAGTAGTTGAATGGAACAGTTAGCTTATGTGGCTAATGCTAATCACTTTCAGTAAAATGTATTTCTGAGACGTCACTAATAAGGTGGTGCTGGACGCTTATTGACGTAGGTGATACTTTACTACACTGACTGATCAGTAACTGTCAGCTACTGTAACTTTTTTCAGAAATATTTTTAACTTTTTAAATTTAATTTTTAACTAATCTTTTTTGACGTGGTTTTCAATAGCTTAATCAAATTTTGAGACATTTTTTACATATCTTCTTCTTGTATTCGGGCTTCTTCATTTCTAGGCTCCCAAACTCATTGCTCGAAACCCCTAGAGGCTTCAGAGTCGGTCGGAGGTGTAAACTCCTGGGTTAAAGGTCACCAATACAAAACCTCAAGGTGGATTTACAATTCCATCCAAATAGACATCCGGACAGAATTCTCCAAAGTTGGTGGGAACTGAGCGCTTCTGCAGCTCAAAACAAAGTATAGAATTGACAGTTGATTTTTTACTTTTTGTACGATTGAACATTGAAAGAAAATGCCTTGATCTTGAACGCGGGGCGTGAAAAGCGAGCGCAGGAGGAGCAGCAGGAGAGTTTTGTATCATTCATTGTGCATCATGTGTCTGGTGTGTGAACCCAGGGAGCGCATGGAGGCCATGGAGAAGCAGATCGCCAGTCTGACGGGGCTGCTGCAGAGAGTACTGAGCAGGGCGCCCGACGCGGAAAGCCCGTAAGCGATACACACACACATAGTACAGTTTGTGGAAACGCACTGTAGAAAGACACACAAACGCTGTAAAACAAACACTACCTAGAAGTCTAGTTGTCCTTTTTACATGACGTTTTATATTTCCACAGTATACCTACTTGTTTCCTAATACAGACCTTACTCTTTCTGAGCGTGTTAGCTTTGGGGAATTACCCACAATTCATAGCAACATGGCGATACCAGTGGAAGCTGGAGGCGTGTGTGTTCCTGCCTGGCAAATAACATCTACACAGAAACATTAGGCGTTAAAGATTGAACAAATGAAAGCAGAGATTATGTTTCAATCAGCAAAGAAGAAGTCAGATGAAGGAAAGGAAAATAATTGTTTACTAACAATATACAATACAGTGATCCCTCGCCACTTCGCGGTTCACTTATCGCGGATTCGCTATTTCGCGGATTTTCATATTGCATTTTTTTTTTTTTTGGTGCATTGTGCTCTGCATTCTGATTCGCTAAAAACTCACTCCCGAGCCGTTAATTACAGTTCTCCAACGTAATCGATGGTGGCATGTCGGTGTACAAGGATCTTTTTGCAAAGAAGAAAAAAGAGCGACAACAGCTGCCTATCACTATGTTCTTCTCCCGAACAAACACACCTGCACCGCGGGCTTCAGAAGAAGAGAACACTGCAGAGCGCAGTCAGGATGCAGCGGCCCAGTCTGAAGAGCAGTGAAACGGCCTACACGCGAGTCACTGTATTTGTATACATGTAATAGTTGGTAATTGTAAAAAAAAAAAAAGTTTTCTATTTCGCGGATTTCACTTATCGCGGGTCATTTTCGGAACGTAACCCCCGCGATAAACGAGGGATTACTGTATGTGATGATAAAGTTTTGGTGCTTGGGCTCTTGCGCTCTGGAGATGGGGAGGTGGAGTAATTGCGTAACAGCAGCATGAACGTACTGAAGGTGGAGAGGCGACGGTGTTTAAATGAGACGGCAGCAGGATGACAAGCTGATTGACAGCTCTAAGCTGAGGAAATAAGAAGTGATAAGTGAATGACGGATATATGAGGAATAAGCTAAGTCTCACCTGCGCATACACGACACAAACGCACACACACTCGCCTGCACACACACACACACACGCGCACAAACTCGCCTGCACTCACTATCACCTGCACCCCCATACGCCCGCACACACTGACCGCTCCTCAGTAGCCGGGTGGATGGTGCTCTGGCTTTAAGTGCTTCACCCCTTGCCTCTTCCAGGGAGAAGATGGAGTCGGCCAGCGACTGCTCGGGGACTGACAGTAAGTGCTGCTTACCCCCCCCGCTACCCCTCACCTCCCTCCCCCACCTCCACCGCCTGTCACTGCCTTATAAATTGGGTTTCTTCTTCCTCTCACACAGCTACCACTTCCATCTTTCTCTGCATAATTCCTAAAAGTGCCTCACATGTGATTGTAATGGCTGCCTTTGCAAAGCTTTATGCTGTGTGTGTGTGTGTGTGTGTGTGTGTGTGTGTGTGTGTGTGTTTGCCGGCTGTCTCTCTGCTGCTGTGTAACTGGTGCTCATGCTTCTGGTTTTAGCTGGACAAACTAAAAAAAAGAAAGGTAGCTATGTGCTCCTGAAGTGTGTGGAACCCCCCCCCCCTTCTCCCTCCTCCCACACCCCTCCTACTATTTTATTGAGGAGCGTTCTTAGCTCCTGAAAGGTGTGTTTGTGTGTGTGTGTCCTCCTGTAGGATTTACATCCCTCTCAGCTGGTGTCCTTCACCCCCCCCCCCTCCTTCTGTCTCCTTCAGTCAGAAACCATTTGAGTTGCATTTATTTCTGACACAAAATTAAGCTTTTTCCTCCCCCGACTTATTTCTGACATCCAGGCTTTAAGACGCGTTTCAGAGCCGATAAAACGTGAATGTTTTGAAAGTGCAATTAATGCAAAAGGGTTCTGAGTTTGAGGTATAAGGAACTAAACCAGCGTTATCTGATGATATACGGTGACTTACAGATAAGCTCAGAATACTTTTGGAATTTTTGTTGGTGAAACATTTATTTCTATAACTCCAGTTCCATCTTCCTCCCGTTAAGACGAGAATGTCCTCCGTCTCCCGGAGTCACCACTGTGTATTTTAGCGAGACGTTCCTGTCAGTGTTCTTCCAATGCAACTCCGATGAGTGCGTCCTCCACTAATTGTCTGGCAGTCATTCTTCCCTCCGTCTCGTTCTGCATGCGTGACTCAGCCTCCACCCTCCCCCCCTGCCCCAAATAAAAATTCACTGCCGGATCATTCATCGTATCTCATTTCCAAAGGGGCGCTGAGGGGGGTCGTCGCCTTTGAGTCCATAATCTCCGGCTCTCGTAGAATTTGTCTCCAATTGCTGCTGCAGGAATCCCAGAACAACCAAACAAACTTCTGGTTTCCAGTCGGGTGAATGTTTCTGAGGTCAGGAGAGCCTGAAGGGTGGAGATTCCTCTCAGGCTCTGTGCACCATCTCTCGTTTAAAAAAAAAAAGCTTTCATTTGCTAGCAGTGTTTTTGGGACAACTTCTATTAGTCCCTTAAAGTGCCCCCCACCCACCGCAGTCCCCCCTCCCACTTCACTGGGATTCATGCTCCTTCCTTTATGTCGGAACAGTTCTGACACCGTCTGCTCCCTTGGCCCTGATGCCTCCTCCGCCCTCGGGGGCCCACCAGCCCGTCACCGTGTCCCGTCTGCAGATGCAGCTCCACCTGCAGGGCCTGCAGCAGAACACCAACGCGCTGCGCCAGCACCTCTCGCATCTACGCAACATGCAGGTGCGTTACCTACACCCACGAGGTGTGTGTGAGAAGTAGATGTCGTCGTGGTGACCCAGCAGACGTGTGTTACAGCCGGAAGTTGGGTTTTTTGAGATCAAAATGTTTATTGATTTTCAGATATGCATTAAAAATCAACCATCCATTACCATCAATATACATACACCCATACATACACATAGATATGAAAATATATAAACATACATACGCATACATAGATATAAATACACACAGACACACACGCACACCCATTTGAACATATAAACAAAAATACAGACATAATAGTAAAACAAAAAATGAGAGAGAAAAAAATTAAGAATTTTTTTTTAAAAATGCAGAAAATATTAAATGATAAAGGAAAAAACGAATAAAAATGTAAATGAGTAATTCCATCATCCCCTTATGCCTGATTTCACCCACTACTCCGTCTGTTGTCGGAGAGGCTGTAATATGGGCCATCAGATTTTCCCATCCTTGGTCTTGTCTGGTATTCCGGCTATCATGTTTCTGAATGCTGCAGTCTGTCGCGAGCTTGATCCGTTCTTTACACATAGGCGTGTGCGGCCTTCGCACATTCCAGTGTGAATATTTGATATTTCCTTGTAGAATATTGAGGCAGTATGTGAAGAACTTGAAGCACTGAGAAATTCTTCAATCCTGTTTTTTTCCCTCTCTGCTCTTTTGAGTCCAAACACCTTCACCGTGCTGCTCCTCAGCTGTAAATGCTCCCAGAAATCCCCTTTCTTCTGTAGCTGAAATGTTCCTTTAAGGTTCTCAAATGATCTGAATACCCCATCTTCATATATATCTTTGACAGCATGTATTCCTTTTGCCAGCCATGTATCCCATAGAATAGTTTTTTTCCCCATACAAATGCGACACAAGGTGTTTTTGTGATAGAATAATAATAATAATAATAAGCTGGTATGGTGCTAAAATGTTACGTTTTAAACGTTTGTTTTATACCTGCCTGCTTGTTCTGTATGAGAAGTGATACAAAGTTATGTATTATCATGTTTGAATCAAACCCTCTTTAAAACAAGATCTGGACATTAGAACTTTCTAAAAGTGTAAATCATCACAAAGCAACTCTCTTAACGCGCCTCCGACCGCCGGCTAACCCGAGCCGCGCTTGTGGTCCTAGCTGGAGAACCAGGACTCGGTCTTGTCCCTGCTGAGGCAGACCGAGTCCCAGCTGAGCCTCATGATGCTGGACGCCACACGCACCCAGGAGGACCCGCTCCAGAGGCAGCGCCTCCTGGTGGAGGAGGAGAGACTCAAGTACCTGAACCAGGAGGAGCTGCTCATCCAGCAGCTGCAGTGAGTGTGGCCGGAGAACGTGTCCGCTTGTGGAACCGTGGGCGTGGGATTTGAACCTGTGACCCGCTCCTCCTCAGTGACCTGGAGAAGTCTGTGGAGGAGCTGCAGAAGAACTCCTCGGTGAACCACGGCCTGGTGACGGAGCAGGATGTGGAGCAGAAGAGCAAAGAGCTTAGGATGCTGGGAGAGACGCTCACGGAGCTCAAAAGTAAGCCTGTGTGTGTGTGTGTGTGTGTGTGTGTGTCACTCGCCCCCCCGCTGCAGCTTCACTATAAACATGTTACTTTCTCCTCACTGTAAACATCCCGCTAAAAGTCTCAAACCAACACTGACTGTATCTGTTAACAAGCGCAGCTTCTTCCTCTGAGCCACGCAGATCTATTGTGAACACACCAGTGAGCCTCACCGTGGCTGCTCCATCACCATGAACACACTAGTTTACTCCTTCACACAAACACACACCGTCCTGCTGCCATGAAGAGAAACAAAAGGGGATTCATCCGCTGCTGAATTAGTCTCCTCCCCTTTTTACTCTGATTACAAACAAATACAGTGACAAGATGTTTTTTTATTGATTTACTCCTCCAGTAAAAATCCAAAGGCTCAGACCAGGTGGAAACATTGCTGGTTTTACTCTTTTCATAAAACAAAGCCTTTGTACTTTTGTGCTACATCCTAAACGTCCATATTCCTCCTTCAAAATCTAAATACTTAAAGTTAGATCTGCTTCTTAACCTTCCTCAATTTAGTCCTATATGTGACCAGGACTATTTCCAAATGGGGTACAGAATTTATCTGTTGCTCATTTTAATCTTCATTTTTACTAAAGTAGAGCGACGGTAGTATGGTGTAAATATTGTTAAATACGCATAAACGTACAGCAGCATTGCGGCCGTAGTTCTGCGTCATAGTTTACTTCTAATGGTTGCTAAAATACTACGTGTTTAGTGTGTCAAAGTCACAATGAATATTTATGACTCAACTTGATATTCAGTATCCGTATCCTCTCTCAATCTCCACTTAATAGCGTGTTAGCTCGTCCACCTAGCGCCTGCATCCACACATCCAACATGATACTCAAACATCCAACAAGCGCCCACGTACGGATTAGGGCGGTGTTTTTTGTTGCCCATCCTTTCCTTATGTAGCTGTGACAGACGCAGCAGGCCACCTGCCCTCCTCTTAACCTTTCCAGCATTCTTGCACTCTGACAATGCCGCTGTGTCTTCCTCGTCCATCTGTCCACCTGCACCCCCATCCCTCCCCCTCCCCCTCCCACGCAGACCAGTTCCCCTGCCTGCAGAGTAAGATGCGGGTGGTGCTGAGGGTGGAGGTGGAGGCTGTTAAGTTCCTGAAAGAAGAGCCTCACCGGCTGGACGCGCTGCTGAAGCGCTGCAACAACATGACGGATGCGCTCAGCACGCTGCGCAGGTACACGCGGCAATATGCATTATTACAAGTTATTCTCGCAGGAAACTGTTTATTACCAATATTTAAACAAATGATTAGTCAATTAGATCTTTTTTTATTCTTTTAGAATTCTGTGAACTTTTAAAAATATTTTTTATTTTATTTACCCTTTTGACATTTAACACAGTATCTTTGAGTTGAGGACAAAACACTTGACACTGAATATTTGAATATTTCGCACTGAGGCTTTGAAGAAAAATGGTTTTGGGCCCTAAAACCTAAACATGTTTTTGATTATCGTATTTTCCGCACTATACGGCGCACCGGATTATAAGGCGCGTAAGATCCTGCAGTCAAACGCTTGACGTCGGGGGGGATGTGGAGAGGTGGAGACGGTGCTTTCAGGGTCCGGTCAATGCCGCGAGGTGCGTCCGCTCCCGCCGCCCCCCTCGCCATCCACGTGTAGCCGAGTGGTTCGGGTGCGCCTATACTTCGCGTTGATAACAAAAGAAACAACCCGGAGCTCCAGTTCTGCGCCGAACCGGCCGCAACTTTATTTTTATCACCCTTTTCACCACACCCCCAGTTGAGCACCACCTCAACTTCCTCTCCTTCCATCCCCCCCTTCACAACAAAAGCCCCCACACCGGAACACCTGTGCAACAATAGCTTACACGCGGCTTAAATCTTCGGCTGCTCTCCAGCCGCGCCGCCTGCCAAGGGCCCCTTTTAGAATAACTTATTTCCCCCGTTGGTTTGGTGCTTTCAGGGTCCGATCGATGCTGCAAGGTTCATAGCCCAATACCGCCATTATTAAAACGAAGAATGTTTACGAGAGAGCGGATCAGATTGAAGAACCTTTGTCGGAAGAAATGCGTAAATATGACCGCTTCTACAAGCCGTCATTGGCGGACAGCTTCCCGATTCACGGAGGGAGATCTCCTCAAACGCCGGTTTGCTGGTCGAGAGGAACAAAGTTGTGGAGGAAAATACGGGACAAATGTGTCCGCGATGAAAAGCAGCAGTGTGGATGCACGGGGCAATAGTCTATGATAAATAAACAAATAAATAAATAGACGCGACTCTGTTGGTCGTCTTTGATAAAAAAAACGTTACTCCGCCTGTTGTTCTGGCGGTGAACTACTCTGCAACACACGCAGAACCATGAATTGAAACGAGTGCGTCGACGCAACGACGCAGACGCAGAAACATGCGCCGGCTTTTAGAATAACTTATTTTCCCCGTTAAGATGGTTCAGCTACTGTAGAGAAAAGGACGCCGTCTCTCGCTCTTTAATCTCATGAAGTGCTCGGCCAGAACGACAGCTTTGTTTGTCCGACGCGCCCTGAAAGCAGCTCCATATCTCACGCGCTTCAGCGCCGCTCAGCATCTCGCCGTCGTAGACGAGCTTTGGCATGTTTGACTCCTACAGACTCGAGGCCAGACAAACAGAATTGCTTTAGATAAACATGATCGAGGAGGTTTTTCTACAATTCTGCTAATTAAAAACTCAAAGGTTTTATGCTAATGCAGTCCTGTTTTTATTCAAACAGCCGTTAAATATGAATAATAATGATGAATTCAACTCGCGTTTCCCACTTTAAAATACTAACGTGATCTCACGGCGCTTCACGCACAGGTAAAATAATTATACAGTAATTTACTCATAAAATTATGAAAGAATTGTGAAATTTTACTGTGTAAAAAAATAAAATAATAATAATAATTACAAAAGATTCAAATTCGATATTGACAACGTCAGCAGTCTGACTGGAGACCGTTTCTTGGCCTTGTCTGTTTCATCTGCTGGCTCTCTAACAAAGTCCAGAACCTTCATGGTGTCCTGTGTGTATTGTAGTCTCTTGTATCCCTCCTATATGTACAGACAAGTGACCGAGGGCGGGTGGAGGGGCCCCGAGGACCTCTCCAGCCAATCGCAGAAGAGATCTGAGGAGGCGAGGCGCGGCTCCGACCTGGACCTCCTGAGCAGTTCTCCCCTCGGGCTCGCCGACCTCGACGCCGGCGCCGGCCTGGCCAACTGGACGCCCGTTGCCGACGGCGACGCCTCGGGCCCCGAGCAGGACCTCCAGCCCCCCTCCATGACCTTCAGGCACCGGGTCCTGGAAGAGCTGCCGAGTCGGCGTCCCGGCGATAAGTCGGTGTCGGCAGAAGTCCGACTGGTACTCGGGTCAAATATTAGAAACCGTGCACATGATCTAATGATGGCAAAGATAACGGTTAATAATGTGTGATTAAGAGACACTGCAGGTTCTGTGCTGTCGGAACCAACAGTTCACCAATACGGATTTATTCATTTATTTATGTGACAACCGTTCAGTCACACTAGATCATATCTGGATGTTCATTTTATTATAATATACCTTTACGATACTTATGTATTTGTTTTTTCTTTTCAAGCTGCTCTACAACCGAAAATGTGGGACTAATTAGGGCTTATCTTATAATGTTAATAGTACCATTCATTCAACCGTGTGTGTCAGGCGGCGGAGCGGGACTGGGAGGAGAAGCGGGCCAGTCTGACCCAGTTCAGCGCCCAGGACATCAACCGCCTGCTGGAGGAGACGCAGGCCGAGCTGATGAAGGCCATCCCGGACCTCGACTTCGCTGCCCGCCACATCAACAAGCCGGCCGTGCCCCCGAAGCCGCAGATCACCATCCCGATAACCTCCTCCACCACCACCTCCTCCACCACCACCACGGCGCCGGCTTCTCCCGCCTCTGTCGCCGGGGAGCAGCAGCCCGGCAAAGTGCAGCTGGCCGCCCAGAAGCTGAACAGCATGGAGGGGGCGGGGCCTCACCGGGGGTCGGGTAGGTGCCCTCTCGTTCTTTACGCTTTACTTGATGTGTGGGGATAAACAAATAGCGTCTCAACGTGTGACGCGCTGCCGTGTTCACAGTGGACCTCAACGTGACCCGGTTCCGCACGGAGAAGCTCTCCAAGTCTCCGCCTCCGCCGCCGCCGCGCCGAAGCTTCCCGTCGGCACACGGCCTCACCACTGCCCGCACGGGCGAGGTCATCGTCACCACCAAGAACACCAAGGTTAGACGGGTCAGGGAAGGACTGCGTTAAAGCCCAAAGAGACATTTTTACATTATTACTAACATATATAACACTATACTACCATTTTACTCTCTTAACAATACTCTATTAACAATTACCATCATTAAGATGAAACAGCCTGAGATGTGGTCTCAGTGGAGATGTATGAAGTCTTAGATCGCAGGTCTGTTATTTGCCGAGGAGGACGTGGCTAAAGGGTTCAAGGGAACGCTATATTTACAATATTTTCACCACGTTATGACGAGGAAATGAAGCCGGGAGTCATGACCGAAAGAACTAGGTCACAGGTACAAGCGGTTTCCTCGGGAGGGGGAGCGGCGTCTCCCTCAGAGACACGGTGAGAAGCTCAGCCATCCGCGAGGAGCGGAGCCGCTGCTGAGGTTGAGGTGGTTTGGGCTTATGATAAGGAGGCTCCCTCCACCCCTCCCCGGGGGAGAACCAGAGCTAGGTGGAGGGATGACATCACTGGCGCGGGGACGCCTTGGGACAGTTGTTTTAGCACACAGGAGTTGCCGGTTTAACGCTGCCTGGCTCCCTGGTTGAAGCCTGACTGACCCCATGAAACCCGCGAGGGAAAGTGCAGGTTTCTGTGCAGCGGGACGGATCCCAGTCTAACGTCTAACGTCTAACGTCTTTGTGTTCGTGCAAGATGGAGGAAGACGGCGACGTGCCTAAAACGCTGGTGAAGCTGAGGAGGACGCCCTGCGACGCCCCTCGACCCGCCTCCACCCCCCCGGTTATCTCGGCGTCGGCCATTCGCAACGAGGAGGACGTCGAGGATGAGGAGGAGGAAGGGGAGAAGATCATGGCGGAGCTGGAGGTATTTGAGATGCATGATTTATTGGTGGGGCTGAGGTTTTACTGCGCTGACCCGTGATAACACGTCTCTGCCCCACTAAAGATATTTCAGAGAGCTCCTGAGAGAGATTGTAGTAAACGGTGCAGCAGCCGACCACAGGCCCCCCCCACTCCGCCCCGCACCTACGGGTCGTTGGGCAGAAAGGTAAAGTTAAAATAAACCGCCCCTCTTCGACTCTCTCCCCTTTGACCTTTTTATTCTCCACTTTTTTCCCGCCTGCGAAACTATCGACACGCAGAGTGAAGAAGCACATCAACCCAAATGAAACGTGGGTTTGAGTCGTAGAACTGAACTTCTCCGTCTGACCTTGTTCACCTTTCTCTCTGCGCCTCCTGCACCGAGCTTTAACACACAGTGCGGTGTAACACGATGTGAAGTAGGTTTTAGAAGCCAGGTTTAAACTGTGTAGTGTGCAAGTCTAACTGAACTACTTCCCCCTCCCCTGTCGGCTCCCACAGAACAGCAGTAACTCCCCGGGCCCCACCAAGGGCCCCACCGTCGCAGCCCGGCTCAAACACCTCCAGCAGGGCAGCCTGGAGAGGCCCAAAACGCGCAAGCAGAAAGAGGATTTCCCTAAAATCCAGGGCCAGCAGCAGGTATTCCACTTCTGAAGAGCGGCCGCTTCAACTTCTCCTCGGGAGGGGTGGGGGGGTGAGGGGGGGGTACTATTGACACAGACCCTTGATCATTATGTTTAATTTCCTCCAGTTGTTGATGTGCATTCTGGACATTTCAGAGGCCAGATCTGACCGGCTTAGAGATGCTAACGGAATAGAGTCTCTGATGTCTCAGTTTGTTTCCCCCCCCCCCCCCCGGGGTTTTGGGTTGGTTTGGCCGGTCAGTTAAGCTTGAAGGTTAAGAACTGCCTTTTTACAAAGAAGCTGTAACGCCGCAACTTATAACGCAAGATGCCGAAAGAGAAGCGCGAGGTTCCCTGAAGAGGTATTTGTCTGGAAAATGTGCAGGAAGACGTTTATCAAAGCTAAAGTCGAGGAGGACTTATTATATAATTAATACCCAAAATGTCCTAATATGATTTCACCTTGTCCCGTCAACTGATTTTGTACACCAATCTTCATAGATGTTATGTAAAAGTGTCCTTTACTTAAAAGCTAAACAAAATTTTATTTATTTCAATTGTCAGTTGACAGCTGACCGTGAGCTAAACAGTCGTTAGTGAAAGGAAGAATTGGTTCAGTCCGTCCAATCAGGGCACAGTCTCCCAGTCATGTGATTCAGTAGAGACATTTTTAATTACAATTATTGAAGTTAATTCATAATTTAAAAACTACATGAATACATGAAAGTACTATATTGAATGCTGGTAAAATTTCACAATTCTTCTAAAATGTTTCCACTTCAGGCAAATAGAGAAAACTACAGTTGAGTAAAAGTACTCCGTTCAATGTGATTTCCCTCAAAAGTAACACACATTTCTCAGGAAAAAGCAGAAGTAAACCGGCCAATTACAGCGGAGCATGAATGACATCACCGGCTCAGTGCTCAAAACGAAAGGAGACTCAAGTGTGTGCGTGTGTGAGAAGTAAGTACCTTTTAAACGTGAAGCTCCACCCGTCTTATCTGCCCCTGCAGACGCCCCAAGTGCCCCCCCACCCCTCCGACTTGCTGAGTGGATCAGCCCCCCCCCCCCCCCCCCCCCCGTTCCTTTACGGGCCACTTTAAAAAATAGATCCTGAATAAAAGAGCTTTCACGAACCACTCGAGAAAAGTCACAAAGATAACAGCCAGTGAGACGCAGCCCCCCGTTCACACCAAAACTGCCGGTTCTCCCAGAATGCCCTGCAAGGAATCTGATTAATTCATGAATTCACCACATTAAACATGCAGCCATTTAGGAAGTTTTATTCCAGATTCCAGGAGCGCAGACGCATCTGACGGGTCCAGGTTGGGACCTCACAGAGGAGACATTGTTAGCTGTTAGCTTTTAGCAAACGTCTTCCCTCCACAAGGAGACCTGGAAGAATTTAAACTTCCACTCTGACACGCCTCATTCCAATTATTGCTGGTTAATAATCTGTCACCCACAGAACCTGAAGAACTGCGAATGCGTCTACGTTGACGCCACTAGTGAGATGATTCTCCTCTCATTTAACTAACTTTTTTTCGTGTTCTTTTCTTTTCTGGTGGAAAGTGGCACAAAAAGAACAAAAGCTCTATCTCCTGCTCATCAGTTACTTAATCCTTATTCATTGATTGGTCGGTTGCAGTTTCTCTCACTAATCCTCTTTGAGGCCGGCTGATGCGGTTTGCTCGTCCTAGTCTTCCTCCTTCCTTCAACCTGAAGAAACCCTCATTCCTTTCAAGTTGCACACTGGAACAGAATTTAATCTTTTTTTATTTAAAATAAAATTTCTGGATTTGTAGTTTGATCTGAAAATATCCTGCCAACAAAACTCTTAACAAACTTTAAAATTTGGCTTTCTAGAACGGAAGTAAGTGAAGATTTGCCCTCTAGAAGGAAAGATGCAGGGAAGGATTAGGACTAATAACGCGAGGAGTTCTGAAGTCGATCTCGAGTTCAGACTCAGTTCGTCACAAAGATGGAGACAGAGGTAGTTTGTTCGGCTCCATCACAATAGCGGAGTCCCAGTTACACACTGAGCGGGCTGTGCGTCCACTCACCTAAAGTGATGACACTCAGTCCCTTTCCTAAATATTCGGTTGGGAGAAATAAAATGTTGAGGGCCAACAAATGCTGAAAAAATCGTTAGACTTCAGCCTGGATCCCTCACAATGCGCCTTGATCTCATATTCCAACCTGTAGCGGCATTCCGATCACGACCAAAGGTTTCCCCCGCCCCCCACCCCCTGGGGGGGCCTCAGTGGCGCGTTGGACTTTGATGCGTTTGAGATTCCCCTTAAAGGGCCAGTGTGCAGCAGTGATCTGATGAGTAAGTTTCCATTAGCGTACGATCACCTGAGACTGAGCATCAAAGTGGTTTTGTGACATTAGAACAAGCACTTTGTAGCTACATGCGTCCGCAGAGAGTCCGCCGTGTATCTACGGTGGCCCAGATCAGACAAACCAGACCACGTCTCCAGATGGGACAGTTTGGATTGGTTGCAATCTGCGATCTCACCACTGGGTGGTGCCAGATTCGGCACGCTGTGCCTTTAAAACAAAATACCGACGTTCGTGGCAAAAGAAAGCTCAGGAGGACGAAAGAGAATGAAAGCTTTGATCATTTTGCAGTTTGATTGACGTGTATGAAACAATACAGCAGTAAAAACATATGACAGTGTATAAAAATAATATAAAGTATTTAGTGTGAGATTCCTTTAATACACGGTTAACGTGACGGTGTGGAGCTGAAATATAAGATTCTTGAGTTGACGTTTAGCTGGAGGGAATATTAATCTCTCCCTGTGAGAGTATTTTTGTCACAGGCAGATGTTAATACATTCACGGAATGTATTAGTGGACAGAAATAGGAACGCGACCATACAACCGGAACCCACTCCACAAGATATTGTATGTATATTATAAAACCATTTTGTTTTGAAGAGATTGATTTATTAACATGTAAAAAAGAAAAGCATCATCTATGTTTTATATGATCAAGTTTTTATTTGTATTTTTATACTTAAAGATTCATAAGCATGCGACACATTTATTCTGTAAATTATTATTTTTCTGAGTTCTGAGAATTTTTTATTTGTCGTTTCCTGCCATGATCACGCGTCGACATGGAGACCGGGGGGGGGGGGGGGCAGCGGGAGGTTCTCCAGATGAATATTAAAGTATCGCCACATTTCTATAAAAAAGCACATGTTTTGTAGCCGTTGCCTCTAAGAAGCGATAGTCTCTATGATACAGAATACAGATTAATCTATTGGTGGTTTATGATGAATGTGTGATTGTTGTTCATGTACATTAACCCAAATGATATATTAACAGAATTTTACGTAGACGTTTTTTTAGACGGGGTGTGGGCGGGGATAATGAATCCAAAACGGCATGCATACTGTATACATTCCTGGAAACTTGCACGCGGGGTCAACAGAGGTCAAATCTTCTGGTCAATAATTCTGTGTGTACTTGTGAGTGTATGATAGAGTAAACAAACTGTAAAGTAACAGAGTTTTGTATTATGTTCAAAATGGGTCGGCAAAGCCCCTCTTACCGTGGGAATAAGTCCAGAAGTATTATTGTAATAATTCCTATACGTATTGCGCCAGGTGTGAGGAGGATACGGTGCCTCCTGCTGCTCCTCCAGTCCGAGAGTGATGCTCGCTGTGTGCAGTAAGTGTTGTCTGTGAACTGTGAAGAATGATGATAATCTACTACCAAGTCAGTATAACTTACTAAAGACCAACTAAACAAAGCAAAAAAACACACGGCGCAACTCTATGTATGGAAAGTGAAAGTTGCCGCTTTGTGTGAGAAAATTCAACCAATCAAAAGAAAGATTAAAAAAACTGAAGGTTGCTGCTTTTGTTACTTCCTGTTGTGATTTTGTGACAATAAAGGTGACCTCTTATACGCGATGGTAGTTTGTCTCATTCCCATCATTAATACGGGTTTAGTCCATCTGCAATCAAGATTAAAGAGCTTTTTTCAGACGGACTCGAAAGATATTCTTATATATATCTTAAATTCAAGACGAAGAAAAAATATATTTATGTATTGATTATCAGCATAGTGGCTGTTTACAATATCAGACGTTTCCAGCTGTATGTTTAAAGAATATTTTTGTACTACATGATCACAACAACACCGAGTCTAGTATTGTTTATTATTAACGTCCACACTCAAATTAAAGATCTGCACTCACCTGCTAGAAAATCTGGTATGCTAATAATTCATTATATACATTTACACTAAACAGGAAAAACAATGAATAAATGGTATAAAATGCTTTATTTGTTGAAAATGCAGACGCAAAGTTACTCATTACACTTCAGTATTAAAATAATTTAATTATATTACAAATCGTCAGCCTAAATCTTTGAGAAAGATGAACTGTGGTAATTAAGACATTCTTTTTAAAATAAAACCCCATCTAGAGCATTTTTTGAGCAAACTATCAAAATAATTCATGAGATTTCTGCCAATCAAACTTTGATTTTAATGCGTTGGACGCGGCGCAGCATTAATTAGACCCTCTTCATACAGATCAGCTGAAACCTTTTTTACTTCATCTGGAGCGACGCCTCACTGTCACTCAAACTCGTTGTCACGCGTGGTCTGACCTTTGACCTCTAAAGAGCCACGTGGTGTCCTCAGAGGGAGATGTCGGAGGACACGTGCAGCTGTTGTCCTGGTTTCCACTTGCCGCTTCGTCTGCCTCCGTCCGTCCGTCTGTACGGCTGATTCCTTAAATCTTTAAACACACCGAGGGGAAAAGACATAATGTTATGATACCTGAAGTAAAACGTACTAATAACTCAATGTGAAAATACTTCAGTGAGAGAGGGTCAAACATCAACTCGAATGTACAAATTATCAAAGGAGATTCAGGGCTGACAAGAAGTCATAACAATGTCAAAATGTTAGAAAAATAACAATAATCCTCACGATAAAGCTGTAATTTCTTAAATTAAAAACTAAACCCAAATCTGATATTGTGAGAATAAAGTTGTAAAATGTTGAGAAACATAATCAAAGGTAAAGATGTGAATGTTAAATTAGCTGCAGGAGAGAGAAGCAGTAGGGGGGGGGAAGAGTCACCTCGTCACTGAAGACCGAGTCGCAGAAGAGCCGGGAGGAACGTTTGGCAGAGCGAGCCGTGAAGGGCACAGACTTAAGAGCTGGAGACCCAGAGACACAAGAGAGAGGAGGGACAAAAGGGACGTGGAGAGGAGGGACAAATGTGAAGACGAGAGGATGGAAAAATAAGAGTTAGCCTCAGAGGACAGGAAGGAGTGAAGGAACAATTCTCTGCTTTCTTTCCAGGACGGTTAGCCTAGCTTAGCATAAACACTGGAAGCAGTGAAGGAAACCGCTCAGCCCGACGGACTGCGGCTCCCTCTCCCACAAACAGCTCAATATTTGCATTTCCGAGTGAACGATTCCTTTAAGCCGGATAACGAGAGGAAAAGTGACGGCAATAAGACCGTGTGACTCGGCGCAGCTAAGACGTAGTGGACGGTGTCTCCGGCGGGGTGGCGGCTACCTGTGATGATGTCCTCGATGGCTCCGTCCTTGCCCTCCCTCACCAGAGGAGACACCTGCCTCCTCTTCAGCTCCGCTATCAGATCCATCTGAGGCGGTCTGGACGTCGCACAGACCTGAAACCATCAGGCTTTGGTTAGGAGGTCAGAGGTCAGACAGACTTCTTCCAGGCAATAGAAATAAGCTACGGAGCCAAAACTATGTTCCAAAAATGTACCTTAAGGTGGGTCGCACCATTGCAGAGGGAAGGAAATACAAATTGTGAACAGAGTTAGAGCTACTACAGAAACTCCCGTTGCGTTGATTCGGCGCACCCTTGTGGACTAAAGTGGGAGTGTCTCTGAGGACAGGAAGGAACACACATGTGTGTCAGCCGTTATAAAGACGTTACCCTTTTGCCCGTGATGTCGGGTTTGGGTGGAGTTGATGGAGCTTCACGGCTCGGGACCTTCATCCTCTGCTCGTTCTCCAGCTCCGCTTGCTGTCGGACAAAAAGCACTTTAAACCAGCAATCGGGAGGCCGAGCGGTGAGCGCCGTGACTTCATCCGAGCCAGGAACCGAGGAGGAACATTGACCTGGTACGCCCGGATGAACCTGACGAAAACCGGAAAGAAGACTGAGGGCGGCGTCGTCTTGGAGTTCTCTCCGAAGTACTCCACGGCGGAGTCGTACACATCCTGGGAAACAAAGCAAAATCTTCAGCTCCACGTCAGACGTGCTTATGTACAGCGTGGTCATCGCCGTGCGTTAACAAACGCCGACCTGGGCGGTCGTTCCGTCGGCGGCGAGCGAGTGAAGCAGCGCGGCGTTCCTGCCGAGGAAGTCCTGCAGCACGGGGCTGTCTCCTTCCACCGAGGCCTCCCTCCTGGTGACCTCCATGCCGCGCTCCAGAGCGCGCACGTCCTGCAGGACGCTGTCCAGGGAGACTACCAGAGACGGAGGGAGGTTGAGGTCCACTTTCACAGCTCCTCATTAGATGCACATACGTACATTCGTACCTCCCCCCCCCTCCTATGCTCACCCTGCGCCGCCTTCTCCAGGAAGTGCAGCTCGCTGAAGAAGCAGCGGACCTCAGGGTATTTCTCCTGCACGATGCCCACGATGAAGTGGAGCAGCGTCTGCTTCCGGTCCGTAGACTTTATGTCCAAAAGCTGAGTGAGGGACACAAACACAAGAGACGACGAGGTGACGTTTGTCCTCAGGGTGTCAGGGTGTCTAACAGCTGAGTGAGGGACACAAATACAAGAGACGAGGCGATACCCGTCCTGAGGATGTCCCCGCAGCTCTTCTACTCACCAGGTCTAAGCTCTGCAGGCGGAAGCCGCACGCTGCTCCTCGCTTGCTGCTGTTCATGAAGTTCCCGAATGCCAAGATGATCTACGCGGAGACACAGAAGTGAACCCTCAAGTAACAGCCAGTAGAATCGTGCGCATCATGGAGGTAAAATCACCAGACACCCAAAAAAAAGAAACAAACTTCAAAAAATGTAATTTCAAATAAAAAGCCGTTCTCTGTCTTCCTCAAATCAAAGTGAAACAGACTTTTCTACAGTGGCCCCGAAAGCTGAAATACAAAAATAAACATATGCAAATGTCAACAACTTTACAAAAGGACAGAAACGTGAATAATGACGTGTGCAGTATTTAGAAAAGCTTTTAAGTTTTAAGTTGACTATTGTGTGTTGTGTGTTTTTTGCTTTGCAGCAAACAAATACTTCATCGTTTCCTGAACACGAGGATTGTTAACCGACGTTATACAGACATGAAATAAACACGTAACATCTAACAGAGTGACAGTCGCATGAAGAGAAGATGAAGAGAAGTAAACACAATTGAACAATAAAGTCTTCTGTTCTCACTTCGAGGATTTTCTTCAGCTTGCCGGAGGATTTGATGGACATGGAGGCGGCGATGATGGCGTTTAGTTGCTGCCAGAAAGAGACAAATTCATTGATTATTACTGGTGATTAAATGTAAATAAAACACCACTTTAACTTGCTGCTGGCTCCGTTTATATTACATTTATTATTTAATTCATATGATATTAGTCTGATGTATTATGTCCGCAATAATAAATAATAAGTCCCCCCATGGGACTATTTCCTGGCGGAGGAACCCGTGTCTGCGGCGTACCCACCGGCTGTATCAGCTGCACGCTCTCGGGAAAGTTGCCCATGAAGGTGAGCGTGCTGATGCGCTGGGGGAGCCGCGGGATCTTGCTGAAGCGCACCATGAAGCGGTCCTCCTCGGCGAGCTCGTCCAGGGGCCTGCCCTCGCACTCGTAGCCGTGGATGAGCTTGGTCTCGTACTCCGAGGGGATGAAGCGCTCCAGCAGCTCCAGGAAGTCCAGGCTCAGAGCTGTCCGGTTGTACCTGCGAGGAGGGGGCCGGGTCAGCGACGTCACCCCGGGTCACATGACACCGGCGCCAGGCCTGGTTTTCGGGTACGTACGTCTCGATGGCGCAGCAGATGTCGGAGGCGGCCACTCCTTCCTTGCGCAGTGTGATGGCCAGGTTCTTGGCCCTGTTGGGCTCCATCAGAGACACCCGGGTGGGGGTCCTGGGGGCCGGCTTCATCTTCAGAGTGCCCAGCACCACGGGGGCCGGCTGGGCCTTGGTCTTGAAGTGCTCCTCAAAAGTTGCCATGTCCAGCTCCTGAAAAATAGAGCGAGGGCGGGTGGGGTGGAGTTAGAACTGATGCACGTAGTTATACATTGTACGTTGATGCTTTGTGTTTGAATAAAAATTTATCAATAAATTGGATTGAGTTTAATCTGTTTGAAGGTCAGAGGTCAAACCTGGAGAACTTGGTCGTCGTCCAGCTCGCTGAATACGGTCCCGGCCACCTGGTTGGACTTCAGCGGCTGCCAGTTCAACAGCGGCATCTGGTACTTGGTTTGTATCGTCTTCCTCTTCTTGAGACCTGGAGAATAAAAAATAAAATAAAAACTTGAAGCACAGGTTCATTTTGCTGACTTTTCCTTGATTGTTGCTTTGATTGTTATGGCTTCATGTCACTGCGTTGTATCTTATGTCTGATTGAACAGAACTTTGGCTGTTGTTTTGTGTGTATAAATACATCTGGATTTGCTGCTGTTATTCTTGTAACTTTGGGCACATCAATTAAATAACGTATTAAAGCGTCTTCACATATAAAGTTTGAGAATCTGGCGTGAGACTTCTACACAAACCAGCGTGTGTCGACTCGCCATCAGTCACAGTCAACGGGGGGGGTGGAGCCGCTGGTAGTGGAGGAGTAGTTGCGCTTGGAGGAGGTGGAGGAGGAGGTGGTGGTGGTGGAGGGGGAGCTTGCACCACCGCAGGGAGGAGAGAATGTGGCTCCGTGGACAGAGGACACGCCTCCCGGTTCTTACTCGAGTCGGCTTCTTCCTCGGCTGCAGAGGAAAGAGGAGCTTCAGATTCCCCTCTGATCTCTGCTCAGTTACAGAGATCAATGCGAGACATCGTGGTCTGTGGGGCCACTTCAGAAAAGTTAGACACCTTGAACTATTTAAAAAATCAAAAAGGTTCTGATCTACAGGCTCAGAACTAACAGAATATTTAGAATCTATAACTAAACCCGGTCACCAAAGATGCTTCCATCTCTTTTAAAATGTTTGAAAAATGACACACTTGACTCAAAAATGCAGCTTTTAAGTTTAAAACAGAGCTTCAAGATAAGTGAAAATAGTGATTGTGTTATCATGGATATCAAAGCTCCTTTACAGGAACACAGATTGAATGCATCTGAGTTCTAACAGAACCAGCCCCTCACAGCTGACCACACTCTGACCTTTCTGCGTCTCCGCGGCGACCACCTGGACGTCCAGGTGTCCCGAGGAGGAGCGACCCAGTCGGACCAGCCCCCGCTCCACCAGAGCCTGAACTTTGACCTCCAGCTCCCTCAGGGCCGCGGTGGATCGATCCCTCTCCAACTCCCTCTCTCTCTCCCGCTCGCGTTCCAGCGCTGTCTCTCTCTCTCGCTGCTGCAGGAGAGTCACCTGGCAGCTGGATTCCCGGAGGCTCTCCTGCGATACACAAGGAACAGCTGCGTGCGTTAATAACGAGGTTCTTACTAAGACACGGTACATGCTACATGTTCTCACTGTGTCCGATGAGCGGTACGGGCAGACTGGCGTACTAAGCAGCTGCATCCTCCCTACTGTCCACCGGGGGGGGGGGGGCGGGGGGCCTCAAGCCCCACCAAGGATACGAGCGCTGAAGATGACTGAAGATCTGAAAATGGAACCTGGGAAGTAGAAAGAGCATCTCGGGGCCTCTACCTTCAGGAGCTCCACCGCCTTGGTGGTCTCAATGAGCTTCTTCTCCATCTCGGAGGCTTTCTGCACGGCCTCCCTCTCGCTCTCCTGCAGCCTGGAGCTCAGCTGAGACATACAAGTCGATACAAGTCGATGTGCTGTGATTCCCTTCATGCACACTGTGCAGACGTGTGTGTGTGTAAGTGCGTCTACCAGTGTGTTGTGCTCCTGCAGCTCCTCCATGTGCTCCAGCAGAGCGTTCTTGGTCTCGGCGTCCTCCAGCAGAGCGCCCACATCAAACACGTTGTCCAAGTAGGCCTGGATCTGGACCAGCAGCCGGTCACTCTCCGTGAACTTTAACTTCTGCACGTCCAAAGAAGAAAAAGAAGAGGCCAAACTGCGTGATGAAAAAAAATGTTGTCTTTTGAAGGTTTCCAAAGTGACTTAAAAGGTTAAAGGTCAAACTCGCCTCAAGCAAATCGTCCAGCCCGTGCTGCGTGAACTCGTACTGGAGGTGGACCCTGAAGTTCATGTTTTCCACAGAGTGGACCACGATGTTGATGAACTGCATGCACGCCACCTGGAAGACGGACAAGAGTTATTGCATCCAAGTCTCAATACTGAAAGGTCCAATTGTCTCTGTTCATTTTATAAATACATATTACAAAACATAATAAATATACCTTGAGTAGGTAAGATGAAGATAATTAAAACTCAGCGGGAAGAAGACATGAATGCTGTTAGTCCTATTTACATGGTGAGATAATGTGCACTACTGCCTCTTGTGGCCAGAATGAGTGTTACAATAATTTCATAGATTAAAAAAACCCGTTTGTAAATCCGTAAAGTCTGTAAATCAGACTCCGCAGCATTTCTTTATGACTACGGCTCCATTAAGTCCATTAGTTGGTAATGAGAGAGATACACAGAGAGATACTCTTCAGCTTTACCATGAAGTCAATGTTGTTGTCTTCATGGCCAAAATACTCCATGAGCTTCTCAAACCGACTTTTCTCTCCACACACCTGGAAAAAGAGAAACAATCCAAAACGTCCCTTCAGATCACAGCAGGAGGATTGAAACCGATGATCAACAACCTTCTTTTTCTTTCTTTTGTGGTTAATTGTTGACGTTTTCAAATATGGGTGAAGTCCCTCGAGATGAGATTACAGAAACCAACGCGTGAGTGTAAGTCTGCACGTGCGCACACACGGGGGCAGTGTGCGCACGCGAGTCCAAACCAATGCTACAGCAATGTGTGTGTGTGTGTGTGTGTGAGAATCAGCTGCATTTCAGCAAACATGTGATGTAATTAAGCGCTCCTTCCACCCTACGCCCACTCCATCTCTGCCTCCACCCTACGCCCACTCCATCTCTGCCTCCACCTAGAGACACTCTGCCTCCACCCTACGCCCACTCCATCTCTGCCTCCACCTAGAGACACTCTGCCTCCACCCTACGCCCACTCCATCTCTGCCTCCACCTAGAGCCACTCCATCTCTGCCTCCACCCTACGCCCACTCCATCTCTGCCTCCACCTAGAGCCACTCCATCTCTGCCTCCACCCTACGCCCACTCCATCTCTGCCTCCACCTAGAGACACTCTGCCTCCACCCTACGCCCACTCCATCTCTGCCTCCACCTAGAGCCACTCCATCTCTGCCTCCACCCTACGCCCACTCCATCTCTGCCTCCACCTAGAGCCACACCATCTCTGCCTCCACCCTACGCCCACTCCATCTCTGCCTCCACCCTACGCCCACTCCATCTCTGCCTCCACCCTACGCCCACTCCATCTCTGCCTCCACCTAGAGCCACTTCATCTCTGCCTCCACCCTACGCCCACTCCATCTCTGCCTCCACCCTACGCCCACTCCATCTCTGCCTCCACCCTACGCCCACTCCATCTCTGCCTCCACCTAGAGACACTCTGCCTCCACCCTACGCCCACTCCATCTCTGCCTCCACCTAGAGCCACTCCATCTCTGCCTCCACCTAGAGCCACCCCATCTCTGCCTCCACCTAGAGCCACCCCATCTCTACCCCCACCCTAGAGACACCCCATATCTGCCTCCACCCTAGAAGCCTAGAATTAAAAACAGCTAGACAATAAACATTTTCTGACTCAAACCTCTAATTTAACAAACAATTTAATTAATGCAGAAATACAACAACGCTACTCAATGAGCTAAACGTTGCGGGTCGGACAGACTCGCTCTGCGTGGTTGCAGGGCAGCTTTCCAGCTCCCTTGACATCCACTAATAATAGACCCTCCTGGTTCAGGTCTCCTCTGATCCCGCGCGACAGTTGCTCCTTCCTCAGACGACAGAGGGCGCAGGAGAGGTCAGAGGTCACTCAACAAGCGGAACAACTGGGCCGAGCAGCTGACGGACAGGAGGGGGGTGGGGGTGGGATCCCCTTTATCCGGCTTCTCGGTGCACGAGAGGAGGACTGGTATGCGGGTGCTCTGACAGCAACACCACCTCTATGTTAAGCTTCAAACCAGTTTAGATTAAAGTGCAAATGTGGGCGGAGTCGATTGTGTGCAACACGACCCGCAACTAAAAGCAAAATATGCCATTGATGCGAAGTGAGGTACCATAATAAAAAGCCTTATGGTGTAAAGTTTAAAGACCTCTTTGAAGCTGTCGAAGGCGGAGAGGATGATGTAATGGCCTCCTCGCACCAGACACACGGCCGCCAGCAGCTCCAGCACCAACGCCTTCGTCCTGAGGAACACGGCGTACACTTACCCTCCATAGTTGTAGGTGTATATAATATATATATATATATATATATATATATATAAAATCAAATCAAGTAGATGCTTTATGTGAAGGGGTGTAATGGAGGTACCTGGGGTTTCTGTTGTTGAGGCTGAGCGTGATCTCGTTGACACAGTGGGGATGCTTCATCACCTGGTTGAACCCAGACTGACAACACACACACACACACACACAGACACACAAGTCATAACATGGATCATCTACAAGAGAATGTTTGATATTTAACCTTAAAGTGTTAACAGAGAGTTCCTAACTTATATTCTGCTTCTGTTTATTTGACTTTGCAGTCATTTAGAACATCATTCAACTTCATTACGGTAAATGAAATTTAAAGTGATCAACATTTAGACAATGATTCTTTGTTTGACTGTTTTTGCTGCAGCTAATTTAATTAAAGTAAAACAAACTATGAAACAATGTTGTAGAATTGACTTACTACTAAAGCTGAAACATTTTAATATATTTTGATGAAGTAATTTTTTAACTTAGTAACTAATTATAAATTAGTATTTCTTAATTAAGCATTACAGTAATTTTCTCCAGTAAATTGGATTTTTCTCAAACTAAATTGGTTGACATTCTATCTCATAATTCTCTTAAATACAACTTAGTGGTAAATAACAGTTGATTGGAATGTAATTTAACACTTGTGGACTTGTAGACTCATTATCCTAACATGGATTTAGCTTTTTTTTCTACTTAACGTCTGTTTTTGTGCAGAATAACTTCACACCATCCTGATTAGGTGATTCAACATTTAATCACCTGATAGTTCATTATGGCACGTAGACACATGATGCAGAGGTGAACATCGTCGCTCTGACTCACGACCCGGGAGCCCCGCCCCTTCCTGTTAGGAGGAGAGTTGAATCAGCAGGTGATGGAGGCTGCGCTCACGCCTCTGTTGTCCCTACGTCTACGTCATCCTTAAAAACAACATCTCCAAGATGTCTACTATAAAATACGTCTTCATCGAGCTCATCTAAAATCTTGATGGCGATGAGATGGGGTCAGGGGTCAATCTGTGAAGTTTTTCTAACATCAGTTAGAAAAGTTACTTTCTCATAGACGTCTATAGGACCATAGGACCAGAGGACCCCCCCCCCGTACTCACCTCACTGTGAAGGCCTTGCCGGCCTTGGAGGCGCTGTGAGTTGGTGAGTTACTGGCACTTCTGCTCAGATCATCCAGGGACTTCTTGTCGGTGGGCGGCGTGCCGTTGTCCAAAGCGTCCGCCTCGTACCTGCGGGTCACGTGATCAGAGGTCACACATTTGTGTAGCGAGCCGGACGAGAGGCGGACGAAGCCTGGACCGCTTCCCTCAGATGGTGGTAATGTGATGGCGGTGATACCTACGTGATGGCACTGTGGGCGAAGGACAGATAGTCCACCAGGACGTCCAAGCCGTGGTTCTCCTTGTTCAGGAACTCCTGAGCCCAACTTTAATGTGAGATAAGGAACAACAAACCTGCGTTATCGAGTGTTCGGAATCATTTAAAATGTCATCACATTCATCTAAATATTTTCTAGACTTCTACATATTCCTTGTTTCCTATTTTCTGCCATATACTTTTCCACGTATTTCCTTTTAGATGATCCTATTATTCCCTCATATATGAGAAATAAGACATTTTGAGACCATAAAAGTACAAACCAAAGCCCCAAAACTATTTATATACAAATATAAAAATATATACATTTTGTTTTATTATTATTATTTATTCATTTATTGTGTTGAAACCCAGACAAACATTTCTTTAAATCAAATGTGCTTCAGAAGCTTGAATATCTCTCGTATAACCAGACAAGGCCCTTGAGGATTGGAGGGAGACTCACCCGATGTAATTGGTCCTCAGGGAGATCTCCAGCTCTCTGAGGACCTGAGTGGATTCCTGGACGCGTCTCTTAAACTGACAGAAGGAAAGTTGTAAAGTCAGTAATCGCCTCATTTATGTTTATTGATCCGTATCTCCAAATTTAGCAATCACATGAAAAAGAGAAACCTCCTGCCAGTGAAACAAGCAATAAACACAGCTTATGAGAAAAGGCTATAATTATCAGAGGAAACGAGTGTAGAAATGAGAAATCGTAGGCTACAGATCAGATTGATGCTTTTAGGAATGTATCAACTAATGCCTTGTTACATGTTCTAATAATATACTTTCATAATATTACTGTCACCATGTTCCTGGTATGTGTCACATACTTAGTTTCTGATTTTATTTACTGGCAAAAGACTGGAGGAAACAATTATTCTGTGTGCGCATGTGTGTGCGTTGTGTATCATTGTCATACCTTCCGACCGACCCCCCCGTGATCCAGGTGGCTCTTCAGCTTCTCCAGATACGCCGACGGGGGATTCTTCACTTGAAACCGCTCCTGAAGAAGCGCGCACGCGCACACACACACACACACACACACACACACACACACACACACACATAATTACATCTGATTGCTGCATGGGGGGGGGGGAGAGACCAGACGGAGGTTGACTACACAGCGTCTTTTATGCAAATGGGTTTGGTCACAAGCAGCTTGCCGCAGTCGTCCTGCTGTACAGAGGCCGGCTTTCACTCTCTGTCGTTACCACGGTGACTAAAGAGCCGTTAGTCACCGAATCGATCGGCCCACACTGCCGTTGATTGTCCCATTTGTTAGTGGTTTTGTTTTATAATCAGAGACGTCACGCTGACTCCCACCTGGTCACAGATCAGATCCCACTTCTTCTCGTTGTCGTAGTGACTGAGGATCTCCACTTTGTCCGGAGGAAGATTCATCGTGTTCTGACAACAGAGAGAGGCAGAATCAGTCCAATCGGTCTGGAGCACATTAGCGTGCTCGGTACACTCCACACAGTGCAGCAGATCAATGGGGTTCAGGATCAATACGGGCTGCTGGATGGCAGAGACCAGATCCCAATTATTCCTCCATGATGTTAAACTATCACCTCTTGCACTGAATGCTATTCTAAAAATATTTTTCACAAAAATGAAGTAGAAGAGGGAACGTCGCCACGCGGTCGGGTAACGTCATCGGCGTGTAGTCACAAAAGATGCAGAAACTAATCTCTCGCTGGCTGTGAGAATAACTACGATCAACACTCTCGACTTAAACCTGCACAATGCGTCAGTGTGCTCCAGGTTTACAAATCCCTCCAACTCTGCTTCATCATGCAGATTTAAGTGGCTTTAAAAGCTTGAACCTTAAAAACAACATTGGAATGAGCTGTGATCCAAGGTCACGAGGCTCAGTCCGTCACTAACCAAACGTGCATCAATGCACGGTGCAGACGTCTAGGTGAAGTTCTACTGAAAAAGACTTTTTGAAGCCAGAACATCCCTTATCTTTAGATTGGTTCAACAACAAACTTCTTGTCTAGTACTCACGAGCGAGTAAAATGAGTTTCATCTTCTGTGTAAACACAGTAAACAAATCCACAGGTATTTACATTTCCATCCCCTGTTGGTAAATATGCAAAGGGTTATGTAAAGCACAAGGTGGGGGGGGGGGGGGGGGGGGGGGGTTGGATGTGGCCGGCCTCGTCCCCGTCCCACACAGAGGATTCTGACGCTCTAGTATTGATTCTCTGCCACTGCATCAGATAAATCCATCACAATGAGTGATGCTCATAAACAATATGAGTAAAAACACTGACACACAGTATTGTGTGTGATAGGATGGCGCTTAAGCCCCCCCGACACACACACAGATCACCCCCCTCACATGCAGACAGGAAGAGAAGCTCTGTGTGCTTCAGTCGAGGAGATGTGTTAGCTAGCAGGCTCCATCAGGTATAAATACTACATCCAGTCATTAATATGCGGTTTTGTACTATAGGACACAGAACGGATTCAACATTTTGTCCTTCTTGGTTTGGATCCCTTGGGGGGGAAATCATAGATAACTGTATCTTTCTTGATGCTACACAATTAATCATCATGATATGAAAGTTGCATACTGCACAGTAGTTGTGTCAACATTGTGACTATATTCTAAAGATTTGCATCTTTACATCCCAGAGAAATACAGCACAATGACTTGTTTTTCAATGAGGAACTGGTTGGGGAAAAGGTTGCCGTGTGGGTCAGAATAACCAAAGTGACAAAGTCAATACGAATTACTTTCGTGGGATATTGTAGATGTACAAGGTATTGTTTTTTGTAGGTATAGCTGCATACTCCGGATGGGACGACTGTCGGAAAGCTTTTGCTCAGTATGATCCAGATTTCCTGTTGAAATAAGCTTCATGCCTTCGCTCTGTGATTGAACGGTTTATCAGGGCTTTGATTGATCGTCTCTGACAAACCAGGTCAACATCACGTCAATGCCACATCCCATCATGCACCTGAGGGACTCCGCGGCCGAGACGGGAGGAATGCGGCTCGTCCTGCAGCGAGTCGTCCGACCGCATATTGAACATAGCTGCTTTGACTCCGCCCCTTTCTGCTCTGACTGTCACCAGGAAAGTGCTCGGCGTAGATGGAGGAGGGTTCATTAAGAAAAGAGTAATAAAGTATATTGAAGCAGAAGTAGTCATGAATAGACTAGTTTTGAAATTTAAAAAAAGAGTCACATTTAAGGGCCTGTGTGTGTGTGTGCGTGCGTGCGGGGGATCCTCTCCTTACAATAAACAGCCCCAGCCTTATACACTAACTGTTGACCAGAAAGAACAAACATTTTGTTTGCCTTTTATTGTTCAAGCCCCTCATTATAGGATTCTATACATCCTCCTTAGTACAAATATGGTCACTTCCTGTTCACTGGTTCCCAAACAAAACAACAATGTGACAACCTTAATCCGGCGCCGAACTCGAGGTTTCAATCATCAGTCAACAAAGCAGTGAGTGGCGTCACCATGACAACGACAGTCTGTGGGACCTTACACCCAGTAGACCCAAAGTCCATCACTTTGTAATATTTAACCTTCTCTAAAACGTAATATCGCTATGTATATAAGAAAGTACAGCTGAATTTGTATCTGTGATTTTAGCAAAAGTTGTTAAATTGTAAACAACCCCCCCTCTCCCGTCATTCCTCTGCAGTGAGCCTAATGCTGCAGTAAGCTCCAGCATAAAGGAGCTCTTATGTGTCTTTCCACAGAGGCCTCGTGTACCTGGCACTGTGCTAAGCTCGTCCTGAGGACGTGCACATTTCTAACATATTCAGAATTCTTTGTTTTCTTTGCACCGCGTTTGCCTGCTGCTCTTTCTGCGACTCACCAGCACTGCGCTGAAGCGTTGCTCCAGTTCCTCCTCCGCTGGCATCGGTAGTTTGATCCCCATTTGTCTCGGGTGGCCTGTGGAGCCCGGGAGGGACGACGCCTTGCCCTCCTTCCCCAGAGGCACCTCCATGTTCCCTGCTGCGTTTCCCATGGTCGTAAATACAACAGATACAAGAAAAAAAACTCCCCACAAACCTGCCTCAGCTAAAAGCGCAAAAAATATGTATATTTGAGGTTCTGGCCCCGTGACCTTTGGCTCCTTCCATGACCCCCGGCCTATCAACTCCAGCACCGCTCATTACACGTCCATGTTCTCGAACAGGGGAAAAGAAAGGGGTGAAATCCACCCGTGCCTCTGAACGAGATCCCGAGGCATTATGAAACCCTAGAGAGAGGGCAAGGGGATATCCTGAGAGTGACAGGCCGGGTGACAGCTGGCCAAAAGGGAGGTGGTAGAGTCCAGAGACAAGGCTGCAAAGAGAAGCACAAACAGACAAGATGAATTAGGAAAAGGTCACTCTTCTCCTCCTCACAGGTGGTCAAGCAAACTCTGGCAGCAAACTAATCCAGAAAGCTGCAGCGGTCTCTGCTGATGAGGGTTAGGTGGTCTTTGAAAGCCCCCCCACGCCCCATCTGCTGCGGGACGCTGGGAGTCTCTTTGATCTATGTCCAGAGGGGAGTGCGGGAAAGGCAGCGGTCCAGCAGACACCTTGTGTGTCTGACAGGGAGGGAGGGGGGAGAGAGAGTGAGAGAGAGACGGGAACATTGGTCCTGTCAGCGAGCAGCTCTCTGGGTCCTAGTGCATCCATGTATATGGAGACACATGTGTCTGACATCAACGGAGTCAGGATACAAACAACTCTAAAGATTCATTTATAATAAATGAAATAAACCACATAAAACATCAAAGCTGTATATTGTATGTATTTTCTTTATTTAACGCCTGATATCTCTTCCTGTCCAAAGAGCTCCATTAAATGCACTTTTACACTGTGTGAACACACGGACACACGCGTTTATTCTGTATTATCGGATTTCAACAGAATCAGACTCGGTGGCACCAATGATGAGCATTAAGAACTATATAGAAATAGATCTCTCTGATGGTTTCTTTTACTGGTCTATGATCAGGACTAAACTTATAATGTTTCACGTAGAGGATGAGGACTAAACTGAGACTCATCCTCTGAGACGGGTCTACATAGAATTTTATTCTATTTCAAATCTTTTAACGTATTTTTTATCCTAATGACCGTTTTTCTTTTCTCCTTGCTTGTTTGTGGTTTTATGTGAAGCAATTGTTGGAATGTACTATACAAATAAAATTGCCTTGCCTTCAGACCCGAGCCCCGTTCGTACCAGCGCGTTGCGTCATCAGAACCTGGTGATATGATGACGTCGGTAGTGCGGAGCAACCGGCGTGTCACTGAGAGAAGGGGCGGTGTTAATAAGTCATGAGCGTTACGCTGATACCTGCGAGTTTGACCTCACCTGGTCAGCAGCACACAGGACCCAATGAAGCGGAACCCGGGACACCGGCTACAGGAGAAGGTAACGTGGAGAAACAGGTGGAAACATCATAACACAATACAATACAATACAATTCACTCCCAAGGCGTCACTTTACGATGCTCTGCTTTTAGTGGATCTTCAGGACAGTTGTGTAATTAAGTGCGTAGGTGGGAGTGGGAGTGTTTGTAACGTTACATTAGAGGCCATGTTATCCTCAGTAACAGCGTCACACTGACATCTAGTGGTCAGACTGTCACATTGAACCAGGACGCAAATGACAACATTAAAATAAAAATCTCTTGTGTGTGTGAGTGAGTGAGTGATCTCCTTGCACACAAATGTCCACACAGAGGTCTTGAAAACACGTTACATCACTGAAAGCACCGGTTTTCCTCCACACCCGCCCTCTCCTGCAGCAAAGATCTTTTTTAGCAGAAAAGCCACGCTGGCCAGAAAAGAGAAAAGTCAGTGTCAGAAAGCTGCGCACAGGTGGGGCATAACAACTGAATAGTTGCGAAAGAACATGTCTGATCTGCTGACACCTTATGAACCCTCAGGTCGTTTGGGACGGGTCTACTTTCTGTTCCCAGTAAAACTAAAACATGGAGAAGCAGCGTTCACTTTTTCTGCTCCACATATCTGGAACAAAGTCCCAGAAAGCTGCAGGTCTGCAGAGTCCCTCAGCTGCTTTCAATCCAGATGAAAGACCTTTCTGTTCGCTGCGGCCTTTAAAGGACCATTTTTGGATTTCAAAATACTACACAGCAAATTGTATTCTTTTTAAAAATGTTTCAGTCAATCTCTTGCTTTATGTTTGGATGTTAATTGTTTTGTGAAGCACTTTGAGTCGACATGTTCTATACAAAAAAATGGCCTGGCCTTACACAAGACAGGATTAATAATATTGCTGCTACAAATGTGGAAAGACAAGTCTTTAAGTTATCAAATGCATTACAATTTAATCAAAGGCGAGTGGAGAATACCACACAAAGTTATAAAACACCTTGACAATACAGGTCTTGCTATATAAACAACAATATTAATTATGTTTGTATGTATTATAACAATTATGTTTGATCCGCTCAGAGGAGACTAAAAACAGGTCTGATTCTCTGGTAAAGTATTGAGAAAACTTAAATTTGGAGAGAAGAAGTTCAGTTTATAAAAAAGGTAACAAACAAACAAAAATGAAGTTCTCCTCTAAAAAAAGTGTGAAAATTTGATCATATTGATTAAGTATGAATATAGCAGATGATGTGTTCGCAGAGATATACAACATCCCCTTGTCAGCTGATGACTGAAAAACAGGAACTAAAGCGTGTTTTAGTTCGTAATGTATTGTTGGCTGCGAGTATTTAAAAAGCATTAATTACAACTCAAGACCTTTTAATCAGATATTTTTAACCTAGATGTTCGAATTTTAATTAAAAAAAATACTGCCCTGTAATGCCAAAAATGCAGGAATTAATTTAAGTTAATTTTGCAACATAAATAATAAACACTAGTATATCACAGTTGAAGTGATACAGATAGAATGTTCTATTTTGACTCTTTTTTACCATAGAAAATCAAAAAAAGTGTGTAATAGACAAACTAGAGGAAACAAAAAGTTATGAGATGAAAGTACAGTCAACTTTTTCAAGGTTAGTCCAAGTAAAAAGAAAAAAAATCCACAGATCAGGAAAAAATCATTTTCTATCACAGTCACATTAGACGAAATATGTAAAGTGGACACATTTTCTCATCCAATTCAATAGGGGTGGGAGTCTCTTGGCACCTCACGATTCGATTCAGAGGTCAACGATTCGATTCTAAACAGATTATCGATTCTAAACTGATAAAACGATTATCGATGCATCTCGATTTTCTAAATTTTCTCAAATCTGAGTTTGCTGCTCAGAGGTTGCTAATCACTTCCTACTTTATTTGATAAGTAAAGAAAATCAACTGATGAATTACCATCTCTAATTTTTTATAAGAGAAAAAAAAAAATCTGTCGTAAATATGATACGAAGAACCAATGCAGCTTGCATTTCAACACAATATGGAAGTAGCCTATGTAAAAAAAAATATTTAACAGATTCATTTTTCTTTTAAATGAAGAAAAAGCTACACTTAGTGCCGTAAATTAACAATTCAAAAGCCACGAATTGCCTGCGTGAAGGATTATTCGATTTCCGGAAACTGAAATATGACTGGAGGCGGCGCCTTGTTGTCGGAACACTTCCCGCTTCCGGGGGACGTTAGCGAGCGAGCCAGGAGCGCCGAGGCGGGAGAGGAGACGGAGATGGAGTTAGTGGCGAGGCTCTGCGGGGCCCGCCGGAGGCCCCGCCGGCAGCCCGAGTTGTGGACGAGCCTCGTCACGTCGTTGCGGAAGCGCTCGCCCACCAGCGCGTACAGGACAGGGTTGAGGCCGCAGCGGGCGTACGCCAGCGTGCAGGTGACGTACTCAAGCAGCAGGCCGCAGAAGGGCCCCGCCATCTTGCGCGACAGCAACACCGTGTACGGCAGCTGGAACGCCAAGAACACCAGCACCAGGGCCACCATGATCTTCAGGGTGCGCTGCCGGTGCCATTGCTTCCCCCGGCGCGACGCCCTCCCGTCCCACAGCACACAGGCTATGCGGGAGTAGCACGTCGCCATGACGGCGAGGGACAGGCAAAACACAGCGATGACGGCTCCGTTGGTGGCCACTTTGACCTGCTCGCATTTCACCAGGCCGCAGTAGGCCTCACTGTCGCGCCCCGCCAGCCCGGAGTAGAGGACCTGGGGGAAGCTGAGGAGCGCCGCCACCAGCCACACTCCCGCGGCCGCCGCCCTCCCGCCCGCCAGCATCCGCCTGCGCAGACGAAGCATCTCCTGGGCCCAGGCCACCAGCAGGTAGCGGTCCACGCTGATGCAGGCCAGCAGCAAGAGGCCGCTGTAGGTGTTGATGGCGTAGCAGGTGCGGACGACAAAGTCGAGGGCCATCGAGGGGCTCCAGCCCAGCGTGTCGGCGGCCTGCAGCGGCAGCGTGAGGAGCAGCAGGAGGTCGGCCAGCGCCAGGTGGAAGAGGAAGACGTCGGTGACGGAGCGCAGGCGCAGCCGGCGGTAGAGGGCGAAGGTGGCGATCACCAGGCCGTTCCCAGTCACGCCCAGCAGGAAGATCAGGGCGAAGACGCAGACCTGGAACGTCTTAATGGCGACCTCCTGATCGGCCTTGGCCTCGCAGAAGTCGGAAGGCCAATCGTCGGAGTATGAGACGTTGCTTGTGTTCCCCAACGAGTTGTTAAAGTCATAGCTGTCGAAATTGTTGAAGTCGTAGTCGATACTGAGGTCCATGGCTGGTTGGGGAGGACATCAAAAACATTTAAAGTCTTTATCTACTGTGTGTAATGACCATTATATAAAACGCAAAATGTATAGATGTTGGTTAGCAGCTTGAGTTAAGAGAGTGGGCTGTGAGTTTGGACACTTATTTATCATAATTTGTTGATTGGTTATGATATCTGAACAAGCTCAAAAAATAGGTTTTTGTTGTTTCTTACATTTTTAAAGCTTTTGAAGTCAATTATTCTGGAATGAGTTGTTGTAGTCCGGCAGATTGAGAATCACTCATGACTTGGTGATACGAGCACCAAATTTGGCATGAAGGCCTACAAACTACTTTAGAAAATCCACCGGAAAGAGATGGCGGCCATTTTTCAAAAAGTGGAATAAAGGTTTTTCAGTGTAGAACTTGAAT
The DNA here is from genome assembly GCF_964276395.1 of Gasterosteus aculeatus. Taxonomy (NCBI): domain Eukaryota; kingdom Metazoa; phylum Chordata; class Actinopteri; order Perciformes; family Gasterosteidae; genus Gasterosteus; species Gasterosteus aculeatus. The sequence goes on along the minus strand of NC_135692.1, from coordinate 7,427,862 downwards.
GGCTTGACATATTTTGTTAATCTAGACATCCAATTGGATGTATTTTAACAAAGAATTTAATGGTGGTAATAGAAATGCAATATGGCTGCTATTTTTCAAGATAATGGCCCTTTGTTAGACATGATGCGTCTTTCTTTGATCAAAGATAAAGTTTCTGATGGATGAAGTATTCTTTTTTATCCTAATTAAAATGTTTTTTATGATTAACATCATCTATTTAAATTCACATTTTATGCCATTGCATAAATATTACATATATGTGTATTATATCCCCAATTGGAGAAGCTTTCTGCAAGGTAAAGACAACGAGTCTGAGCTTTTTCAGTTTCTGACCTACAAAATTGTGAGTGTGTAGGAAATGTTGCAATAGTGACTAAAGGGGAACAGGAGTCTGGAAGGCTTAAGTCCTTGCAACCACGAACCACCGGTGAAAACAAACTTTCAGTACAGATCTATATGTTTTCGTAGCTGATGAAATGTAAAATTTCTTTAATAATGAGCAGATAGCTGCTTCTGATCAAGCGGAACATTGGGCCTGTGAAGTGAAGACTCATTTGTTCAGGCTAGCGTTTGGTAGCCTACGTCTTTTACTCTCCTGATAATTTGTCTTTTATATTGACTGTTTTACTGTCTATGCACATTGTAAAGCACTTTTTGAACTTGTCTGTGAAAAGCGCTGTACAAATACATTTTACTTACTTACTTCTGATCTGCCACTTCTGATCTGACCTGGGGGTCAGCAGTAGGATTACATATAAAGATTGGACAATATCCATAGAATCCACTGAAATATATTACGCCTGAGACTAAAGTTCATATTCTTCCTTGTTTTTAAATAATTTGGGCCAAATGACATCCCACGACCTGAAGAAAGAAATCCTTCTGTCACGATCATTGTGAGTTACCTTCTCACAACAGTAGACTTGCGTGAGGAGTTTTAACTTCATTGTTCAAAACAAAAGCAGCCGGGTTGATTTTGAGCAGAAAGCTTCATGCCACGATATCAGGAAGTACACTCATGTTGAAAGTGATAATTCGTGCAGCCTACCTTCGGACACATTTGAGTCATTTGGTCGCGGCATGCGTGACACTGGCACCCGGTCGTTGGCACGGGACGGCTCTCCAGATCAGTCAGCGTCGCGTGCTAACGGACCAATTGGAAATGATAAAATACTCTATATTTTTTGAAAGTGTTGACATAAAAAGGATATGAATTTAAGTTCTTGTTACAGTGAGAGGCCTCTTCGCTCCATGCGGGTTTACAACAAGGTAATAGTTTCAACTTCATGTTTTAATATAACAAGAACTTAAAAGAATCAAATCAAGAATTAGTCTTATTAATCCGAAGACTTAACCATTATACTTTGTACAAAATACTGTATGTACTGTATGACAAATTTACATTTTTTTTAAAGTAAAAAAATGATACGCATCATTTTTTTACTCTTATTTGAGGAGATAAATCTTCCTGTGTCAATATGTACTGTATGACAAAGTATAATGGTTAAGTCTTCGGATTAATAAGACTCACTTTAGTAGATATAAATAAGCGCTATAGCATAAATTCATAATTCTGTACATGTGAGACATGTGTACCATGGAGACATTGTGTCCTTTCACACCAGAACTGTAAAACCACATCCGTTGTCACACATATTTTTCAATGCCGAAATTCACAAATTACATGCTTTAACACAATATTGGCTAACGATCTAATTATTATTACAAAGAATTACAGGAAGGAAACGCCCTGTGGGTGCTGATAACACCTGGACTGCACCTTTACATATAGTTTAATTATCAGATGTGTAATCTATCGGCAGCGGCCTCGGCAGCATGTCTTTCTAAATAATTTTAAGCCAGTTATGATTGTATATAGTGTTTTCCTTGCTTGTCAAATTCATTTAGATCCACATGACGTCTGATCATTTGTATGAGTCACATTATGAACAGTAATAAACCAACAATATCAGGAAATTACTGATTCCTCTGCGATCTGATGAGCAAGCTTGTGTCGGTTGTTTCAGCAGTTTTATGTATAATTATATATATATATATATATTATTTGAGATTTAAACAAATTTGGCTAGTTGATGGATCTCCAGATATAAAGACAATGTCGCAATTAAACAAATACACGCAAATGCAGATTTTTTTTTTACGTGTAAACGCCGTCATGTTTAAAAATATATTTACTGAAAAATTACATTGATATAGATTTGCATTTATACACACACACGATAGAAATGGTTGAGCTAAATATTCAACACAGTTAAGCAGTCTGCTTTATAATCTTAGTTTCTGTTACCTGTAACGTTCAGCATCTCAAAAGCTTCCCCACAGTCTCTGCAGTAGAGATTTGAGGATCTGCCAGTCTTAAAAAAGGCTTGTGGGCAAAACCATGACCGCCTCCAGCCAATGACAGCAGCTCTGTGTTCTGACCTCGACTTGCCCTCTGGAGAGACTTGTTTACCACCAGGTGTTTTCAGGTGCTTGCACATCTCGAAGACTGATGTTTGTTTAATCATTTCTGCTTATTATACTCGGTTTATTGTTCATCATTGCTGCAACATTGCTGCGTTTATATCGTCAATGCAACTGCATGTGGATTTTTGCACAGTAATTATAAATCGGTAATACGTTTTTAAGAGCAACAAAAACATCAATTTTTTTAGACAAGTTTTCCCTTTCCCCGACGTCGCAATAATAGAATTCAGTGCTTTTCACAGATCAGGCTCACAAACATTTACATTTGAGGCCGTGAACACTGGCGGGCACCGAGGCAAGGTCACGACCCGCAGCTGAGCCTGAGTTGAGAAATAGGTCGAACAGATCAATGCAAGAGAAATGTTTGAGTCCAGCTTTTCACACTGACTCAGTCGAACATTAAAAATCTTGCAGAAGCAAACGTTTCTTAATCGGCTCCACCAACAAGGATGCTAAATATTTCTAGGAAGTCCTTATAGATGGAAACAGTGTCAAGGCAGTGATAAACTAGAGCAGCTGCTAGGAGGATTGGAAAGAACATGCGGTCCACAGTATCAGTGTGAGGACCTCTAATAATAAAGTGGTCATTGTAATTTGTCAAATTCCTTTATCCGCCATTCAAAACAAAATATTGTTTGATAAAATGTTTTTCAGAGACGTTAACCAGGTCGGCACCGTGAGAAACCAACGTCCCGCGAACACAGGAGGGTTGTTTACGCCTCAGATGTTGACGACTCTTCATCCACCCGGGTGGCTGAGTCAAACGTCAAACCCACGTGTTTGTTTGTGCGGTTGTTTTAAAGTGATGTGAAACTGGCAGCCTGTTGTTCAACCTGAGAACACAAGTTTCTCAGTTCAGTTCATTTTGAGCCCGGATGGACTTTGTCTCTCAAGTTTATTACTGACATTTGAATTCAAGAAGATTAAGACGCTTTTCACTCGCTTTCTTGATTCATAGAGCCAGCGATCTCTAGCTTAGGTGGAAATACTTTAGAGCAGATGTTGCAAACTGGTGGACCGCAGTCCGGATCCGGCGCAGCTTTGGTCCTCACTGTTGCACAGACCAATAGCATTGAATAGATAGCGGCAAATTACAAATAAAAAGCCGGTAGGAGGAGAAAGAAAGTTAGCTAAATGAGAAAAAGGAGACAGAGAAAGTGCGAGAAAGGGACGGGTGGGAAAGATGAGGAACAAATGCCGCTCTCCATTCCTGCTTATATGCTTATACCAATTTCACTGGGAGCACTTCTAAACAAGCTACAGTGTTTACATGTATTATTTATAATTGGTCAAGACTGTGGAGTTCAAATGTGAAACATAAGGGGAAATTCAAGTTTCATGTTTTTATCCCTTTTTTCTGATTTTTTCTGATTTGAAGCACTTTATTTGAACATGCAGAATTTTCACAATTTATTCATTTATTGTATACACATGTATTTGGTAATGAGACAGTCATTTATTGTGTAATATATATATATATATATATTTCGTTAATGAGACATCATTTCTTTTTGCAGCTATACTTTATGTCCTTTGTTACGTGACAATAAATATTGTCAAAGTTTTTGAATCCTACTGGAGTCATTTGATTTGTCAGCTGTGTGTTGATTGTGTATTGGTCGATTCTACAAATCTTCTCTAACTAAACCTCGTTACATTGAAGTTAAACACCCCTGCTTTAGAGCATACATACATTATTTTTATATTGTGTATTTAGTGTCCCATTCCAGTCTTCAATGAGATGGCTTAATTGCAATTATGAAGTTGCTTTTATTCTTCACATTTTGCCATTTTACCTCATTGAAGGGTGTTTTGTTATTTTACAAAACTTTCCACACTGAAGGTTCAACACAAGCTATTAAGAATATTTTCTATATCTATGATGTAGTAATATTAATGCTGGATTCTACCTTTATCAAAGTCAAAAGAGTTGATAAATTATGGAAAAACCTCTGTGGCTTTATCTATCAATCACTTGATTGACTCATCTAAGCTCCAACTGACAGGCAAAATGTGCAATCAAAACTAATCAACAATTAACAATGATGGAATATCAAGTTGATGACCTCATTGTCACACTTCTATCCTAAAATTCAGTCAGCCTGGCACAGGGCATGAGGACCACAAAATTGTATGGCTACTACACATCTTTATTTGCTTTTCGAATTTTAAAATCCCTAGACTTTTAACATGCAACAACAACCCCTAAAAACATCTTCCTGCCTCCATGAGCTGTGTCACTAAAAGCTCTGACATCCGGCACATTCAAAACTGCACAAAAGAACAGGAAGTTCATTGAATGAATAAATACAAAATCAAGGTGTTTTTCTTTGCCCAAATCACAGGAAACGTTCCTGTTCCTGTAGTTCCTGCTGCTAAGTGAGACAGGAAATTCCTTCAGAGCCTTTTCAGTGACTATCCGAGGGGGAGCAGAAAACCCCCTTCACCCACCACCGAACGTCAGCAGGGTCCCATTCCAATTAAGAGTTAAATCACTGAAATAAATTGTAAATGATCACAATCCATTTAGCTAACTTTTATTCAAAGTGACTTACCATAAGTGCAATTCAACAAAGAGGGTGGAAATCCAGAACGACAAGAATAAAGATAATTTCTTTAAGAAATAGAAACGACAAACTATTATAAGTTTATGGCAGTAACTACTACTACTACTACTACTTGTTTCTTGTTCTCCTGAGTTTGTACCCTATGGTTGAATGCACTTATTGTACGTCGCTTTGGATAAAAGCGTCAGCTAAATGACATGTAATGTAATGTAAACTACTAACTAGGGCTGTCAACCAATTTAAAAAAAATAACTAATCCACATTTTAAAATTCATGATTTGGGGGGGGGTTTTCATCACTAAATGTTACAGCTAATTGAGTAATCACTTCAGAAAGCGGGTATTTTAGACACCGTTTAATTGTTATTTTAAAACCAAACTACACACATTTGATCACCTTAGAGGCAGAATTCCACCAGGTGGAACAAGTTGAACTAGCGACTCTTGCTGTTGTCCTCGTGCACTTTGCGCTCAACTCTCCATAATTGACCAGCTGTGTTTGAAGAGCCAACAATCTCCCCACATTTAGACAAAACACTTTTAAACCACTGTCTTTCAGGGACACAGTAGTGGTCCTATTCGAAGTAGCGTAGTCGCTAGCTTAGCTTAATTTAGCTAAATTGCTTTAACGCTGTCAAACGTTAATATCAGGCACATTAATCGCGTGGACTAACGCATTCATTTTATGACAGCGGAATCTGTAACTGACAAACGTAGGTTGTTATTGTTATTTAACTAGTATATTAAGCGTTATGCTAACGAGAGCCCACAAACAATTTGATCACAAATATCAAAGTTTAATTTCCACTCTAAATGGACCATCATCTACCAAATGAACATCATGCTGTATTGAAGTCATGAAGAGAAGTCAATCAAGAGACTTCTATCGGACCAGAAGAGTTGCCCCCCTGGGGGTCACTAGAGAGAATGCAGCTCAACACATGAAGGTCTGACTCCATTGGCCAATTGAGAAAGCACCATGACGATAATTAGTATCCATTAAACTGTAGTAAATTTGTGATAACATTTCAAAATGAACAGTCGTTTCTGCGGTACAGCAACACAGACAAATGAGTCCTGATTTAAAGAAGCATAAAAGTAGAGTTGGATAATAATAGGTGTAATTATTTCTGACAGTGTTTGCATTTAATTTAATAATCGTCTTTTCTCTCCACGGGGGGCTTCTTCCACTTCCCTGTTTATCAGTCAGAGAATACTGGCTCAAACACAATAAACATTAGGCAGCAGAGAGGGCGGGACTTCTTCCTCCAAGACCGCTGGGTTCTCAGACCTCCGGCACCACTAACGGCCCCTCGGCTCACCAGCTAACGGCGACGCTCCCCACCATGATCCTGAACCTGCTTGTACCCGTCCTCCTGGTCCTCCTCGGTACGTCTGGGTTTTAGCTTCATTTGTTTATAGCTTCGTAGCATTTACTGCTTTGTTGCTCTGTTATTTTCCTCATGTGTGGGATTGATTTTATGGGGCGTGTTTTAGTAGCAGTTAAGAAAAGACCGACGCGGTAGTCTTTTAAATGCAATTGTGATGTTGACAGCTGGCGTGGAATCACAGACAGCCAACATGACCGAGGAAGAGTGCAGCCAAGTTAAGAGGAACCAAACGTCCTCGCAGTCTGCCCCCCAAAACAGTAAGTATTTTATCCAATATTTCATTTGGATTGATCATTGGTTCCCCTGATTGTCACATTTTCATAGTCCAAATTTGTCATCAGTTATCATTGAATAATCATTGAAGAACTCAAACCCCCCCCCCCATCAAAACATCAAACAATGTTTAAAATCACAATATTAGCCGCAACCAGTGATTTGTAATTTAATAGACTTGCCGGTAGTTATAATATTCAGTCAATCAAATCAACTAGTTGTTTGTCAGACCATTCGTTTACTTTATCAAATATGAAAGAGGGAAAGCACTGAATCCTGATAATTAGGAGGCTGTAGTTTTATCTTCACACATGTGAATTACTCAGGTCTGGATTATCTTGGACAAACAATTAACTAAATAAGTTAAGGATAAATTGTGAAATCTTTCTGCATCAAAAAAGGAGCACAAAATAACATGGGAGTCTGTTCTATTTACAATTGCTGTATTCATTTTAAAATGTCTATTGTTCACTTTTTTTTTTCTTCCAATCACTCCTGACGATATTCACGATGATGGAAATTCCCCACAATCATGAAGTCGTTGTGTGGATTTCACAAATCATTCACCAAATGCAGATAATTGCTCAGATTAATCATCTTCTGGCCCGCAGGTACGATGACAACAGGCAACATGACATTGAGTTGGTACGAAAACAAGACTAGTGTGATCGAGGGCGAACTGCACGGCAACCAAACATCCGCCCTTGTTACGGAGGAGGACGGTGAGTGATTCCACTTATTCAGCAGGAAACCAAGCCTCCTTTATCAGCGGCCTTCAATCTCATGTACTTATAGAGCCGCTTACTTAATAAGATTTCAAGCATCTGGGGTCCGTTTCAAGTAAGAGGTTTAACAAACTCTGAGTCAAACCCTAAACTCTGAGTTGATTCACCCTGAGATGGGAAACTCTGAGTTTTGGGTTTCAGAACAGTTGTTTAGACTTGGTTTAAATCAACTCGGAGTAGGTTGACTCAGAGTCGAGCGTGTGCACCATCACAGTATGAAGGCAGCATGAATGGAGCCATTATACTAAGATTTACCATGGCAACCACCACAAACAATATATTTACCCCTATTGAGCTGGAAATATTAATGTAAGCGCACAGCGAGTATGAACCCGTAATTAGAAAAAAAGAAAAAGTAACACCGGTACAGCAGCAAAAGACAGAGAAACTGCGTGGGAGAACATTGCTGTAAGCTCCAATATAGTGTTGTCAGTTAATATTCAATATGCAGACAATCCATACGTTTTATTAACTTCCAGTGGGAAAATAAAAAATGTTACACTCTGTTGGAATACACACAGGCTTGAAATACACACCGACGCTCATACTCAATCACAAGAACAATATCGCTGGTAAAAACTGGTACAATGGTGTTGAACCTATAATGCATTTTATTCAGGGCTTCTGTGGAACTCCTCTCTCACGGCTCTGCATACAGCAGCTTTACTAATATTCTAATGTTGTAAAGAAAAATGCTGTTTGCAAAGAGAAGTAATACTACACAAAGAATGTGCTCATATGTGAGAGCATGTCTGAAAGCGCGCTGTGTGATTGGCTGGGCTGCTGTCAGAGGGAGGAGACTGTGAAAGAAACTCAAGGTGTATTGAAGAAAACCTTCTCCCCCGACCAGGTTATGTTCACAGGCTCCGTTACCATGTTGACTGACCCTGAGCTTTAGTTACCTCCCTTTGTGAAACAGACAAGCCAGAGTTTCCCTCATTTCAGGGTTAACTAGTTTTCACTAAACCCGCTTCTTGAAACGGACCCCTGGTTTCATTTTTCAGCAAAAGCAAAGATACAGAAACATGCACTGCTGAGTAAAATGTAGCTGCACATTGAATAAAGAAACATGAAATACAAATTCTTTGAAATACAAAAACTACGAAATACAAAATCTAAATTAAGTACTTTATTAGTGGTGGGCGTCGTTAATATCCCGTTTCTTTTCTGTTACCCGCAGAGAGTTTTCAGGAGCAGGAAAATGCAATTACCGGCAGAGATTGCCAAGAGAAAGATCTGGAGGAGTTTAGTCCCAGCATATGTGGCGCAGATTTTCACAAAGAAATGGCGATAGTCGGCCCGAGAAAATGGTGTGAGATGGAAAATATCATCAGGTAAGATATCAGGTTGTTTCTAAAAACACTAAAAGTGTTTTTGCGTGTGTCTGGAAACTACTTCTCCACAGATGGCCCTGAAACAAAAATCTATCTTGGTAGTTTTGAAGTGCAAAGTTTTATGCAGGGCGAGGTAGAACATAATCTGTGTATGCGTTGGTTTTCCTGGAACAGTAGTAGAGTAGATTGGTGGGTCATTTCACTGCTGTGGTGGAGTTCAACAAACCACACAACACTCGTAAGTAAACTAGAAAGCACTCGACACATTTTAAACATGCGTTTACTATTTTAACAATCCGTTCATTATTTTGTTATTAAACAATATTAGTAGCAGCTTTTCAAGTTCAAGGACTTTATTTTTAAATATATCTAATAAATATTTTATTATATAAAAAAATAAAAGACAATCAAATTACAACAAAGTTTACAATTTTCTGAAATTTCATGGATGGTTGATTAGTCAATAAATCAAAAAAACAATCAAATTATAAATCAATAATGTAAATAATTCTTAGCCGCAGGCCTTTTATGTTCACATCCTAAAAAACTGGTGCACACACCATCGATAGATGAGCTTAGAAGAGTGTAAGTCATGTTATTATACAAGAATACACACAGTACAATAAATTGTATCTAATACGGTACAAATAGGTATTGACTACTAATTAACTTTTTATTGCAGATTTTGCAGAATAATGTATACTATTATTGATGAGTCAATTTGAATATTGCATTCGGTTAATGTCAGGTATAATCCTTATAGATATATCTATACATATATAGCGGACTTTTGAATGTTTTTATTTTGCATTAACTTAATCTGTACTGTTAACTAAAATAAATGTGGTGAAGCTAAATACATTGTATTTCCCTCAAATGTAGTACAAGTATAATAAAATTGAAATAATTCTTTAAAATGAAGTACGTAAAAATTGTACCGTAGCACAGTACTTTTGTAAATGTACTTGATACATTTCACAACTCACTCACACATTTGTCAACTTAATCACAAATAACTCCCTTTTAATACTAAAAGTGAAATTACGAATAATGCTTATCAAATATTATCCAAATTGGAATGCGTCTTTGAAAAGGTCTACACACCTGTCCTACTCCTGATTTACTAATAAAAACAGCAGCTCAAACAACAACTTCAAGTAAACAACATGCAATTCACAAAGAACACCGTGAGCATAACCAACAATCAGTAGCAAGACAGAAACCACATAAACTTACTTTTTAAGTTATTTACTCACGTTACTTGACGCCGAATCCCATTTTCTCCAATAAAGATGAAGTAGTCGTTTTCCATATTGCATAAAATCCCGCTAGCTAAAGATGGCAAGCTTAGCTAATGTTTAGCTAAGTTAGCTAAAGATGGCTAGCTTTGCTAGCGTTTAGCTAAGTTAGCTAAAGATGGCAAGCTTAGCTACTGTTTAGCTAAGTTAGCTAAAGATGGCTAGCTTTGCTAGCGTTTAGCTAAGTTAGCTAAAGATGGCTAGCTTCGCTACAGTTAACTGCGATTGTTTCATCGAAGGTTTACTTTCTTCTCCCACTGTGCCACGGAATTACGTCTGGTTCCTGGTTTCTTCTTCCAGAGATTTCCCCGCTTCGGGTTTCATTGTGGTAGAATCTGACTGATTATGGACTTTAATTATTAATTAACTTCACCTGCTGTGACCAGACTGACGTGCGTTTGGATCACACGACCTTGGTGGCCGCTGCATATGATCCAAAAAAACCCAAAAATGTCTCAAAATATGTTCGAACTGAAATGTTTAATAAGACCTTTATTTGTTTAACAGGTGCATATGTTAAATGAGGACATTACAATGCATACAACATGAATGATGAATGAACAGCCTCAAACAAATTACCTTTTTATTCCTGTTGACTGATGTTTGCTGGTGCCACATAATTAAGGATATTACTGAAAGTAATGGAATAAAAATATATATGTGTGATGTTTTTTTAAGGATTACCTTAGTAAGAAGCAATGGGCTACAGACTGAGAGCCAAAGAAAAAACACAGAAGTTTTGAGATATGAAAAAAACCTTTTAGCACTTTCATGAGATCGGGAGAAACATTGAACAATACCAACTGTATCTTTTAATCAACACTACACAGCAAATAGTTATGTGGCATTGGGGAATATATCCATCATCACAATCACGATTAAGTGCTGGTTTGACGTAATAAATTATGCTGATGGTATCTTTCTCCAACCCACCCTTCCACTGCCTCATGCTCTGTTTACGTTCAAACCGGAAGTATTTTGTACCACAAGAGTTTCGCTTTGAGTCACAGATAGACGTGCCACGCTTTTCAAGTGCTTCTCGGTCCAACTGAAGAAAAAGTGACAAATGCCATCCGGAATCAGAGCCTTCTGTAAACTTTCTTAACTGTTAAAAGAATTTTGCAACAACTGAACAGAAAGTGAGCATATTTGGAAAGAGGAGCACGCAGAAACGCTGTATCTTGTAGAGACCTGTCAATCCGACCAAGAAGCATCCCCTGCTTCATGGTCTGTATGACTCAAAATGCACCAGAATTTGCTAAATGAACATAATGCTGTATTGAAAAATACTTGAAACTAGAGATTGAGACCATAAACTCATGTTTACAATTCACACTGAGGGAAACAAAGGACCAAATGCATCTTCAGCACTTCACTCTACAGAACTGGAGGTTGCCGCCTGGTTAATTCCCTGGTTTTCTCAATCTTTTCCAGGCCATACAACGATATGTCGCTCTGCTTGGAGGCACTGTCACATCACGTTGGCTGTTACAGCCCTAACCCCATCACCCAGGCCTTCTTCCTCTCCATTCACTCTCTCTACTTCCACAACTGCTCTGAGGAGGATCCTCAGTTCGTGGACGCCCCTCACGGACTGGTGGTCGCCCTGACCCTCGTCCCCGTGAGCCTCATCCCCGTACTGGTTTATCTGGTGGTTTGGAAAAGTGGTGTCTGAGAGCGAGCTGTGTTGGAGTCTCATGCTCCATTTGTTTAACAATCCAGTCTGGTGAGGGATTTAAAAGTTGAACAGTAATTAAGCACGCACGTTCAACATCGATCAGATGTAGTATCGTTTTCAGCCACGAGGGGATGCCATTGGCTCTTTCTAGATAGATGGATAGTTAAATAGACTATACTGAATTCCTTGTGAGAGTGACACCAATGCGATTGTTAAACTTGTATGGACAACTATTCCGTATATTGCAATAAATGTTATTGAACAACAATACCATCACAGTTTCAATCATTCTAGGATGTTCGTTGAATTTGATTGGATAGTCCTGCCTAGAATATTTTCCACCGGCCGCCACTGAAAACCAATTAGTATATTTCTGAAAATTTCACACTTTTCATTTAGGGAAGCAACTCTATATATTTTTTAAGGGTTTTCTGTTATTCTTTTCCAGAACAGACCGTTTCTATTTGTTCTCACCTGGTATCATCTTTTCATATTGACTCTACCGCTGCATTTATTATAAACTAAACTGCTGATCTTGACCTTTAACCTTTTTGTCTTGTGAGCAAATCTGATGGAGATCTGCATGTTGGGATGCCCAACCGTACTTACAGTACTTCATACAGTCATTAAGGAGAGAGTAAGGACAAAGCAAACATTGCAAGACGGCTGTGCAAAAAAAAAGAAAGTTTTTTTTTTTGTTAAGATAGCAAAACCAAATTAATAATTAAAAATCAACCACTTGCTTGACATTGCTTGTCCATATAACAAAGGATTAAAAAGTGGGGAAAAAAATAATAGAAAGACGCTCAGCCCCTGCGGCGCTTGCGAGGGACGATCCATGAAGGTGGTGTGAAGGTTCACTCCCTGGGAAAGTAAGATGTACTGAACGAGACAATGATTCATGCCACACACATGGACACTGAAACACAGACTCTACAGTACAGTCTATGGTGTCACCTAATCTGTATGACCCATGCACATTACTTGTGCACGAAACAATTTGGCCAGTGGTGCTAAATCAGCAAATTATCAATGGAAGCTCTCTTTATATCAAGTAGTCGTCATTTCCTTCACACACACTCACCCGCACAAGGACAAAAACTATTTTACCTGTTGAGACGATAGCATGATATGCAAAATTGTTAATGTTGTTGTATGACCTTTTAAGGACAAATAACTATTAAGGGTTTAATCGGCCTAAGCACTATGAATAAGCCACAGATGAGCTCTCTGTGAGGAGTACAATGGAGGGAGCAGGAAGAGTGAGAATTAAAAGAAGAGGACGTGGAGGTGACGAAGTAGGAGGAAGAGCAGGAGGGAGAAGACGCGGAAAGTGAAGAAACGAGAGGTAGAGGACGACAGGGACAGAGGAAGAGGACAAGGAGGAGCAAGAGGAGGACGAGGAGGGGGAAGAGGAAGGGTGAGAAGAATAAGAAATCAGACGACATCGGAGCTACCGTAGTGTTATGACTCAGAGCGGTCATGTTAAAGTTGCGGTTCACCTCCCTGCAGGATCCTGTGGGAGCCAGCCGGCCCCTTTTTTGCCTCTCTCTCCAGCTTCCAACCGGCTCATGCTGCGCCTCACAGATCTGTGGGTCGGGGGTTTAGCAAGGGGGTCGGCAGTGGTAGCGGCGAGAAGCCCTTTTGTTGGACTATGTTTTCACCTGTTTTTGGGTAGGGAGATACCTGTACTTTTGTTTGTTCCTTTGTGTGGTCTAGGGAAGTTCGGTGATGTAGGATATTAGAAATAAACTGACGAGCCGGTTCATAAAATTAATAAACTACATATAATGTACACCAGCCATGATTCTGAAACTGTGTAATCAATAAAGTAATGACAATATTGTAAAACCACTGTAATTCTGCGACTGTAATAGAATAATACCAATGTACAGTTATGATTGTATTTGATGTAAGACAACTTTCACACCTTTAAGCATTGTTATAAATACCTGTAGGAACCATTGTTCTGGAGTTCGCTGGTGGAGGCGACAGACGGGCACTAGGGATGGTAAGAACTGACCTGGGGCCTGTTGGCTGCTGAGACCAGCGGCTCCTCTGCCGAGATGTTTTTACCACAACACCATGTCATGACCCGGCTCAACGGAGATGACAAAAACGGGAGAGACACAGTGCAAAGCTGACATAAAAGGATTTTTATTTAAGTAAAGTAGCAAAAACAAAAGTAAAGCAACCATGAGGTGTGTACGTCAGTGGTTCCAGTCATGTCAGTGTGGGTGCTTGATCATGCAAGGTAGAGTGTTGTGAACATAAATGGAACGCAAAGTCACACCATCTCTTTTATTAAATACATTTGATTTTAACCTTGTGATCTGCGATGACCTCCTTGTCCGTCCGGCGCTTCTTCATTTTTGAACACAACACTGACCTGCACAGATTGTTTTGTTTGTTGATTTGGTGTCACGGTTCATGAATCCAGCGCCCTCTCCTGGTATGTGTGTTATGTGGGGCTGTGTGAAGTGGGCGGAGTCAGCAGCGTAATCAACAGAACAGCTGATCACACTTTGCGTGCCAGCTGTAGCTCGTTTCGCCACCCAATAAGACTCTCAGTGTCCCTCCTCTCATTGTCAGATCGTTGTTTGATGTCTCCCGTGTGTGTCGTGTTCCTGTTGGCGGTCCAGTCTCGTGCTTTGTATGGTGTTCCCGTGTTCCTGAGTTTGTCGTCGCTGGATCCCTCTAATCCTGGGCTCATCATCATCCCTCTCCCCGGGCTACGGGCTGACCTCCCCGCCCATGCGCCATCCACCACCAGGAGGACCTCGGTAGCTTGGGGACTGCAATCATTGACTCTGACCTAATAAACTTGGTTTTCACTCCAAGCAAGAGAAGCAGCGAGTGAGCCCTCGTTCTCTATGGAGGCATTCCTGAATAGCAGCCTCAACCGCATGGAGGCTAAAGAGAGACACCTGAACGACACAGGGCGAGCTGTACAGGCGTTGGTGGTGCAGGTGTCTGAACTCACCCAGCAAGTCCAACTTTTGCAAGGACCCTCTTCGCCCCCCGCGCCAGCCGCTCCCCCCACACCACCAGACTGCCTCTCCCAGTCCGAACCCCGCTTATCAGTTCCTGAGTCTTATGCCGGTGAGCCATCCTTTTGCAGAGCATTTCTGACACGATGTTCAATGCATTTTTCCCTCCAGCCCAGAACATTTTTCACTGCGCGAGCCAAGGTCGCCTTTGTGCTGACCTTACTGACCGGGAAAGCAGCGCTATGGGGAACCAAGACCCATGCTGTGCCTCTTTCCAGACACTTTGCGAGGAGATGAGGAGAGTATTTGACCGTGCGGTCACAGGAAGGGAGGCGGCCAGGATGCTCGCGGACCTAAGACAAGGTGAGAGATCGGTATCTGATTACTCTACTATTGAGTTCAGGACATTGGCGGCCGAGTGTCGGTGGAACGAGGAGGTGCAGTGGGACATGTTCCTGCATGGGCTGGCTGACCGGGTCCAGAAGGAGATCTACGCCCTGGACCTTCCCACAACCCTGAACGACCTAATTCGACTGGCACTTCGGGTGGATGCACGGCTATCCAGAGTCGTGCAGCGTTCTAGGCCCAGCCGGATTCCTGGTGGAGAGTATCGGCGGTTCCACGGCGGGGACACGGTCAGTTCCGGCTACGATCACGAGCCTATGCAGGTCGGGAGAGTCCGGCTTTCCCAGGAGGAGAAGGAGAGGCGGCGGTCCCAAGGCCTTTGCTTGTTCTGCGGAGCAGCGGGACATTACGCGTACAACTGCCCGGTAAAGGGTCAACAGAACAGAATCCGAATGAAACAAAGTTCCTTTGGAAAGAAACGGTGAACGTGTGAAACAACTGCGATATGACTATGTGCAGGTAATCTATAGTATCCTTGGTCCTGAAACAGGAAGTGTGTCCTGTAGTGCTGTGACTGGGCCGGCCGTGCTGCATTGGAAGTGATGGAGCTGGAGGCAGATGTCACGGATCATGAGCTGCTTTTTGTGGATCTGGCAGGTTTTAACCTCACTAAAACAAGGAGACGTGGCAGGAACATCATCGGACACCGTGCAATAATTTTGCAGTACAACGTGGTGGTAACATAGTAAAAATAGTTTTGTTCACCATCATGCAACCCTGGGCCCATACAACACGGCACAAATCATCACGTTCCTGGAGACCTTCCATGACATTCTCTCTAATGTTCAGAGACCAGAGCAGATACTTCGTCATATGGGACAATGTTAGTTTCCGTAGGGCGACTTTGGTCCGCAACTGGTTTACAGATCACCCGCTCTTCATTGTACTCAACCTCCCTGCAGACTCTCCATTCTGTAATCCAATTGAAGAGTTCTTCTCTGCCTGGCGCTGGAAGGTCTACGACCGTCCATTGTCCTTTTACAGGCAATGGAGGAGGCATGCGAGGAAATGGACCAGGCATCATGTCCGGGCTGGATACGGTGCCTTGAACCGGTGCCACATTGCATGTGATATAGATGTAGACAAACTTTTGTGGCCGGACCCAGAGAGATGACACAATGAAGACTGATTTTTTTTATTTTTCTTCAGTGAAATTACCATTTTGTGTTTTTACTTGGAAAAAAACTTGTTTGTTTTGATGTGTGTAAATAAACACCATGTTTGGATCCCTGTATGTTTACAGAATTATGACAAAAGTATGACCTCAAACTGATGTTGCCTACATTCTGCACATAGAAAGCAAAATCCAGATGTGTTCTTTATTCATGCCATCAGTCTGTAGTTGATTTGACAGCGTGGAGTGTTGTCTAGATAACGTCCACATGTTCTTATCCAGCCGATAAGAAGTAAACCTTGCACACTATTACAAGTGCAGCAAATTGTTTTATTTAGAAACCACATGGCCACATCAGTCATGTTGTGTTGATTCACAGATATTGCACAGTAGGGATACGAGTGTTAATAGAAAAATAAAGGCTGTAATAAGGGACTTTTATGGTGAGGCTGATTGTGTGACTGGGATATTCATAGCTGCTTTTTTGCAGCCAAGAGAAGTCACGCATTTCTTACTTATTCATTTTAATACCTTTTATAATTGAAGCTATAATCTAACTTGTGTAACATGTTTCAATGCCATCTGTCTGGAGGGTTTTCAGTCTAACAAGCTGATTGCTTATTTTCAATGCAGTTGAATATTGGATATGCTCATAGAATGCATTTATCATTGATAAGTGTTCCTCAGAAGTATGACCTCCCACCATAAAAATGTCTAAATGTTCTGATTATTTAATTTTTACCCCCTTTTATATCTACTCACTTTACTGGAGTATAATCTTTTTATGTAAAAAAAAAAAAAGTAATAGAGCTCTAATAAAAGTATTTGCTCTCTACTCACACTAAAGTCTTACCAAAATAATCAAAGTACAGATTGAAGCAGACCGGGATGATTCTCAGGTCATTGAGTCATGTGATATTATGAAACTGAATTATGGATGTATATTTTATAAAGTATTGGGCTGCTTACATGAAATAAAACAATCAAATAGTAATACATGTAATTATGAACATTGGTTTTTATTTCAGTAGATTCAGTAGATCTATTTTATATACAGTGGTGGCATTTCATGTTTTATCTTGATATTTATATATTTGAAGAATTATTAGAATCAATCATTTCTTCATGTCATTATCAATTAGGCAATTTACGAATGCAGGTATTCATTTGTCTATGGCGATCCAAGTATTTGACTAATCAAAGGGCTAAACCATCAAGAGTTTTGGGAGTTTCATTATCGGATTTGCATTCAACCGCATTTTCTTAAGAACTTTTTTTTACGACATATAGATTTTTTTCAATCAGCAATTCCATGTATGAAATCAGTGAAATATTCATAGACAGTCTTTCCGTAGTTGTCAATAGATGTTCTCACAGGATTAAACCCACACACTATGACTGGATGTTTCACGGTCTGGATATCTAAAAAACTAAATCACTCCACCTACCAGTTCCTACTCCAGATTCACATACAATACGATGAGGACGTGTGTCGCTTCACAGACTTTATTCTGTTGAACTTGAAGAAAAAGACTACAACTCCCACCAGCCACTTCCTGTCATATGACAGGCGTGTGTTTGCCCACGTGACCTCGACACCGCTCAGTCGCTCCTCCGCTTCCCGTTTCTTTGCCGCGGGTCAGGTCCCCAAACCGAAATAAACACCCTCTTTCCTCTTCTAAGCCAAACCGACACATTTTTTAAAATAACGCCGGTGGCGTCCTGCGGCCCGCCGGCACGCGCTGCTCCCCCTCCCACCCGCTTCCTTCAACTCCTCCATGCCGGACCTGGGGTAGAGCCACACGGCCACAGGGCCAGCGGCTCCCCGGCCAGGCCGCTCCGTTCCCCGGGGCCCGGCCACGGGGGAAGCATGTGGGCCGAGCTCCGCTGTGAGTCGATGCCACCGGGCCGGTCGGTGAGCTGCTAGGCTCGGTTGTCCCCGCCGCCGGAGTGTGTCCCGTCAGGATGAACGGTGAGTCGGGTCGTGTTGTGTTGTCAGTGCGTGTAGCCTCCCGGGTTGTACAAGTGTGTCCGTCACGAGTCCGAAAGCGACTGCACCAGGTTCCGTCGCCGACTACCGAGGTGCCCTTTAGCAAAGCACGGCGCTACAGAGTTGGGGTCGATCTGGAGTTAATATTCGTGATGTATAAGATATATATATAACAATGCAAATGTGAAACTGAGAAATACAAATAACAAACGGTGTAATCCAAATGAAAACATATTTAATTAAATAATATCCATTGTGTCCTCAGGTTAAGTGGTGTCTTCAGATGTCTTTATCCATGTCTGATTTGTCCCTTCCGGCTCCATTCTAGTCCGCATGCGTACATTTACAAAAAGTATTGTCTCCTCAGAGCAAACTTACGCTTGAATGTTAGACTATCAAACAATTCAAACAAAACATTGTTTTCTACCGACTGCCACGTGCATGATTGTCTTCATCATTTTGTTTCCTTCGCCTCCTCTTGGACGTGCACGATCTATACAGGAACAAGCAGTGAATAGTCAATGGTGATAGGTCCTCTAATCCCTGGTTTGTTTGTGTGTCTGCAGGCACCCAGCAGAGCGACACCAAGAGGCAGCACCTCCTGGAGAGGCTGCTGGATGCCGTCAAACAGGTGAGTCCGGCCTCGTCTCTCCCTCTCTTCAGGCGGAAGTGGACATTTTGTTGCCAAGCTTTATTTTTAAAACACTGCTGCACACTAATAGTGTCGGGTGGTGTTTGGATTGATGCCTTGGACCAGAACAAGAGGAAGTAATTCACCATTTGGTTTGTGGCAGCGTTCTTTTCAGAGCCTTCTATCTACCGACTACCAAAACACGCTGGAGGAAGTAAAACTGTGTGTACAACTTAGTAGAATGTTGTCTATATATATATATATATATATATATATATATATATATATATATATATATATATAAAATGTATGGACTACTATGTTGTAATTAATGCTCTGACCGGACATTAGACAAATCGGAGTTAAATGTTGAAAGATGAAATATT
This sequence comes from Gasterosteus aculeatus, assembly GCF_964276395.1. Lineage (NCBI taxonomy): Eukaryota > Metazoa > Chordata > Actinopteri > Perciformes > Gasterosteidae > Gasterosteus > Gasterosteus aculeatus. Next base: position 7,408,534 of record NC_135692.1, on the reverse strand, counting down.
GTTTCAGTCACACGTTTCCTGATTTGTCAAAGCATCGATCGCTCCAAACACCAAACCCGGCAGTGCACCGCTGAAGAGAAGCTGTTCTCATTCGCTTCTTGTCTTTCCAGTGTCAAATCCGCTTCGGAGGAAGGAAGGAGATTGCCACGGACTCAGACAGCAGGTGGGAGAAGAAGGTGTTTCTTTTGCTGCATCGGCGTTTTACGCAGCACCCCAGGGTGCTGTTAGGTGTGCGTGTGTGTGTTCCGGGTCGCCTGATGCTGTGGCCCGTCCGTCTCCGGAACCTGGCATTAAAAAAAAAAGGAGAAGCTCTATTCTATTGACTGCAATGAACTAAATAACCTAATTTTTGATTGTTTGAGAGATTTATTATACTTTAAAGTTTCCACCACATCTAAGCAATAAGTTTCTACTACGATGGAAAAAAGGAAAATATTTATGAGAAAGGACTGTACTGACCGTGCTTCCTCAGAGCTTAATACTCTCAAAGAGAAATATTTGATCAAAGTCTCATATCCTGTGCGCCACAGATCTAATTTCCAGGTTGTAGCTGCGTTTTTTTGAAATATAAACAACTCATCTTACCACGGGGAAACCGCAGATCACGTTGCATGCGTCGAGTTTAAAGTGCAGCCGTGAATTCAAGCATGAAAACCACCCGGCGGTCCAATGTCCGGTGACTGGCCTCCGTCTCCTTGCAGGGTGATCTGCCTGTGCGCCCAGTTCGAGGCGGTGCTGCAGCACGGCCTGAGGAAGAGCCGCGGCCTGGCCCTCACCGCCGCCGCTCTCAAGCACGCGGCGGGCTTCAACACCAAAGCCGAAGCAGGTACGGCCCCGGCTGCGAGAGACGATAATTAGCCCACAGTGGAGAACGTCTTCGAACCCGTGCTTTCCCCACATCTGTGACATCGCAGCCGTAAGAATCGGCGCGATTAGAATATTGGATTCAGTGTACACTTGGATAGAAGATGTATGTGATACGGTCTTGCAGTGTGGAAAACACCCTTTTTGCTACTCTCGCCTTGTTCTCCGGGTTCTCCTTTCACGTTTTAGTGCATCCCGGGGAAGATAATTGTATTTTCCTTTTATTGCAGCCACCCATCTAGCTGACACTTAATTGTTGCAAGGAAGTAGCTTCCAGCTGTCTTTATTTCACAGAATTCTCATGTTGTCTCTATTTGTTCCCAGCCCCTTTTTGTTGAAGTAAAGCCCCCCATCCTGTTACAAATCTGTGCATTTGAATTGATTTTAAACTGCATAATATTGAACTACTACTAATGTAGAAGTTGGCATAAGAGTGGATGTTACAATGGTATTCCTATGGACGTGCGTCACTACTCAATGGGATGGCTGAGGCTGTAGGTGTTAAAGCATTTAGCATCCATTACTTTTACTACTTAACGTAACGCAGACGTCTTTGTCCAAACACAACGGATTCCACTTATGATTTGGCCCCATAGCTTTACCAGTCAGAGGCTTTGTTACATTGCACCGGTGTTTTAACCATTTAGACATTACTTGAAGCTATTTTAACTCTAAATCTATTAAGGTTTACCTTTTCTAACTAGCTAATTCGTTAAATGTACTTACGTTACTGTTTAGCAGTTCATTATAGCTGTTGACTGTTCTTACTGTCAGCTTACTAATGTTTCTTTTCTTACTTTAGGACATTTCTGTTAACCAGTTATCCAATACTTTTTTTTCCCCCCATTCTCGCACCAACTTCACTTTTACTGCTTGTCCTTTGGTTCTCTGCGGGATTAGCAACCACCTTTCACAAATTCTTATTACCGTCTCTCAATATGTGCACTTTCTATTCCCATTTGTTGTTATTTAGATTTTGGTCAAATCAGTTGCGCTTCTCCAGTTTCCCCAACTTGACACTTACTGACTAACTGGCAGCCGCTGCTCTACAGAATCGCCATGAAGAAACGAACAGTCAAATATTCAGTTTAACTTCGTCAAAGCTCCTAAAGACCTTGGAGACATTAGTTTTACATTATACTAAATGCTTTCCACTGTGTCTAATTTAACAACCATGTGACTATTTATTTCAGACGGAGGACTTAACGCGCGGCTTATGCAATGACCACCGCGTTGGAGCCATTAGCATATCTGACGTTTGTATTTCACAGTCATTAGAAGAAAGGATTGTGGATTTGGAGCTTCGCAATGAAGCCCGGCCAGAAATGGCGGCCGTAATTTGAACGCATGGTGGTGATATTGTCGCGGTGTAATATGCTAATTCTATGCATAACACTCCTCTCAGAGAACCTTTGGAACCACATGAGTCTGTTTGTTTCCCCCTAGTTTTATAGAAGATGACACATTTGTGCGATCTGTAAGTGCAAAATATGGAAAAGCTGATCGCTCGTGTGACGATTGAGCTCATGGCTGTTCTCTCCGCTTTGTCCACCTTTTTCAAACCTCGTGCACAAACGGGACAACACTAATTCCCTCTCTTTGTTTCCCCTCTTCCTCCATCTGTCTGTCCCCTCGCCCAGAGTTGACTTTCTGGTTCCACGTGAAGGAGCATCTGAATCGCCACGAGCTGCAGCGCTTCTACTCCCTGCGCCACATCTCGTCCGAGCTGGGCCGCGGCCGCGCCTGGCTGCGCTGCGCCCTCAACGAGCACTCGCTGGAGCGGTACCTGCACACGCTGCTGGCTGACCGCCTGCGCCTGGGGTTAGTACACACACGCTGTGTGTGTGTGTGACTTCCTTTTGAGTCCATTTTCACATGTTCTTTCACTTTCAAAATCAAATCCCTTTCACAAGTTCTTTGCATTGAAATGTGTCTCCTCTCTTGTTCCGGATGAAGTTGCTTCACCTCCTCCCTTGTTTTCTAGAACTTACTACGAAGACTGGGCTTTTATTCTGGATGAGGAGAGGGCCAGCATGCTCCCCACCATGGCTGCAGGTGAGGATGTGTTTTCTGACTAAAAGTACTACACACACAACACAGTGTTGCATGTTATGCCAACTTATAAGGTTAATGTGTTCACGGGAGGCCTGTGCTCTAATGTAGGGGTTTTAAAATGTGAACAGTAAGTATTTTACTAATTAGTTCCATGTAATGTGACATTAGCATGAACGTAGAAGTTTGTACGCTGAGAATATTAGCACGTTAGCGTGCTAACGATAACCTTAAAGCTCGAAACAGACCCGGGGGAAACTCCCTTGGAATGAAAGCCGTCCCTCTTGGGCCATCCTCACGTCATCAGTGTCCATACGTTTCATCCATCCACATCATCCACACCCTCCGCTGTCTAATGAGCATCACGGCCTCGCTCTGGCTGAGGTCCGAGGCGCCGTGGGAACACACGGACTGCCGTTGCACTTGTTTACTGCGGCTGGATTGAACCCTGTTGGTGTTAATGGCCGAGGCTCTCGCTGCTGAACTATAGATGAGCCAAACTCTGTTGAGCACAAACTGTGAAATATTGAGAGTATAAACCACTGATCTCACGCCAGCGCTCTTCCTCCCTGTTGGTGCGCGGGCAGATAGGCAGCGATCTCCTCTGGGGGGGCCGGAAACAGCTTACACAGCACTTTGCAGAAGTTGAAAAGCTTCGTATGATTTTTAACAAGGCTCATCTTTCTCTTTCTGGTGCGGCCCCGCAGGTCTGAACTCCATCCTGTTCGCCATCAACATCGACAACACGGACCTGAACGGCGGGGCGACGCGGGGGGGCGGCGGCGGCGGCTCATCGGTGTCCCACCTCCTCAAGGAGTCCACGCAGGGCATCGGCAGCCTGTGGAAGGAGTCCACCCAGGGGGTCAGCAGCCTGCTGCGCGAGATCGGCACCGCCACCTCCGTGGTGCCCGGCTTCACCCCCCGGGGGGGCGGAGCCTCGGACCCGCTGCCCGTGCTTCCTCGCAGCAGCTCCGCTGGTAGGAAACCGCAGTGTTTGACGCAGGCTGGGTTCGTTTTGCTGCAACACACGCGGGGGGGAGGGGGGGGAGGGGAGTCATCCATAATACAAGACCGTAGCGGTGCAAGAAATACTCAGCTGCAGCATTTCTTTGGGGGGCGCTTTTTCTTTCGCTTCAGTCGGGAGCTTTTTTTGTAATTGATACACAAGCTGCAAACATTTTCCTCCAAACTTTGCGTACGTGACGCTTTTCGGGTGAACTATCTCCTTTGTCTTTTTAAGTTATTTCCGTCACAAGGAGGGACACGTGCTGCGTTCCAGCACTTCGGCTTGCCGTATATTCGCTGGAGGAATGTTTGTGTAGCCGAAAGCGTCACGGAACCAGCAACCCGCAGTGGAACAACACTTGGTTCCCTCGGAGCGTGGATAACAAATGCGCTGGCAGAACAAAGTGGATGCAGCGCAAGGCGTCTGCAGCAGAGCGCTGCGGCAGTGATGGAAGTCCCTCATGAGATGAATACGCTTCTGTGTGGCTTCCTTGTTTGACCTCGTTTAGCCTGCGGAGCCTTTTCTCTCTTTCTGTTTCCGCTCAGTGGGATGAACAAGCTTTTCACTTTGAACCGTAAAGCTTGTCCGGTGGGCTGATTGTAGATTCTGAGATGCGCATTCAGAAACCCGTTCAGATTGTTCGCCGGTGGGAGACGCGCTAATTCCCCGCCGGGCCTTTTTTGTTCTGAAAAGGAAGGAGAGAGCCACGGGAAAGCGCCTCTTTTTAAAGTCTTAATCGCAGTAAACTGAAGACGCTGACGGCGACATTTCTCAAACTTGCCGCGGTAACACGTTGAGGCCACTAGTCCAACCAGTTCAATTTCAAGGTAGAAATTGAGGATTTTCTATTTCTTTCCCCACCCAGACTCCGGGCTGAGGAAGGAGCGCAGGAGGAAAAAGAAAATCACCAACATCATCTCCTTTGACGACGACCTGGACGGAGGCGCTGAGGATGAGGAGGAGGAGGAGGGAGAGGAGGAGGACGCCCAGAAGAATGCGGCGATGAGGAAGAGCCACGCGGCCCCCGCTCAGAGCAGCGGGGAGGAAGCGGTGGACTTCTCCGAGTCGCCCGCTCAGAACGGCTTGGCTGAGCCGGGCATCATCAGCTGGGTGGGGTCACCCCACCCTACTCGTACTCCACCTCCTACTACTCCTCCTTCTCCTCTGCCCGACAGGAAGAGTATAGACAATGAGGAGGAGGAGGAGGAGGAGGAAGAGGAGATGATGTACAAACCCAGAGCACAAACCCAGGAGGAGGAGGAGGAGGAGGAGAGAAGCAGCTCTGATCAGTGAGTTTAATGACTATAGTTGATGGTTATAAAAAGTATAAAGGGAAAACTTGCCAGAGAAATGAGCATTGGGACAAATAACCTTGGCGCTTGTTCATTACAAGCACGTGAGATCATAAAGGAATCCGTTCTTAATTAAAAAATGCTCATATTTTTGTTTCACACAGTTTTATGGGCTGGGTTCTCTGATAAATGGCTGCTGGAGGTGATTAGTAGGACACAACAGTCAGTTTCCTCTGGGCACATTAAGCGTGAACAAATCAACCACCATTATAAAAAGAGGAGATAAACCAAAAACGTGTCTTTATTTTCCAATATACAATGCAGGTAAACAGAGTCCGGTCCATGAAACTGCTGCTATAAAAACAAACCCAAATTTAGAACAAGACTCAAGTCTATCTATCTCTATCCATCTCACCAAAACCATGGCGATGATTAGACCCCCCCCCCCCTAAGCATCACGGGAGAATCCTCAAGCTGTCCGTCTCTCGTTTCCAGGGCGGCGGTGGTGGGAAGTCTGCCCAGTGTGTCCACGTGGAGCCCCCTGCAGGCCATGACCCAGTGCAGGAGCTCGGACATCCTCATTCCTCTGAACCCCGCGGACTCCCAGCCAGGTGCCGTGCTCCTCCGAACCGCCGAGCCCAAGAGCTGCAGGCCTTACCCACAATCCCGCACCTTCACCTCCTGATGCACTCTGTTCCCAGATCAGTCTTCTATCTCCTGAGTGCTTTTAGCCTCCAACCACACTCCGTTTGCACAGTACCTGATTTACATTGCATCCATTTATTTATTTTATTGTGTGTATGAACCAAGAGTTTTTTATTACAAGTTGAACTTTTGCAGGTCCACCAGCGTATTTTATGATTCTGTAATGCAGCGGCTTCTTCTGGCCTGCAGTCAGGGATCAAATACCTATGAGATGGAAATGACGGGACTTTCTCTGTTACTGCACACCTTCACTTTCACTTTAATTTGATCCCAGTGTGCTCCGTGGAGGACGCGGCTGCGTTTCCTGCTCCGAGGGAGTCGGCGGGACCGGTGGGAAACGGCGAGGGCGGCCGATCGCTCCTCTCATTCAGGTGAGACGTCGAATCTTAATCTTTAGTTTTAAAGGCAAACCGTTCATCAGATTTAGTCGCGGGACACGGGACGATCTGCTCTCCTCACGAAAGTGTTCTGTCGCAGCATGGAGTCCAGTCCACCGGCGCAGGCTGCTCCGCTCTCCAGGGTGCTGCCGACATCGGGGCTGCCTGAGTCCATGACAGTGGGTGAGTGATTCTCCTTCTGCCCTCACCCGTGCGCCTCACCTTCACCCCCCCCGCGCTCTCTGCCTCTTCCTGTCGTGTTTGTTCCCAAACCGGTTTTGTGTAGCGAATCATTGCTTCAATGGCGAAAGTGAGCTGCCGCGTGAATAAAATCAAACGGGACAAATGATCTTTATTGGGTTTGGTTCCTCCTGAGCTTTCGCCAGACGGAAATATCATCTTGCAGCGTGTTTCCCAAGAAGTCTGTCATCATAATGAATCCCGTGGAAGTCCTGGCACGTCGTCGTCTGGAAATTTCACCAGCAGCTGTCATCTGTAGCAAATTCAATCAGACCGTCTGATTGTTATTTTCGAACCCGGTTGTTTTTCTGCGCGGCGAAAGGGATCTAATTGATGCCCGGCGCCTTTCACTTCCACCACATTTTCTGAGCTGAAGATGATCCACCAGGTGCCACTGTTGGTCCAGCGTACGCACATGTTCCTAAAGCAGGGCGGGAGAACGATTAGCCCTCTCTGGGAGGAGGTCACGGGGTCGTGGAAAGAGCTACTGGATGCTATAAAAAGCAGCTGAACATCTCTGTTATGCTCGCAGAGACACCGGTCTTGGAGATCCACAAAGGCCATTTTAAGACTTAAAACTGCAGATGGGTTTGAAGGGGGGTTCACGCTGAAATACTGTAAAGGTCGGCTTTTGGTGTCAGTTCCTGCTGCTGCGGCTCTCCAGACTTGCACCCAAACCTCTCATGGGCAGAAATCCATTCTGATGGAGGCGGAGATGCACATTTTAAAGCCTGCGGTCAACTCAATGGACCAGAACGCAACGCGGCCCAAACTAATTTTGCAATTTGAGAAAATGGCTGTGATTGGGGGAAAAAAAAATTTGCTCTGGCTTCGTTGCTTTTGCTCTCTCTGCCTACTCGAGTAAGTCATAGTAACACGTTAGGAGCGCCTTCCCTGAGGCGCAGTAAGAAGAATCAGGAAACATTTATTGCCATAATATGTTAGACATATAAGGGAATTGACTTGGCGGTTGGAGGAACAAGACTCCTTGAGGGAAATGAATCTTTCTGCTTGAAGTCTTTGTGTCATGTGAAAGAAGAGTTTAGGTTGAGGGATAGTCACTCAAAAGAACATGTATTTTAAGCAGTTTTCAAGTTAAAGGGGCCTTCAACCAGTTTCGCACATGAAGCTTAGTGAACCATCGGTAGTACCAAAAGTGTTTTCTGTGGTTTATGGATGAAGATTTTCAAAGTCCACTTGTGCTAGAAACCCTCAGTTTGAAGGTTGAGAGGTTTGAAAGGAGTTGGTGGTCAGGAGGTCGCTAGAGGTCAAACTGAAAGACTTCTGAGATGCATCATGGGTATTATAGCATCCAATATTTTTTTGGCAGCTTCGGGGACTAGAAATCACGATGAGCATGTTGATTAAGTCATGAATCACAACGAGCAGTTTGTGCATCTGGCAGAGAGTAATAAGACTTCAACTTTTAATACATCATAACTGTTCTAAGCTGCTGTAACCGTTGACTTTTAATGGCAAGGTTTCTTATAGGGTTTATACTTGGTGGATTTCTGAGGTGTGTGTGTGTGTGTCTGGGAGAAAGCCCTCCCTCCGTGAGTTCCTTTCGGCCTGACAGCGTGCGAGGCCGAGCATTGATTGGCGAGTACGCAGTCTATAATTCACAAGACGCATCGATTACATGGCCTCGCTCTCTGCTAATGCGTCTATTATTGGAACCATTGTGTTGGGGAGCGCGCACACGCACACACGCACACACACACACACACACACACACACAAGTTGGCCCCACTCTAACGTGCCCTTTTGCTGTGTTGCTAATGGTTTGCCTGTAGCCCCCCGCAGTGGACGTGTGGTCCGTGGTCCTGCTGGTGTGGAGAATAGACTGTCACCATACGAGACTTCCTCCTTTCTCCCCTCCTCTTCATCACCCCCCCACTCCCTTTTTCTCCCCCAACCAGGCTCTTAGCTCGGGGCTGGAGGAGACCTACTTGTGTGTGTGTGTGTGTGTGTGTGTGTAATGGTGGAACACAAAGTGCAGGGTAGATTAACTCGGTGTCTCGTGGTTGTTATTTTTGGAAGTCCTGATAGCAGCCTATTTAGGGGCTTCGAAACCTTCATGTGCACCGCCAAGCGTAACTATGGAGATGAGTTACGTTGCCGCCGCTGAGCCCGCCCCAAATCCGCGCTTTACATCAGCGCGGAGATTAACACCAGATGTCGGCCGACGCGCGGAAAACGGCAGAGGAGACTTGAGACCGGAGTTGGCGCTCATTGATGTTTTGTTTATTTTGACCCGGTTCCAAAGCAAAGAAAATGCCGAGTAGCGATGCAGCTACTTAATTCAAATAAATCATTCTGGGTTCACCTGCCAGATATAATGTGGTTTTCCCGCAGTGATGCCGGAATCATCGATGTTTGCACTCTGCCCCTTTTAAGCCGCGCTGAGCGGAAGTTGCTTTTCCATATTTTCCTTCCCAATACCTGCACTTGCGTATCGGCCGACAGCGAGCAGTGATCCAGTATCCGCACCAATACAATAACTCCTTCTGTTATGTTTATTTACATTGCTATGACAACATCTCCTTCAAACAGCTGGATTTATCCAAGTTACTCGCACTCAGCATTATTTTACAAGATTATATTTGAAAGAAATGTCATTATTTAACTTTATACAATACTGTTTTCCTGAAGTGATCTCGTACTGATTTAAACTCCATTTATGTTAGCTCAATAACCAAAACTAACAACTAACTAGCTGCTAACAAGCTTTCCTTTGGAGCTGATGGCATGATGGTGTATCCGTGCGTGGACTCTTCGTCGTCTCGGCATGCAGATTGGCTTAAAAAGAGTCAGACCATCGGCACCAGCAGGCCAAATGTTGCCCATTCCGGCGATGTCTGTCCGTCATCCCAGATGACCCGTTGTAATCACTTGACTTCACCATGTGTCCTTTAGAACATGTTGTAACAACTTTGGTGATCTTCCTCTACGTCAGGAAGACGTAGCTACTGCTGCATACTTTGCTAATTAATCAGCATTGTATTACCTCCCCCTCATCATTTAATAGCATCATTTCATGCAACAACTCTGAAAACACCAGTGCTGCACATAATGTGCATTGTCCCCAAAACATAATTCAGTCAGGCGACGACGTTTGGATTTATTCTTTATTCTGGGGTTTTCAAAAACAGCTGATCTACGGCGCCGGCTTCCGCTCCCCGGCGTGGAGTCTGAGCGCCTCGCAAGATCTCAGTGATCATAACCGCTTCGGTGAAATATCAGAGCGCATTACCCGGGCAATAGTTGTGGGTGACAGCTCTGTTGCACGCTTCTGAGATATTGTTTAATATTTAATTTTTGAATAAGTCAGAGCAACCTCCTTTAAATCAGAGGTGGATGTCGGCGACAGCCCATAATATGTTGTTATGGGCAAACGTCAGCTGAATACATCAGTGAATTCAGACGAGGGCTTCGGCTGCTTTGGCTGTTAAACGCGATGGAACCGCCGGCTTCTGAGATGTACGAGCCACGCGGACGGAGGGGACGCCGTTTCCCTCGGCCTCCTCCGTCCGATCCATTAGTTCGTTGTTGTTGTTGTTGTGATGTTAGATTCATCTTTTGAGGATGCGTAGTTTCAACGCCATCGCAGCGTTTCTTGACTGGCATTTATCTCGTATTGGCTGGTATCTCCACAAAAGCGCGCTCAACTTGATCCGTAAGAGACGAATGTCACTGTGCAGAGCCTCCGACGGCTGGAGAAAGTAAACAAAACAGATTTTAATCAAAGCCGTTCATCTGCAGGAAGGGACCAAAAAGTGCAGCATGCAGATTCTGCTGCTTCCACATTTGAAAGAGCGTGCCGTCTCAGTTGATATCGCAAATCGCCGTTGGTGGAGTGTGTGTATGTGTGTGTGTGTGTGTGTGTGTGTGTGTGTGTGTTGTTATGTATCAACAATCTCACTCTGTTTTCTTTCATCGGCAGTGGAGTTGCGTCAGGCCATCGTGGCCATGATGAACAGGAAGGACGAGCTGGAAGAGCAAAACACGTACGTTTGGATATATTCTCCTTATCTGCAGCTCACACACACACACACACACACACACACACACACACACATTCCGACTGGAGGGAGACTGCAAATGACCTTTCTGTATAAATTGTCAGCTGTTTTTTCTTTTTTGCCGACTTCGATGCCAGAAGACTGATTTATTATTATTATTATTATTTTTTTAAGCATCAAGTCACTAGAGACTGCTGTGATTTATGCAAATCAACAGCCACTAAAAGAAAAGCGTCGCCCGGCACGCAGTTCAATTAAAGTCTGTCGTAATGACACTGAAAAAAAACACCTTTTGAGATTAATAAATGTGAATTTTGTGCCAAGCCGTATTTAGATCTTCATGATACACTGATTTGTATTTGGGAAATTAGATAACAGCGACACTTCACAGATGGCTGTTGATTAAGTGTTTTTGTATCCGAGCAGAGTGTGACTGCAATTAAAGGAGCTTTATAATGTTTATCCCATCCACTGTTTATGAAAATAACGTGTCACCCGACTTGTGATCCCCTTGGTGTGTTGGACAGGTCTCTTCGCAGCCTGCTGGACGGGGAAATGGAGCACTCGGCGAGCCTGAGGCAGGAAACCGATTGGCTGAAGAGGAAGCTGGCGGAGCTGGAGGAGAGACACACAGCCAAGGTCCAGGCTCTGGCCAGGTGAGAACCAGGACGCGCAGCGATGATGTCAATCTCAGAGGAGGAGCGATGAGCCATCTCGCTCCTCCTCTGAGATGCTCGTGTGAAGCAGGGACCGGGGAGGCGGTGACGGACAGCGTCACGTTAGCAAGAGGCAGCGAGCTGACAGCGAGTCGGCCATATTCTACACTTGAGATATCGCACCAATCAAACGGCGAGGCTTTGGATTCAAGGCGCTTTCCTCGCGTTTCCAGATCCCTGCCCGTCAATGCAGGTCTAATGGTGCACGGCTGGTAAGGATAGAAATGATTTATACATGTTTTTAACACACTAGGTCAGAATCAATCTATATCCGGAAGCTAAAACTGCTTTCGGAGCAACTCTATTCATGAAGAAAAGTGGCAGCGTTTCAAATGTCGGACCTCCTGTCGTTCCTCGGAAAATGATTTGAGTCACTTCAGCGTTCACAATCGGCCGCCTCTGTGCCAGAATTCACCCGTCGAGTCCTGAGCCCCTTTTTAAGCGGAGGATTAATTATCCCTCAGCACTCTAAACTGGACAACCCTGCAACTCGGCGTCCAGATTGTGGCCTCCGATGAAGGCGAGAGACCAGCTGGGACCGATCCAGTGACTGGCGTGCGGCGTGCAGCGACTGGTTAAGCTTCTGTTCAGCCGCGGCGACGTGCAGGAGATCGCAAGTTTTCCAACAGCGCGAGAGGTTGCAAGAGAGATAGCGAGAGAGAGGCGACATAACAGAGGCGAAGTGGTGGCCTCTCTATCCTCGCCGTGACGCACATCGTGCTCGTCCCAACGCGGCCAAACGCACGCGCTGAGACACGCGAGCGCCCGTTCTATCGGCCGCCGCTAAATCTGTGCAAGTGCTGCTTTCCCCTTCCCCTGCCAAATCTGCCTCGATCAATGGCGGCTATAAATACCACTGAAGGAGCCGCTAGCCACTGCGTGAGCGCCGGGAGCTGTCGGCGGCGATCGCCGGAAGAGGCCGCTGGCGAGGGTTGCCATGACTCCCACAATCCCCAACGAGTCCTAATCGGAAGCAAGTAACCCGGCCTTAAAATCTGACACCGAACCGTGGCGTCCTAACACAGCTCTCAAACCCGAGGGGTGTGTGTGTGTGTGTGTGTGTGTGTGTGTCCTGAGCCCGGCTGTACGCGGGGGTGGCGGAGGATGAGCGAGCCGCCACAGATAGATTCTGGCTGACGTGGCGGCGGGCAGAGGGGAGTGGGCTAAAGATGAGCCCCGCTGCTCGCTCGCCGAGTTACTCACGCACAAAACAAACTGGGACGTGCAGCGGGACCCTCGCTCACACGGGCCTCCCGATATATAACGGCAACGCACGGCAGCCCACGTCCTCGACTGCCGCCAGACGGCCGTCACCGAGGGCCCACGCGCGCCCGGAAGAACTCCTTAGATGTCGGAGGTGAACATCGAAACGTTTGTGGCGATTGGTAATATGACAACGAGAACGCGGCAGGTCGACTCCGAGATGAGGGAGGAAAAGTCAAAAGCAAAGCAATTCATTGAGAAAAAATTCAGCTTCCTACAAAAAAAATGTCTGAAAGATTTTCAGTATCACCTACAAAACACTACCTTTGTATATTTAGGGGAAAACTACTCATGCTGATTTATGCTCGACACAATCCTAATGTGTTTAATGTCAAGTAGAACACCAATACAGTCCTGGCTCATAGGAAATAATCACACACACTGATTGATTTGATACAAATTGTTCAGCCCTACTTTAGCTGTGATGGATCGTTCCAAACTACACGTTTACTCCCCGGGACGTCTGGGACAATCAGATGGTCACGCCACCCCTCCCCCCCCTCCCCCCATCCCCCCACGCTCGCTGTTTTCTTTCTGTGTGAAGTCCATTATGTCTCTTTCTGCAGTGCTGCGGCTTTAGCAGCCTCGCCCTGCACCCCCGGGTGGTCTCGGGGGGGTTCGTGTGGTTTACGGCTCTCAGCAGTGGAGCAACATGAAACGAGAGTGAACGCTTGGAAGTTGTCATTTCTTCTCTTCTCTTTCTCAGAAGAGGCTGAGCAGTAAATTGCACTGAGGAGCTTTAGTGCGACTGAGCCGTCTCTTTGTCCCTCACATTTACTGCCTCCCAACCAAGTCAGATCATACCTGAAGAACTTTAGCTTTAGTGGGGATGGGGTGGGGGGGCGAGGGGGGTCAGTGGGTGTAGTTAAACTGTTCGCTTCCCTCCTGAGATGCTCTTTCCTACATGCTTCCTCTCTTTGTAATAGCCTCTTGCAGTATTTGCTCTGCTCAAAACACTCCTACAAACTGCACCGACTTTCGTTCGTTCGCTCGAAAATATTTACAATGTCTTCATCTCGCCGACGCACGCCGCTTCCCGATCTTGCAATTTTGTTAAATATGTCTCCAAGGCACACAGTCTTTCTTTCGCTTGCTCTTTCTGCTTTTTGCACAAAAACACTCTCTCTCTCGTCTCTCTCACGGAAGAAGACGCCCGCGTGGTTTTAATGCTTCTCCTCACAGCATTCGCACAATTAACTTTTCTGGGTCAGACCGTCGCCCTTAATGAGAAGAGGGGCCCTGGCGTCTGGTCCCACATCAGCTGGACGCAGGATGCAGTTTTAAGTAGCAGAGATGCTGAGCAAGTGCTCGACTCCGGACGCGCTCATTTAAAAACTTCCACGGTCCCCCGAGGCAGGGAAGACACTTCAAGTTTCAAGATGACTTCTGAACACTCGCGAGGGGCAAAGCGCCAAGCGGCGTTAATGGATGGCCCTCGATGGGAAACGGCGCCAAAGCTGCACTGCGAGAAAAGGTTGTGCGATGTTGTCGCTCCCAGGGGGCTTTGTACTTTAGATCAGTTTGGTAGCCATCATTTACCTTCTGTCCCGTGGGTCCAAGTAATGGTCGCCCACTAAAGTGAGTTTGAAATGATGAAGTCGCCAAGGGGCGTCGAGGAAGCGGCGGCCCGAGTGGGTCTTTAATAGCATTTCGGCTTTCCAACTGTCCGGATGCAATTTAAACACTGGTGGTGTACTCGCTGGCTCAGATATATGAAGCTACGATTTCCGACATTTACCGGTAATGTTTGTCTTTGCAGTGGATAAATTCAGTCCCTCCACAGCACAGAAACATCTGGTCGATTGGTGGTTCTCCTCCTGAGGGTCAGCGCTGAGAGAAAACATAAGTGGTGTTAAACACGACAAATAAAAGCTTTCATCTCCGCAAAGTTATGTTTCAACCGTCCTATCGGGTTGGTCGAAATCCCCTTTATTCGGTCCTATGGAATGAAATGTGACAACAGATATTCATGGATCCTTTGATGAGCCTCTGGCTGTTAATGGTTTGACTTCATCCGGTGAAGTGTGTGAGATCTACGCCGTAGATTGGTCTCCTGCCATGCGTCTCCAGACATTTGGATGCAGACTTTATCTAAAAACCTATTTTAAATGAGGGAGCAGTCTGAGGAGGGAAGACGAGCACAGCGCCGGTCAGATCCATGAACTCGTAGTTTACTTCGTTAATAGTTTCCGGTTTCCTTCATTCTCAGAGTGGTTCTGTGGATTTGCAGCCATTCATGGTCAAACGTTGTGTAACAGGGATACTTCCCATGATTTAGTCTATTGTATATCTAGGGTTATAACAGTAAATAAATAAGGACTAATGTGGTGGTTTACCTAAACGCTTTGGAATCGATGCTTTTGTCTCCTTCTTTTCAACATCTAGAGAAAAGCAAACATTTGCTTTCCCGGCCTCTGAAAAGTCAGGGTTGCTATTGTACTGTTGTTACAACTCAATTAAACCTCTATTAAGCCTAAATCTGTGGCATGGACAAAAGATCTCACTTTGAGGGCCATTTCGCACTATTTCCTGACAAATTATATGTTGTCAAAAATAATTAACAGTATACTCAAAAATGGATTGAATTGTCATTTGCAGCCCTAAAGGGGGTCGTCAGGTTAACAGGCTTAAGAGACCGCGTGAGCCTGAACTCGTGATGCAGCGTTTTCTCTCCACGAGCAGATTCATTGAGGAATGAAACGTGTGTTCGATCTGCCACGGGACCGCGTGAGCCGCCGTGGGAAGCCCCTCCCACACGGGTCTGTCCGCGCCGAGCAGGTGCGGCGGCCGCGGCGTTCCCGCCTCACCTGCTCATTTACATAATCCCACTCGCAAGAAACATCCGCAGACTGCAGCCTGCGCGCTTTTCCCCCAGATTTCCCCGAAGACCCCTGGTGGTGTGGCGGCCCGTAGGGTTGATCCACGCCGGCGTCGGGATTTAGGCTCCGCCTCCGTCGTTTGTCAAAGGCTGCTCAATGAATCCGCAGTCGCCCTCAATAATAAAAGCTTTCGATATCTAGATGGGCTGATTAGATTACCGATAATTGCCTTTTTAATGGACAAACTACTTTTTTTTTTACCAGTTTTCTGTTCTGCAACGAGCGAGCGCATTGAAACCTCGATGGCGTCGGACTGATCAATAATTCAGCAAACTGCTCATTATCAGGCGGCTGAAACCCCAAGAAGGAATTGAAGTGTTGTTTGTTGAGAGAATCATTTATTCGGAGCAATGAGGGTTGACGTGAATAACGGAAATGAAACGATCGTCTGAACAAAGATGACTGAGCAAACAGAATTATTTCGCCTCGGCTGGAGAACTTTGGGGAATTCTTTTCTATCTGCGAGCCATTCGCGCTGTGGACTTTGTGATCGGAGGCCTCTTTAATAAACGCCGTGTCCGTTAGCTGCTTTGATTTTAGCTTAAGGAACACGCTGTTGTACATATAGGGTCACTCTAATAAAGGTGATATTAAAGGCAGCGGTAAAATTAATTACATGGTAAATGACACCGGATCCCCAGGTGGATGTTTGGCTCTTGGTCGGCAGATTGCATCGCCAAGTGAACGCGTGAATCCGCTCTTTGGGGCGGCCGTCGGTGTCTCCACCCAGCTGGGCTGCTGGTTATTGGACTTGGACAGTCGAGATGGCATTCTGTGGCTCGTCGGGGCACATTTTTGTAACAATTGGGCATTTACCCCGAATCATTGAGCTGCATTTCACTGCGTCTGTTCCTACTCAGGACTCGCATGCAGCTGCTGACGTGACAAATGACTATTCAGTACCGTCTGTGATCTTTTTATACACTTGACAACTTCATGAACTAAAATGTAACTTATTGGACTGTCTTTTAAATGTGTTTAATTTAATTTAATACAAGTATGAAAGACTTTCGTAAGGATTTAGGTTTGCTAATAAAACAGACTAAGGCCTCTTCTCAGTATTGAACACCCTCCTCGGGTTTTGTCGTTAACTTATTTCCAAAACATTTATGAGCACATCTCCGCCGAACACAACATTGGAAGCAGTGCTTTTTGGGTGTCTACGTGTCATCTCCGTCACCTGGAGGCTGAACACAAAGGCGCTGAAGGAACTGAGGTGTCGAAAATACGCTTTGTCACTTTGCGCGCGATAGCGTCTCTCCTGTGACGAGCTGTCAGTGATGACTTTTTTTTTCTTCTTCTAAATGCACCAGTCTGAAAATAGTCTGAATATTAAGGACATTTGAAGTTATAAAGTCACGCCTTCAACAAAACGCTTGCCTACGATGTAATGCAGTTCTACTGTTCCCTCTGGTTAAGTGTGTGTGTGTGTGTGTGTGTTTTGCAGGGAGAACGAGGTCCTGAAGGTCCAGTTGAAGAAGTACGTGGCGGCGGTGCAGATGCTGAAGAGGGAGGGAGGCCATGGCAATGATGGTAAACCACACACACACACACACACACACACGCTGCATCATCCTGACCGACCGCCTTCCATCTATTCTGCTCTGAAACAGAAGAGCTTGTAGATGAAAATTGAGGTCATCAGTTTCATCCGGATCCCCGCTCAGTTTTCGTCTCCGGGGTTCAGATGACCAAGCTTGCTTTTCACGGCACAAAGCCCCGCTCATAGTCTGACTCGGCCTCTTTCTTTTTTTTCTTCCTTTTTTCGGGGTAGATTCGATAACTTTGACTTTGTTTTTTGTGTCGCCGGGGGACGCAAGCGGCGCTCTGTGTAAAGACTGAGGAGATAAGCTCCTGCTGTATCAAAGGCAAATAAACCGAACAAGGCAGATTATAGGGGGCCACATAATGGCTAATTGCATTTTGGGGGATAGAAGGGAGTGCGGTGATGTGTGACACCCTGCAGGGTTTATGTGGTTGTATGTTTTTGTTAAAAGGCAGAAGGGACACGTAGAGCTTCTTAATATCAGGTTTACCAAGTCGAGGTCATAATAACAAACTGGTTTCTGATATAAATCCTATTAAGAACGCTGCATGTCTTCTCATTTATTTATCCAGCCGGAGGTAACAAATGGTTCACTACGACAGAAAGTTTGTCAGAATATCAGTTCGTGATGAAAACGCTGACTCCTCAGACGGCGCAGGCCAACAAACGCACAAACAAAGAAACCGCTACGGCAAATGTGATGGGCCTTTTCACGCCATATGGACATTCCCAACCCGATAGCATGGTCACATGGCAAAAGCTGTGGTAGTTGGCATTATGTCAACCGGGTAAAAAATATGAAATAAAAAAACAAATTGCTCACTTTATTGAGAAAGTAATAACGCTGCTTAGTGTCAAAGGGCGTTTCCTCCCGTGTCAGAGGCGGCCGTTGGGAGATGACCGCTGCGTGAGAAGACACACACATTATCAGGAATTCGCCATCACCCGGCTCAACCGCCGCCGTTCCGGCGCCGCTCTTGTTTGTCTTTTTGGACCGCCGGCCGCTGTCTTGAATTTTTCCATTTCTACTCCCGTCTCCGTCCTCATCCGCCTCGTCTCTCCCTCTCCGCTGAAACGCACGCCGCCGCCCTCATCCTGACAGCCGCATCCATAATTCCATCTTCGCCGCAGCGGCGTCTAAATGGTTTCACCCCCCCGCCTCTGTCTTCTCCTGCTAATGATCTGCCTCGTTCCATCACACTTTGATGTCGACTACCACACTGTGTGTGTGTGTGTGTGTGTGTGTGTGTGTGTGTGTGTGTGTGTGTGTGTGTGTGTGAGGAATAATGTGTGAGCAGTTTAGGAGGAGCAAAGAGGGTGGGGTCGGGGGTCGGGGGGGGGGATGAATTCATACACCAGCGCTCCTTCTTTCATGTGCGGTCAGCGCGCTTCCCCGTGGTCGGGGCGCGGCCGTTCTGATCTCTGGGGCGCCGCTGACGTCCCACAAGAGACGTCTCTCCTCACGCCGGACGGTGACTGAGAAGCGGCGCGTTTGTGTCGCTGTGTGTTCTTTGGGCAGAATGCGCCAACGCACGCGTAGAGCGTTTCTGGGAGCTCTGGGTCGGCGCACGATGTGCGTTTGTTTGTGTGTTACGTCAGTAAAAGAGACCATTGGACCCCGGAGGAGTTGTAGTGTGACAGTGACAGTCGTGTTTACTGTAAAGCGGAAGAGTCTCTGGGGAGAGACAGTGAGCAGCACGTGTAGAATAATCACACCAGCGCTGACCCACTTTCACACCTCCTGTGGTTCTTACAGAATACAGTTATTTTTTTTTACATAAATCACATTAAACAAATTAGATTTTTTCCAAAATGCACATACAGCATGTATTCTAGGTGCTGGTACAATTTCAGGGCCTTTGCGATGCACTTTGGGTACCTTTTGGACTGTGGGTGAGTGGGGAGCACGGCCGTCCTCCAATCAGAGGGTTGTCGGTTCGATCCCAGGCCCGGCTAACCCGCATGTCGTTGTGTCCTTGAGCAAGACACTTAACCCAACATTGCTCCTGTAGCTGCGACTACAGTGTGTGAATGTTAGTTACTGATGGCAGGTGTCACTGTGTGTGGTTCTCCTGTCATCAGTGTATGAATGGGTGTGAATGGGTGAATGATGTCATGTGGTGTTAAAGCGCTTTGAGTGGTCAGAAGACTAGAAAAGCGCTATACAAGTACAGACCATTTACCATAATTCAATCTGACATCAAAAGTTCAAGTTAGTTTGCATCTTGGTTTGAAAGCCTTTGCTGTGCAACGTCCCCCAAGATGCATTCATCTACCAGATAAAGATTCTTTTCTTTTGCAGCTAGTTTCATCATTTTGCTGTGACACTCACTGTCTGGGGCCACGTCCACATCTCTCGAGGTCATCGCGGTGTCGATTGGTTCCATTGGCGGCCGTCCATCAATGAATCAAATGCTCATAAAATCCACCTGTGTGGTCTGCCTGTGCTCTCTGCTCAAGCTCGCCTGCGCTCAGAACTCACAATAGCCGCACTTTGTTCACGCTTGTATAGTAAGTACAGCAGTGGTGTCGGAGGGAGTCCTGAAGGGACGATCTGTCCCCAGAGTGGAGCTAATGCCGCTAACTGCTATCATTGGAAAAGAGCTGGCTGAACACTGGGCTTTTTGGTTGCCAAATGAAGAAGAAGAAGAAAAAGTTACCCGGTGAAGCTTTGTCCAGTGCCTGAGACACACAGGAAGACGTGACGTGAGGCAGCCGGCCTGAAGCCCCACGGCGCCGCTCTAAAGGGGCCGAGGCTCGAAACGAGGGCATCGACTGAATTAAGAAAACCGCAGTTTCCTCAGAGAAGCCCGCGCCGCTTTGTCCTCAGCGGAAGCTCCTCGTCTCTCGGGACATAAAGTTTCAGGGCGTCTCGGCCACCCCCGGGGGGGGGGGGGGGGGGGGGGGGTTTAATGGCTGGCTGCTTGAATGGCTGCCGTTTGACTGACTGCTTTACCCAGGGGGGGGCTCCCTTCCCTTCCCCGAGGGAATAGTCACCGAACCTGGGAAAACGTGTTTCCCCTCGTCCCTCCCACGTGGCCGATTGCTCCTTATGCTTCCCCACCACGATTAATCGGAACGGTGTCGCTGCTGCACTGACGTGACGCTTTCGTCCCGTCTCTGTGTGCGCGTTTAATTTGTCCGCAGGTGAAGCCGCCGCGGACGGGAGCTTACTCATCCACACTAAGGAAACGGATTACATGGCCGCTCAAAACCCAATAAGCTTCCGTTGTTTGCCCCCCCCCCCCACCCCCCCCACGCCAGCCAGCGGCCTAATGACCGAATGAGAGGCATTTGTCATCGCTGCCCGTCCTAATAGAAGTGTGTGTCTTATTCATTACACACACAGATCTGCGCTTATTGTCCCCCTTGCAGACGCCTCAGGGGGGGTCGGGCCTCCTGGTCCTTGTTTATGTGCCCACTCCGGACTACAAAGTTTCAAGATCGGTTAACGTGTTCATAAAAACTTTGACTGTGTGTAGACGGAGTCTCCAGCGGCTGTTAACAATATGGTGTGTGTGTGTGTGTTATTGTGGAGGTGGATTTTCATTACTTGTTAACTAATGAGTTGCTGAGTGTGTTCAGGGTTTAGAGCGAGAAAAGCAGGTCACGGTGGAGGGGGGGGGGGGGGGGGTCATTATTACGCTAATGTGTTTAGGTGTGTGTTTCGTCGGGGCATATGGGTGCACCTTCAAATACTGCACAGTGTTAATTGTCATTTTGCAGACGAGTCGCATTGTGTGTGTGTGTGTGTGTGTGTGTGCGTGTGTGCGAGGCCTAAATTAAACTGTGCATTAGTGCAGGTAGGTGGGTACGAAACCGCTGTAAGTGGTTTATGTTATGAGGTTATTTACGTCCCGGTGGGCCGCGCGGAAAGTGCAAACCATGAGTCATTCCCCGTGTGAACTGAACTTAATTGTGCCCACGCTTTCAGCCGCCGATCGCAACACGCTGGCGTTGTTTGGCCTCCGGGGTCTCAGTCCATCATGTCGGGCGTGTTTACCAGGTGTTTACCAGAAGGTGCGAGGGGACTTTGATTTGTTCGGCGGAGGGCGGTCCGTTTGCGCTGCTCGTTGACCCCGGCGCAGGAGAGACGCAGCTCGTCCAGCGGCGAGACGAGACACCCCCCCCCCCACCCCCCCCACCGCGCTCAGGTGGTTTAGCGTGGGGGGAATTCATGCCGGTACCTCGCCAGCCGTGCCCCTGCGTGCTCGGCAGGTGTGTGTGACAGATTTCAACACCTGGACGGATCCGTGTTAATGAACATTCCAGGTGGCATCTCGTCCTCTCTCAGACGAATATTGGAGTTTATTTTGCTGTAAAAGATGCATTTACTGTTCAAAGCCCTCTTGAATGTTCCCTGCTTACATACCAAACAGGTGGGTCCAACTAAAGCTAAGATCTCTGACTTGTTTCAACTATGAAATCATCTTCAAAAAGGATCACAAGTACGGAGGGATTTTTCAAGCTTACAGCCAAACCGAGACATAGAATATGAGTCAATCGCAGGATGGAAGGTTCTAGTATTCATGCCCGCGCCTTCCTCTCAAAGCTCTGTAATGGAGTGAGGCGTCTGTCTCTGAGAGTGGATTAAGTAGAGAGAGCGCCTGAAGCCGAGGAGATGGAAGGGGGGGGGGGCGGGTTGGAAGCTCGTCGGCCGCCTGCTTCTGGAGATTCACCTCTTCTCTCGCCTCGGGGTGGTTTTTGAATATATACATACACACACACACG
The DNA here is from genome assembly GCF_964276395.1 of Gasterosteus aculeatus. Classification (NCBI taxonomy): domain Eukaryota; kingdom Metazoa; phylum Chordata; class Actinopteri; order Perciformes; family Gasterosteidae; genus Gasterosteus; species Gasterosteus aculeatus. Next base: position 7,386,841 of record NC_135692.1, on the reverse strand, counting down.
CCTCCAGGCCATTATTGTACCTGTCACACAAAGCTTGTGTGTGTGTGTGTGTGTGTGTGTGTGTGTGCGGGTTTGATTTACTGGTTGACATCCTCGTGGAGTCGTTTTTGTTAGAACTTTTCCACTTCATAACGGACTAATGTAACATTTTAGTAGCCTATAAATCCTATCCAGCCATTGGTTGGCCTAAGCTCCGCCCCTCGCCTGTAAATAAACCACCCAGATGGTGACAGCCCAAGACAGAGACAGTCGTCCAGAACCCGGGGTAGTCGACAAACCAACGCGTGGCCTTCCGCTGACCAAGTGAATTCTAAATGATTTAAACTGCACTTTTCATTCACCCGCTCATACAGCGATGGCCCCTCCCTGTCATTTACTGCATGACCACAAGCACTCGGCCCAGAGTTGCCTCGGCTTTTTGCCGGGCCGGAGCGAGGCCATGCAGCGGCTCGGGCTGCGGAGACCAGATACTGCCAGATACTGCGGTTTGACTTTGACGCGTTTTGGCCACAGCGGCGGAGCTGCAAGGTGGTGCGACAGGCGGCTGTGAGTTTCACTAAGTGGCGAAGGAGAGTTTGAGGTGAAGTGCGTGTGTGTGTGTGTGTGTGTGTGTGTGTGTGTGTGTTTTGAATCTCTTCTTTTTAAAGAGGGGTGTTGTTGCAATGCACTGTGGGTAGGAGGGCCGAGGCTTACGGGCCGAGGGGATATTAATCAGAGCTGTGACAGTCCCACACAGAGCTGATAATGAAACTGTTGGAGCATCTGTCTCTGTTTTCCTGTCCCCTCGTAGTGCCGTGTCCGCATGCTAGAAGACATTTAGGTTGGACACTTTCACGCATTCACCCAAAGGTTCAGGCCCTTGTTTTTCTTTTATCAAGTAGAATGCGTAGTGTTTGTGTGAAACAATAAGAAAGGGATCCTCCTGCAAGTTCTAAATGAACCATAAATGAACAGAAGCAGATGTTTCCCAAAAGTACGGCTTGAATGAATTGGTTTGAATGTTGTCATGAGTTGGATTTCTGTTACATTAAATGTTTCTTTTCTGTTTAATTTTTACAATTTGTGACGCCCGATGGAAACTAAACCTCAGACGCTTTGGTATTTGTTTGCTACATTTCATGACGTTGATCAATTACCTCGCAGCGGAAGTACGACGTCGCCGGTCGTTCATCTTCGGTTCGACGGATCGTCTCGCTGTCAATTCCACGACTGTGACCGTCGCAACGTCTGCCTCCCTCGTTATGCATGCTCTTGGTGGCGGCCTTTTTTCTTCTTCTGGTAATGCGTGGTATTAATCCCTGCCGCAGCCTCTCGTCATTGTCATGGCCAGTGTGCGCTCGCTGTCTCCTCCTCCTCCTCCTCCCTGCTCTTGTTCCTGCCATTACGCCAATTACGTAATGGCCGCGTAATCGGTAGCTGTCTTATATTGGGGAACGCGGCACCAGCTCTACGGCGCTTCGTACGAGACGAGTAATTGGTCCCGACCTCGCGCACGGAGTCAGGCGCGCGGAGCTCTGAGCGGCATCCTTGAGCCGATCGCTCCCAGGCTTCCCAGGAGCCGATGCAAAGCTCAAAGTGTGAGCCTCTGGCCTGGGTGAACGCTGCATAATCTTAAACCTTAATAGAATTTAAAACGCTGAGCTCCAGAGATGCCAGACCGACATGATCCGAAGGAAGCAAGGAAAAAAATAATGCAAGTTGGAAGAGTAACACCGTAAATCGCCCTGCAGGTCTTATCCAGGGGTCTTTACCGGTGGGCGCGGAGTGATGACTCGCCGTTCTTCCATCAGCGAGAGAACAGGCAGACGGCACGAGGGTCAAACCCGCAGTGAGAAATGGCTGCAGCCAGAGCGGGAGAGCGGAGGAAGTGCCCTGAAAAGAGGAGTCACATGCAGATTTATTCTGCACTGTAATTGTTGTAATAATACTAATGCATTTAGCTCCCAGTGCCTTTTTCAAGGAAACCAGGGATCCTGCACAACACAAAGGAATTACTCCTCTTGTCTGGTCTCGGATTGAGTCTCCAAACATGTGGGAGTAATCTGTTTTGAGTGATGTGTCTTTGCTTGATTATGAGTTTTGTTCTTTTTGGAGCACTGCTGGGATTTGGATATGAATATTTACAGCGTTACGCAGATAACCATCCCCGCGCGTTTTGCGGCCCTTTTTTCCCTCTTCAAAACCCCGTGGAGCCTGTGAGGAGCCGCCGCAGCTCTCCCCTGATTAAGTGCCACCAGCAAGCCAGCGAGTCTGTGCATCTCTGTCAGCCCTCCGCTCTCCATTTACGTGTGTGTGTACACGTGTGTTCTTTGACTAATGTCGTGAGTGTTCAGCTTGTGATAACAGCCCTGCTCTATAAACAACTCAATCCTGCATCCTGCCAGCAGAGACCACCGGGCTTAAGGGGAGGAGAGGGGGGGGGGGGGTGTCGGTGAGCGGGATGCTGTATTTAGAGGAAGAAGGAATAAGAGGTGGGTTTGTTGCTGTCGGGTGAACCGTCCTGGGGGGGACGTCCTGAAGCAGTTCAGCCAAGGGGCGTAATACATTTCATGTGGCACTTTCCTCCATCACACGTCGTTCAGCGGAGCGCAGCCCCTGAAACAGAATTTGACAAAAGAAGGAAAGACGGCAGATACGCGCAACGCGTCGGGCTCTCTTGGGAAATGTTGCCACTCAAGGCATTTCCTGGTTTATCAGCCTTTTGGTTTGTGCGCATGCATTGTTGTGTTTATATTGCAGAAGTGGAGTTGTGTTCTTTTGGGGATGATCCTCTTAATGCCATTTGATGGGAGGCGAGTACTAAATGTATTTACAGCCTCAACGATTCCGTGTTGTTCTTTTCTCTACTAGTTGCCGTATTTGTTGCACATCATATTTCCTTCCACTGCAAAAAAAAAAAAAAACATTAAATTCTGCTCTGAAAAATCTATTCCGTGTCATGACCCAAGCAAGAGCAGCAGTGCTTATCCCGCTCTGCAGGGATGTTGACCACGGCCATTTCCATAAGTTCAGTTGGTGGATGTTCAACATGGTCTCTGGTGCCTAAACGCTCCCCCGCTATTATTCACCGTCAACAGTGCTGCTGCCTATGTTAGACTTTTTCACTACATTGTAACCTTCCCCTCCTACCAATCGGCTTCTACCCGGCTTGATCCCGCAGCACAGCTTCACCTCGCAGCACTGCTTTGTTGGCAGGACGGCAGCATTGGAGGAGGCTGCTGGGTGGGGATTGACTGCTTCCAGGAGGCTCTTCTGCACTGGTCAAATTCCTGCGCCGAGGATCTGTGACTCACTTCTTCTCAATTATTTTCCCTCCTCTGGGACGGGGGCCCAGGCTTTGTCTGTCTATCCGAGCAGCTGAGGCAAACGAGACCCACACGGTGCTGATGGAGAGGTGAAGCGGTTCGCTGTTGTGCTGCAGCACGCGGAGGGGAGGACTCGCTCACCAGTAATTTATGTTCTGCTTTGATTTGAACGCGCTTCGTGATCAGATTTTTAACTGGGAGGCTCAGGAATGAAGACAATCGAGGTGTGCGTGCACCCGGGGTGAATTGAAAGTTAAATGATTCTTCTTACCTGCATCAATAATCACTTTTTTAATACAAACCCAAAGTGAGGCGCAGTGGGTTTGTCAGGATCCTACTGAGACGCAAAATGTTCTGTAAAAGTGAACAGCCGACGTTCTGCTTTTGGACGACACTGATTCATCCGAGCTGCTGTACGTAAACACGGATCGGAATAGATTTTGCTTTGATAGTACAGTGAATGCAGTTGAGATAAATATAATTTTTAGTCTCATGCCTGATTATGATATTACTGTAGATTAACGGCTTTAGCGATGGAGGGGTTTTAAGATTTAACTTGATCCGTTTTGTTTTTTAGCTTGACAATTACGTCCATATTCTCTCGGGTTCCGCTATTCTAAATTCAATTCCACTCTACTTTCACTTCTCGCTCTCATCTTGCATCATCGGTGTTAACGTATACATGCAGTTCAATTCAAACAATCCCTTTAGTGCATAGTTGCATTACAGATTTGGTTGTGAGATTCATTATCGGCCTTGCTGAGATTTGGGGAGAGGCGATTTCTAAAACCTGTGTGTCTCACCAGTAGCTACAAAGCTACAGCCAGGGAGCTGATTAGCTCCTCTTGGCATGAAAACAGGTAAGCAGCTAGACTGGGTCAGTCTGAACATGTAGAAATCCTGCCTTCCAGCACAAAGGCATGTGAATGTATTGTTTGCAGTAGGTTAGTGAGGTTCTTGTATGTATTTAGTGTGTTCATCAGAGGATGCTTTACACTTACACTTTGTTGTAATTCATGTTAAACGCAGACTGAATTCATAACCGAAAGCTTCATTGTTGGGGTGTCCTCTACATGCCCCCTGCTGCTGCCAGTCTTCCCTTAGATTGGAAACCTGCATCACGCTGATTAAATTGAGTTCTTGAAAGTTATCATGTTTCCAGAACTTAATATACATGCAAAACCCGTAGCATCTTTTATCTTGAGAGAGAGAATGAGAACAAAAAGTGCAGAAAAAAAACCCCTTTCTACAACATAATGAAGATGACTCACTTGGAGTGAATCCACTTTGTGAGAAAAGTTTTTCTTTTTTTCCCCCCCGTTCTCCCTCGGTGAATCCCACTGTGCTGCAGCCAACTCGAAAGAAATGCTTGTTTTGTAAAAGTCCTTTTTGGAGTCCGGATCAAACGCATTTTCATTGCATTTCAGTGATTGAAATATTTAACGCTGGCACGGAGCCTCACGCCGCCTCCTCCTCTCCCCCGCCGCCGCTCCCCTCGCTCTGCGTCTCTCACGTTTGCTGTCTCCTACTTCCCCGTCTGTCATCTCTGGCCTCTCACCTCTTACTCGCTGACCCCACGTCGATGTGGAGATGGAAAATAACGGGCTGAATATGTACTTCACCTGGAAAGCGCCGCAGCAGAGAAATGATGGAGGTCGTCGCAAAAGTACAGTTAAGCGTGTCTTTCTGCTCCACGTCGCATCCGTTTCATCTCCTCAAGGCTTTTCTCCAGCTCGTTCCTCCATGTGTAAACATGAATACGGAAAGTAGTGTCACAATGCTTTTTTTTGGTAGGGGAGGCCGTTGACATGAGATGTAGAAGACGACTTCCTGGAAGAACAGGGAGGGGGGAGGAGGGGCGAGAGTAATGCAGATGTTTCACATGAGGGAGGGAGGGATGGAGGGCGGGACGGGCGGGTGGCACTGATTGAGACGCGCCGTCACCTCCCGTGATTACGGCTGAACTTTAGTGTGTAATAGCGTCCTCGTCTCCTGCGTAATTGGCACTTGTGTTGATTAAATCACGCATGCAGCGGGGTCGCGTTTGTTAGCGAACTCGCCGAGTTTGAAGCCGGCGAACTTTAGCGTTCAGGGGTTCCGTTCTCACGCCCCGGTTCAGGATTGGTGCAGAGGAAGCTGCTCGGGGGGGGAAGGATTGTCCCGTGCCCTAACCCCGGTGACGGGAAACGGTAATGTTGCTTAATGTGAAGAGGTCGGGGAAGGTGAGGGGGGGGCTAAACACTTACCTATGAGCTGTAGACAGTGTAGGGACCTTTCACGATGGAGGCAACGGTAGAGAAGTCAAACGAACTCATGAACCGCGGTCGTCCTGTCAGCTCGTTATTTAAGGCCTCAATTTAACGGGATTATCTGGAGGATTATTCCTTTCTTTTAGCGACGTGATTTGGCTGGAGATTTTGTCTTTAATGGCACGCTGCCGCAGCAGATTCCGTTGTCTTTCCTGCCGCAGCAGATGAGATACTGCACCAGCGGAACAGCATAACGAGAGAACCCCCCCCACCCCCCAGAATCTTTAATCCACTGTCCTCATTGTTTCTCTTCTGGCAGCTGAGAAAGACAAAAAAAAACCCCACTAGTAACAAAAATCAGCCTCTTTACATCTGCTCGTACACGGAGCGCAAAACCCGCCGAGCCACATGATGCCGAGAGAAGTCAGAGGAGCCATGATTGACATCCGGTGGAGGTTTTCTTTCTTCTATCGCCGCCCCACCGTCAGCACGTGGGAGAGGAAGTGATCGGAACCCGTTGATAAGGTCGCCGCGGCAGAGAGGCGTCACGGTAACGGGCAATCTAGTGCCGCCCCCCCCCCGCCAGTCCCACCTCTTCTTCTTTTGTCCTCCTACTTGGAGCGCTGAATCAAAGACGGCTCTCGTTCCTGCGGCGCTTCGGTCTTTGTCGACCCCCTCAGCTGTTATGGATCGGCACCAGGAGGAAGGGGGATGGAGGGGCGTCTTTTCTTGTCTTGCTAAGAAGTATTGACTTCTTTCCCGTGTCCGGAGGCGCCACAAAATGAAGTCGATATTGGGAAGTAAGGGCCACGAAAAAGCCACATGGCATCGTGGATTGATTGTGTTTTTTCCATTTACCTCTTCGTCCTCAGAAGTATTCTAGGGACGCGTTTCACAAAAATGGACCGTGACTCGGCCTTAAGGCGCCCTTCCTGCAGATAGATGGACGCATCCTTTTTATTTAATTTTTTTCCATAAAATCCCCCCCCCTGCTGAATGAGCAATGGCATCGGCCCGTCCATCTCTGCTCACTCCGGCAGACACCGGCACACCTGTTCCATAATAGAATAAAGCAAATGTTTCTCTTTGGACAGTACTTGCAGGAACAGAGATTGTTGTTAATGAGTCTCACTCTGCGTGAAACAGACCTGCTGGTTTGTTTTAATATTTCAACGTCTCCGACTGCTGTACACGGGGGAAGCTTTGTGTGCCGTTCGTCCCCCTTTGATGAGTCAGCAGGATAAATAAAAGGGTTTTTTAGGGTCGTCTCCTGTTCTGACATGTTTGAGGGAATAAATGCAGCTGATGTTGCCCGACGTGTGAAGGTAAAGAAAAGGCCCCCGGCGTGCTTCCCCGTACCCCAGTTCTACGCGTCGTGCCCCGTTGGAGCGAACACGTCTGGTGTCTGGCAACCTTTCCATATGATAATTTCCAGAGATATAGATCCGATGCTGGGCGTGCATGAATCTTTGTCTGATGACCTCATTCCTGTGTATCTCGCTCACTCTCACATCCCCTTTTCCTCTCATTCTCAGTAGCCGCACACTGTCACCGTCCCTGTGGCTTTCCTTCAGCTCCGAAATAGGAAATGTCTAAATTACACTTGCTAATAGGTTGCAGGAGCACTGTTTGCTCTCTGTCTCTCTCTGAGTCCCCCCCCCCGCCCCCTCTGTCCTCTTCCTCTTCATTTAGTCTTCGTGCATTTCATGTGATACTAAGTGAAAGGATTGTTCTTCTCAACTCTTTCAAGGAAGGAAAAAAACCTCCCCTCTTCTTCAGATGGGAACATCAATTCTTAATGCTCAATCTGCCGTGCTGGTACCTCCTCCTCTCCTCCCCTCCACCTCCCTCCTCCCCTCCACCTCCCGTCCTCTCCTCCTGCGGGTGTACAGAACCAGAGCAGAGGGCATCGTCTCAGCTGATCAGTATCTCACTTCGCTCCTTTCAAAGACTTTCACGATATGGTCTTCTCTTTTTAATAAAGAGACACCTGAGCCAAATCCTGATTAAAAGTACGTCAAGCAGGGCAGATCATTAGCATATTAATATAGAGCCATTCCAATAATTACTTTCTACCTGCAAAACAATCACAGAAGATTGGCCTCGTTTGCTTGCTGATCGGTTTCCTTATTATGGGCCTTAAAAATAAGAATAAAAGACAAGAATTTTTCAAGTTGAAATAAAGGTCTTTGTTGCACACAAACAGATATTAAAAGAAGTAACGGAACGTAAATGATGTGTGTAACCAAATAGCTACTTCATGCTTCTCTAAGGATGGACTTTGATGATGTTGGGGATCCCCTTTTCATCGCAGGTCACCGCTTCAGTTTGTCGGCCTCCGCTCTAAAATGTCAGCATGCGAAGCGCTAGGCCGAATGAAACGCCGAATAAATGCAAACCGCTCGCGTTTCCATCCACCGCTTTTGAGTGAAGGCCAGAATTTGACTGGATGGACTTTTATACCACGTGTAGCAGCGCCTGAACGGCCCCGTGGTGATGGAGAGGTGGTTCGCCTCCTCTTGTCATAACACCGTCTCATCCTATTCCACCAACAGTTCCCCAGACTTTCTGTCAGACCTGAATCACAGCAGAGGACTGTTAGCTGCGCGTGTGCTCGGGCAGCGGCGTCCATGTGGCTTCATGCTGCCTTTTAAAGCCGGCAGGGAACTCGGCCGTCATACTCGCGAGATGCTTTCTGCAGGCGGAGTCTCATTTCCTGCTGCCACTGTGATGTTTTTTTTTTTTTCCACGTTGCATGTTGTGTCCATTTTCTGCGCGGCGCTTTCCTTCTCTAGATGTGGGAGAACTCTCCTTTTCCCTCCCGGCTTCTCTTCCCTTTTCTTTCTCTTCATAAGCGGCGCACTTAAAGCTTTTACTGCATGATGCCTTCACTTTCTGCCACTTAGGGCACCTCAACAGTACCGACCCCCTCTCCCCCCTCTCTCCCCCTTTAATGTTTCCCACCTGCATTTCTTTCATTTTGTCCGTAAACCCAAAAGTCTAATTTCCTCGGCTCACATATTCTTCCAGTACTTAACGTCCATTTCAGGTTTAGAGGTTTGCTGAGGAGTGTTCTGATGTAGGTTGTTAATAATTTGACCCCTTTGACCTCTCTCATTAGTCATCCCTGCTAAATGGTGGTTGGGTTGGTCAGTGGGCGGCTTTGAACAGCGAAGACAAATGGCCCGTGTCACCGTGTTGGATGTTGGCGGCGCAGGTGCCCTTTAACAGCCGACTATTAGCAAGATAACCAAAAAGCAATTAGGTTGCCTTTCTGAAATGGCAGTCAATTAGAAAAGCTGCTGCGCACAGAGGGAAGGGAGAGAGCGAGCTTCAGCCCAGTCGCAACCAAGTGAAGTTTTGAGGGTTTCTTCGCGCTCGATCGATTGATCAGACGGGCTTTTCTTCCTAATTCACCCGACTCGCCGTACAAGCTCTAAACCCCCTCCATGTTTCCCTGATTCATTTAGCTCCATGTGTATTCCCACAGCGCTCCTTCCATCGCGTCTCTTCTCTCGTGTTTGTTTTTCCCCCGATCGATCTAAGCTACCATGAATGCACCTCAACACCTCCGGCTGATTTTTCCTATCAAAAGTCTTTAGCCGGCCCGTCATTGGCCGGCTTTAATTGGAATGACGTGCTGATATAACAATAATAATAATTATGATAATAATGGATGCAACCGGTGTTTATGTATGTCCCGGTTCTAGCGCCGGGCCTTTGTTTAAACCGGCCATCATCTGAATACTGCTGCACGGCAGCTTGCTTTGTCTTTTAATGGAAGGTCCAACGCTGACGTTTACTGTCCCCGCTGAGCTCGATTGATTCAAACGTGACGTATTTGCGTGGATTCAAGTCTGGCACCTCACACACTGACGGCACGCTGAAAACAAAGGGAAGAAGCCTCCTCAAACCTTTGTGTAAGATGCTGCAAAGAGTTTTTGTCTGAAAAGTAAACTTCACCAGGTTAAAACAGTTATTTTTTTTGATGTTGGGTTAGTTTTGTGCCTCCTGTCAGATACAGTCGATTGATCCCAAATCCTGAGATATCAAATGAATTCTCTATGAATACGAGCTCGTATCTTTTCTACTTGTCTGAAAACGTTTGTCTAAAGAAGCCCCCCGACTGTGAGGCCTTTTTGTTATTCAAGTACACAACTTGAAAGGCACTTATGAAGAAGGCCCTTTTGTCTCCAGGCAAGTTCCATGCCTCTCAGATGCTTTTCATAGGTCAGAATGTTTGCTTTCCTGCATTTAATAGTGACTCCCTGTGTTCCCAGGAAGCAGACGTGACAAGAAATAAGAAACCTATGTTGTCATTGAAGTAGACAAAATGATAGCGAGGCATGAAAGGCTGAGGTTTTGAAGTTTTTCAGCTTTCCATATTTTTGATTGTGGCGCACAATGACTGCAGACAAACTGTTTTAGGCTATTTTTATTGGCTTGCTTTTTTTATATTGTTTAAAAAAAACATTTGATTTGATATTAAATAAGCTCCGTGACAAACATAAGCTTATACATACAAGTAAAAAGCTATCGTGGGGCTATAAATAAAGCACATTACCATCACGTGAGAACTGGTGAGAGGCTGTTAAGGCCGACCAGTCCGCCTCGTCGCGCTCTGTGGTCTCTATCCAAGACATGTAAAAGCTTCAAAATGGGGTTATTTCCTGATGTATTGGATGTGAGCAAAAAACCACAATACACAAGAAAAATGCCACTTTCCAGGTTTTAGAAGCCCAGAACTGCCCCAGTGTCCCAGCATGCCTCGAGGCTACAGCGGGTTACAGAAAACCAGCCCACAGGCCTGTAGCCGACGTCTCTCTGCATCTCTAATCGGCGGCTGAGGAGAGAACCTTTTCTTATTATTGTCGCAGCCTCACATCTCAGCTTTCCATCCCAATCGTATGTGTTGTTGGTTCTGGCGCGCGGCGGCACCTGCAAGGCGATATACTGTTGATGGTGAACGCCTCCGGTCTGCCCCCTCCGCCTCGCCTGCAGCCAACGTGGGCTTTAAATCACGAGGGGGGGGGGGGGGGGGGGGAGTACATCAGAGACTCTGAGGCTGTTCCGTGACCATAACGCTGCGTCACGCCTGTGTGACACGGACACAATGAAAGCTCAGGATGGGCGAGTTTTTCCTCTGGAAGGTTCTAAAAGAAACCGAAATGTACCCAAAGAAAACGCCGCCTTAGCATCACGCTTCAAACAAAATCAACCACTGTTTTGTTAACTCATTTATTGATGATGGAGCACTGTAAGTGGAGAACTATACTTTATATACTTTATTCAAATTATTGATCAAGTCTGTGGGCTTTAACGGAAAAGTAATAGACGTGTGTGTGTGTGTGTGTGTGTGTGTCTCAGGGAGCTTTTTAAACCAACAAACGTTGTCTCCGTTCTAATGAAACCTGAATCGGTGAACTATTGACAAGCCTTTGTTAAAATATCAATTATAGACCCACCTTCAACCCAAGTGACCGAACTGCAATCACCCCGCATGGAAGCTCACAATACAGAAAGTGAGCGCCTCGACCCTCGTCAGCGGTTCGGTGGCAGGTTAAACGTTACTGAGCCTCAATGGAAACCCGGCGCTACTGCAGCTTCGACAGAGCAAAGACCCGATTCATCAAGCCGTCACATAAATACGTTGGAGATTTGAAATTGCATTTCTGGGGTAAAGCTGAATGAGACTTTGAGACGCATGGCGTGCGCCTTCTATATGAGCACCAAATCACCCGCTTCACCCGTTGCCCCCGTGAACAGGGCTTTTGCTTTGGTTAAAGTCCTGCTAGGAATGTGTCGCCTCCATGTGGAGAGGTTATGCACACGTGATTTCCTGCACGACTGAACGTACCTCTACCGGTTACCTTGTTGATTAGAGCTGAGCACCTCAAATTCAGTTGCAACGCCCCCTCTTCCCCCCCCTCTTCCCCTCCCCACGCCAACATCCCTCGCCTCCTTTTGTTGTGATCATAGAGCATCATGCAGTCACAATGATTCTGGGAGGCAGTCATTGAGGTCATCTGGCAATTCTTTATCTTTTGTTTGTTGCTCATGATGTTGAATTCCTCACTATGAGTTAACGGCAATAACTCCAGATTATGTTGAGGGGAAGCGAATTTACAGAAGATGACTTTTTTTTTTTATCGCAATGTGATTTGAAAAAGAAAGAAAAATAGGATTCCTGGTAACAAAATACCTTATTTTTCACAGTTCGAAGTCCCCCCCTCTCTGTGCAGCACTAAGCCACCGAGGGGGTAAATATGCTGATGAAGATGGTTTTTTTTCCCACTGGTTTCCATTGAGTGAGATGCCGCGTGGCAGCGCAGGAGAGGCACACAGACGCACTGAAATCCAATTTGTGTTCCCGATTAAGCCGAAAACACTTCCTATCAATATTTATTAGATCATTCCACTTAAACTTAACTTAAACCCACTATTGATCGCCCCCCCCCCTCTCCTTGTCACTTCCACCGCACGCTCGCTAACCTCTCTGAGGTGTGAAGGCTAAATAAAGCCTGACTACTTCAGATTAGAGCCGATGATAACGCATGAAACTTTAATAATGCCCGCGGGGGGGAGAGAAAAACTGGGTCATCGCAAAAAGGGAAGAACGGGGGACGAGAGAGAGAAAAAGAGAGACTGGCAGATAGTGTGAGAACACACTCTGTGACCCGGGTGGAACGCGGGTCATGTTACAGAAGCACATACGTGTTGGCGGCAAGCAGCTTTGGACAGAGCTCGGAACACGTGCTCAGCGGTAAAAGCCCACCGGCCACAGATCAGCGTGTCCACGCCGCTGAGAAGCAGAAACGCTTTGAGATGATGGCGTGCGGCTCACTGGGACCAGCTGATTTGATCTGCGCGGCTGGATCTGTCACTTTAACCTCGGGGTGACGTGATCACGGTCCATCGCGCGAGGTCCCGCGAGAGCGTCACACGGACGTTATTGGTCCTGGCAGCTAAATCGGGTCATTACGGAAACCGTAATTTGAAATATGGAGGACGTGCTCCTTACGCTTGATATTTGAGATAAATGTACTGTATGTATTGTACTTCAGTTTGTTCACATGGTTTACATTTTATGTTCTTCTTTTCCCTCAACCCAAACTGATTATCAATTTCCTCTTTAATTTATATTAAATTTATAAATTGTGGCGTAAAAAAATCATAAAAATTGTTTTCTTCTTGACATGAGATGCAGTTATGAAACAAATTGTTGAAACAACTTTTCTTTAGTGACCGTTTCCATTCACTAAATGGTGAATGTGTGTTTTTCATTAGTCAACATCTATGGGATAAATACACAAAGGCCGAGTAGATGGTAATCTGGCAGATAAAGGGGAGATGGAGCTTGATCACTGGCTCGGGTTACAGTGATGAGAAGGAATGAAAAGAGTAAAAGCTGTGGGCAGAAACCAAACAAAGAGCTAAAAGATGCCTTAAAGGCCACCAACCCCCAGCTTTAAAAGAGCTGCACCGCTATATTCCAACGACAAAGGCTCTCAAGGAGACTTTGAACACCATCAGCAACATCCGACAACGGGCGAGACTCCCCGACGCACCGCTGCTGTTTCCTCCCCATCACCGCCGTGAGTCACGACCCGCTTTCCCTCGCTGCTCTGTCCCTGCGACATGTCCTCGTTGCTATGAATGGGAAAGGTCTGTCCATTAGTGTTCCTCGCCATCTGCCAACGTCTGACTTTCCACTTGCGTTTCGTACTCCCGGTTATTCCGCCCAGCGCTCTGAAACCGACGAGGCTTTGTGTTGAGTCACCGGCTCAGAGTCGTGCCGCACCTTCCTCTACATTTTACACCGGGGGGGTTTAGTCCAAAGGGTTGGAGCAAATTTTGACCCGGTGTGGAAAAAAGATGATGATTCGTGGCCCGTAGATAAGTGGTTTTATTTTGTGTGATGCAGGGCGGGAAGACACACAACTCCAAATGAAAGTAGAGCATACACACCGACAGCCAGATGGTTTCAAAATAATAGCTGTGTGTGTGTGTGTGTGTGTGTGTGTGTGTGTGTGTGTGTGTGTGTGTGTGTGTGTGTGTGTGTGTGTGTGTGTGTGTGTGTGTGTGTGTGTGTGTGTGTGTATTTTGAGACACATATTCAATTAAAACTTGATCACAGTTAAAACCCTGTCCATCGTTTTTGCTCGCGTGTTGCTGTTTCTCGGCCGTCTCCGGACCCTCAACCAGGAGACTGTGCCCCTCGTAATTGGAGCGGCGCCTTTCATGCCGTCTTAAGTCAACCGGGGAGAGCCGGGGAAAGGTGCGGAATCGCTACGCTGGGTGTTTTGTGTGTGTGTGTGTGTGTGTGTGTGTGTGTGTGATCGCTCCCTCAGATGAGTCCTCCCCAGGACAGAAGCTCCCTGATTGGAGCCGCCGCGGCGAGGAGAATTCTGACTTCCACTCGTGCTGCCTCACATGCTGCTTTTGCCTGAAAACCAGTTTGTGCCACGTAACAGCAGCGAGGCGGCCTGACGTGCCTCTTTGTTCCCCCCCCTCTTTCCTCCTCCACTCTCACCGCGCACACACAAAGGCCGCTGATATCACAACGGGCTGTGGACGATGACAGAATGAAGGGAGATCTTCTTTTGATCAGAACTTGTAGATTAACTCGGTCAGCTTACCTGCCTGCTGCGTAACCAGCGATGTGCGGGTGATTAACTCAACTTTGTGTGTTATTGTTGGTGCAGCGAGTCACAAAGACGCCTCGTCTCTTCCCGCTGGGTTTTGATCTTGTAGTTTTATATTGAGAAATTGAACGGCGATGAAAAGGTTGATGAGGGAGGGAGGAATAAAAAAAGGAAGACCGGCAAGGAAGACGATGAGGTGGAGGATGAAGGGGTGATGAGGAGGTTTCAAAGGTGAGAGCGCGTGTGCAGGAAGAGGAGGAAATGAAGGTTGCATGAAGGAGCCGAGGGTGGACATGAGGACGCAACAGAAGGAAACCAAATCAATACTTCATGCAGGAGACGACTGAGACAAAAACAGGGGACACGTTTTACG